>NC_057862.1:554380681-554980681 GCF_019393635.1 Dromiciops gliroides
TGAGCATTTTATTTCAAATGTCATTTCTAATTAGGAAACTGTGTCTTTCAGAGATGGGTGACCACCGCTTTCTGGGTGACTGATGGAACTGAGGTGAAGTGGACCAGCATGCTAAAGGCAAGGTTGAATAAATAAGAGGGGAAAGAGTGAACAAAATTCAAGATAGAACTTGAGGGTAGAAAGAGGGTAATTGAAAGTGGAGAAGATGGCTAATGAAAGAGAAAGGCGAGGTTAGAATATAACTATTGAAACTTGGCTGGGGCGGGGGTGGGGGGCAGCCTTGGAGGGAGAGGCTAAAAATGAGAAAGGATAAAGCAAATTAAAAATGATATGTGAGTGCAGGAAAGGCAAAGGCTATAGTCTGCATATTTGAAAAGGTTGAAGGCAGCAGGAAGGGAAAAAATAGGATTTGAGATGAAGGTGTTTGTCATACTTGCTTACAATTTCTACTACTTCCCAAATCCTTGGGGCTGTTTGTTTTTTCTTGGTTTTACAGTCTCATTACTATTCCAAAACTTTGTGAATGAGACAGCTTGGAGACTGATCAATAGAAAGAAATGATAAGTAGAGTTCAGGCTTGCTGGGGAGGGAGGTGGGATTCGCTGTTTAGAGTTCCTTGGGAAAAAAAAAGATAGTTTGAGTAAAAAACAGGTTGTTGAATTGGCAGACTCTTACAAGACCTTAAATCATAGGGATTTTATGGCAAGGACTCAGGAGATCTCTTCTTCATGGCTCCCTAGGTCAGAACTCAAAAGAATGCATGGAAGGTACAAAAATATTGGCTCAATATAAGAAAGTA
Source organism: Dromiciops gliroides (assembly GCF_019393635.1). Lineage (NCBI taxonomy): Eukaryota > Metazoa > Chordata > Mammalia > Microbiotheria > Microbiotheriidae > Dromiciops > Dromiciops gliroides. The sequence continues at coordinate 554,381,481 of NC_057862.1, forward strand.
CTTTCTCACAATTAGAGCTATCCAACAACAGAACAGACTGCCTTATGAAGTAGAGAGCTCCCTGTCAAGAAAGGCATTTATTAAGCATACATAATGCCATGTATTCTGCCAAGAACCGGGAATACAAGAAAAAGGGAAAGCAGAAATACCATCCTTACCCTCCAGGAACTTATTCTAATGGTGAAGTTCACTTGCAAACAATTTTATATAAAATATATATAAAATATGATATATACTAAGTGTAAATGGGAAATAAAATATTCATTCATTTAACAAATACTTATAAAATGCTAGCTTTGTACAGAGGACATTTTAGGTGCTGGTGGAGGTGAAAAAAGTTTAGATAAGATACTGTCCTTGTCCTCATGTAACTTACAGTATAGTATAGTATAGTATAGTATGGTATGGTATGGTATGGTATGGTATGGTATGGTATGGTATGGTATGGTATGGTATGGTATGGTATGGTATGGTATGATATGGCATGGCATAGCATAGCAGGATAAGAAACAAACATAGGCTGGATAACCAGCTGTTTAAGGTGCTATAATTGTGATCCCTGCAATGGTTTAGTGAATGTACTAAATGATTTCTAAAGTTCATTGTAAGTCTTAAGATTCTATAGTTCCATCATATATCTTTGGAAGATGGAAGGAAAAAAGGGATGCTACATGAATTCTCAAGGGGTATTGGGAAAGACTTGTCATTTCCTTTAAATCCTTTTGGGCAGTAACTCTTGGCAAATGTTTACATTAACTGAGTACTTTGGATTAGATCATTGACTTTGGCTGTATTTTGCTTCCTGCAGTATGTGTACTCGTAGAAAAAAAAGGGTAAGTAAATACAAAGTTAAAGTATCAAGTTATACACAAAATGGACTAGGAGAGCTTGCTCATGAAAACAACCTTAGGGTGAATCCTTTTGTAAAGTGAGACAAATACTTTGTAAAGAATACCTCCTACTGTCCACTGCTATCTTTTTCCTGCTTCCAGATGTACAAGTTGTATAAATGTGGGTTTTTATTTTATTTTTTTAATCATAAAATTATTTTATTATTTTCTAGTTACATGTAGAGATAGTTTTCAATATTTGTTTTTATAAGATTTCTAGTTTCAAATTTGTCTCCCTCCCTCCTCTCTTTCTCCCCTCCCCAAGACAGCAAGCAATGTGATATAGGTTATATATGTGTAATCACATTAAACATATTTCTGCATTAGTCATGCTGTGAAAGAAGAATTAGAGCAAAAGGGAAAAACCTCAAAAAAGAAAAACAAAGACAAAATAGAAATAGTATAGTTCAATTTGCATCTAGATGCCACAGTTCTTTGTTTCTGGATTTGGAGAGCATTTTTCATCATGAGTCCTTTGGAAGTATCTTGGACCATTATATTGCTGAGAAGAGTCAAGTCTATCACAGTTTATCAACACACAATGTTGTTGATACTGTGTACAATGTTCTCCTGGTTCTGCTCATTTCACTCAGCATCAGTTCATGTAAGTCCTTCCAGGTTTCTTTGAAACCTGCCTGCTCATCATTTCTTTGAGGACAATAGCTTTCCATTACATTCATATAGAATGTGGGTTTTTATAAATGAGAATTTTATAACCAGACTTCTCACTTTTTCTGTTACAACAGGATTTGGCCAGTGATCTTGTATTCTTGCCAGATGTGTTTCTTTCCCATTCTGATTAATGCTACAAAGAGCCATGAGAAGGGATAATTATCTTTCTAACGTGTATTACAATCAGAAAAAGTGTCTTTCACATATTGAAGGAAAGGTGAAGAGTTTGGAGAAAACTCATTTTGGGCACAAAGGGTTACTCCTTTTGACAAAAGGAGATTTTTGACAGCTCTTGAGCACTGGAATCATTGACAGAAAATAAAAGGCTGGCTCCTTCAAAGAGATTAGAAGGAAAGTAGCTCCAGGGGCAGCTAGGTCGCGCAGTGGATAGAGCACCGGCCCTGGAGTCAGGAGTACCTGAGTTCAAATCTGGCCTCAGACACTTAACACTTACTAGCTGTGTGACCCTGGGCAAGTCACTTAACCCCAATTGCCTCACTAAAAAAAAAAAAAGGAAAGGAAAGTAGCTCCATTTCAAGACCTGGATGATGCAGAAAAGCAACTTAAGCGTTTCTGACCTGGGAAACCTCCTTGTTTTAAATAGACTTCTTTGGAATGAGAACATTATGGTTGCCTAGGCCTATTAGTATTTACAAAAGCCATTCTCCAATCCACTCACAGCCTGATCTCACTATGGCCCAATACCACTGGTGATTAGCATGGAAGATTTAACACAGGTCAGGTCTGACCTAGGTCAACTTGTCCTTCTTAGGTAGCTTGTTGCTACATGGCTTCATAACATTGATGCTAGATTTAGTGCTCACATCCAATTGGTATTGGTCCTACTGGAGCTCAGGACTTCTAAGTTCAGGGAATCCACTAGCCTCAGCCTGTCTGGTAGAACATTTTATAAGAGTGTGCCAACATGTCTGCCCTCCCACGCAACTTTCTAAGACTTTACTCAGAAGGGTTATTAATCTGCTTTGGTGGGCAGAAGGAATTCCCCACAATAATAAAATTATGTCAGTATTATGCATCTTTCTCCCTTAGCAAAAATAAATAAATAAATCTTTGAGGCATAGGATTTTTTCTACTCTGCAAATTGGACCACATGTGTAGTCAGCTGAGTTTTTGTAATGTATAAATAAAGGAACACAACAATGTTCACAAATAAGCACCTGGCAAAATATTTAGAAATGTATTCAGTCAGTCTCTGATGCTTATGTCCCAGAAAGGTCAGATCACAGCTGTTTCTTGGCAAGAGGGTTAAGGGTAAGATGCTCCTGGAGCTGAGCCTTGATATTTTTGCTTTTATTAGTGCACCCTCATTTTATGGAGAGATCATGATTTATACAAGTCTTGGATTTCTGTGTTCTACCTATAGATGACTTCGGTATGAATTGTAGATAGTATTACTGGCAAGTTTGTGCATAGAGAGAAGATGAGAGATGTGACAAATTCTGTGGACTCCTATACTTGATATAACAAAAGCAGGAGTTGGAAGAGAAAAACATGGACACAGAATAAAAATTTGTTCCTGCATTTGTATCTTTTTGGGCCAATTTATAACATAAGCATTTGTCTGGAAGCTGTGTAGTATGTTGGAAAGAGCGCTGGATTACCACCAGTAGAGCTATATTTGAGTTAGACTTTGGGCAAATCACTTTATTCCTCTACGTGCTTCAGTTTTCCCATCCTAGAAAATGAGTCTAATTATGTACACTATCCAGTTTTGTCAGATTGATTGAATAAAGTGTCCTGCAAATTGTCAAAGAACTATCATGATGACTCATACACTCTACCACAAGTGCAAAATAATAAACTGTATTCCTCCTGTGTATTCAGTGAAGCTCTGGGTGCAGTACAGAATATAACCAAAGAACAGAAAAATCTATGTCAACTATAAGGCTATTATCCAATAGGAACTGAAAAACAAAGGGGCCAAAGAAAATATTTGGACTGTTAACATTTTTTATTTTTGCGATAAAACTATGACAATTTTTTTGAATAAAAATATAACTTTAAATTCTAGGTTTAAACAGATTTCGATTTAGGGCCCTAAACCAAAATATTTCACTTTTTGGCTTATGTTTACCCCATCCCGAGTACGTTCTTGGAAATCTCAGCATATTTCTGGAATATAGCTCGTGTCTGTCTCCACAGATGTCAGTAAAAGGGTTATCAGGTCCTCTAGAAGTACTCAATGTAATGATGCAAACAAGACAAAGGACTCATAGTAACCCATAAACAATCATATCAGTATAACTTTCTCTGGTCTTTCATAAGGCTCACTTTTCCATGGAGTCCATCCATTCTCTTGATTGGAGTGAAGTCAAATCAACAAGCATTTTTTATGTGCTTACACTGTGCTCACACCATCCTATACTTTATACTTCTCTTAGAAGGGAAGTAAATTTGTGGTTGCTAGTGAGACAACCTTCCCTCCTCACCCCTCACTCACACACACATTCTAATGAGTCCCTTTTTTACCCCACAGGAAATAATATGGCCATCTGACGTTATGGCACTTCTTTGAGGGGACCTTAGCTTTCCTCATAAAGGAAACAATCTTGAGGCTTCTAGAGAGTCAGTTTCCTTTCTCATAGGATCCGCAGTGTCCAAGTCACTCATGGTCAAAGTGGGAGGCAGTCTAGATCTTTTGCTTTTCTCTTCCTGGGGTTGTTTCCTTTGCTTCTCTTCCTGCTTCAGGGGCCACTAGGGTGATCCTTTCTCTCTCTCTCTCTCTCTCTCTCTCTCTCTCTCTCTCTCTCTCTCTCAAATTACTTGAAAGTTACTTGAAACCTTCCCTTTCTCACATTAGATAGCTGGCTGGGAAAGCTAGGTGGCACAGTGGATAAAGCACCGGCCCTGGATTCAGGAGGACCTGAATTCAAATCCGGCCTCAGACACTTGACACTTACTAGCTGTGTGACCCTGGGCAAGTAACTTAACCCTCATTTCCCTGTTTAAAAAAAATAATAGACAGCTGGTTTCTAGGATTGTACTTCCCAGAAAATCCCCTCCTTCTCTAGAGCAATGGTCAGGAAATCCTACCTCTTGTGCCAGAAGGTTGAGAGTATTGGTGCCTCTTTTATCATTTTTTTTCTGGCCCTGGTCCAGGATTTTATGGCCTTTTCTTGGGAATTCTTGGTGCTAGACTACCTCCTTGGCCACATTTTCAGATGAGGATAGATTATTCCTAGGGGGCTAATTCACAAATGCTCTCTTTCACCCATCTTTGTGCTCAGCAAAGGAAACAAAAAGGGAAGGGGGTGGGGGAAGAAGAGCAAAAAGTTGTGGCAAAGTACAAAAAGGCAAAAACCTAAGCAAACCTAAGCAAAAACCTGTTATGATTAGTTTTTGTTCTCTAGGTAGGTGAGCACAAAATGCTGTGTTCTATAAATATACTGATCAAGTCATCCCTGAGGCTCTACAGATGTCCTTCATCTTCTCCACAGATTATCAATGGATATGCCCAGACTCTACTGGAAGATATAATTCAGTCCTAAGCAAACCTTCACCACTACATCTTCATCAAACCGATCAAGGAATTTTGGGAACACTGAATTAATTACTGTTTAAGGGAGTATCCCCTCCACAAGATTCACAGCTACACAGAAACTTTATATAGCTAAGTATGCATATAGGCTATATCTATGCTTGATATGAGTTTGAAAGAGGAAATTGCTGTGTATGGTTATTTGAGAAGGCTTCTGACACTAGTTATCATTGGGATAGGCATGCTGGACTGCACCTTGGGGGTGTGGAGAAGAAAACGTTTCAGGGAATAGGAGGTGAATGGAAAAGTTATCCTGTGGAGAGAGTGAATGGCAATAAGAGTCTGGGGAGAGAGATAGGGAGAGAGGGGAGGCAGGGAGAGACACACAGAGAGAGAGAGACAAAGACAGAGACAGAGAGAAAAAGAAACAGAGAGACAGAGAAAGAGAGCAAGAGCCATCTACAGAAAGTGATCCTTTACAACTGGGCCAAGAAAACTCCAAATGAGTTCATGAAGAGTCAGACATGGCTGAACAGTATTTCTAAGTAAGACTTGTCTGAATACGGAGACAATTTATTTTCCCTTAGTTCACTATCAGTTCCTTGACATCAAAAACTATTCTAATTTTTGTTTTTGAATCCCTCATGCCTATAAACATTTAGCACATGTTGAATTGAATTGAATTACTTTAGTTGCTAATTTCAGTGTATACTAGGTCCCAGTACCAAATCTCATGGAGCAATGCCAGCATCTAGGACAAAGGTGACAAGCTCTGACAGATGCTATATATAGTTCTGAACCCCCAATAACATGGGGAAAGGATTGATTCTCACATTCACCCTAACCCACCTTAGGGTGGAGGCAGATGACAGACCCAGAGCTGATGCTATAGAATCAGAATATGAACATAAATGTGTATATGTTTAGGATCATAGCATCATAGAATATTAGAGTTGGCAGATATTTAGTGACTACCCTAATCCAACCTGTCCTTGAGGACAGGGCTATTTATTTATTTTCTTTCTTTGCCCCCTCCTTTTTTGTCTTTGTATCCCTAGCAATTAATAGTGTTTGCCATGTAGCAAGTAATTAATTCTTTTTGATATACTTAATTAAATTTCCTAAGATATTAAATAGTAGAGCCAGAATCTGAACATAAACCCTGTTATTCTAAGTCTAATAGTTTTTCAGATGCAAATGGAAAATTTTAGTTAAATAACTAGATGGTTGGCATCATGTAGGCAAAATTTGGAGGTGGATTGTCCAGAGTTATGTTTTTTTTAAAGATTTTCATCACCTTTCTTTTTTCTTTTGCATTTTTGACATTGTATACTCACAGCCAAAGGTCTAACTCTTAGCTCTGACATCAACCTATGGATGCATGTGATAATAAGGAGAATAAAACTTTTTAGGAAAAATTAAGTTACTTAAATATTTTTCACAAAGATAGTTTTGGTGAAAAAGGAGATGAAACCTGCTATTTATAACTACCTTTCCACTAAATGAAGCTGATTTTGAATAAAGATAACTTTTTGACACAATCCTCTAGCAAGGAGAAAACAGAAACAAAACTTAACTCCTTCCTCCTTCCCTTGAAATGCCTTGGAATTCAAGAAGTCTGAAAAACCAGATTTTCTCAGAAAAGCTAAAAATATGTTGTTGTGTCCCTATCACTGTGAGCCCGAAGCATTGTGTCCAAAGGAAGAGAAGAGTCCTTGGGGAGTTCGGGAGCCTCAGGGCTGTTTCTGCCTTTAACTTACCATGTGACCTTAGACATGTCACTCCCAATCACTCTACCATTCATTTTCATCATTTGCAAATGGCATCTGTTATTCCTCTCTCATATTGAAATATGAAGACGAGAACTCAGAGATTTTCAGTATGTTGAGACAATATCAATATTTTATCATACTCAAAAGTGATATGAATCACAGAATACAATGTTTTCCAGTTAATGAATTTTCAGGTAAACTAGCTTCATTTTGAGGGAAAAATTATGATTGCCTTTCTAATACATTCATCTACTTAACTGTATTAGGAAGTAAAACGTTGCATTTGTCTGTTACTTTATGTGTTCTAGCTGAGTTGAATCATTATTCATTTCCCGATCTGATGTTGCCTTCTCTTTCCATGCATCTGGGCACACTCTTTTCCATGTTTGGACCAGAATCCCATGACATCTCTTCCTGGTGAAATCTTTCCATTCCTTCTAAGCCCAACTCAGTCCTAGCTCCTCTACGAAATCTTCCTTGACTGTTTCTCTCCACTCGGCTCTTCTGTTTGGCCCTCTGTCCAGTTCTTATCACATTCTAACTTATTTTTACTTATTTGTATACATGACTTATCTCCCTCCTTGACTATAAGCTTCTTAAAGGCAAAGGGCTATGCCATTTTTTATCTTTATATCTTCAAATGCAGCACAGTGCCTCATACATTTTGTTGTTGTTGTGCAATCATTTTGGGTGTGTCTGATTCTTCATGACCCCATTTGGGATTCTCTTGGCAAATATACTGGAATGGTTTGCCATTTCTTTCTCTGGAAAATTTCACAGATTAGGAAACTGAGTCAGGGTTAAATGACTTGTCTGAGGTCACACAGCTATTGTCTGAGACCAGATTTGAACTCAGGAAGATGAGTCTTCCTGACTCTAGGCCCTGCACTCTTTCCATTGTACCACCTAGCTGCCAATTTAAGTGTTTAATAAATAAAGACCAGGAATGGAGGAAAGGGAGCAAAGCAATGGGAAAGGGACTTTGGGAGGAAGAGATAATGAGGCAAGTGATTTATCTCATCTACCCATATCCTTCATTTTTTCTAATCACTTCCATTGATTAGCCCAGTTCTGGTCTAGCCTTGAAGCTTTAGAGCAGACTGACGGGCCTAGGTAGTGGAATATACCCTAGGCTGTACTTAGAGTTAGCTGCAGACAGAGAAATTATGTCATGGCAAGGTTATTATTCAGTGATCTCAGCCTCAAATTTCTGTACAGTTTTTTTTGTGGGGCAATGACAGTTAAGTGACTTGCCCAGGGTCATACAACTAGTTAAATATCAAATGTCTGAGTCTGGATTTGAACTCAGGTCCTCCTGAATCCAGGGCCAGTGCTTTATCCACTGCACCACCTAGCTGCCCCAAAATTTCTGTACATTTTAAAAAAATTCTCTGAAACTTACCTTTTCCCTCCCTTCCTTCTGTCTTCCTCTTTTGTGGACCTCAGTATTCTGTTCCCCTTCTATTGGAATCTGGTCTCTAGAAAGAACGAGGGGCTCTTTAACATTACATAATAAAGTGCTACCTACCTCCCCTAGAGGGCTATGTATTTTAAGACTCCATGGAAACCTATTCTGTATTTTATTTTTAAAACTCTCTGATCTCATCTAACTGTAAAATAATACCTTTTCTAAGTCTTTAAGACCCCCAAAATACATTTCTATTAGTAGAATTTCTGATACCTATTCTAGGTCATTGGGAAAGATATTTTTGGTGTCAAGGTGTTTGACCACTTTTCCCTAAATCTCAACATATAAACAATCATATTCTCTACCTACTCAAGACTGGGTTTTAGGACTAAGGACAGTTTGTTTCAGTGCAACTTCTGTAGGTAAGATTAAATGACAGATGGGTCACATTCCAGTCTTCACTTAAACCTTCACCATCATACCCAAGGCTCCTTGATATGGACAAGTGTGTATAGTAATGCTAGATGCGATTTGGAGTAATTATCACTCAGAGACACTTTTGATTCATGGAAAAATGAATTTCTACAACTTTGAGAGAGAAAGAGAGAGAGAGAGAGATGGAACAAGGTTAGGTGTTTTTCTTTCTTTCTCTTCAATTCTCCAAAACTTCAGTTAATTTGATCCTAGCAGTTGATTGCCACTTCAGAGACAGGTAGAGTTTGACAGCAAATTACAGTCATGCCACACAAAAGAGAGGAGTGATTCATTCTAGAAAATTACTATTTAGAATGCTACCTGCTCATGAAACATCTAATTTCCAGCACTCTGTAATTTCCAGGGTGACATGGCACCTGAGCCCACATGATTGACATGGAACTCTGAATTTAAGCATCCCTTTAGAAATGTTTTAATGAAGCTGTCTGCCTGCTCTAAGACTACTTGGACATTTGTCAAGTGAATGGGCTTCCTTTATAGCACTTTTTTTTGGAGGGGCAATGAGGGTTAAGTGACTTGCTCAGGGTCACACAGCTAATGTCAAGTGTCTGAGGCCAGATTTAAACTTAGGTCCTCCTGAATCCAGGGCCAGTGCTTTATCCACTGTGCCACCTAGATGCCCCCCTTTATAGCACTTTAAGACATATTTTACCTCCTCTAGAATTCTAAAATGAGCTATATGTATGTCTATGAGTATGGTATAGTAGATGGAGTACTGGCCTTAGAATCAAGAAGACCTGGTTCAAATCATAACTGACACTTACTAGTTGCATCACCTTCGGCAAGTAAGTTTAACTTTTGTCTGACTCTGTGTCCTCATTTGTAAAATGAGGAGGTTCGGCTTGAAGGCCTCTATGTTCTCTTCTAGCTCTAATCTATGATCCCATTCCATTGCAGAGGGGCTGCTAGGTGGCACAGTGGTTAGATTGCCAGGCCTGAAGTCAGGAAGACACATCATCCTGAGTTCAAATCCAACCTCAGACATTCACTAGGTGTGTGACCCTGAACAAGTCACTTAACTCTATTTGACTCAGTTTCCTAATCTGTAAAATGAGCTGGAGAAAGAAATGGCAGACCACTCTGGTGTCTTTTCCAGGAAAACCTCAAATAGATTCACAAAGAGTCCTACATGACTGAAATGACTCAACAACAACATTCCATTGCAGAGTAGGAGATCTTTTTTTCAGGATGTATGTACAAAAGCACTTGGGCATGGAGACAGTTGTGTTACAGAAATCCAGCACTGCTTGTTACCACAGTTTCATTCAGACGCCAACAGGATTTGCCTTTGCACATCCTCCCTCCACCCCTTGGTCACATTCCCCTCCTTAACATCTGGATCCTCTCTACAAGGTCCAAGTGTCCACCCTTTCCTTAGCCCTGCAGCCAGAAATGCTTTCAGCCAACAACCTGCTTATCCAGGGCTGAGTGGAAATCATTTCATACTGGAAATAGCCTTGGCGAAGGTGGTTAACTTTCCCAAGGGAGTCCAGCCCTGCCCTTGGGGCACTATTTCCTTAGGTCTATCCACAGGCTTTAATAGATCCACATTCTGGAATAAAATGCCTTTTTGCTGTTGCACCCCCCCCCCATTTTAATGTGGGCACACCCTTTTACTATCCACTTAGTTTCTAAATTTTGTGTGCCAGAATCATTCTCCATAATTGAAGGTGATACCTCACAAAGTAATGTGATAAACCTAATGACACTGAACATTAATACGCCTGACACAGTGCTTAGCACAGGACCTGGCAAATAGTAGATGCTTAACAAATATCTAGAGGAAACTACGTGGTAATGAATAGAGTGCTGGGCCTGGAGTCAGGAAGACTTATCTTCCTGAGTTCAAATCTGGCCTCAGACACTTACTAGCTTAACACTGTTTACCTTAGTTTCCTCATCTGTAAAATAAGCTAGAGAAGGAAAGAGCAAACCACTCTAGTATCTTTGTCAAGAAAATCCTGTTGAAAATTAATTATAGTTTTTGTACCCATCCTTCTACAAGATAATAAACAGGTCAGAGACATCAATAATATCTCCTACAATTTGTTCACCCAGATCAGAGAAGGCTATTTCTGCCTCACCTACCAGCAGTAGGTATCTCACAGAAACCACATCAAAGAATAGATAGGAAAAACATAATAACAATTTATTTTGTTCCAAGAAGAAAGAACCATGATCATGTGGAGACCCTTCCCCAAAGGTCTTGGGCACTCCCTCTTTCTGAGGGTATATAAGATTTTTTTGTCCATGGGTTACAGAGTGTTTTCAGTTTCAATAGTATGATAAATTCAATCCAGAAGCAAAAGCAGTTTAACTCTTTCATTTATTAAAAGTATGGAGGATTCAAAAAAAGGGCTTGACAAGGATGAGGATGTCCAGATTTCCCCATAAGATAGGGTCTTACTATCCTGAGGGAAAGAAGTCACCAGGTAGGGACTTTTATCAGCTATCTATCTGAAGGACGTTTTGCTCCTATTAACCTAGAGTTTAATAAAAAATACCTCCAATAAATCCAGGTGATCCATATATTCATATTAACAGCCCTAAATGGTGTCATGAAGAGTCAGGCATGACTGAAAAACAATTGAAGAAAAATAGTTTGTTGACTATTAATATAATACTTTGGGGTTTGCCAAACTCTTCAGATATGTTATCTTGTTTGAACCTTGCAACAAGTCTATGATGGAGGTACTACAGATATTATTATCCCAGATCACTCATGAATAAACTAAGACTTAAAATAGTGGGTGAATGGCCACTGGTCACATAGCTACAGTAAATGAGTGAGAGTAAGGAATTGAACTTAGGTGTTCCCAACTCCAAGCCCGGAACTCAAAGCAACACATATTGATTGGCAGAAAGTCTAGCAGCACTAAAAAGCAGTTATCAAACCCTCTCAAGGGAAAGGTGTTTTGTTTTATTTTGTTCTCGAGAAAGAAACAAATAGTAGATAACAGCATTTATACAGCACTTTAAGTTTTACAAAGTACCTTATGGATATTATTTCATTTTATGTTCATAAAAACAGAGGTAAGTGCTATTATTATCTTCATTTTACAGCTGAGGAAACTGATGTAGAAAGAAGTTAAAAAACTTTCCCATCCAAAGAATTGGAAATTGAGGTGATGCCCATAAGTTGGGGAATAGCTGAACAAGTTGTTATATATGAATGTAATGGAATGACATACTATAAGAAATGATGAGCAAGCAGATTTCAAAACACCTGGAAAGACTTAAGTGGACTGATGCTGAGTGAAGTGAGCAGAACCAGGAGAACACTGTACATAGGAACAGCAACATTGTGTGATGATCAACTGTGATGGACTTAGCTCTTCTCAGCAATACAATCATCCAAGATCCAAAGGACTCGTGATGGAAAATGCTTATCAAATTCAGAAAAATAACTGTGGAATATGAATGCAGATTGAACCATACTATTTTTACTTTTTGTGGTTTTTTCTTTTTTGAGGTTTTCCCCCTTTTGTTCTGATTCTTCTTTCACAACATGACTAATGGGGAAATATGTTTAATGTGATTGTACATATATAATATATATCAAATTGCTTGCTGTCTTGGGAAGGGAAGGGAAGGAGGGAGAAAAGTTTAGAACTCAAAATATTATAAAAATGAATGTTGAGGTGGCAGCTAGGTGGTGCAGTAGATAAAGCAACAGCCCTAGATTCAGGAGGGCATTTGACACTTACTAGCTGTCTAACCCTGGGCAAGTCACTTAATCCTCATTGCCCCACAAAAATAAGAAGAATGTTGAAAACTATCTTTACATGTAACTAGAAAAAATACTATTAAGATGGGAAAAAAAGATACCAATAAGAATTCATTTTTACAAAAGGAAAAAAAAAACCCTTGCCCATCATCACACAGCTAGTAAGCATCTGAAGCTGGGTTTGAATGAAGGTCTTCTTCACTCCAAATCCAGCACTCTATCCATTGTAACACTTAATTGGAAGTGAAACAATTTTGTTTCCTTGGGGGCATAATGAGGGATTTGGGTTTGTCTTGGGTAATTGATGATGACAATTAGCACATATATAGGTAATATTTCAAAGAAAAGGATAAATCAGGCATCTGTGTTAATATAGCTATGTAAGAAGTAAGCTAAATTACCAAATGCCTTGATGTTTTGTTCTAGACAATATAGTAAAATGGTTGATTATACAATGAACTCAGGTTCATTAATTTAGGATAATATTTCAAAAATTATAGTGAATGTTAAGAAAATATAACAGTACTGAAAATGGGAAAGTAAAATATTTAAGGACAAGAAATACAAGCCATTGGAACCAAACAGGAGAGTGGTGGGGGCAAGTGAGGGCTATTGCTACAAATTAAACATACAGTCTTCATCCAAGTTATTGCATTCTGAATTCCTTGTGTTCATGACCATTCATTCAAGAAACACTTTTAAGAACCACTTACCTGCAAGGTATTGTACTACCTCCTGGACTCATTAGACACATCATAACAAAATATGAGAGTAGGTTGATGTGCCATTTCCTTCTCCAGCTCATTTGACAGAGGAGGAAATTGAGCCACACAGGATCAAGGGACTTGTCTAGGGTCACAAAGCTAGTGTCTGAGAACAGATTTGAACTCAGGCCCTCCTGACTCCAGAGCCAGTACTCTATCCACTGCACCACCTAGATGTCCCTTACTAACAATAAGAGCTTTCAAAAAGTGGAAAGGACTTTCTTTAAAAATAGGTACTTCCTTATGACAGGTCTTAAAGAAGAGGAGGGATAACTACTTGTTGGGTATGTTATAGAGTCTTGTTTAGACACAGTTTGGAATAAATAGCCTTGAAGGTCCATTCTGTGATTCCACTGTCCCTTATAAAATTTCCATCCAGAGGATCAGCCCTGCCAACAAGCTCCAGAGTCACTTCAGTTGCTTGTGTTGACCATTAATAAAAAAGCAAGGGACTATCTGACCTTTGTTTAGCAAAGGTAAAACACTGCCAACACAGCACTCTCTGTTCTACTTAACTGCTCCTGGTTGAGTTCTACCCACGGTGTGGCTTTGTTCCCATTGGAAGTGCTCAGACAGGCCTTTAATGTTCTCTTCCAAGTATTTTCCGGTTGCCAGCATCCCTCCTCTCATTCCCCCCTGTTAAATGTGATACCATTATAGTGCATGGACTCTTCTGCTTCCATCCTCTGTGAGTTTCCATGACCTTTCTTAGCTTCTCTCAGGGGTGATTTTAAATTCATGTGCACTTGGCATTCATGTCAATCCAGCTGTGCTGCCCAGCTCTCAGGAACCATTAGAGTACAAAGTATATTTGTAACCGTTAATAGGAAATGTGCAAGATCAACTTAATCCCTGCTTAGCCCAAAGTATGCATGACATCCTACACAGTCACATATATGCCTGCCAATTAGCTACCAAATTAAATTTTGTTAAACCATCAATATTTGTTTGAAGGGTGGGGAAGTGGGAATGGCATTCATTAAGTACCAAAAATAAGGGTTTGAGCTACGTGCTTTCAGCTGCACATGTCCGTTCCTCCTGGAATCCTCTCACCGGGTGGATTTTTAATTCTCTTTAAAAAAATTTTCCTCCAGGGTCTCTGTAGCTGGATTAGTGAAGGGGATATATAAACAATTCATTAGCTCTCAGCCAAAGTCAAACAGAAGTTACAAAATAAAATGATGACATCCCATGACTCTGAGGCAGTAAGAGGCCAGTGGACAGAGCCATCTCTATAGAGATTCCTAGATAAAGACAGATTCCTCATTTTCAACCTGATTACTTCATGTTTTTTGTTTGTTTTCAGAGGAGGCTAATTTTTTCCTTTGATTAAGGCTTTACTCCTTTTGAGAACTGTTTCTAATCCAAGACTTCTCTGTTTCAAAGAAGGGAAGGCAGAAGGAGGTAAGACTTACTTCCCCTTGGAGATCAGAGTGTACACTGCAAGGCAGGAAAATGGTAAAGGAGAAAGATATGATAGGATTATTTTGAGAAGGTCATCAATTGGTAAAAACTTCAGGTTTTTCTTAAGTAGTTTACAAATCTTCCCTCTTATGTTCTTCACACAAAACCAAAACATTAAATCAACATTAAATTATCTCTTGAGGGGCAGCTAGATGGTGCAGTGGATAGAGCACCGGCCCTGGAGTCAGGAGTACCTGAGTTCAAATCCGGCCTCAGACACTTAATACTTACTAGCTGTGTGACCCTGGGCAAGTCACTTAACCCCAATTGCCTCACTAAAAAAAAAAAATAATAATCTCTTGAACAATCATCCAGGCAGCATGGTATAGTGGATAGATAGGGGGTTTCAGAGTCAAGAAGACCTGGGCTCAAGTCCTATGCTAACCAAACTTGAGCAAGTCACACTAGAGCAGGCAGTTAACTCTCTAAGACTCTAAGTTGTAGAGTGGGTGCTAATTTATTCCTCACTGGTATAGTTTCCTCACTGTGGCCTCCCTAAACAAATAAAATTGTAGGTCTAGTCATCTCCTACCCCCTAAACAACAACCACAATAGCAACAGAGTGAAACATCTACGAACAAGGAATTCGGTGACTTTCTAGAAATCAAACATTAGTTGAGTCAGTTCCTAACTGCTTGCATATTGTAATTTACCTAGTATTTTCTCCATTGAAAAATAGTACTGGGGCAGCTAGGTGGCACAGTGGATAGAGCACTGGCCCTGGATTCAGGAGGACCTGAGTTCAAATCCAGCCCCAGACACTTAACACTAGCTGTGTGACCCTAGGCAAGTCACTTAACCCCAATTGCCTCACCAAAAAAAAAAAAAAAAAAAAAAGAAAAATAGTACTGGGTTCTGGGGACACAAAAACAAGACACAAAAATGAAATAGTCCCTGGCCTCAAAGTGCTTACATACTGGAGGGATACAATATGTACAACTAGGTGGTGCAGCCCTGAAATCAGGAATACCTAAATTAAATTCTAATCTCAAACTCTGTTGCCTTAGTTTCCTCATGTGTAAAATTAACTGGAGAAGGAAATGCAAAGCACTTCAGTATCTTTGCCTAGAAAACCCCAAATGGGGGTCACAAAAAGTCAAACAAGACTGAAATGACACAACAACAAAGGCAACAACAAAACAATGTAGTCACAAATGAATAAATACAAAATAATTTGTATGATGAGCCTGTATTACAAGATCAGCCACAGCTACTTCCTTGATGCTCTATGCTCAAAAGGTAGAAGGAACCTTAAAAATCTATTTCCTTCATGTTACATATGAGTAAACTGAGGCCCTAAAAGTTTATATCATATTTTTCAAGGCCACAAAGCTAGTAAGTAGCAGTCAAGATGAACCCATGCCCTCTGTGCTTTTTCTACCACTTCACACAATAGCAGAAACTTCAAAAAGACACTGAGGGAAAGGGAAATATGTTCATCAAAGATGTTTGCCACTGTCATTAAAAAAGTTCACTGTAGAGTCCAAGTGGAAGAGGAATCTCTATAGAGATTTTCTTTGTGGATGATATTGCATTGATTATGTCAGCATACAGCACTTTGCAGAGCTTCCTAAATGATATCCAAAGTCATTCCAAAGAGTTTGGTCTAACTATTCACATGGAAAAAACTATGAGGTAGAAGACTTTCTATTGTTCAAGCTGATGTGAAGTTGGAGAAACAGCTTATAGTGCTCCATCCATATATCTTTGTCAGCCATTGCAGATAGATAATGGGTTTAATCCAAAAATGAATAGGAGAAGGAGAGTGAGTTGGGTTTCTTTGAGAAATTGTGTGGAATTTTTAATGACTCCTAGCTTTTACCTGAAATAAAACACCATTATTTTAATGTCAATACTCTTCTAGTGGAACTATTTGCTTATTAGTCATAGAATGCTCTGCAAATTAAAGTTGTGAAAATGACATGTGTTTTGCATTAGTATCC
This sequence comes from Dromiciops gliroides, assembly GCF_019393635.1. Taxonomy (NCBI): domain Eukaryota; kingdom Metazoa; phylum Chordata; class Mammalia; order Microbiotheria; family Microbiotheriidae; genus Dromiciops; species Dromiciops gliroides. Next base: position 554,398,115 of record NC_057862.1, read on the forward strand.
ACAAAATGCTAGGAGATTGAGTGGAAGGTCATAAGCATATTGGATAGACTTACTGTATTTCTTGGAGGTAAGAAGGCCAACATAATAGCTATCCAAGAACAAAGAGACAGACAGACACAGACAGACAGACAGACAGACAGACAGACACACACACACACACACACACACACAGTGAGAGCAAGAGAGAGAGAGAGGTACCTCCAAGGTTGCAAGACTTTATGGTCAGAGTTGTAGGAGTCTGATGCAGGGGAAAAATGCTGATCCCTTCAAGTTGATGACAAGTTTTCATAAACCCACCCTACTTTAAATTACTTGTGTATACAGATAATAATACTTAGTTCTTGGAATTCCTTAACTTTTAGTTGAATTATTGAGTCACTTTTGTTTATGGTTAGCCCTTTCCTTATATTTCATGCCATATTACTGACTAAATTCTTGTTTAAAAAGTATCCCAGTCCTCTGTAGTCAGTCAGAAATTGTAAGTTTTGGGAAATTTTTCCCTTAAATGAATTTTATAAAATTTTCTGACAAGGATATGTTGAGCATAATTTACTTTTTGATATTTTATGTATATTTTATTGGATTTTTTCTGTGCAAATATTTTTGTCAATCATTCACTAAATCAAAAATAGTTCATTAAGTACCTACTGTGAATACTGATCACAGTGCTACATGGTAGTAATACAGAGATAAAAAAAATGAAAAAGTGGATGCTCTCAAAGAGCTTACATTCTATTGGGGGAGAAAACAAGTACATATTATCTCCCCTTTATGGAGAAGTTCAACTATGAACTATGAGGTGGTTAAATAGAAGGTAATTATGGAGGCAGTTCACTAGCAGTTGAGGGGAATCTAGAAAGGCTACGTGGAGAAGATGATACTTCAGCTGAGTCTTAAAGGAAGTGAGGGATTTTGTGAGCTAAGGGTGAGGAGGAAGTATATTTCAGGCATGAGGGCCGGTCATCACAAAAACAAAAACAAAAACAAAACAAAAAAACAAACAGAAACAATGGATGATGTATTGTGCTTGAAAAAACAGAGGCCAATTTGTCCCTACAATAAATTGTGGAAAAGGAAGAAATGTATAATGAGGTTGGAAAGATTGGTTGGAGCTGGCCTGGTTGAAGGGCTTTAAACACCAAACAGAGGAGATTGTAATTTCTCCTAGAGACCATAAAGAAGCACTGGAGTTTATTGAAAAGTAATATGGTCAAGCATGCACTCAAGGAAAATCACTTTGGCAGCTATTCAGAGTTTGGATTGGAGACTTGAGATAAGGGGCACTAATTAGAAAGCCATTGAAATAACCTAAGTGAAAGATGAAGAAGGTCTGATTTAAGGTAATGGCTATGTAAGTAGAAAGAAGACAGATGTAAAAGTTATTGTGGAGATTGAAATGGAAAAATTTAGCAATTGATTGGCATATATGGGCTGAGGGAGAGGGAAGAGTTCAGGATAAAACAGAGATTCAAGATTCCAGACCTGGGAGACTGTGCCTTCAGTAGAATTGGTGAAGCTTATAGAGGAGTGAGTTTGGGATGGGGGAGATAATGGCTTCTGTTTTGGACATGTTGAATTTGAGACATCTATTGGACATCCAATTTGAAGTGCCCAATGGGAACCTACTGTTTGAGTACTAGAGATCAGGAGACTAGGGTTAGAAATGTAGATCTGGGAATCATCTACATAGAGATAATTAGACCCAGGGGAGCAGATTAGTTCACCAAGTGAGGAAATATATATTGAAGACAGTCTTGATAGATGCTTAAAATGTTGCTTTAGCCCAAGGGAAAAATATATTTATCTTTTGTTAGCATATATAAGTGGGCTGTAGTTGATTTAAAATAAGAGGAATGGAGATGTATTTGACAAACTGTGTCACACTTTCTCAACAATAAGAAAAGCTAGCCTTTATTTTTGTTTTGTTTTGATAGGATGTTGAATCAATATGGCAAAAATATACAAATGCTTTATATAGATGCACATCTTAAGTGAAAAGATAATCCCCTAAATAGAAGTTGAGATTTCCCCAAGAATTTTCAATGGATCTTATTGGGAGGAAAACTCTTTTGTTTTGAAATTACTCTGCTGGAAGACCACTTAAATATGACAACTTTTTTCTTGAACTAGTATAAATATGAAACAACTATTTTGATTGTTTTTAAAATGATTAATACAGTCTTATATAATTAGATTAGAGCTTACTCTATTATGAAGTTGTTATTTTCAAGATCTATCCTAAAGTACAAAATTATCCAACTAAAAGATCTAGATGACTAAACATACAAACATCTTGACATCTGTATGGTACGGTCATAGATGCTGTAGGGAGTGAACAAAACCAGGTGCATCTATCATTCAATCATAAGCAACAGGAGTTAATTGTCAAAATGTGGAGAGTTAGGGCTATTGGGCAGAAGCACAGAGCACTAATTGGTTATGTAATAGCTGAGGCACCAACCACTTCCCCCACTGGAGCCAATTAATCTTAGCTTATAAAAAGTCCATGTCAGAGATTCCTCTGAAGACTAGTTTCTGGTCACTAGTTTCAGGCTACAAAAGACAGGTGATTACAGAGTATAACTTTGACTTCATGGTGAGGATTTGTGTGTGGGATTATGTAAAGTAAAAAATTCCCTTACATCAATGTTTGGAATCCTAGTACCTTACATTGTACTGTTATAAATGAATTTTTGAATCTCTTTGGGAATATTGTGACTGTTCTCTCAGGAGACTAGGGGAATCTTTAACCCAGTAGTCTACAAACATAGAAGCTTATTTTCCCTTAACACACAAACACGCACACATATATCTGATTTCTTACCACTTCAGGATGGAGGGAGGGGAGGGAGAGAAAGAGGGATAAAAATTGGTACCCCAAACTATAAATAAAAATATTTTATTACTTAAAAAATCTTACCATACATGATAGCTTCAAGCTGTCATTAATTAATACATCAAAGCACACAAAAAAATTTAGAGTGAGGTTCATCATTAATGATAGTGAATAAAATCCATAATTCAAATTTTGAATTCTTTTGGTCAACTTTTTTTTTCAGATCTGATTAGATCATCATTAGTGTGTAATACAATTGATGAAGAGCTTATATGATGAGTTTAAGGAGTGTTTGCTCTACCATTTCCTTGTTCATTTGTGTTTGAATTATAAGTATTATCCTCAATCTATGATTTCTTTGCAGAAATCTTTTTAAGCCTCTTGTGCATTTAGTTAGTTTAGCTAAAACTAGATAGTATAATCCATAAATCCACATAATTGAGCACATATAAATTACAATATGTCACAATATGCTAAAAGTAAACAAATGAGTCAGGGAAGTACTGTTAACCCTAACATATTGTGAAACTCCTATTCTTTCCTTCAAGGTATGCTTAATTTATTATTTAGATAAATATCAATTCAAATAAAAGTTCTAATATTTTCTCCTCACACACCATTAGATTATCTCATGTATTCCCTGAATTTCTTGTACCCCATTTTGGAGACCAGTGCTCTAGCCAACTTATCTGTATCTGAACAGGATCAATTAAGATTTTTTTTTTTGTCACTGACATTAACAAATAAAATCATACAGTTAATTTCTCACCCCCCCCCAAATCTAGTGAAGGACAAAACTTAGCTTTGCACAAATCCAAATAGTATCAACATCAGTATAAATTTACATAGTATTTCCTTGGTGCAGGACACTGAGATGGGTATTAATGAGTTAGAAGAGACCTGATTCTTTTTTTTTTTTTTTTTAGTGAGGCAATTGAGGTTAAGTGACTTGCCCAAGGTCACACAGCTAGTAAGTGTCAAGTATCTGAGATCGGATTTGAACTCAGGTCCTCCTGACTCCAGGGCTGGTGCTCTATCCACTGTGCTACCTAACTGCCCTGACCTGATTCTTCCTGATGAGAAAATGGTAATATACAGGTTGGGCCAAAAGTCATGATGTTTTAATAACTTTTTGAAAATTATTTTTTTTTATTTTTCACCACTTATGAGATTTGATTTTTCACCCATAATGTAAATTCATTTCCTAGATATACTGCATATGATTTCATGATATTATAAATTATAAATAAAAAATAAAAGAATTTTAAAATATTGAAAATTTTATGATTTTTGGCCCACCCTGTACAAGTCAGGGAAACATCACATAAGTGTCTTTATTAACAATTATCTACAGAAGTGCACATTGGAACAAAGACTATTGCTAACACTTGGAGATCATGACTTAAATGTCTGATTGAACTTGCATAAGGAGTGAAGGCTCCATGGAGAAGTGAGTAGAGTTGAATTTATAATTTAGAACCAGAGCAATCACTAGCAGCAAATGGAGGCCTATAGCTATACCTAGGGCAAGGTAGGACCTATGTCACATCACAAAAAATTGTCTCTTAAATTTTTTTATAAAAGTATTTTATGATTTTCCAGTTACATGTAGAGATAGTTTTCAACATTTGTTTTTTATAAGATTTCTAGTTTCAAATTTTTCTCCGTCCCTGCCATCCTTCCCCTCTCCCCAACACAGCAAGTAATCTGATATAGGTTATATATGTCCAATCACATTAAACATATTTCTGCACTAGTCATACTGTGAAAGAAGAATCAGAGCAAAAAGGAAACATCTCAAAAAAGAAAAACAACAGCACCAAAAACCAAAGAAACAGTAGGTTTCAATGTACATCCATATTCCACAGTTCTTTTTTTCTGGATTTGGAGAGCATTTTCCATCATTGGTCCTTTGGAACTATCTTGTACCATTGTACTGCTGAGAAGAATCGTCTATCACAGTTGATCAACACATAATGTTGATGATACTATGTACAATATTCTCCTGGTTCTGCTCATCTCACTCATTATCAGTTCATGTAAGTCCTTCCAGGTTTCTCCGAAATCTACCTGCTCATTGTTTCTTACAGCACAATAGTATTCCATTACATTCATATACCACAACTAGTTCAGCCATTCCCTAATTGATGGGCAACCCCTCAATTTCTAATTCCTTGCCACCACAAAAAGAGCAGCTATAAATATTTTGTACATGTGGGTCCTTTTCCCTTTTTTATGATCTCTTTGGGAAAAAGACCTAATAGTGGTTTTTCTGGGTCAAAGGGTATGCACAGCTTTATAGCTATAGCCCTTTGGGCATAGTTCCAAATTGCTCTCCAGAATGATTGGATCAGTTCACAGTTCCACCAATAATACATTAGTATTCCAATTTTTCCACAGCTTCTCCAACATTTATTATCTTCCTTTTTTGTCACATTAGCCAATCTGATAGCTGTCAGGTGATACCTCAGAGTTGTTTTAATTTGAATATCTCTAATCAATAGTGATTTATAGCATTTTTTCATATGGCCATATATATAGCTTTGATTTCTTCATCAGAAAACTGCCTGTTCATATCCTTTGACCATTTCTCAATCAGGGAATGACTTGGATTCTTATAAATTTGATTTAGTTCCTGATATATTTTAGAAATGAGGCCTTTAACAGAAATACTGGCTATAAAAATTGTTTCCCAGCTTTCTGCCTCCCTTCTAATTTTGGATGCATTGCTTCTGTTTGTACAAACTCTTTTTAATTTAATGTAATCAAAATCATCCAATTTGCATTTCATAATATTCTTTATCTCTTATTTGGTCATAAACTTTTCTCCTTTCCAAAGATCTGAGAGGTAGACTATTCCTTCCTCTCCTAATTTAGCTATGGTATCACCATTTATGTCTAAATCATATACCCATTTTGACCTTATTTTAGTGTAAGGTGTAAGATGTTCGTCTATGCCTAGTTTCTGCCATACTATCTTCCAGTTTTCACAGCAGTTTTTGTCAAATACTGAATTCCTCTCCCAGAAGCTGGAGTCTTTGGGTTTATCAAACAGTACATTACTAAAGCCATTTACTACTGTGTCTCCCGTATCTAACCTATTCCATTGATTCTCCATTCTATTTCTTAGCCAGTATCTTCCATTTTTGATGGAAAGAAAATCAAGTTAAAATGATCATCAACAAAGCAGCCTCAAGGAAGAAAGAGTGTTACAAAAAGGTACCATGAACTGGCTGGGTTGGGTATGCAGGAGGTAAGAATTCCACTTATTATGTCATAGTGGTGGTGATACTGGTGGTACTGGAGAAGATGGGTAGAGAGATGATAGGCTACTTAACTGACTTATGGGTATTTTCACCACCGACTGATAGAACCATCTCTTTCTTTTTCCCTCTCTAGTTATATTCCTGAGTCAACAGCTATCTCCAGTCCCTTTCAAAACATGAGACGTTGTCACAACTATTCCAATTGTCCATGATTTAGGGACAGTTCTAGACAGAAGAAAATGACCTGGCAGGTAAGATAGGATTTACCTGAGTGACTGATTGGGGGGAGAGTTCACTGCCTAGTAGCCATGTTATGGGATAATTATATATAGAAGGGGGTTAGCTAGCTATGTTGGCTTTTGTGATTACTGATTTAATTTAGTTAAAGAAAAAGGAGTAATAAAACAGATTAAACATTATCAGTAAAGAGTGTCCAGTTTTAAAACTGCATTAAAACTTTATTTGCCTGACCTTAAAGCATTTTATGATATTTGTTCCAGCCTGTTGTAGCAGCTCTGGGGGGCTTAGGGCTTCCATAGAAGAGACAGAGTGGTGAGTGATATGATTAACAGAAGACTTTTATTACATTTTAAATCCTACAAGGAGGGATTTTGTGGCTTAAGTTGAGACAGTTTGCATAGCCAAATAACGTAGTGGATGGAGATCTGGACTTGGTGTCGGTAAGACCTGAGTTCAAATCCTACCTTAGATACTTACTACCTGTATAATACTTCTCTCAATCTTACTTCCTCCATCCATAAAATGGAGATGATAATAGCACTTGCTTCCCAGGTCTGTTGTGAGGATCAAATGAGTTTTCACACATATACAAAACCATAAAGTCCTATGTAAATGCTAACAATAATGGCAATGATTGATCAATATGACTGTCAGCATAGTGAAAGGGAAGGGGAATAAAGGGTAAAGCTATAACAACATTCAAATCACTGGAGAGACAAGAATAGGACTCTTCATTGGGAAAAAAGAGGGGTGGTCTGGATAAATCTTTGGTTCAGTCAGTGAAGCAGAGTTTGGGTCTTGTGTGAGATGATCTTAAGGCCATAGCAGGAGGAAGGAAATGGATAATTCTATGAGAAGCACCCTCCTCACCAAAACTTGGGTTATACCAGAATCTTCTCACTCCTAATTTGGTGCAGGAACATCTGGGCCATTCTAAATCACAAAAGTCACTTGGAAATGTAGAAAAAGATGAGGGTTTTACAGGTCTCTGGCAGGTGTTCTGATTGGTTTCTCACCTCTGATGTCATGGACTGGGCAGTTCCAAATATTGAGTCAGCTTCAAATACCAGAGATAGGGCAAAAGTATCAGAGGGAGTGGGAGTAGAGGGAGAGGGATGTTGGGTAAAGCAGCGAGAGTCTTTCATGAGTAAGGCTAGGTTTTTTTAAACTAAAATAATATTGGGGCACTTTGTCTTTTGTAGGGATAGAAATGTACCTCAGTTCTGCCAGACAGTGCTTCTGTAAACAAATCAATATTGACTTAAAAAGTGTTCCTATCTCTAGAAAGGGTTTGTAGACCTGGAAAATAACTTCAAAATGCCTATAAAGATGTCAGTCTTGAATGTTTTCATTATTTTCTGCTAAGTACTGTAGTAACCAAGGAAACTTCATTAGAAGTCCTAGCTCTCTTTATTTAATTTATCTGCCTGTCCCTTCATTGAAAGGTTTTATTTATTTGTAAATGTAGAAATTCTCTACAAAGAAATTAATACAAAAAATTAATTGGATTTTGGCTAGATAGTAATGTTGCAAGGAGAGCAACATTAAACAGTCCCCTACACAAACAGATGACTGTGACTTAACATATAGTGGAGTGGGGAAAAGATCTATTGCAGAAATTCTTGTTTGTCTTTCATTCTCAAGGAGGACCATGGCATTGGGATGATGTCGTGACTTGGATTTAAGTGAGGTACAGTTGTGCAAAATCACCAGCCTCAGTCTCTCCTCCAGAGCCATGTGGGTCCAGTGGCAAGATATACATCAGGACACCTAGAGATGTCCCTGAATGTTTAAAGCAATTGGGGTTAATTGACTTGCCCAGAGTCTGAGGTGAGAACTAATATCCTCCCAACTTCAGGGCCAGTGCTCTATCCACTGTGCCACCTAGGTGCCCCTGTTGCAGAAATAAATTACCTTGAATAGAAATTTGACTTTGGGCAAGTCATTTAACCACTATTTATTTGGTTTAATCATGCTTGGTTTCCTCATCTTTAAAATAAGGAGGTTGCATAAAGTGACCTCAAAGGAATCTTCAATTTTAACATTCTAAAACTCTTTCTGGCTTATTTATAGAGAATGGATCAGTGTACTGAGGTAGAAACTAAGGAATAGCTGGGCAGATAAATTAAACTTGGAAGTAGCCTGGAAGTAAGAGGGAAAATGGAATTACCAGTGAAAGTAGAACTCCTATAGTCACTTAATCAACTAGTAGAGGGAGAGCCCAGGATCTGATTCTTGAAACTCAGCAAGCTAGTAAATTTAAGGGGCAAAAGAGAAGATGAGAAGCATGCTTCAATTTATCATTTAAAGTAGGAGTTTGTAACCTTTTTTGTATCATGGATCTCTTTGGCAGAGTGGTGAAGCCTGTGGAACTCCACACAGAAAAATGTTTTTAAATGAATAAAATAAAATACATAGGACTGCAAAGGAGATCAATTATATTGAAATTGAATTGGGGCAGCTGGGTGGTGCAGTGGATAGAGCACTGGCCCTGGATTCAGGAGGACCTGAGTTTAAATCCGGCCTCAGACACTTAACAATCACTGGCTATGTGACCCTAAGTGACTTAACCACAATTGCCTCACCAAAAAAAAAAAAAAAAGGGAATTGTGGTAATTTTAAAATTTCCTTTTATTCCTCCTGCATCTTTTGGTTCATATTAACCTCACCTGACCAAAACCTGAAAACCTGTCCAATAGGTTATAAAGATTACTTGTGAGTCTTAAGTATTCCCTTGAGAAGAAAGTAGAGGAAGAATCGGCAACTGTCCCTGGATCCTTGGTGGGATACATAAATCCTTCCTCTCCATCAGCTAATTGTGAATTCTCCAAATGTAGATTAATCTAAAATTTATCTGTTGTTTGATGAAGTTCTTCATTTCTTTAGTGGATGTATGAGATTATGACTGTTTAAATTTGTTCAACTTTTATGATATTCAAAGAAGGATGGGATCATTCATCTATCTTTATCTTTTATGGCCTAAGAGAAATCAATAAAGTTGCAATACATAAAAGAGTTATTTCTCTGTCACTGTGACATTAAAAAGCCTTGTAAGAATTCTCATAGTTGGTCTGGATTTTTATTGGCACACCAACACAACAAGCTGTTGGGGGTGGATGCTGAAATTTCATAATTTTCATATAAGGACAAAAGTATGCTGATTGGTACACAAGGAGAGGGATTTTGTGCTGTTTCAGCTTCTTCCTCCATATTTGAGTATGCATGTACAATGGTACTTATGGACCTCCATTTCCTAAAGGCTAGTTGTACTAGTACTTCAAGTAAGCAAGGTTTTAAACATGGGAGTCACTTAGACTGGTTCTATATGAGTGTCTGACTTTGACTAATAGATTAGAAAATCAAGGTCAAGACAGAAAAAAGCACCTGTTCAAAGTCACATAGGAAGCTAATAGCTTCATGTTGCATCAATATCTTGTGTTACCTCAGCAGGAAATCTGATTTTACTTAAATTTGTTATCTAATCTGGGATTAAAACTTACATAAATGTCCTGAACTTGTCCTGAAATATATGCAAACTACTAGTTACATTAAAGATGTCCCCATTGCGTAAAGAACTTATAAGAGCAGTAGTCTATGTTTGTGCAATATCCATTCCATTTAAACATGGTTAACAACTGAACATATTTTACTATGGACAATTTTGTTTTACATAACTATTCTTTGTATACAATTTGGGATTAATTACCTAGTATATTTATACATTCCATTCCAAGTCTTTTGGTTTTTGTTCATTTGGAATTGAATGAACATCTTTTAAGCAAATTCATTGGTATAACCATTGAAAAAAGCATCTACTTACAATAAATGCAGGTAGCTATTTATTCATATATAGGATTAGATCCTTAAAGTATCTTCTCCTAAGGGGAGAATGATCAGGAATAGAAAAATTTGAGACAAGAATAGATGATAGAGTAATAAGATGGAGTACTCAAGAATATTATAATGATAAGTTCCAGAAATTAAGTTCAGGTCTTTACATATAAAATTGGATTCATAATTATAAAGGAGAAAGAAACTGCAAGTAGTAGGTGTGTAATAACTCAAATTTGCTGAAGTTTTGGTTGAATTATGGGTTCCTAATTTGATGTTCTTCATATACCTTTATTGTTAGTAAGACCAGAATCATGAGACTTGAACAGGCTTTCATCACATGAACTAGTTCTTGGAAAAAGTAAATTTAAAAGGTTATACTAAATTCCTGTTAATGGAAGATTTTAGTAGAATTACCTAGGGATCTCTGCTAAGGACTTAGAACCAAAGAATCAAACCCACTGGAAAGAGACTACTTCAGAGCTGCCCTGAGAATGAGGCCTATTCTGGAATGCTCAGGGGAAGATGTTTCCAGGAACCATACAACTACATGCGACATCTAAGACTCAAGATGAAATGTGCTGATTAATAAAACATTGTGAGGAGCAGCTAGGTTGTGCAGTGGATAAAGCACTGGCCTGGAATTCAGGAGGACCTGAGTTCAAATCTGGATTCCTACACTTGACACTTACTAGCTGTGTGACCCTGGGCAAGTCACTTAACCCTCATTGCCCTGCAAAAGAAAAAACAAAACCCAAAACCCAAAACAAAAAAGAAACAAAATTGTGAGTAGGTTACCAGATTGCAAGGAGAATTGATGTTATTTAAAACTGATGAGCATTATTTTATTACTTTGGTATTTTGTTTCATGGTATTTATGTTTATTGAGTTTTTCTTGGTGACATTGCTGATATGTAAATCTCCCCTCCGAAATTAGTACATTGTGAGCCCTCTAAATAGCTTGATCTGCAATATGCCTTAGTTTATATATAGAGACTATTTAACAAGGTTTGTCATCTTGAGGGATTCATGAAATTATGACTGTAACTACATTTATTCAACTTTTTGATATTGATAGAAACATGGGATTATGACTTGTGATACCCATGGCCACAGTATATTTGTTTTTTGTTTTAAGTATAAGTGCGCTAGTTTATAGTCACTGAAATGTCCTTAAATTGATTTGGCATGAGCAGCAGAAGTTAGAATGGTGCAGTTAAGGATGCAACATAAATGGCTAGCACCAGATGGGGGGAATTATTGAAAATTATGCTGACTTAATGACCCCATTGTTCCCAGTTTTGCTTATCAGTGTTGAGGGAGGCACCATCCAGTCTGTAGGTTTTATATTACCTGCCATCCAGCATGTAGCAAGTCATTCCCTACCTGTTGGCTAGCACAGGAGCAGAGATGAAATAGCCCATCTCCTTTTGATGATATGAAACTATCCAAATTGTCTTTATCTCATTATAAAAGTTATCAATAAAAGCTGGCTCTATCTTGAATCCCTTGCTGATCATTAATGATCAACTTATAGATGTGTTACTATCTTGACATATTTTTTAACCATAAACTCCTTTTAATTCTCTTTTTTCCTGAGTTTTTTCTCATTAATCTGGGTGAAAATCTGAACAAAATATTTTCCTTTTAACAGATGACAGCTGGCAGTTTTATGGTATTCACTGAACCCATTTCTCTCAAATAAGTCCATGAATGGTAGAAGCTGCCACTAGAGTCCATTTCAGAACAGCAAAACATTAAATTACTATGCATTGTTCTGAAATGAAGCCCAGGCATTTTCTTCTTTTAAAAAAAGAAGGTAAAATTTATAAAACTATAACTTGGGTTCTATTCCTGGACAAGGTACCAAGTAACTCAGAGTTCTTCTCCCAGCTCATGGAGAGGACAATGAGCATAGACTCTGCTTTTAAAAGAAGTTTCATCCATGTTTAATCTTTCCTGAGAAACCTTGTAAACTACTCCCATGTTAAATGACTTTGTTCTGGGCCCATTAGAGAGTAAATTTGCAGGAGCTCCATAAATTCAGGAAAATCATAGAGATAGCTTCAGAGAGAGTAGCTCAAGAACATTTATATTTAAATCCCACCCCAGCAGGAGGAAAACAGAAGAAAGAGGGAAGGGTTTCACTGACTCATAGGGGAGCAATAGTGGAATATTTCTTATTAGAACAGATTTTAAACATAAGTTGGAAATTTTTTGAAAAGGAAGAACACTTTGCCTCTGAGGCAAAGGTGTGCTGGAGAACCTGCTCACTGGAGATTGTTATTCAGCTTGAGCATTTACACCTTGAAAATCAGCACACCTACAAATCTGGACTTATTTCATTGTTTTGTGAATTATCTAAATTTAAGAAAGTGATGGAAATGTTAATAATTCAGATCAGACTTAAATGAGTGTCCTGCCTACATATTTTTTTTGAGGGGATGGGGAGGTTTTTTTTTTAAACATTTGCCAGCACAACGCTGACATGATGTCACCTTATATTCAGGTCCATACATCAAATCAATCAATCAATAAACATTTATTAAATACCTACTATGAGTCAAGTCCTATTCTAGACAGTGGATATATGAAGATAAAAATTATATAGTTCTACCTTCAAGGAGCTTACATCTTAGTAGAGAGACAATATATACCCACATCCACAGTGGCTGGCATATAGAAGGTGCCCAATAATGGCTTAATGATTGAGATGTCTGTCTGGTTGCTACAGAGTCAGGAGCATCATATAGGGTTAGGTAGTATTTGTATTCTTCCCCAGATGTATTCTTGACAAAAAAGTCAAAGGTACTTGACTTAGGTGCTTGTGCCTCCGTCCAATTCTCCTATGTGGCTATGCCACAGAAAGCCATAGAGGAAGGTAAGCACTTTTTCTGGGTCAGTGGCAATCATTTTTTATGGCTTCTTGAGAGCAATTGGTTCTCTTTTTATCTGGATATACATCATTAAAGAAATGATAAATTGTTAATATTGGGGAGACACAGGATTTATCCCCTTCTGAAACCTTAAGCTTTACTAGACCAGAACCTGAAAGACATTGCTGATAAGACTGGATTGATTAACTTTCTCCTCAATCTTGTTCAGACCATAACTAGGTAGGAAAGCCCAATGTATTCTACTCAGGTTTGGTAAGGATAAATTCTTTGATTAGATTGCCCAAGGGGGTGGTTTGGAAGTAAATGACAAGATCAAAGCCTCTCCCTACATTAGAATAGACCACCTCTCATTATAATATTCATTTTCTCTTATAGAATCAGAGTTGATTGCCACACTCAGGAATACCCACTCTCCCAAGGTTATATAAGCATAAAGTGTGTTCCATGAGGTATCTGGCATTCAAGAATATCCCTGACCTCTTTAATTAATTATTGCTGGCCAGATTAATTACCTAGAAACTATGTTTCTCTAACTTTTTTGTACATCACAATCACTCTATAAGTGAAACTCAGAGAAAGAAATATTAAGACCACAGAAAAGTAGAATTAAAGGGGACCTTAGAGAACACCTAGGTTAGGGGTTCTTAATCTTTTCTTGTGACATGGACTCCATGGATGAAGCCTATGGACCCCTTCTGAGAATAATCTTTTTTTAATGCTTAGAATTTTATTTTTTATTTTCCAAATTACATGTAAAAACACATTTTGACATCAATTTTTTAAAACTTTGTGTTCCAACTTTTCTCCCCTCACTTCCACCCCCACCCCAATAACTCACATAATTCATTATAAGTTATACATGAGTAGTCATGGAAAATGTCTCCACATTAGCTAAATTGTGAGAGAAAAAAGATAAAAACAAAACTTCAGATTAAGGAATTATCAAAAAAAATGTGTTTCAATCTGTTTTCAGATACCATCAGTTCTTTTTCTGTAGATGGATTGCAATTTTCATAAGTCCTTCAGAATTATATTGGATCATTGCCTTGCTGAAAATAACCACATGCTTCCCAGCAGATTATCTTATACTATTGTTGTTATTTTGTATACAGTACATTTGACTCTACTTCAGTTCATGTAGGTCTTTCCTGGTTTTTCTGATAGCATCCTGATCATCATTACTTTTATATAGTATGTTAAACTTGACAAAGATTTTTCTTCACAATAGCCCAGCAGAATAGGTACCGTACGTTTTGCCATTATAGTCAATCATCATAACTATTTCCCTCCATCCTATTCCCTTTCCTTGATGTTTATTCTATTCTCTATCTCCTTTTACCCTATTCCTCCTCAAAAGTGTTTTACTTCTGACTGCCCCCTCCCCCATTCTGCCCTCCCTTCTTTCACCCTTCACTCACTATCCTCTTCCCCTCCTACTTTCCCATAGAGTTGAATAGAATACTCTTCCCAATTGGGTGTGAATGTTATTCCCTCCTTGAGCCCACTCTGATGAGGTTAAGGTCTTTGAGATAATTCTGTGTTCTAAATTTTTCTTCCTCCCTCCCTCCTCAACCCTCTCTATGAAATCAAGCAATTCAATATGTCATACTTGTGCATTTATGTAGAACATATTCACCTTCCTCAAAAGTGTTTTGCTTTTCACTGCTCCCTCCCCCAATCTGCCCTTCCTTCCTTGCCCTCTCCCCCACCCCACCTTCTCCTTCCTCTCACACTTTCCCTCAGGGAAAAAATATATTACTATACCCACTTGAGTATATATGTTATTCACTCTTTGAGCCAATTCTGATGATGGTAAGGTTGACTCACTCCCCCACCCCTTCTGCCTCTTCCCCTCCTCTCCATAAGCTTTTTCTTGTTTCTTTTATGTGAGCTACTTTTCCCTAGTCTACCTCTCCCTTTCCCTTTCTTCCAGTGCATTCCTCTTACTCCTTAACTTTGTTTTAAATATGTCATCATGGGTTAGCTAGGTGACACAGTGGACAAAGCACTAGCCCTGGACCCAGGAGTCCCCCAGTCCAAATCCAGCACCAGATATAAGAAACCCCACCCTGCTTGCTTTACAGATATCATCCCTTCATATTCAGTTCAGACCTGGGTCTTCTAAGGGTATTCCTTTCAGCTGCCCTAATAATGAGAAAATTCTTATAAGTTAGAAGTATTACCTTCCCATATAGGAATGTAAACAGTTTAATCTTTTAATATCCCTCATGATTTCTTTTTCCTGTTTGCCTTTATATGCTTCTCCAGGGTCTTGTATTTGAAAGTCAAATTTTCTATTCAGTTCAGGTCTTTTCATCAAAAATGCCTGAAAGTCCTCTTTTTCATTGAAGTCCCATTTTTTTCCTCAGAAGGATTATACTCTATTTTGTTGGGTAGGTGATTCTTGGCTGTAGTCCCAGTTCCTTTGCCCTCTGGAATATCATATTCCATGGCCTCTGGTCCTTTAATGTAGGTGCTGCTAGATCTTATTTTATCCTTATTGTAGCCCCACAGTAATTGAATTTTTTTTTCTAACTGCTTGCAATATTTGCTCTTTGAACTGGGATCTCTGGAATTTGGCTATAATATTCCTGAAGGGTTTCCTTTTAGGATCTCTTTCAGGAGGTGATCAGTGGATTCTTTCAAGTTCTATTTTACCTTTCTGCTTCTGGAATATCAGGGCAATTTTCCCTGACAATCTCTTGGAGGATGCTGTCTAGACTCTTATTTTAGTCATGGTTTTCAGGTAGTCCAATGATTTTCAAATTATCTCTCCTGGATCTATTTTCCATGTCAGCTATTTTTCCAAGGAGATATTTCATATTGCCCTATATTTTTTTATTCAGTTGGATTTGTTTTACTTTGTCCTGGTTTCTCATAAAGTCACTAGCTTCCATTTGTTCAATCCTAATTCTTAGGCAATAATTTCCTTCAGAGAGCCTTTGTATATCTTTTTCCATTTGGTTTTTTCAAGCTGTTGATTTTTTTTTCTCATGACTCTCCTGCATTATTCTCATTTCTCTTTCCATTTTTTCCTCCACTCTTCTCACAGCCCATCATGGCCCCCTTTAATCTGTCTTTGGATGGAAAATAATCTCAGCCTGTCTTTTTGTGGTCTTTTTCTGCTCCAGGGGTTCTTTTATTGCTGTTTTTGGGGTAATTGCATCAGGAGCTCTGTGCATTTAATGTCTTTCCTACTCCATCTTGGCTCTGCCTCCTTAGAATAATTTTAAATAAATAAAATAAAATACTTAGGATTTCAATGGTAAGTAATTATATTGAAGTACCATTACAGATATAAAATATTTTCTAAAAGTTCATGAACCCCAAATTAATAGCCCCTGATCTAACATACCCCCCCATTTTTCACAAGAGGATGAAATGAAGCTAATAACTTGTGTGATGATTAAAATCTAATGTGTGTGTCCTTACCTGCCCCCCCCCCCAGTGTGTGTATGTGGAAACTAGTTAGGATTTACTTATAAATTTAGCAACAATTTAGGCTTTTATGCATTTATTAAAGTATATTAGAAGTTAGTAAAGTGAGAAGGAGAGCGCATATCTCTGAAAGAATGGGAAAAAAAATCCTAGCTCAGACCTATACTTGAGAGAGAGAGAGAGAGAAAGAGAGAGAGAGAGAGAGAGAAAGCTACACCTAGTTGCTCATGCTTTCCAAGAAACTGAATGCCAGTCAGTTCCACTGGAAGCCCCCTTTGTAACCAAAAGAGGGGCATTCCCCACATACAGCTCTAAGCTAATTGGCTGGTTGCATGCAATTCCATTGATTAACATGACTCTAAGGTGTTCTGTAAATAGAGGTAACTTCTGGGAGGCCAATTCGACCTTAGAAACCTCAGAAAGGTAAAATTCTTTCTTGTTGGGGGGATGGCTGGTTCTTACACTTGTCTATATTTAAATAGTGGTAAAAACTGTAAGAAGTAGGAATTCTGATTCAACAGTCTAATTATTATAAATTGGGTCAGGGATGGTTTATAATAATAAAGTCTAATGGGTGGGTGGTGGTGGTGGTGAGGATAATCTATTCTTTAAGTGTGGTCTTTATCAACCTGTCCATCTTGATATCAAAATAATCTTTCTTACACACATATATTAGGTAATGATATTCCAGTGCCCAAATATCTTCAGTGATTCCATTGTCTCCCAAATAAAATATAGACTCCTCTTCTTGGGGTTCAAGGCTCTTTGTAACTAGCACCTTGCCTTTTTTAAAATTAAAATATTTTTTTACTTTAGATATTCTTTGTTTTTTAAATTTTGAATTCTAAATTATCTCCTTCCCTCCCACTTCCATCCAAAGTCACTGAGAAAGCAAGCTATATGTCAATAATAAATGTGAAATATTTCCATATTAGTCATGTTTTTTTTAAAGCAAGAAAAATATAGAAAGTGAGAAAATTATGCTTCAATTTTCACTTAGAGTTCATCATTTCTTTTTCTGGAGTTGGATAACATTGTTTTTTAATTATGACTCTTCATTTCTAAGATATATTGGGAACTAAATCTAATTTATAAGAATCCAAGTCATTCTGCAATTGAGAAATGGTCAAAGGATATGAACAGGCAGTTTTCTGATGAAGAAATCAATGCTATCTATTGCCATATGAAAAATGCTCTAAGTCACTATCGATTAGAGAAATGCAAATTAAAACAACTCCGAGGTACCATCTCACACCTATCATATTGGCTAATATGACAAAAAAGGAAAATAATAAACGTTGTAGCTGTGGAAAAAATGGAATGCTAATGAATTGTTGGTGGAACTGTGAACTGATCCAATCATTCTGGAGAGCAATTTGGAACTTTTCCCAAAGGGCTATAAAGTTGTAAATACCCTTTGACCCAGAAATACCACTAATAGGTCTTTTTCTCAAAGAGATCATAAAAAAGGGAAAGGGACCCACATGTACAAAAATATTTATAGCTGCTTTTTTGTGTTGGCAAGGAATTGGAAATTGAAGGGATTCTCATCAATTGGGGAATGGCTGAACAAGTTGTGGTATATGAATGTAATGGAATTCTATTATGCTGTAAGCAACGATGAGTAGGCAGGTTTCAGAGTAGGCAAGTCTTTCATAGTTGATCATCACAACATTGCTGTTACTGGGCAGAGTGATCTACTGGTCCTTCTTATTTCATTTTGCATCAGTTTATATAGATCTTGCTAAATTTTTTTTTCTGAAACCATCCCTCTTGTCCTTTCTTAAAGCATAATAATACTCCATCACAATCATATGCCATGACTTATTCAGCTATTCCCCAATTGATGAACATCCCCTCAATTTCTAATTCATTGTACATACAGGTTATTTTCCTTTTTTTTTTATCTCTTTGGGATATAGACCTATTTGTGGTACTTCTGGATCAAAGGGTATACCCAGTTTTACAACATTTTGTGCCAAATTGTTCTCCAGAATGGTTGGATCAGTTCATGACTCCACCAACACTTCATTAGTGTACCTATTTCCCCCTCATCCGCTATAGCATTTGTCATTTCTCCTAGGCATGAGGGTGGTTGGTACCTCAGCATTGTTCTAATTTGCCTTCCTCAAATCTACAGTTATTTAGAACATTTTTTAAATGACTATACTTTGATTTCTTCTTCTGGAAGCTGACTGTTTATATCTTTTGACCATTTATCAATTGGGAAATGATTTATTTCTAAAATTTGGTACTGTTTTTTTTGATACTCAGTATCTATTTGAGAAATCAGGCCTTATTAAAGAAACCTATTGTAAAGTTTTTAAAGATTACTTCATTGCCTATGTTATCTTTTAGCAAAATGTAATTTCCCTGATAAATGTAAAGTCCCTGACTTTTTAATTAGGTGTATTTTTTCTTTCTTTTGTTTTGTTTGATTATCATCATTGAAACCCCTGCCTTTTTTAGTTCAGCTGAAGCATATTAGATTCTGCTCCAGCCTTTTATTTTAAATCTTGGTGTGTCTCTCTGTTTCAATCATATCTAAGCATGCCAAGCATTCTGTAAACAACATATTGTTGGACTTTAGTTTCTAATCCATTCTATTATACACTTCATTTTATGGGTGAAATCATCCCATTCAGATTCAAAGTTATGATTACTGTATATTTCTATACACCCCATTTTCTTCTGTTTCTTCTTTTCTTTCTCTTTTTAACCTGTACTTCCTCACAAATTTTATTTTGTTTCTAACTGCTTCCTCTAATCCACTTTCCTTTTTAGGATCCCTCCTTTTTATTTATCTTCTTTCTCTCCTATTTCTCTATTGGATAAATTACATTTCTAAACACAACTGAGTGTGTATATATATTCTTCCCTCTTTGAACCAATTCTGATGAGAATGAGGTTCAGGCATTGCTCACCACACTCTTTATTATGGCTCCCCTGCATTGTAAAAGCTCTTCTTTGCATGCCTCTTTTTTTTTTCTGTGAGAATCTCCCCCTCCCATTCAACCTCTCCCTTTTGCCTTCTCCCAGTCCATTATTCTTTCTCGGTCTTTCACTTTTTTTTTGAGATCATTCCAACATAATTGGTTCACATCCATGGCCTCTTTATTTTAACTGCCTTATTAATCATAAAGTTCTTAGGTGTTACTCATTTAATTTTTCCATGTAAGGATGTGAATAGTTTTATGCTTCTCTTGAGCCTTGTGTTTGAATTTTAAATTTCCTATTTAACACTGGTCTTTTCATCAGGAATGCTTGAAACTCTTCTATTTCATTAAATATACATTTTCTCCACTGAAGGATTATACTCAATCTTTGTTCCCTTATGTGGAAGCCACTAAATCTTGTGTGATCCTGATTATGGCTCCACAATATTTGAATTATTTATTTCTTACTTCTTAAAGTATTTCCTCTTTAACCTGGGAACCCTGGCATTTGGGTATACTAATCTTGGGAGTTCTCATTTTGGGATGTCTTTCAGGAGGTGATGGGTGAATTCTTTCAATTTTTACTTTGCCTTCAGGATTTAAAATGTTGGGGCTTTTTTCCTGGATAATTTCTTGAGATATAATGTCTAAACTGTTTTTGATCATGGCTTTAAAATCCAATAATTTTTTAATTATCTCTCCTTGATTTATTTTTCAGGTAAATTGTTTAATGATGACATATTTCACATTTTCTTCTACTCTTTCATCCTTTTGACATTGTTTTGTGATGCCTCATGGAATAATTAGCTTCTATTTGTGAAATTCTAACTTTTAAGGAATATTTTCTTCAGAGAGAGTTTGTATTTTTTTTTTCATTTGGCCAGATCTGTTTCCTAAGGCGTTCTGTTCTTCAGTGAATTTTTGTGCTTCTTTTACCATTAAGACAATTATAATTTTTAAGGTGTTATTTTCTTCAGTATTTTTGTGCCTCTTTTATGAAGTTATTAATTCCCTTTTCATAATTTTCTTGCATCATTTTCATTTCTTTTCCCAGTTTTCCCACTACCACTTTTATCTCTTTCTTTAATTCTCTCAGCAATTATTGTTGGACATGTGTCCAATTTTCTTTGAAGCTTTGTTTGTAGATGTTTTCACATTGTTGTCTACTTCTGAGTTTATGGCTTGTTCTTCCCTGCCACAATACTAGTTTTTTAATGGTCAAATTTGTTCTTGTTGTCATTGTTTGCTCATTTTCTTGACTTTAAATTTTATGTTAAAGTTGGTCTCCCACAGGGTGGAAAGGCACTGCCCCAAACTTCAGGCTTTTTCATGATGCTGTTTTTAGAAACAGTTTTGTGAGTTTGTGAATTTTTGGCACTTCCAAGGTGGCATGATCTGGGTACAGGTGTACATTGCTCTCCTGGTCTGCACTCTGGTCTTTACTCAGGGAGAATTCCTGTTCCCTTATAGCTTCAGGTGCTAGCACTATCTTTGCCTTGGAACTGTGATCAAGGCACTTGCTCCTTTGTGACTAACCCCCAGTGATTTTCTCTGTCCTGGAGCTATGACCCAGAACTGTGTATGGGCAAAAGAGTTGCCAATCAGTGCCAACTGTACCCAGTGTCAGCAAAGGGTTCTCTGTAAGCTCTTTCTGACCAGTTTTCCTACCTTCTTTCTGTCTCTGGGCATAGAGCTCCCAAAGCTGCTATCACTGTGGCCACTGTTGCTGTCATTTTGTTTGAACTACTGATAGACTTCCACCCCAGTGTCCCAAAATTCTTCCTAAGTTTTCTTAGACCAGAAAAAAGTGTCTCACATTGATCTTTGTTGGCTCTGCTGCTCCAAAATTTGATTTGAGGCATTATTTTGAAGTTGTAGGGGGAAAATGTTGAAAGAGTTCAGCTGGGTTGCCTCAAATCCACCATCTTGGCTCTGCTCTACCCCTGGCACCTTATTTTTGAAACCTTATCACCATGATCCCTCCACCCCTGCCCCCCACCGCCACGTGGGCACACACACACATACACACACAGAGTACACCCCAATCAAACTGAAAAACTTTCTGGTAGGTAAATATAATCAATGATCTCATGTCTCAGGTCACACTGCTCAGGCCTTTCCTCATGGATGAAACATCTTCCCATTTGTGTAATTCCTATGTGTTCTTAAAAGTGCTACTAAAATGCTACTTCAGAACCAAAAAATCAGAGAATTCAAAGGGAATTCAGTGGCTACTTAATCCAACCCATACAGAAAAGGAATTTTGCCTATAATACAATGATCAAAATTCACCTCTTCCATGAAACTATCCTAGATTTCATTTGAATCTCATTTAGTATATTGGGTTTGTTATGGGGATTTTTATTATTCAGTACTCAAGGACTTTTCTTCTGCAATTTTTGGTTAACTCAAAGTCTGTCTTCATTTTAACCTCACCTGACTAAAAGCTGACCCAAGGGATATAAAAATTTACTTAAGAGCTTTAAGCTTTCCTGAGATAAGAAGCCAGAGGAAGAATTTCAACCATCCTTGGCTCTTTACTGACATGTAAATCCTCCTCCTCAATCAGCCTATTTGTGAATCTTCTAAGTCTCTAACCTGACTTAGTTTACCTAGAGTTTGTTTGAAGAGGTTTGCTTCCTTAAGGGATATATGAGATTATAATTCTGCATAGCTAAATTTGTTTAACTCTTATGACATTGAACAAGGATGGGATTATGGATCTATCTTCTCTTTAACTTTTATAGCCTAAAAGGAATGTACAAGATTGCAATATGTAAATAAATTGTTTCATTGTCATGCTGATGTAATTTTTTCCTATAATGACTCTTGTCAGAATCCTCATAATTGTTCAGGTTTTCTCTGAGGTCTGAGCCTATGCTTGAGCATAAAACTAAAACCTAGGTTTTTACCTCCATAATGTCTGTGCTGTGGTGAATATATATTTGGCAGCAGTTATGCACCATACGAACTCAGAGAGAAGATATTTTTCCAATAACAGTTTGTAACTCCCTAATTGTTTTAACTATAATATATATTACTTGATATCTGGTAAGTAAGTGGCATAGTAGATAAAACTCTAGACTTGTAGCCAGGAACACTTGAGCTAAAATACTGCCCTAGTAATTTACTTGCTATATGACCCCCTTCTAAGCCCCATTTTCTTCATCTAAAAATGGGAATAATAATAGCACCTGTCTCACAGGGTTGTTTGTAAGGATAAAATGAGATAACATATGTAAAGATTTTTGTAAACCTTTAAGATCTATAAAAATACTAGTTATTTTTTTGTCTTAGTGCCTTATTTTATACCACCACCTACTCCTCAGAATTATAAACTTCATGAGGGCAGAGATTATATCTTATCTAAAATTTGTATCTCTCCTAGCACCACAAAAAATATTTAATCAATATTTATTACATGAATTTTGCTGTGTGTGTGTGTGTGTGTGTGTGTGTGTGTGTGTGTGCTTAAAGAAGTTTTAAATTTACATTTGCAGATACTTAGAGCAGGCTCTGCTGAACAAAGTGACAGGCTCATAAATTCAAAGTTGAAAAGGACCTTTAGAAATCATCCAGTTCTAAACTCACATTTCATGAACTGTGGACCAAATGATTTAAATGACTTGCCCTCTATCCTATAGGCAGTAAGGAAGTAAAACCAGGATTCATAACTAAGTATTCTGACTCCAAATCCAGCACTTTCCATTGTATCATGTTGTAGATGAGAAATCTGGCTGATTTCAATGAAAGGTAAAAACCTATCTATTCATTCCCCTATCTTAAATTTAGAACATGTTGTTGATACGTGCCCAATAACTACATTTTGGCCTACTTTCAGAGATCAGACAATTTCATTAGGGATTTGAGACAGAACTCAGGTGGAAGGAAGCAGGCTAGCAATATAAGAAAGTAATTATGACAAACATTTTCCTTCCATAATTCTGAAGACAGGAGGTCAAGTTTCTGGGCTGAGACCTGTAGTGTGTTTCTAGAGAAACCCAGATTGTTTGGATCCACTGCTGCTTCCTACTTTCATTTTAGCACTCCCTGCTCATGGTGGTTACAGATTGTTTCCGTAGCCAAACAATAGTTTGCTTTAGAAGACAGCAAGCTGAACTATTTTTGCCAAAGACTTTCTGGAAGCATCTGACCTTCTGCTTGCATAAAGCCATTTTTGCTATTACACCACCCTCTTTTTAACTGACTTTTATTTCTATTCTTTTTTTTCAACCTAAGGGAAGGAAACAAAAACAGACAGTAGTTTCCTTCTTCTCTCTTCCTTTTTTCCTTCTTCCATGACTTATGATACAGAATAATGAATAACTTATTGAGGTAATTTTCTGATAATTTTATTTTTCAGAAGTTAGAATAAACAAAGAATAGTGATATTCTGAGATGGATTCTGACTAGTAAAGAAGAATTAATTGTTGAATTATTGCTATTTTCCCTAAATTTGTTTTTCCCAAATCTATTTTTTTTGATCAGTATAAATTCTGTCACCAGAATTTCATTGTTAAAAGACTTGTTTCAGGACTACCTGAAAATTATGATTAAAAAAAGAATTTTGATACAATATTATAAAAAATTATTAAGGGAAGTTGCCCTGAAATTCTAGAACAGGAGAGTAAAAAGAAGAAAAAGAAAATAAAAAACTCTCATTCACCACCTGAAAAGGATCCCAGGAGAATAACTTATAAGAATGTTATAGCCAAGTTTCAAAGCTCTCAGGTTAGGGAGAAAATATTACAAGCAACAAGGAAAAAAAATATTTAAATACTTCAGAGATATCAGAAGACCTAACAGCTTCTACACTAAAAGACTGTGTGTATATATATATATATATATATATATATATTTGTTTGTTTATTTATTTATTTTGTGGGGCAGTGGAGGTTAAGTGACCTGTCCAGGGTCACACAGCTAGTAAATGTCAAGTGTCTGAGGCCAGATTTGAACTTAGGTCCTTCTGAATCCAGGGCCAGTGCTTTATCCACTGTGCCACTTAGCTGCCCCCTGTATTTCTTGAAATAATATATTTCAAAGGGGAAAAGAGCTAGAGCTGTGACTAAGAATAACTTACTCAGCAAAGTTGGGGATAATCCTGAATGAAAAAAAAAGTGCATTTGACAAACTGAAAGACTTCTAGGTATTTGTGACAAAAAGACCAAAACTCAGTGGGATATCTGATATAAAATACCCAGAAGAAATATAAAGAAAATATTAAAAACTAATTATAATGGACTTATTAAGGTAAGACTGGTTACTTAGTATATGTGAAAATGTTAACCACATTCCTAAAACTGTCATCTTTACTAAGGCAGTTTGAAAGAAAGGTAAGGGTTAGAATGGAGCGTTGGAGAACTTGTAGCAATTATGATCTCAGACAAAATTACAGCTAAAATAGATTTAATCAAAAGAGATAAACAGGGTAACTACATTTTGATAAAAGGTACCATAGACAATGAAGCAACATCAACATTCAAACTTATATGAACCAAATGCTATAGCATTTAAATTTTTAAAGGAAAAGTTAAATGAATTATAGGAGGTGATAGATATTACTACTATAATAGTAGAGGACTTTAATCTTTCCCTCTCAGAACTAGATAAATCTAACCAAAAAGTAAATAAGAACAAAGTCAAGGAAATGAATGGAATTTTAGATAAGATAGATATAATAGATGTCTGGAAAGGACCAAACAGAAACAGAAAGGAATACACTATTATTTTTTTTTCTTGTTTAGAGTTTTCTTTTCCAAGATATATGTAAAAACAAATTTTGACATCAATTTTTGAAAACTTTGTGTTCCAACTTCTCTTCCTCCCTCCCTTCCTACCCCCCACCCCCAAGAACTCAAGCAATTCAATATGTTATGCATGAGTAGTCATGAAAAACACCCCCACATTAGTTAGTTTGTGAGAGAAAACAGTTAAAAAACAAAGCTTCAGATTAAGGAATTGTCAAAGAAAAAAAATTTTAAATGTGTTTCTATCTGTTTTCAGATACCATAAGTTATTTCTCTGTAGATGGGTTGCAATTTTCATAAGTCCTTCAGAGTTATATTGGATCATCGCCTTGCTGAAAATAACCACATGCTTCCCAGCAGATCATCCTACACTATTGCTGTTACTTTGTATACAGTACATTTCACTCTGCTTCAGTTCATGAAGGGCTTTCCTGGTTTTTCTGATAGCATCCTGTTCATCATAACTTTTATATAGTACCTTAAACTTGACAAAGGATTTTCTTCACAATAGCCCAGCAAAGTACATACATTATATTTTGCCATTTTAGTCAATCATCATAACTATTTCCCTCCATCCTATTCCCTTCCCATGATATTTACTCTATGTTCTATCTTCTTTTTTTTCCCTATTCCTCCTCAAAAGTTTTACTTCTGACTGCCGCCTCCCCCATTCTGCCCTCCCTTCTTTCACCCTTCCCTCCTTATCCTCTTCACCTCCTACTTCCTGTAGAGTTAAATAGATTACTCCTCCCAATCGGGTGTGCATGTTATTCCCTCCTTGAGCCCACTCTGATGACATTAAGGTCTTTGAGATAATTCTTTGTTCTAAATTTTTCTTCCTCCCTCCCTCCTCAACCCTCCCTATGAAATCAAGCAATTCAATATGTCATACTTGTGCAGTTATGCAGAACATGTTTACCTTCCTCAAAAGAGTTTTGCTTTTTACTGTAACAATTGGAATGACAACACCTGCTGGAGACTTACTGTAGCAAAGATCCTCCATGAGGAGAAAGCCTCTGAGGGCAAGCCATGTGGTCAAGGTCCTTAGCATCAGGAAGTGACATTTGCTCATGGGTACTGTCTATCAAGGCTACCAGCCAATCAACTTGAAAAGCCTTCCATTTCTGGGACGAGGACACAAAGTAGGAAGTGGATGCTGGCGGAGGGGTTTGGGTTTTTTTGGTTCCTAACCTCGCCAAGGTGGGTCAGATGATAGGGTCTCTTAGAAATAGTTAGATTTTTACCTTTTTCTCTGATCCTAATGCTCTGTAGTAAATACTTAAACACTTAAATACTCTTGCTAAAGCTTATAATTTATTGGTGACCACTCATTAGATTTTAGATAGTATAGCTAGAATTTTAGCCCCTTACATTACTGCTCTCTCCTCCAATCTTCCCTTCCCTCCTTCCCCTCTTGTCACTCCCCCCCCCCATCTCCTTCCCCTCCCACTTTTCTTCAGGGCAAAAGAATATTACTATACACAGTTGAGTATATATTTTATTCCCTCTTTGATCCAATTCTAATGATAGTAAGGTTCCCTCACTCTCCCACTCCTTCCCCCTCTTCCCCTCCCTTCCATAAGTTTTTTTTTCTTATTTCCTTCATGTGAAGTACCTCTCCCTAGTCCACCTCTCCCCTTTCACCTCTCCCAGTCTATTCCTCCTACCTCTCAACCCTGTTTTAAAGATGTCATCATGGGTTAGTTAGGTGACACAGTCAAAAAAGCACCAGTCTCGGACTCAGGAAGCCCTGAGCCCAAATCCGGCCCCAGACATAATACACTCACCCTGTTTGCCCCACAGAGAACAAAACATAAATGCTTTACAGATATCATTCCTTCATATTCAGTTCAGACCTGTGTCCTCTGTCAATTCCTTACTGAGATAGTTCTTATGAGTTTGAAGTATTATCTTCCCATGTAGGAATGTAAACAGTTTAATCTTTTAATATCCCTCATGAAGTCTTTTTCCTGTTTACTTTTTATGCTTCTCCTGGGTCTTGTATTTGAAAGTCAAATTTTCTATTCAGTTCAGGTCTTTTCATCACAAATGCCTGAAAGTCCTTTCATTGAATTCCCACTTTTTCCTCTGAAATAGAGTAAACCCAGTTTTGCTGGGTAGCTGATTCTTGGCTATAGTCCCACTTCCTTTGCTCTATGGAATATCATATTCCATGCACTCTGATCCTTTAATGTAGATGCTGCTAGATCTTGTTTTATCCTTCTTGTAGCTCTACAATATTTGAATTCTTTTTTTCTCACTGTTTGCAATATTTTCTCCTTGACCTGGGATCTCTGGAACTTGCCTATAATATTCCTGGAGGTTTTCCTTTTGGGATCTCTTTCAGGAGGTGATCACTGGATTCTTTCAATTTCTAATTTGTCTTCTTCTTTTAGAATATCAGAGCAATTTTCCCTGACAATCTCATGGAAGATGCTGTTTAACTCTTATTTTGGTCATGGTTTTCAGGTAGTCCAATGATATTATCTCTCCTGGATCTATTTTCGAAGTCAGTTGTTTTTTCAAGGAGATATTTCATATTACCCTCTTTTTTATTATTCATTTGGATTTGCTTTACTTTGTCTTGGTTTCTCATAAAGTCACTAGTTTCCATTTGTTCAATTCTAGTTCTTAGGCAATAATTTTCATCAGACACCTTTTTTATTTCTTTTTCCATTTGGCTTTTCAAGCTGTTGACTTTTTTCTCATGACTCTCCTGCTTTATTCTCATTTCTCTTTCCAATCTTTCCTCCCTCTCTCTAAATCTTCCTTCTATCTACTTTCTCTTCAGAGTCCCTTTCAAGGGCTTTCATGCCCTGGGGCCAATTCATATTTTTCTTGGAAGCTTTGGATGAAGGGGCCCTGAGGTTGTTATCCTCTTCTGAGGGTGCACCTTGATCTTTCTTGTCACTTTTGAAAATTTCTATTGTTCTCAACTTCCTTTGCTTGCTCATCTTTTTTTTGGGGGGGGGGGGCAGGGCATTGAGGGTTAAGTGACTTGCCCAGGGTCACACAGCTAGTGTCAAGTGTCTGAGGCTGGCTTTGAACTCAGGTCCTCCTGATTCCAGGACTGGTACTTTATCCATTGCACCACCTAGCTGCCCCTTTGCTTGCTCATCTTGCCATTTTTAAAATTTGACTTTGGGGCCCTACTTCCAAGCTACACTATCTTGAGCTTCAGAGGGTCCCAGGTGTTTTGGTTTGAGGGAGGCCAGGTTTTTCTCCTGCCTGGCCTGTTCTCTGGTCAGAAGGTAACCTCAAGCCAATTTGCTAGTTAACCAACTTGCAGAGTGCTGATATGGTTCTTAGCTTCCATGAGCCTGTACCCCTCCCCGACCTGGGCCTTCTGCAGCTCAGGATTTCTTCCTGGTTCCTTGCTGGCGTGGGATAGCTGAATTCCTCCTTATGTCCCACACATACCCCTGTACTTTCTCCCCTGGTCAGCTGTTCAGCCCTCTCACCCAACAGTAAGCTTAGTTGCAGAAGACACCAGTGCTGCAGCTGATTCGGAGGCTTGGGGGTAAGTTCTTGTGAAGCTTGTCTGTATTCTGTTTGGTGCAATCACAAGGTTGGACTCTGTTTGCAGCTCAGTATGGTCCACTTTAATCTGGAAAATAATCTCAGTCGTCTTTTTGTTGGTTTTGTTGCTCCAGGGCTTGTTTAATTGCTATTTTGGGGGTAATTGAGTCAGGAGCTCTGTGTGTTTAATATCTTTCCTCTGCTATTTTGGCTTTGCCCCAAATACACCATATTCTTAGCAGTTCATGGTACCTTTACAAAGACCGCCTGTATACTAAAACATAAAATTGTATAGTTAAGAGCAGAAATATTAAAGCTATCTTTTTCAAATCACAAATCAATAAAATTAGATTAATAAGGGACCATGGAGACAAATTAAAAACTAATTGAAGTTTAAATAACATAATCTTAAAGAATGAGTAGGTTAAAGGCCAAATCATAGAAACAATTAATAATTTAATTAAAAAGAACAACAACAATGAGACAACATATCAAAAACTATGAGACACAACAAAAGCAATGATCAAAGGAAAATTTATGTCTCTAAATGCTTACATGAGCAAAATAAAGAAAAAGCAGACTAATGAACTGCATATATAATTTTTAAAAACTAGAAAATAAAAACAAAATAAAAATCCTTAATCAAACACTAAATTAGAAATCCTAAAAATTAGATAAGATTAATAAAATTGAGTGTAGAAAACATTGAATTAATAAACAAAACTAGGAGTTGATTTCATGAAAAAAAACATAAAATATATAAACCATTATTTAATTTGAATTTACAAAAGGAGAAAACCAAATCACCAGTATCAAAACCATAAAGGGTAAATATACTTCTTCTTCTTCTTCTTCTTTTTTTAAGTGAGGCATTTGGGGTTAAACGACTTGCCAAGGGTCACACAGCTAGTAAGTATTAAGTGTCTGAGGCCGGATTTGAATTCAGGTACTCCTGAATCCAGGGCCGGTGCTCTATCCACTGCACCATCTAGCTGCCCCAGTAAATATACTTCTAATGAAGATGATATTAAAGCAATTATAAGGACTTATTTTGCCCAATTATATGCCAACAAATTGAACAATTTAAGTGAAATAGAATAATATTTACAAAATTATAATTTGCCTACATTAGCAGAAGAGGAAGTAAACTATCCAAATAGACCTATTTTAGAAAAATAAATTAAGCAGCCAAAAAAAAAAATGAGTTTCCTATAAAAAAATACCAAGACCCGACGTATTTAAATGAGAATTCTATCAAACATTTTACGATCAATTAAGTCCAATATTAAAGAAATTATTTGGAATAACAGTCAAAGAAGGTATCCTACCAAACTCCTTTTATAAAAAAAATATGATGCTGTTGCCTAAAATAGGAAAGGTAAAAACAGAGAAAGAAAATTATAGACCAATTTCATCAATGAATGCAAAAATCCTAAATAAAATACTAGCTAAAAGGTTATAACAAAAGATTATCAAGATTATATATAATGACCAAGTGGGATTTATGCCAGGAATACTGGGATTATGTCAATAATGGAAGCTTAAAAATCATGTGATTATGAAAAGCTTTTTCTTCATTTACTAATATAATCTAATAAAAACATTTGAAAGTATAGGCATAAATTAATTTTTCTTTAAAGTTACAAGAACTTAAAAAAAACCATCAGCAAGAATTATTTGTAATCATAGTAATCTAGAAGCCATTCCATTAAGATCAGGTCTGAAACAAGAATGGCCACTATCACCAATATTATTGAATATTGTATTGGAAATCCTAGCAATAACAATAAAAGAAGAAAAAGAAATAGAAGGAATCAGAATAGGGAATGAGGTAATACAACTATCTCCTTTGGTTAATGATAAGATGATATACTTGGAAAATCTCAAAGACTCAACTAAAAATTTAGTTGAAAAAATTAATAATCTTAGCAAAGTAGCATGATCTAAAGTAAATCCACATAAGTCATCATCATACGTCACAAACAAACCTGCAAAAAGAGGTAGCAAGAGATATCTTATTTAAAATAATTTTAGCCAGTAGAAAATGATAGGGAGTATGCCTGCCCAAACAAAACCAGGAATTATATAAACAAAATTATTTTTAAAAAAACATTTTTATACAAATACAGATTTTAATAATTGGAGAAATATTCATTGTTCATAGGCAGGCAGGGCCAATAAAATAAAAATGACGATTTTACCCAAATTCATTTATATATTCAATGCCATCCCAATTAAATTACCAACTTTTGTTTTACTGAATTGGAAAAAATAATAACAAAATTCATTTCGAGGGACAAAACATCAAGAATATCAGAGGAATTAATTGTTTAAAAAGTAAAGGAAGTGGGGCAGCTAGGTGGAGCAGTGGATAAAGCACTAGCCTTGGATTCAGGAGGACCTGAGTTCAAATCTAGCCTCAGACACTTGACACTTAACTAGCTGTGTGACCTGGGTAAGTCACTTAATCCTTATTGCCCTGCAAAAAAAAAAAAAAAAAGGTTAAGGAAGTTTAGCAGTACCAGATTTTAAAGTATATTATAAGGCAGTAATTATCAAAACTATCCAGTACTGGCCAAGAAATAAAAAGGTATATCAATGAAACAGAGTAGATATATAATTTATAGTAGCAAATAAATATAGTAAACTAATATTTAACTAGTATAAAGACTTAAGAGTCTGGGATAAGAATTCATTATTTGATAAAAAAAAATTGGGAAAACTGGAAAGCTGTATGGCAGAAACTGTGTATAGACAAATATCTTACCCCATTTACCAAGATTAGGTGAAAATGGATACATGACCTAGATATAAAGAGATATTACGGGGGCAGCTAGGTGGTGCAGTGGACAAAGCACTGGCCCTGGAGTCAGGAGGACCTGAGTTCAAATCCAGCCTCAGACACTTGGCACTTACTAGCTGTGTGACCCTGGGCAAGTCACTTAACCCCAATTGCCTCACTAAAAAAAAAAAAAAAGAGAGATATTACAAGGAAATTAGAAGACCATGGAACATATTGCATATTAGACTTATGGATAGGTGAACAATTTATGAATAAACAAGAGATAGAGAATGAGTGAGGTATAAAATGAATACTTTTGATTACATTAAATTAAAAAGATTTTGTACAATTAAAACAAATATAGTGAAGATCTGAAGGAAAGCAGAAAATTGGGGGAAATTTTTAAAAAACATTTCACAGATAAATGTCTCATATTTCAAATATATTAAAAATTTTGTCAAATATATAAGAATATGGATCATTCCCCAACTGGCAAATTGTCAAAGGGTATGAATGGGGAATTTTTCAGTGAAGAAACCAAAACAATTTATAGTCATATAAAAATGTTCTAAATTATTATTGATTAGATAAATGCAAATTAAAACAACCTAGAGATGTCATTTTACACCTATCAGATTGGCCAAAATGATTAAAGGGGAAAGCAACAAATTTTTGAGGGGATGTGGAAAAATTGGGACACATTCATTGGTGGTGAAATTGTGAATTGATCCAAGCATTTTGGAAAGCAATCTGGAATTGTGCTCAAAGACTTATTAAACTGCCTATAACCTTTGCCCCAGTAATACCACTCACCACTAGGTCTATTTTCAAAGATGATTAGGGAAAAAGGAAAAGAACACATTTTCTGAAATGTTTATAGGAGTTCTTTTTGTGGTGGCAAAGAACTAGAAATTATGGGGATGCTCATCAATTGGGGAATGGCTAAACAAGTTATGGTATATGATTTGTGATGGACTACTGCTGTGTTATAAGAAATGATGAGCTCTATGAACTTAGAAAAACATGGATAAACGTGCACAAAATAATGAAGAGTGAAATGAGCAGAACCGAGAGGACATTGTATACTGTAATAGCAATTTTATTTTAAGAACAACTTTGAGTGACTGTCATTTTGAATATTATAAATACCCAAATTAACTAAAAAGGTCATATGAATAAAGATGCTATCTGCATCCAAAGAAGGAACAGATAAATAGAAGTACATTTAGAGTGGTTTTACATACATATATACATATATGCATACATACACAAATATACGCATTTATGTCTAATGATAGTCATCTCTACTTTGGGGTGGGGGGAGAGAAGAAAAAAAATGGAAAAAATGAAATTTACAAAATAACTTTATTATATTTTTAAAGGAATAGCAAATTATACATAATAGATTTATACTTTCATGTGCAATCGTTTTTAAAAAATTATACTATCCTATGCAAATGCTTGTTTTATTCCATAAATTAAAAATAAAATAAATAAAAATTTTCATAAAGCCTTTTATCCTCCATAATTCAACTTTTCTTTTTAAATCTTGAGCTATGCTATATCCTACTGATTCCATATCAAAATTGCTTGAAATTCACTTTCATAAAGACTCAGGATCAAGTCCAATTATGACTTTTGTTTCCCCTCTTGGCTATTGAAAATTCTAAAATAGGAGTGTGGGAATTTATTGTGATTTGGGGACCCTGCCTTTGGGCTGAGATTAAAAAGCTTTAGGCCCTCAGAGTTTTCTCTGTGTAAGACAGGCTGGTGACCCTCCCACTCTGCTTCAGTGGCCTGAGCTGAGAAGGCCTGTGGGCCTTGGAGCCTTAGGGGGCACCAGCCAGGCTGGACCGCTGAGAAAAGCCCTAGCTCCCTCTGCCCTGCGGGGATCTAACCTGGAGATCCCGGGTTAGCCCGGGCAGTGGCCCTGGGTGAGGTCTGTGTGGAGGTCCTGGGCACGCAGCAGGGGGCATGGTGCCTTGAGTCCTGGGTGTGGTATGCATGCATCACTCGAGCCCCTGCCAAGGTGCTATGTGGCCAGCAAATTAGCTTGGCATGTGCTGGGGCACAGGGAGCCTGAGGTTTGAGGGGAGAGAAGGGATATATAGCATGGGAGGCAGAGACACAGGGGGTCGCTACAGTAGTGAGAGAGAAATTAAAGAGTGAAGCAGGGGGCTTTTTGAAGTGAGGGGACGGAGAAAGAGCTAGTGAGAAGCTAGAGAGATGGGACGGAGAGTGGAGGAAACTAAGAAAGTTGCAGGCATTGCAAAGAGTAAGCACAAGCGGCAGCAGAAGAGAGATGGGCTGGAAAGCAGTCAGGTTGTATAACTTTGCATTTATTTACCCTTAACTCTTACATTTATTTTTAGAAATAAACCCTGCCTTGATTATTTAATTAAAAGAGGAGTTTGCTTATCAATTTGGGAGAAGCAGTATGGAGAAAATTTTAAACGGCCTTAACAGACTGGCTTAGGAAATTAATAGCAGTCAGATAGCTAGCCAGGGGGCAGCTAGGTGGCACAGTGGATCAAGCACTGGCCCTGAATTTAGGAGGACCCGAGTTCAAATCTGGCAGCTAGGTGGCACAGTAGATAAAGCACTGGCCCTGGATTCAGTAGTACCTGAGTGCAAATACAGCCTCAGACACTTGACACTTACCAGCTGTGTGACCCTGGACAAGTCACTTAACCCTCATTGCCCTTCAAAAACAAAGAAAAAACCCCCAAAACCAACCAAACAAAAAAACAACCCAGAAAATTCTAAAATGAAATGGTCTCTGCCTCCCCAAATCACTCTGGTTGTCCACTCCCAGCTCTGAAAGAAAAAATAACTCAAGGCAATTAGAGTTCATTCTCTTTAACAGGCTTACAGAGGCCAGTTGACTTAATAGTGTCAGTGAAGAGCATTCTGTAACTGGGATACATAATTCAGGCAAGTTTTGGATTAGCTGACTTCTGGGATCTCATTCTAATTCTAAGATTCTATATGTTTATGTAATATAAACTATTACAATGCAACATAATGTTAATTTGTGATTTTCTAAGTCAACATGTGGTCCTTATTATTTGAGTTTGACACTTTTGTGCTATGCCAATGAAATCATAGATCCAGTCCTTATTTTTGTAGTTGCCATTATTAATTATTAACTATATTAGTTACAATCATAATTTTATTTTATTTTATTTTTTTTAGTGAGGCAATGGGGGTTAAGTGACTTGCCCAGGGTCACACAGCTAGTAAGTGTTGTGTCTGAGGTCAGATTTGAACTCAGGTACTCTTGACTCCAGGGCTGGTGCTCTATCCACTGTGCCACCTAGCTGCCCCCAGTTACAATCATAATTAACCTTTGAAAGAAATTCCCCTTTTGGAGGAAGGATATCAAAAAGAAAATAAAACCCTCAAATACCAATGATAAACATCTATTTGCTTCTAATAAATTTAACTTACATTACCTCCAATTTCCCAAGTTTTATTCTTTTATAAATGCTCATGGTCTTCCATCTTAAACTAACACTTTTCTAGGAAGTGATACCCAAGGTTTCTTTCCTAATATTCCCCTGCACTGCTTTAGTAATTGACCTATAGCTTTTCTCTGGGGATGTAGTAGAATGTAATAGCATTCACTTTCCAGGGTTGTTGTTAGGATCAAATGAGATAATATTTGCAGCATAGTAGGCACTATATAAATGTTAGCTTTTATTGTTATTACTATTGTTTCCAGTAGTCTGGACAACTCTCCTTTTTTATAGACACTCAATTACCAAGTAATGTCAATTCCAACTGATCTTTTATATATGTTCCCACCTTTATATTTTCTCTTTCACCATTGTAGGGGAAGCTAGGTGTTGCAGAGGATAGAGCACTGGCCCTGAAGTCAGGAGGACCTAAGTTCAAATCTTACCTCAGCTACTTACTAGCTGTGTGACCCTGGGAAAGTCATAACCCCAATTGCCTTAAACATCCAGGGCCACCTCCACTTGTCCTGATGTATATCTTGCCACTAGACCCAGATGGCTCTGGAAGAGAGAGTGAGGTTGGTGACCTTGTATAGCCCCCCCTTTTTTTTAAAAGTGAGCAAGTCATGACATCACCACAATGTCATGGTCCTCTTTGAGAATGAAAGACAAATACCACCACCACCACCACTGAGTCACAGGCTGTCATTGCTACTTGCCTATACTATTCTAGAAGTTTCCTAACAGATCTTCTACCTTCCACTCTTTTCCCCTTTCAATTCATCCTTCACATAGCTTCCAGAATAATCTTCCTTATGCATAGATGTGATCATGTTACTCTTCTGCTTGATTCCTTATTATCTACCAAGAAAACATTAAACTCCTTAGTCTGAAAATTAAGTTGCTCTACAATCTGAAATCACCTGCCCCGCCCCTTTTTAAAAAATGTCCCTCTATTGTACTCTCTGTCTTCACCTAAACTGGACCATTCACCATTTGATCTGCTTCAGTGGATAAACAGATAGGAAGATAAAAGCATTTGCTATATGCCAAGTGCAAAGCACAGGGATAGAAATACAAGCAAGGAAGACACCTTCTGACCTTGAGGAGTTTATATTTTAGCGAGGAATGAAAACAAATAAAGGGAAATAGGAAGGTATTTGGGAGGAGGAGGGTTGGGTGGGTACCAGGGCTGACATAGTTTGGAAATAGCCAGGAAATGAGGTGGGGTCATGGATCTGGGCAAGATAAAAGCTCATCTATCTGAGTCAAGGGTGGTGCTAGGGGTGGAACCCTACTTCCAGATCGGGAAGAGGTAGGAATGATGGTTGGATTGGAGGTGCCATGATTTGGACATATTTGGAGGGGAAGAGAAGCACTGATGAGATCACAGAAATACTGGAGCATTTCAGTTTATTCACCAGACCACCCCATGAGACTAAAAACTCCACCAGGGCAATGACCATATGATAGTTAGCATTTACATAGTATCTTAAGGTTTGCAAAATGCTTCACAAACATTATCTCATTTTAGCTTCATAACTACCATAGGAGGTAACTACTATTATTATTATTATTTATTTATTTTTTTGTGAGGCAATTGGGGTTAAATGACTTGCCCAGGGTCACACAGCTAGTAAGTGTTAAGTGTCTGAGGCCGGATTTGAACTCAGGTACTCCTGACTCCAGGGCCAGTGCTCTATCCACTGCACCACCTAGCTGCCGCGGTAACTACTATTATTAACCACCATTTTACAGATGAGGAAACTGAAGCAGATGGAGGTTAACTGATTTGCCCAGGATCACATAGCTAGAAAGTTTTTGAGGCTGCTTTTAAATGTAAATCTTCTCCAGGTTTAGCACTCTTTCCATTGTATCACGTAGCTAACATATCTTAGTCTGCCCTCTGCACAGCAAGCTTTTAATACATTCATAGTTTTTTGTTTGTTTGTTTTTTGTTTTTTGCTGACTTTTGACCCCATTTCTTAGAAGAACTATATTATTAAGAAATGAAGACCATCTGAGGGGAGTGTGACATTGGTGAGTTCTACAGTGGATGCCATAAAGTCAGATTACTAGACCTAGAATCTAGGTAGGATTGAGGTGGAGTGGGGAGGGAGAAAGAGAGGTAGGTGTAACGATTGGAATGACGCCACCTGCTGGATACTTACTGTAGAAGAGTTCTGCCCATGAAGCGAAGGTCTTTGAGGGCAAGACCAGGAGTCTTTTCTTTGGCGGGGAGGAAGTGACGCAGACTAGTGGGAGGAGGAAGGAAGAGACTGGCGCTCGGTCTGGCTCTCTTTCCTCTGGACTCTGGCGGAGAAGGGAGCTAGAAATGCGCTCTCCCTTTAATAGATAGGAATCTAGACCTTTCTCTCTCTCTTTACCAAATTCTTATTCTCCTTAATAAATGCTTAAAAGTCTAACTCTTGCTAAAGCTTATAATTTATTGGCGACCACTCATTAAATATTTTAGACAGACTAGCTAGAATTTTAGCCCTTAACATAGGTTAGCTTAGAATTAAGATGTTCAAATCCTATTGTTCAGAGATATTTTTACTCCTAAGATGTCTTATGATGAAATATATATATATAGTGAAATTTATGTTTTCCTTACAAATAAACTAAATTAATTGATGATTATATGGGTTTTTTTTTTTGCCCCACAAAAAAACACACCACAAAAACCAAAACAAAATCTTATCTACAAATTCAAAACCAGATACTTTATGCCAAGAAAAATAAGCATTTGTATAAATCCTAAAATATAAATGAGAAAGACTCTATAGTAAATAATAATAACAATAAGAGCCTGTGTATTCTAGTGGGTAGAGGGCTCTGGGGTGAGGAAAACCTGGTTTCAAATCCTGTCTGCCTCTGGTACTTACCACTTGTGTGGTTGACCCACCATTTGCAAATCAATTGCTCATGGAAATTCTTTAAGTCTACAAATTATAAATAAGTCTACATTGATAGAAGGAGTTTATTTATTTTGTCCTTTTGAAGATTGTATATAAAATTGTGAACAGGGTTTAGTTTTGGTGGTGGTTGTTCAGTTGTTTTCTAATTGTGTCTAACTCTTTGTCATCCTATTTGGGGTTTTGTTAGCAAAAATACTGGGGTGGTTTGCCATTTTCTTCTCCAGCTCATTTTTTTTTTTTTGGTGAGGCAATTGGGGTTAAGTGACTTGTCCAGGGTCACACAGCTAGTAAGTGTTAAGTGTATGACGCTGTATTTGAACTCAGGTCCTCCTGACTCGAGGGCCGGTGCTGTATCCACTGCACCACCTAGCTGCCCCTCTAGTTCATTTTACAGATGAAGAAACTGGGGCAAACAGAGTTAAGTGACTTGACCAGGACATACTGCTCTTAAGTGTTTAAGGCATGATTTGAACTCAGGTATTCCTGACTTATGGCCTAGCACTCTATCCCCTTTTTGTTTGGTTTTGTATTTTAGGAGTTATAATTTTCAGCACCGATATTGTGAAATGAGATACAAATTTCATATTTCTTAATGTTTTCATTCTTACTACATAAATGGATTGTTTAAAATATTATTTATGTGTGATAAAGGATCACAAGTGAACTAACTATATAATGGATGTTTGGTTGTATTCAGAGTATGTACAAGTCATTTAGATTTATTTGCTAATCTTCATGGTTGCATTATACAGAAATTCAGACTATTTTTTCTTCCAGAATGATTGTTCCTACATGAAGCATGACTCACTGTTCACAAATTTTTGTTGCTTTTATTCTTCACAAGAATTGTTCACATGAAAAATATATCTTTTAATTCAGACAATTTAATAAAAAATGAAAGATAAAACAATTAAATTTAACATGGTAGTCTCAAAATTACCCTGTTTTCTTTCATGTATTTTAAAATGTCTTTTTCATTTTACATTAATTTGCATGAATTAACAAAAAATACAAGCAATCATCTAAAAACCAGGTGGTAATCCTAATAGCTCAAAGTGTAACTAAAAATTTAATGTGACCAAATTAAAGCTCTTGCTTTCATTTCAGAATGGAGATTGTGGTTTTCCCATTTCTGGTCCATTGTTCTATACACTGCTCCACTAGCTTTCTCATCATGCTTAGATTCAAGAAATTGTGGAGAAAATGTCAATAATGCAGTTAAATTAAATTTGTGTCAAGCACACAATTTTTTGAGAGCTGGTTGTTAAATATTTACCAGCACATCTATGCAAAGCACATTGACTTTAGAGTGGTACCTACAGCTTTTCTGATTCCTGCCATTGCTATTGCTCTGCTATTCTTTTTTTTTTTTTGGGGGGGGGGGAGTTGGACCATGAGTGTTAAGTGACTTGCCCAGAGTCACACAGCTAGTAAGTGTCAAGTGTCTGAGGTCAGATTTGAACTCAGGTGCTCCTGAATCCAGGGCTGGTGCTTTACTCACTGTGCCACCTAGCTTCCCCCTCTGCTATTCCTTTAATTGCTTCAAATAGACAACTATATTTGTATTTTATCCTGTTATTTTCAGGAAAGTTTTCAAAATCTAATAATACTACCTCTGTTCTTTCTTCGTTCATGAGCAGAATTTTTCTGTGGACCTTTGATCTCCTTCTGGCCCCAATCAACAATGCCCATAGATCCAATCCTAGCAAATATCTATCTTAAATGAGGCAAAAAGAGAGATGTTCTAAAATAAGAAACTCTAAATTCTAAAATAAGAATTCATAAACTATGTTTAATAACACTTCTCTTTTTGATCTTCTGACCTACTGGACTCTGGACCTTGCTTTATCCCCACAGCATCTGCCTTGCTCTCCCTAAATTGATTGGCCATCTTGGCCTCGCCTGTTACCTTGCTTGAACCTATAGTATGTACCAGGCCACTTGTGGTGAACTGGGCTCCCAAACCTTCCTCTTCTTGTACAGTTCCATCCTCTTGGTGAACACATATCAGTGTGGCAGTACTTTAGGACCAAATTAGGTTAATTAATTTAGAGCTAAAGGGACCTTAGAAACTGCTCAGACAAGTCACCTCCTCTTACAGGTGAGGAAACAGGCCTAGAGAGGTGAAATAATTTTTTAAAGTTCACATGAATCATAGAGAAACCATGCCAGGATTTTAACCCAGGTCCTTTGACTATGAGGGTCTCTTTCCATTATGTTGCCTAGATCCTAGACATGAATATCATCAACTCACCCAACCAGAGTGCCTGTTGTCATTAATGCATTACCCTTCAGAGTAAGGGAGACTTTTCAATGGTTTACTTTTCACCCACTGTCTTCTCTTTGGCCATGACTCTCAGACTTGTCAGTTGAGCTGTATTATTTCCCAATTCCTCTTGTGGGAACCTGAAAACATTGCATAGACTTAGATATCAGTGAATGGCAGCAGCTTTTCCAGTTACCAACTCCAAACAAAGTAGGTGGTGGCTGTATGTGTCTGGGGAACTCCTGCATGGATACTGCTTTTAGTCTGTCATCCTAGTGATTGATGAGAAGTTGTTCTAGACCAATTTTTAGTTTAGAGTCAGTTCTACTTGGAATTAGGAGGATAAATTAGATGACCTTGAAAAGCTCCTTTTGAATCTATAATTCTCTCTTGAAATAGGAAAATCTCAGTCATACATGTATTTAGTTCATAGGGCTTTTTCAAACTTGATCTGTTTAATAAAAACAGTTACTATTGACCTTCAAAATGGACCTTGCAGACAAAGAAGGCAAGTAACCAAGGATTGACCCTAATCTCTGATGTTTTTTTTAAAAGGGCAAAGGATGAGTAATAAATATTCTTGTCTGCTGCTGGAATAACAGAGCCCTTATTACTAATTTCTACTCTGTTTCCCTGCCCCAACCAGCACCCTGTGACATATGGGGAAAGATGGAGAATGTTTTCTTCGTTTAAGAAATAGAAATGGAAAAAGCCACAATCTCCATTCTGAAATGAAAGTAAGAGCTTTAATTTGGTTACATTAACTTAGCCATGAAGAAAAATGAAGTCATTTTCTCTTATTTAGAATTTAGGAGTCCTGGTTTTTAGTTACAATTTGGGTTATTAGGATTACCACCTGGTTTTTAGAGGATTGTTTGCTTGTATTTTTGTTAATTCATGCAAATTAATGCAATTGGCAAAAGAGTCTTTGGTAAAATAGCTTTGATTTTCAATACTTTGATATTGTTTGGAGCACATAGGTGGTTTGGAATATAGGTGATTCAGTAGACAGAGTACTAGATTATCTTCCTGAGTTCAAATTCAGCCTTAGTACTTACTAGCTGTGTGACCCTGGGCAAGTCACCTGACCCTGTTTGCCTCAGTTTATTCATCTGTAAAATGAGCCAAAGAAGAAAACAGCAAACCATTCCAGTGTTCTTGTCAAGAAAACCCCAAGGTGGTCATGAAGAGTTGAAACTAACTGAAAAATAAAGATTGGTTTATTTCAATTTAATTTTTATCTTTTGGAGCACAATTCTAGCCAGGGAAATTGATTCTCACCTTGTTTATGAACTATCCAGAGTTATGGGTTTTGTTCTCATCTTTTTCTTAAAAAAAAAAAAAGTTTTGCTATTTGCTTATGAGATTTGGTTAAACACTGGTTAATGAGTTGGAAAGTTGAAAATTAAGAAAAAGAATGATATGGAGTCACAAATCCCAATATGTGGGAAAATAAAATACTTGTTAGCTTTTTAAAAGTTCAGCTCAAATGAATAACATTTTAGAAAGATAAGGCATTTTTAATATATTTTTTATCTGAGTTAATGTCATTTTGGATCAATGTCTGCACTGGAGTCCCATAATTAGAAATGGGCTTTGCAATGTACAGTCTTTCATTCTAAGATTTATCTTCTCTGTCAGAACTAGATTGTTTTTTCTGGTACTACATGTCTTGGTCACACTTGTCCTAAGAGTTTTAGGATTTCATTTTCTAGAAAGATCCTAAAGAGGGTCTTTACTCTTTTAATTTCTTTGTCCCAGTGAATGAGTGGGGAAAAGAGTGACAACAGTGGAGTAGAAACAATTCTGAATATAGAGTTCATAAACTCATAGATACAGAGCTAAAAGGGACCTTAAAGGTCATTGAGTCCAATCCTCAAATTTTACAAATAAGGATACCAAGGCCAATGATCTACTCATGGCTTTATGCTGCTGCCTGTTTATATACCACTCAAGTGCTTGAAGAAATCAGAGGATTAAAAAAACTTTTTCTCAATGATCTTTAGAGATCCTGAATTCGCAATGTATGTGGATTAAGTGTGAATAAAAAATGTAGTTTCCAAAAGGCAAAAAGTTCTGCCTTTCATGCTAAAGTACCTAGGTTCAAATAATAAATGTACTATGTGCCCATGGGCAGGTCATGTTCCTCTGTAAGCCTTAGTTACTTCATCTATAAAATAAAGGTGCTAGATTAAATGATCCCTAATGCCCCTTTCTGGTCTAAATATTGAATATTGTATATAAAATATGTTTCTTTAGGTTTGAATAGAGGATATTAGTATAGCTAAATTATCATAGTGTTTGATTTTCTCTCCTTTCCCTATTATTTATGCTCCCAAGATGCACTCCAATGAATTTCATCCATGGTTTGTGCTTCATCCTATTATTTAAAAAAATAATAGTTATGATCATACCAAACACATAAA
This sequence comes from Dromiciops gliroides, assembly GCF_019393635.1. Classification (NCBI taxonomy): domain Eukaryota; kingdom Metazoa; phylum Chordata; class Mammalia; order Microbiotheria; family Microbiotheriidae; genus Dromiciops; species Dromiciops gliroides. Next base: position 554,440,681 of record NC_057862.1, read on the forward strand.
GGCTTAAGATTTACAAAGTGCTATTACATATATGATCTTATTTTATCTCCACAATGACCCTGTGAGGTAGACACTGAGGAGGCTATCACTTCTCTCCAGTTTTACAAATGAGGAAACTGAGGTTCAGAGTTGTTAAGGAAGAGACAACCATGGTTACACAGTTAGAAAATGCCAGAGGTGAGATTCAAGCCTAAGTCTTCTTGATTCCAATTCTCTCTATCTGCTCACTCTGCCTAAGTATTGAAGAACTATTGACTGATCCAAATTGCTACCAGAGCCTATGATCACCTATTTGGAATGCTATCAAGATTGAGAGAAGAGGTCACTTACATATTCAGTACATTAAGAATAACTAAGGTACTGGAGGGAGGGAGGAAAGGATGCATATTAGTGTTGAAGAAAATTCCTCATTTATCATTTGTGCCAATCATTCCCATCCCTGTAGGATCAATGCATTGATTGTTGATGTTTAAACTCTATCTATTCTTGTGAGAATGATGGAGCAGATCACAACCTTATAATCACTGTCTAAAAAGTGTAACAGACCTAGGGAAGAATCACAGAATTTCATTTGAAACGTACTTCAGCAATTATCTATCAAGGTAGCTCAGCAACCACATGTACCCATGTATACAAGGAGTCACCTTTATAACATAGTGGTCATCCATTTAGCTTGAAGACTTTTAAGGAGGAGGAAACCTGTTGCCTATCTTTAAGTAACAATTTCCACTTTGGGACAGCTATAATTGTTAAGAAGTTCTTCATTCAGCTTAAATTTACCTCTTTATAAATTCTACTTGTATTTCCTGGTTTTGACCTCTCTGACAAAATCTAACAAATTATTGCTTATTTCATATGACAATCTGATAAGTATTTGAACAAAGCTATCATATCCTCCTTGAATCTTCTCTCCTCTTATCTAAATATGTCTAAGTTCCTTTATTATCCTGATTGCCATCTCTGTGACATTCTCCAGCTTATCAATTTCCTTCTTAACCTGTGGTGCCAAGAACTTGATACAACATTCCAAAATAAGAATGCAGTGGAACTATTATTTCCCTATTTCTGAAATCTATGTCCCTCTTACCATAGTTCCAAATCACATTTTTTGGCTGCTATCTCACACTGTTCGCTCATATTGAGGTTGCAGTCCAATAAAATCTTCAAATATTTTTCATAACAGCTGCTGTTTATCTATGCCCCCACCATATTTATACTTGTGAAGTTGATTTTTTGGAACCTAGTGCAATGATTTACATTTGTAACTATCAAATTTCATTGTATTAGATTCAAGCTCATACTCCTCCCTGTCAAAATCTTTTTAGATCATGACTTTAATGTCTACTATATTAGCTATCCTTTTCAGCTTTGATGAGAATGTCTTCTCGCCCTGGGTTCAATCCCCGGCATATCCATTGAGTCTTTTCCTTTAAGGGGGCAGATAGGTGGTGGAGTGGATAGAGCACCAGCCCTGGAGTCAGGAGTACCTGAGTTCAAATCCGGCCTCAGAACATGGACATGCTAGCTGTGTGACCCTGGGCAAGTCACTTAACCCCAATTGCCTCACCAAAGAGAGAGAGAGAGAGAGAGAGAGAGAGAGAGAGAGAGAGAGAATGTCTTCTCTACCTTTATCCAAGTCATTGATAAAAATGTTAAATTGTACAGGATCAAGGATTGTTAAACAAGGTTCCATCTTTTTTCATTCTGGTCACTAGACAAAAAAGTGCATGTACTAGGTAGGACATTGTCTCATAGATGTAACTTATTCCAGAGGACTTAGCAATGAATTAAATATGGGAGACAACTAGACAAAGTATAAATTGTACTAGATTGAAAAATGGAGATCTGGGTTTTCTTTCTATATTTACCCCTAACAAGCTGTTAGAACTTGGACAAATATTTTAACTCTCCATACTTTAGCTTCTTCATCTGTAAAAGAGAGAGCTAAACTAAATGCTTCATAAAAGTCTTTCTAGCTCTAAAGTGCTCTGAATTTACCATCCATTGAACTGTTTCCTTAGCACCAAAAATATATAAAAAGTGGAGAATCTGTAGAAATACACAATATATATTATTAAATTCTGGGAACTGGGGTCATGTTGCTAGGACAATTAGATACATAAAAAATAAAGGAAAAACATAAAATATCTCCCCAGGTCCCTTGCTAATAAGAGCAGTTTACTCATAGGTGACCTCATCAGATGGAACTCCTTGGCTTTAGGTCTGACACTCTCCTGTTTTCACACCAGGGTTAAAGATTGGCAAGTGAAGTGCTTCAATAAACATCCTGCTGTTCTAGTCAAAATGTATTTTATGTCATCTTGACCCTTGCTGCAGTCCATGGAAAAGTGTTCCATAAACATTCCACGTCATCTCTCCCACTTATTATTATTATTACTTTGGATATTCCAACTGCCATTTGTCAAAGGCCTTCCAGGGTTTAGTAGGAATTAGCAACTATTGCAGCCATTTGGGAATGGCGCCCTTGAGGAAGGTTCTTAGAATCAATAAGCATTAGTGTTGGAAGTGATAGTAAAGGTCTTTAATATAAACAATACTGAATTGGAATCTTCTTCATGATATCTTTGACAATGATCAGTCATTAAACCTTCCCTTAAAAGCAAACAGGTAACTCACCCTCTTCCCAGACAGCCGTGTCAACTTTTGGGTAGTTCCAGTTGCTAGTAAGTTTTTCTTGCTATCACACTAGAATTTACCTTCTTCAATTCATAGTTCTGTCCCTTCATACTATTCAAAATAAGATTAATTTCACATTATTGTCCTTCCAACATTTGTAGACAGTTACCATCTCTTATCCCTTCCACTTTAAATCTTCTCTACTTTAGGCTAAGCAACCTCAGCTTTTTAAATTATTCCTCACAGGCTTGGTTCCTAGGCCTCTCACTATCCTGAGAACTGAATATGATGCTACAATATGGTCTGACAAGCACATGTTATAATCTCCTTAGTTCTTGACCCTATGTCTCTTTTAATGCAGCCAAGGTTGCATTCACTTCTCTGGATGCCCAGTCTCACTGTTGATTTATATTAAGCTTTCAGTTCACTGAAGTTCCCAGGACCTTTTTCACAGGAATGACTGTTTTATTATTATATCCAGTATTCTTCCAGGTTCTTTTCGTAGAGGCTGTTGTCTAACTTTTATGTCCTTTATCCCTTATGTGTATAGCTGATTTTTTTAAAAAACAAAAGTGTTTGATTTAATTATTTGCTTTAATAGTTCAATAAATCCGTAATCTCATTGATGTGGACAATACCTCCCTTGGTACAGAGAACAATACATCTGTGCCTAATCATGTTATATGATTCGATTCTTGTGTATGTATTGCCATGGATCTTTTACAGAACACCCCAAGGTGCCAAAAGCCTTCATCTAAGTTTGGGGTTCTTAATCTGGGATTCATGAACTTATTTTTAAAATATTTTGATAACTATATTTCAATATAATTGCTTTCTTTTGTAATCTTATGCATTTTATTTTATGTATTAAGGAACATTATTCTAAGAAGGGGTCCGTAGGCTTCACCAGACCACCAAAGGGGTCCATGACACACAAAAAATAGGTTAAGAATTTCTATTGCAGGTTTTTTTTTACATATTTAGAATACCAAAAGAATACCTGAACTATACATCTTTTACTTCTCATTCTCTTATAACCTACCTACTTCTTCCATGTACATGTTTCCTTAATAATATCCCTTGCATAACATCTTTTGTATGGATTTTAGAGGAACTATGCCACAACTTACTTGCATTCAGTATTTATCTCTCCATTTTCACTTGGGTCACCTGAAATTTTCATTACTTGGAAATTATGGTGTTTCAGGATTTATGATTGTAGACATTCAGGAGGGCATTTATCTTGAAAAGACTGGTTTTTGCACTGGGGAGGACTTTATATTTATCCTAATTAAATTTAATCTTGTTAGATTCAGTCAATTGTTATAACCTATCAAGATCTTTCAGTGTCTATTGTTGAATATGTTAGCTATCCCTCTCAGTTCATCCACATATTCTGTAAATCCACCATCTATGTCTTCATTCAAGTCATTAATAAAAGTATTGAACATTGACTAAAGAGACCCAGACATAGACTTTCTTCTCCAGTTATTGATATCAATTATATTTCTTTGGGTACAATAGGATAACCGATTTTGAAGTCATCTTATTCTAGCACTATCCAGCCAACATCTTGTCCACAACAATATCACAAAAAGATTTATTGACAACTTTCTCCAAAAGATATATTTATTGAGGGGCAATATAGTAATAGTATTATTGTTCTACTTAAATATTTATTAAGGAGTCAGACTGGTTAGAGGCATCATGATATAGTGGAAAGAATACTTGTTCTGGATCCAGACATGGATTCAAATTCTATTTCTAACATGTAATACCTCTGTAATCTTGGGTGGGCAGAGTTGGAGAAGAATAAGTATTTATATTGCATATATTATGTGTTAAGTGCTTTTAAAAATATTATCTAATTTGATACTCACAACAAACCTGCTAGGTAGCTGTTGTTATTACCTCCATTTTACAGTTGAGCAAGCTGAGGTTAAGTGACTTGCCTATGGTCACAGAGCTAATAAGTGTCTGAGGGCACATTTGAACTCAGGTCTTCTTGATTCTCGGCCTAGTACTCTATCCAATGCACCACTGACTGCCCTATTCCCACCCCACCTCAGTTTCTTCATCTGCAATATGAAATAATTACATGACATAAATTCTGAGGTCCATTGTAATTCTCTTTTTCTCTTTGATTCTAAAATTATGATCCTAACCCTAGCACAAGGAGAAATTTACTATGTGATTTTAGATAATTCACTTAATCTCCCTGTGATTCAATTTTTTAATGTGAAAATCAAGGTTAATGAGTATAATTCCCTTCACTTTGGCTGTAACAGAGGGATAGTGCTAGTATGTTGAAATGATGTATGTCGCATTGTTTGCATTCTTTAAAATAAATGTACTAAATAAAAGAAAATGATTTGTGACAAGCCAAGACTCAGGCAGAAGAGTAATTATTGCCATGATGAATGAATCCAAATAGGTGCTTCTCTGTTTCTTATAAAGGTTCATAGATTCCCAAGGATAGGAATAGGTAGTGCCGTGAGATATGTCTTATGGTTTATTAGCCTCAGGATCTAATATTAATCATGTAAGGGTGTTCATTCCTTAGTTTCCCTATCTGGAATATGGGGATGCCAATATCACTCCCCTCCTGCTAATTAACACTGAATTTGCAGTGAGCTGACTGGAGTTTGAATCCCATCTCCAACACTTACTAAAACATGGACAATTCCTTTAACCTTTCTTAGGCTCAGCTTCCTTATTTGTTTTATGGGAATAATAATACCTCCCCTCCCTACTTCACTAAGTAATTGCATCCTTTAGTCCACAGGGGCTTATATTTATGTAAACATGATACTGTGTTCAGTACAAAAGAAATAGTTAAAAGATTTTGATGATGATGGGGTATGTGTGGTGTTCAGGAAAAACTAGCACCTCTGGTGTGAGGGCATACTGAGTCCTTTCTAGGGCTGCTCATCCACCTTTGGTGTCCATATTTCAGCCAATTCTTATTTGTGGCATGCACAGCTTTCACATTCTGATAAAACTGTATCATCAGATAGACTAAACCAGGTTGAGGGTAATCAACAAGACTCAAACCTGTACATGAGTTAGTGAATGTCTGCCCCAACCATGTGAACACTTCCCCCAGTGGAATGGGTGGATGAGAATAATTCATTCCAATGCCCATGAAGGTGGGCGTAAAGATACCTCGGAGTGCTTAGAGGTTGGTCAGGCATTGAAAATGCCAACGTCATCCACTGTATCCCAGACCATTGCTGGTCATCTTAACTTTTGTTTTGCTTCTGGACATCAATGACTTGACTACTCACCTATTCTCTTCTCCCCTCTCCCCATCCTTGCTCCACTGAATAATACAATCTTAACTTGTGGTTAGTAACCAAATCTTCATCTTCTGTCTCTAATCACAAAATTATATTTGTACCATAATCGTAGAAGAGTTCTAGTGTCCATATAACTCTAATGTTTATAACAGCTTGTCACATTCAAGGAAGCAATACTGTCTCAGAACTCTGAGTTAGAGTGTTTTAGTAACTATTTCTCTTAGAATTCTGAGCAGACATATATATGTTCCATAAAAGTAAACTGTCCAAGAAAGCTCACCTCAGTAACAAACTTCTCCATATTATAAGAGAGCACCATAATAGGATAGTACCTTAACTTGTGTCACTTATTTTGTCATGCTATTTAATTAAATGTCTTTTGCTTTTTAATGTATCTTTTGGCTGTCTGGCAAAAGGAAACTATCAGTAAGGATTTGTGAGTGTGGTTTTAGGTAGGTGCTGGCCCTAGGTAAGCTTTGAACTTGTGGTAGTTTTCAGGGGCCCTATCTATACATGTATGTGTGGGGGTGGGCAAACCTGGAGACTATATGTCATGTGTCATGAGAAAATATTGTCATGACAAAAGTTTTGGTGACTGATAAAGAATATCAGAAAATATTAATTAAGGAGAGTTGGAGAGGAAGAATCTGTCCATGTTTATACAGCAAAGCCCTGGAGAAAATTCACTCTAATTTTAATGACTCACATCGGTTATCTAGATAGAAAAAGCTTTTAAGTGGAGAACAGTAATTCATCAGACTACAAAACCTGATGGAAATATTCTCTAAGAGCCTCATACTTCCTTTGCTTTAAATAAATGTCCTTCAGGAAAACTCCTGATCCCTAATCTGGGCTCTGGGTGGCCCTACATCTAAGGAGGGGATGCTATATATTAATGGCCAATTCTAGCTTCTTATTATAAATCAATATGCTGGCATTTTTTTTTGTTTTTTTTGTTTTTTGTTTTGTTTTGGTGGGGCAATGGGGGTTAAGTGACTTGTCCAGGGTCACACAGCTAGTAAGTGTTAAGTGTCTGAGGCTGGATTTGAACTCAGGTACTCCTGAATCCAGGGCCAGCACTTTAACCACTGCGCCATCTAGCTGCCCCAATATGCTGGCATTTTGATTTATAAATTAATCTCTTCTGAGTTTGGCTAAGACCCTCCATTCTGAAACTGTAAAACTGAGAAAGATATTCTAAAAATTTTCTGACCCCTACTTCCCAAACTCCTAGGGTTCAACTTGAAACATATACACTCTGTTTTTTCTTCCCCTCCCTCCCTCCCTCCTGCCTCCCCCTCTCTCTTCCCTCCCTCCCTCCATTTCTACTGCTCTCTTCCTGAACTTCTGGATTTCAATATTGTGCCCCAACTGTTGTCTCATCTTGGACCTTCCTTCATCCCCTAGTGCCTCTTGTTCTTGAATATCCTACCACCCCTGTGGGCAGTTTGCCATGGAATATCTCTATGCAAGACCCATCCCTCTTTTTCGATTGATGAATTCTTCTTGGAGCCTTCATTTTCTTTAGGATCCCAGGCAGGTTAGCCTTCATTCCCCTTCTCATTCATTTTTTACCATTGGACTTCAAAATCATGTCCCTATTCTGGGTACTTTTGTCCCCTTGGATTCCTTTTATGTGTTGTTTCCCTCCATTAGAATGTAAGTTCCTTGAGAGTAAGGAATCTTTTTTCTTCTTCTTATATTTGTATCCTCGCTTATGAACACAATGCCTAGAATATAATGTGTGTAATAAGTATTTCCTTCCTTCCTCTTGTTCTGCCCTCCTCCCCTCCCCTGTCCTCCCCTCTTTTCCTCTTCTCTCACATGGTGGAGTAGGGAGAAGAATTAATTTGGAATGAAAAGACCTAGGTTTCAATCACAGCTTTCACCTTTACTAGCTGTTACCTTGAGTAAATCCCTTGACTCTCTGAGTACCTGTGGCATCTACCTCACAGAGCTTGGAAACCAAGATTTACTCTGTATGTGTTGTGACCATCATGTGTAAAATAAACATAAGTTATTATTGTGTAACAATAACAATTGTGTTATATGTGTAATAAAAAAATGTAAGTTGCTATTGTTTTGAAATGTACCAATGCTATTTAGTAATTGGAAACCATAATTATCATAAAGGTATTTGGAAGCCTAGAATTCCTCTCACCCCAGATTGTGGAACATTTGGAGGTCATCTAAATAATAACGTGATGTTATTCAAGTTATTACATCATGATTTCTATAGTTATTGTTAATATTATTGAGTCTTAGAAGTTGGAAAAGACATGTAACACTTGAAAGCAAAAATGTATGAAACATTCTGGATGTTTACAGTTACATCAGCCTGTCATGTTTCCAAACATTTTTTGATTGATAAGGGAGATGGATCATAGAAATCTAGTTTCTCTCACAGTGAGAGAAAAAAGGATAATCTTTGCTGGGGCAAAGTTCCCAAAGCCAAGGGCTATTTGCTTTTGAACCTGTAGGATCTTGGTATTGGTGCATAGTATTAGGCTATTTCATTTTGTTTTTCTACATCCTTTGGATATGTTGAAGCAAGGTTTCTAGGACAGAAATGTAGGAAAATGTTATACAGAAGAAACACTAGCTCTTTGTTGCACATCCTTGCTCCTGCCCCAAACACTGTACCAAGACCACATCCTGATCCAGCTTAATGTTTTCTCATTTCCATCTTAAAATTGCATTTACTGGGGCAGCTAGGTGGCATAGTGGATAAAGCACCTGCTCTGGATTCAGGAGGACCTGAGTTAAAATCTGACCTCAGACACTTGACACTTACTAGCTGTGTGACCCTGGGCAAGTCACTTAACCCTCATTGCCCTGCAAAAACCAATGTATTTATTTGGGGGCAGCTAGGTAGCACAGTGTATAAAACACCAGTCCTGGATTCAGGAGGAAGTGAGTTCAAATCCGTCCTCAGACGCTTGACACTTACTAGCTGTGTAACCCGGGGCAAGTCACGTAACCCTCATTGCCCCCCCCCCCAAAAAAAAGTGCATTTATTTGCAAAGACAGAAAAGGGAGAAGGAGTGAAGAGGGCATGACATCTTTCACAAAACCCTCATGATATAGCAAAGTGGACCAGTTGAAAAGCCTCATCATTTCCTGTTTGCCCCATCATTTATATATTTGTTGCTATATAATCCCTGACTTTCCATTAGCAAATTTAGTCATTCTGTCTTAGCCTTCAAATTCAACAAATTTTCTTAAATGTGCGAACTTTCTTCCATCTGCACAGTTTCTAGATGCAAGATGCTTGGTAATCAAACTTACAGAATCATAGAATTTCCCAATGCTGGAAAAAACTATGATTCAACCTTTTTTATTTTCCAGTTGAAAAAACCTCAGGCTAGAGCAGGGTTTTACCTTAAATCATGCAGAGAGCAAATGGTAGAAGCAGAGCTCAGCCTCAGGGTCTTCTAACTCCAAGTCTACTGCTCTCCCCAGAGACCCTTATCTTGCTCCATCCCCTGCAGAGAAAACATTTGCATTCTATGAAGTTTCTTGTTTGTATCTAAGCATTTTGTTGTTTGTTTTTATAGACTTGTCCCTTTCTCTTATGTCTTTAAAACATAATTAAACATTTTTCTTTCAATTAATAAACATTTATTTTCTCTCCTTCAGTCTCCTCCCCTTCCACTGGAAAAAAATAAAGAAAAACAAAAGCCTTTTTAACAAATATGCATGGTCAAACAAAGTTAATTCCCACACTGACCATACTATATCTCCATATGCATCCATAATATATCTCCATATTTATCCATAATATATACTCATAATATATTTTCTTCATCTTGAGTCCATCCCCCAAATAAATAACATACTTCATAAACATATACCCAGTGGTTCCTTCACATTTTGTTCATGGTCTTTTAGAGTATGGACACAGACTGGAAGAGAGGATGAAGGGTCCCACTTTGTGATAGCTAATTGTAAGACTCATCTTCAACACAACTGCACCTACACTTATTCCCCAACACTCTGACCCTTGCACCCTCCCTGCTACTGTGATGGATAACAACTTCTTCCTTTTCTGAGATAGGAGGGGACTTCTTGGCTCAGTTTTAATCTAACCACTACCAGGAACCCATAGCAAAAATTGTAGAGAATATCAGCCAAGGTCCTCTGAATCCAAATCCAGTACTTTTTGGATTGTACCCTGGCTCTCTTCTCTTGCACCCTCTCTTCTGAGTAACCTACTTCCAGCCAGGGTCATCATATGCTTCCTAGCTGGTCAGGCTCACTCACTGTGGTTTCCAAACTGAGCTTGCCTTCATTGGTTTCACTCCATGCTCTGGATTTTATCTCTTTATCAAATGTTAGTGTTTGACAAACCCAAAGGGCTAATGGGATAAGGACAGGCTATATGATAAAAATTTCTGGAAAAACTAGAAAGGAGATCAAAAGAAATTAGGTTTCTACTAATTTCTCATATGATATATCAAGATAAATTTCAAATGGTTACATGACTACATATAAAACAGCACATCATAAACTTTATTTGTTCTGTGTCCAATTCCCTTAGGAGATAGCTAGAGGACAAGTAGCTAATCTGATCAATGAATTCATGTTCCCCAGGTAATGACCTATTCTTTAAACAGGGGTCTTTTAGAAATGTGCTTTCCCTGAGTAGAATAAGTACAATAGTGGGAATTTCAGGAACCACGCTCAGAAGGATTTAGAACTTTTTGGAAAGAGATTTTTTTTGGTGATACTTCTAATCTCAGCATATAAATTACCTATGCAATATATAAACCCTGTCATAATGCATATAGATGGAATTACTTTTAAAAAGTATTAATGCTTATGCAAAACTTATGACATTCGATATGGCACTTAATTTTTGTTGTTCAGTTATGTCTGACTCTTTATGACCCCATTTGGGGTTTCTTGGCAAAGATACTGGAGTGGTTTGCCACTTCTTTCTCCAGTTCATTTTATAGATGAGAAACCAAGGCAAGCAGGATTAAGTGACTTGCCAGGGTCACACAACTAGTAAGTGTCTGAGGTCAGATATGAACTGAGGGACATGAATCTTCCTGATTCTTAGCCTAGTTCTCCATCCAATGCATCACCTAGATGTCCATCGCACTTAATAGCAGCCCCAATATATGCATATTTGACTTGAACTGATTGCAAGATACATATCTTCAATGTAATAAAGAGAACCTAGTATCATCATGGGATGTTGAGCTAGAAGAGACCTTCAAATTCATCTATTCTTCTCATAATTTTTTAGATATAGCCAGAAATGTTGTCATTTTCTCAAGGTCACATATCTAGTAAGTAACAGGAGATTCAAACCCAGGTCTAACTCCAAATATAACACAAATCTTATTATGTCATACTGACTGTCAAATATTAAATATGGTAGAAATAATATAAGGGCTATGAAATTATAGTATGTCATTTCCCTAAATCCTTAGGGAAAACAAAGTTGAGTTCATCATCTTAACTGTTAATAAAAACTCTAGATGTCTCTTGTGTGCTAAGCACTGTGCTGAGCACTTTAAATCATTTCCAAAATGACCATTGTTTTAGCAGAAAAGAGGTCCTCTGAAATTCACATGATTTATAACATGGGGGACACTCATTGGAATGTACAAAGTGTAGACACGATACTTTTCAACTAGAAGGAAGCCATTTACATTGGATCATAGATCACCAGTGACATCACTTGCTGTTTTATGCTGAACATATATGAGTAGAACCAGATTGCCTTCATACAGGATTGCAAGGATTTTGCTTCTGTGAGTTCTTCCAGTCAAAAATAGTACAGATAAATCTGATTAGATCCTTATTTTTCTGAAAATGAAAAAAAGTCCACCTTGGTTTAATGTTAATAGGACCATAAATTATCCTGACAAGGGTCCTTGGTTTTGAAAATGAGCATATCATTTTTAAAGTATCTCTAATTATCCAACAATCATGGTTTTGGCTATCATTTCTAACAGCAGTGGGAACAGTTTCCAGGATAGATGTATCCTATCAGCTGGATTTGTTGCCTGCTAAAAGAGTGGGAATGAGAGGGAAGTGGAAGCTGGAGAAGAAGCTGCTGCACTATTCACCCTGATTGGCTCTTTGCCCACCTCAGGCCTGACTGAACTCAAAGACACCTTTGCTGTCAACGGGTAGTTTTTTGTTTGGATGGAAAACCAACCAGCTGTTGCTGAGTTTGGAGTCATCTCAAGCTCACTAAGAATAGGCTAGAGGTTAGTTGGGGTTCTGGGGTAGAAAAGGTCACCTACTCAAATATAGGAGCTTTGGCTCATCTAAGAAAGGGAGAAGATGATGAATTGATTTTTGTTGCAGATCTGTCACTAGCTCTGAGCACGGGCAAGGTCACTTCTGGTGATTGCTCTTTACTTGACACTTTGTATGCCTTGACAGGCTTCCATATATGTTATCTATTTCTTTATGCCACAAACCTCTGACGTTGGTACTACAGATGTCATTACCTACATTTTAAAAATGCAGAAAATATAGATCCTTGAAGTTAATTGACCTACCTGTGGTCACACAGCTAGTAAGTGTGTTGGAGGCAGGATTTGAACCCAAGTCTTGCTCATCTCAGTCTAGTACTCTTTTCACTACACCATGCAGATGAATTAATAGACTCAAAAACCAAACAAACAATGAAGTGATTTGCTGAAGGCCATGTTCTGGTAGATTATGAGGTCCAGACTAGAACTCATGGCTCTTGTCTCTCAATTCAATGTTTTTTCCCTTATATCAGAGGGCATTCTTTAACCCCTCAGGGCTCCTAAGAAATAATGGAGATAGACTACATAATATCTAACAGTTTACAATTCTGTGAAAAAAATATCTAAGGCCCCATCTGAATCTGGAAGTATTTACTCCTGTTCTGTCAGTGTTTATTTGATTCATCTTCATTACAGACTCACTTGGCAAGACTGTCTGTCTCAAGTATAGCTTACCAAAATAGAAACCATGTCAACAAGCCCAAGTGTTTGTGACAGCAATTAACCTGAATCCCATACTGGTTTAATTTTTGCTAAGATGGAAACTCCATAAATGCTGCAGTTTTTCTTTCAAAACAGGAAATTCATATTCAATACAAGGTGATATTTCTCTAACATAAATACAATTAAAAGGAAGATACTGAATTATGGTAGGTAGGAAAGATGTCATTTCAGGGCTTCCCCAATTTGTTTTGAACTAGTATAGGCAGTTCTTGCTTACCTGGACCACCCTCACAGACCTCCCTCTCTGTATCTCTATTCCCCACAGCCCCAGAGGCCAAGTGGTTTCAGTGCTTGGGTTCCCCATAGCAAGAGGAATTTCAGCACCATAGCCTCTGCCCTTACCTCAGCCTGCCAGGAGGGGAGGAGAGGAGAAAGGAGGGAAAGAGGAAGAGGGGGGTCCTGTTGCCATCCTGAAAGGCCGCAAGATTTGCAGAATGCAAACTTATGGAAAAGGAGAACTGTTTTTTTGTTTTTTTTTTTTTAGTGAGGCAATGGGGGTTAAGTGACTTGCCCAGGGTCACACAGCTAGTTAGTGTTAAGTGTCTGAGGCCGGATTTGAACTCAGGTACTCCTGACTCCAGGGCCGGTACTCCATCCACTGCGCCACCTAGCTGCCCCGAGAACTGTATTTTGAACTAAAATGTTCACTATTTTACACTAAATTGGGAAAGGCTAGTGGGAATAATTGAAGAGTCTGAATTATAAAGTAATAAGAAATTCAAAGCAATTAGTTAGAATAGATGAATGGAATATTGGGCAGAAACTCCAAGTTAACCAAGTGTTCTCAAGGAAAGGACCTTCAGGGACCTGTTTTAACAAACATGTCAAGTACTTGTAATGCTGTGGAAAACAAAATTGCTTTATTTTTTAGTAGCTCCAAATTCCCTCTTGCAATCTTGTTTATTATATTTGAAAGTTAATAACTTTTTCAGCGATGAAACAAAGATAAATTTTATTCCAACCTCTGGCTTAATTGGGACATTTTGACAAAACATTGTGCTTTTCTTGTAATTAGATCTTGGAAAGACAGTAGAAATCATAGAATCTCAGATTTGGAAGGGGTATGAGAAGACATTTAATTCAACTACTAACTTAAGCATGGGTTTTATCTATAGAACCTCTAAGTAGAGGTTATCAAGTATCTTTTTGAATATCCTCCATGTTGGAGAGATCATTTCCTCCCAAAGTCAGCCCATTTCTTTCTTTCTTTCTTTCTTTCTTTCTTTCTTTCTTTCTTTCTTTCTTTCTTTCTTTCTTTCTTTCTTTCTTTCTTCCTTCCTTCCTTCCTTCCTTCCTTCCTTCCTTCCTTCCTTCCTTCCTTCCTTCCTTCCTTCCTTCCTTCCTTCCTTCCTTCCTTCCTTCCTTCCTTCCTTCCTTCCTTTGGTTCAAGTCCTAGTTGAGTTGCTTGCTAGCTCTGTAACCTAGAACATTTACTTAGCCTTTATGGGGCATAAATCTCCTTATCATAAATTAATAATATGCATCATTGTTTTTGTTCAGTCCTGTGTGACTCTGTGTGACCCCCATTTGGGGTTTTCTTGGCAAAGATACTGGAGTAGTTTTCCATTTCCTTCTTCAGCTCATTTTAAAGATGAGGAGACTGAGGGGAAAAGGGTCAAGTGACTTGCTCAGGGTCACACAGCTAGTAAGTTACTGAGGCTAGATTTGAACTCAGGTTTTCCTGACTCCAGATATAGCATTCTATTCACTGAGCCACCTAGGAATTTGGATCAGATGATCGCTGATGTCCATTTCAACTTCTAACCTTGTATAAAACCAAGATTCTTCAGTCAAATGCCTTATTTCTAGAAAGAATGTTATGGAAACCTGTCTTACAAGAAGAGCAAATTCAACATTGCTCTTTTCCTGCAGAAATTCAGTTCTCAGGGAAGCAATTACAATCTTCTTCCTTCATAACTCTGCATGTGACATAGTGTGAGGGAGAACTGGTGATAATTCCCACTTTACAGATCATCAAATTCCAGTCACAAAGAACTCATGACCCCAAGGACTAATGACAGTGTTAGCATTATTCATGTCACCCTATGAGTTAGTCAATGAGTTTCAAGAATCAAGAACTAAAAATAAATCCTCTTCACATCAAGTTAGGAGACATTCAATTATATCCCAAATGATCCCTGGAGTGAGAGCCAAATGTGTGAGTGGTAGCAGATGGTGGGAGCTATCTCAAAAGGACAAGAAACATTTATCACAATTGTCCTAAGAAAGCCTCACCATCAGCTTGACAGGATGTAAAAGAGCTCAGCTAATTCCGGACAAAAACATTAAAGCTGCCATTTGAAGAGAAGATGTGATCAGAATGCAAATTCAGTCTTTCTGAGAGAGCTGATTTTTATTGGCCTTTTTCCACCTTTTATAAAAGAATGGTATGCCATACAATGTAAAGTATACTGGATATGAAGTCAATGTACCTGGATGGGGGGGGGGGGTGGAGGGCAACTAGGTGGAGAGAGTGCTGGGCCTAGAGTCAGGAAGATTTATCTTCCTGAGTTAAAATCTGATCTCAGATATGTCCTAGCTGTGTGAACCTGGATAAGTCACTTAACCCTGTTTGCCTCAGTCTCCTCATCTGTAAAATGAGTTGGAAAAGAAAATGGCAAACCACTCCAATATCTCGGCCAAGAAAATTCCACATGGGGTCATGAAGAGTCAGACATGAGTGAAAAAATTACAGAACAACAATAACCAGTGACCTGGGGCAAGTCACTTAATTTTTGGGAATGTTAGTTTTCTCATCTATAAAAAAAGGGGGAGTTGCAATTGGTGTCTTCTTAGGTCCTCTCCAGCTTAAATTTATGATTCTTCTGCATTCTAGAATTCATGCTTTCTCACAATGATAGAAATTGGAAGTAAAAAGAATATCAAGGTAATCCTTTCATTTCTGTTACTACTACTGTTCTAGGTTCTTATTGCTTTAGAAATAGCCTCTAGTATTCTACTATATGATTCATCCTGAACATCCTTGTCAAATTTAACTTCCTAAAAATCCTCTCTCATTATTTTGTTGCCCTGCTCAAAAAACATCAATGACTGCCCATTCCCCAACAAATAACATCTCAACCTACCTTTCCAGTATAACATCATACTGTTGCCCTTCAGATACTTTATACTACAAAGGTGATTAACATTCCCCGAAAACATCATTTTCTCTAACCTCTATTCTTTGGCTTTTCTCTGGAATGCTTCACTCCCTACCTATACCATCTTTACTTGTTGAAATCCTGCGGGTCTTTCAAGGCCTCTCTCAAATACTATCTTATCTTTACAAATTTTTCAAAACTCTTCTGCTACCTCTTCTAACTAGAGGTAAATTTTCCTAACTCTGCAAACCATAGCATCACACATATATGTATAACTATAGATATATATATAGCGATAATACAAATACATATACATATATATGTATATACACATACATATGTACGTACGTACATACATACATACATACATGCATACATACATGTTTGTTGTTTGTCCTCCATACTTGAGGAAGACCAAAATGACACAATGATGTTGGGGTTGATAT
Source organism: Dromiciops gliroides (assembly GCF_019393635.1). Taxonomy (NCBI): domain Eukaryota; kingdom Metazoa; phylum Chordata; class Mammalia; order Microbiotheria; family Microbiotheriidae; genus Dromiciops; species Dromiciops gliroides. The sequence continues at coordinate 554,457,165 of NC_057862.1, forward strand.
ACAGTGTGTCTGGTTATAATTGATCATACCAATACAAGCTTAGAAGGCTCTACCACAGATCAATCACAAATAGTCAGTATGACCATTTGGGAGGGAGATGTCTCTAAATTTGTTTATCTTATGTTCCAACACACACACATACATACATTTTTATATGTCTGTCTTATAAAATAGACTTCATTTTCTCACTGCATTTTATTATTGTAGTTATTATGTTTGCAGATAACTTTTATATTATCATACTCTGGTTTTTAAGGTTTACATCCCTATTACATTGAGTATATGAGAATTATCATCATTGTTTTGCAGATAAGGGAACTGAGATTCAGATAGTTTGCTAGTTTCCTAGATTTAAACAGCTAAGAAATGTCTGAACTATGACTCAATTCTAAGTCTAATGATTTCAAATAAAGTGTTTTCTCTATTATGCCAACCTTCCAATCTCCCCATTAAACTCTAAACTTCTTAAACAAAGGAATCTTTGTCTCTTTTTTCTTTGTTTCTTCCCCAGAATTTAAGCAAAATACCTTATGTGTAGCAGGCATTCAATAAATGCTTGTTGAGTTAAATGGAGTCACGAAAAGTCCCCAAATTAATGTTTTGGGGCCTAAGCTCACTGAAGGAATTTTTTAAAAGGCCCTATTTTGTAAAAGCACTTTTTTCTATTAGAAGAAATGGCTTTTTCCATCTTATGCTAGAGACTAAAGCTATAGCTGCTGAGATTTAAGAGTATGAATTATTAAAAAAATGAGGGGGGAGTTCCATAGTAGATGAATTTTTTAGCTAAATTAAAGATGAGCCACAATATAACATGCACTCTTATTTCCACTATCTGCTATAAATGATGGTATGAAAATCCTTAGCTCCTTCTGGTAAAAAGTACTGTTTGCCTCTATTAAGGAAGAAATTGTCAGTTTTCCTGTATTAGTTATGAAACTGCAAAATTGCTGGGCTACATCAAATTGTCTACTTACCTAAAGTGGTTTATGCTTAAGGTGGGACAAAATAGCAAGCAAGCTTTGTTGGGTCTTAGGTATAGGATTCAAATGTTATGTCAGCTCTGAAAAGACTAAGGGGTTATTTGAAATTCTTACTCAATTTCCTTTTGCTCAGTCAACTAGGGTAAGAAGTGAGGAACAGGAAAGCTAGTACTTCCTGTGTAGGATGCATTTAGTATTATGAGTTAAGTTGCCATTAGATGCTGCTGCCTCCCCATGATGAAGACACTAGGCTTAAAGCTCATGCCCACTGTCTATTTAATGGTGCTATTTTCTTCCTTAGGTTGAATTTAAAATAGCATTTGGTTTCCTAATTTTAATTGAGCTTAGGAAGGCTTGGAAAAAAAATTTAGACAGAATGGCTAGCTAGAGTGCCACATGTAGAATCAGGAAGTCATGGGTTCAAATCCCATATTTGATGATTACTTTTTAAGTAACAATAGACAAATGATTTTAACCCTCTAAACCTCAGTTTCTTCAGTAAATTTTAGATAATAGCATCTGTGGTAGCTACTTTTTAGGGTAGTTGAGAATGTATAGAAAGAACAATTTAAATGCCAATTATTATACTAAAAAATGGAAACATGGTGTTTTTCTAGATTGTTAAAATCAGATCCATAATCCATAGAACCCACATCTATGACAGTACCATCACAATCATAAAACAACCAGATGAAAAGTTGCTTCCATGTTGGAAATACAAAATCTATATCTGGATATGGGCCCAAAGATTTTAATCTAAGGTTAATAGATTAGATTAGATTAGATTAGATATTCTTTCTCCTTCAGTATATACTATAGGACTTTCATTTGAACTAGAAAATTTTAAAAATAACCAGAATCCTTAATGTATTAGGTAAAAAAATAGAGATAATTAATAGTTATTACAAGTGAGCTAGATCAAGATGATATACTCACTCACTCTGGGGAATAACATCAGCTAGTTTTATGTTTCCCAAAAGACTAAGACTAAGTGTAGCAATAATATCTATCTGGTCAGTGACCATAGAACATGAGTCTCTTCCAGTTAAATATTGGCAGTCATTTTGCCTGAATGATCAGATTCATGGCACCTCTGCCTTGCCTTGTAGAATGCAAAATAAAGATGAGAACAGCTTATTCGTCTTATAGTGGAAATGTTTCTTACTATCCTAAAGACATAAGACAAATGGCCTATATTTGAAAGGAAGTGCATCTATTGTCATATCAATTTCATCTTGAACACCTCTCATTTTCCTGGTAACACTGTTAACTGTTTCTATATCAAATAAACTTGAGTTTTATAGGAATTTCTATCAGTGGGTTAAGAGAAAGTCTTATGTGAAGAAGGTAGATATACAATTGAATTACAATGGAGGCAGATGGAAAAATCTGAAAGCTAGCTTGAAGACTATATTATAGACCATCAGAGTTGGAAGGGGCATTGAGGATGAATCAGTCTAAATTATTCATTTTATGGATGGGGGAATTAAAGCCTAGAATCACGTACTGTGGGGACCAATTTTTAATTGGGGAGTGTTAGCTAAGTGGCTCACCGCAATATTGGGGCAAGGAAGGAGACTGGCAGCCTCCCTCAAAACAGAACAGGATTTATTTTAACAAGAACGAACTTAAAAAAAACCCAACACAAACCGGATCAGTAGGATCAAGGGAAAGGAAATAAAATGGGGAAAATGAACTTATACAACCTCAAAAGATACTACTGCCCAGGAATCAGCTGAGAATATGTAGTAGAACTCCTGTCATTCCAGTGTCCAGCTAGGATGCCCAATTCTCCTCCCCCAATCCTAGAAAAACCTCACATAGCCCCAGCCAATGGAATGTCTGCTCTGATAGTCACATGACTGCCCTCACTAGGCTTCCAATCATTATAATTTTGCCAGGCCCTTGTAGGCAAGTGAGGTGCCAGTGCCATGGCAACAGCTACAACCAGTAGGTGGAGCACCGTGTGGTTTGCAGAGCCCCAGGCCAGTGTGCACCGAGGCATAAAAACCTCAAATAACAATTAATTCTTTACAATACTTAAGTTAGCATGAGAGTTAAGATCAAAGATAAAATCTCCTATATTGTAGTTTCCGTCCTCTTTCTATATACCATGTGTCGTCTTCTTAATATATTTCAATGTATTCCTCCTATTAGTAATTTAAAATCCAAACCATATCACATGTCATTTTAAAATTCAAAGACAGAAAAAAAATTAGCAGTCTTATGTAGAGATAGCTTTTTGTTCATATCAATTTGATAAATGCTCATTAAGCACCTACTATGTGCCAAATCCTTCATGGAGCTTATATTCTACAGGTATAGAGAAACAACATAAGTATATGTAACTAATACAAGGAGAACAAAAATGAAAGATTACCTAATATAATTGGGAAGGCTTCACTGAGCAGGGCACACTGATAGAGCTGAGCCTTGAAGGAAGGCAAAGATAAGGCAAATGGAAGATTCAATTCAATTCCACTTGACAAATATTTATTGAGAGCCTGTCATATACTACACACTGTGCTAGGTAAGACAAGACAAAACAAAAAACAACATCCTGTCATCTCTCAAGGATTTTTTTCCTTTTCTTGGTAGGAAACAAAATGTAAATCAATAATTTGAAGAATGATCACAGAATTATAGAGCTCTTGTAGGGTTGTAAGGAGCTTTAGGGTCCATCTTGTCTGACCTTCTCATCTTACTTACAGAGGCCCCAGAGAAATGAGGTGGCTTTTCTAAGGTTACATAGGAAGTGGGAGAGAGAGAGTTTGAATCTATGTCTCCTGATTCCAAATGAGAGAACACTAACAGGGAAAGCATCCCATGTTAATTGGGTGATAGGAAGTGAACCTGGAAGGGAGCTTACATGATGAGGGAGTGTAACGATTGGAATAACGCCACCTGCTGGATACTTACTGTAGAGGAGTTCTGCCCATGAAGGGAAGGTCTTTGAGGGCAAGACCAGGAGTCAGGAAGTGACGCGGGCTAGTGGGAGGAGGAAGGAAGAGACTGGCGCTCAGTCTGGGGCTCTTTCCTCTGGACTCTGGCGGAGAAGGGAGCTAGAAATGTGCTCTCCCTTTAATAGATAGAAATCTAGGCCTTTCTCTCTCTCTTTACCAAATTCTTATTCTCCTTAATAAATGCTTAAAAGTCTAACTCTTGCTAAAGCTTATAATTTATTGGCGACCACTCATTAGATATTTTAGACAGACTAGCTAGAATTTTAGCCCTTAACAGATGGCTGACCACGAAGAGGAAAGCTAAACTTCAGTCTTCTGATCTTCTGGTTGGGTAAGAAATTTCCCCTCCCTCTCCCTTTAACTGCTAAGTACTGGCGTACTGGCTGTGTTTTCCTTTAAATTTTTTCGAATGGACCTTTTAAACTCCCTAATTACCCTATTTTTGATTTTAGTCTGTTTAACCAGACAAATGGGGGATAAGATCATGTTAATGCTTTGTTTTTGTGGATTTTCTATTTTTCTTTTTATTTTTTTAAAAGAGCCAGCAACTTACTCACACAAGGAAATATCACTCCCTCTCCCAACCATGCTTTTTCAGAGAAACCTGAAGAGATTCCTGCAGCTTTTCCCAATTCTAACACTAATTGTTGCTCTAATTTTGCATGCCTGGAGGCAATGACCCACCCTCTAGAAGTTTTTAATCCCCTAGCACCTGGAGGCAAAGTGGGGGAAGAGGAATCCAGGCCTGAGTTCAAAATCAAGTCTGATTCAAATTGCTCTGGTCCCTCCCCTCCTCTCCAGACCCCACCCTCTACTCCTCCTATGGCCAAGCCCATTGCTTCCCCTGCCTGGGAAGTCCAGAGATCTGATGCGCATGCTCAACTTTGTCTAACTACATTTGCAGCTTCAGGCTCAGCCCTTCCCCAGCCTGGCTGTGCTTCTGAGACAACCTTAGAAAACCCTTTAAATTCCAGATATGCTCGTTTTGTTCATAATTTTGCTAACCTGCTTTTGTCTTTAATTAGTAATCTTATAAAGCATTTGTATGGTGAAAAGGCTGACAGACAATATAGAGGGGTTAAAGAAGAAAAACTTAAGCCGAATAAGAATGACAATCATCAACATAGTTCAAGACTCCACTTCTTTTGCCATGGAAGGGTATATATTTTACAGAAATGTAGAAGTAAACAGCAAGATATTGATATGAGTATTGGGGATTTTAGATATCGGAATCAAAAGTGTTCTGAATTCACTCAGAGTATTAATGTCAGTTCAGAGGTTACATAGGATTTCTATGCTATTATATATACATTTTGAAATTAATGGTATGGGTTTATTTTCATAGAGATTTTCATGCTTTTGAGATTGTGTCTTATACTTAGTTTTTAAAACAAGGAGAATATTTGTAAAAGCTTTTTATAGTCATGTGATCAAGTTTATATTTTATAGTACTCTTATTAATATTAAATTCATATTCATTTAGATTTCCCTAGTTTGAATTTCATTGTCTTTTATTATTCCACGTGTATTTTCTTCTATTCATTCATCTATCTAATTTTGAAACATGGTTTTGATTTCATAATACAATGTTAATTCTAGGAGTATTGTGCTCCCATATTCTGAGTTGTTTGTTTTTGTTATTTTTTTTTCCTCAACTGATTATTTGATCAAACTCTTTAAAGCATTTCCCTAGCAAATTGGTTGCCATGGCAAGTGTAAATTGATTCTAGAAGTATTATTTTTGATAAGCATATTCCCCAAAAAAAAAAAAAGAGGGGAACATTTGTAAAAGTTTTCTTTTTTCAAAAAAAAAAAGTTCTTTGAGATTCTGTTGTGCTTTAACTTGTATTTAAGTATGTTCTGATTTTTCACAAAAGTAATTGTATACTAAGTAAAAAAAAGGGTATTATTTGAAATTGTTGCATAATTATATATTATATTTTGAGTCAAGATGTATTCACATTTTTTGCAATCATTTATTATCCTCAATTTTAAATCCATATGAGACTTGGATTATGGGAACTTATCATTTAAGACATTAATTGCCTTTATTCTGAGTTATCAGATGCCAGTTGGCCAAGATGCCATCCAATCACAAGAGGAATACATGCAAGAGCAGACACTGAACTGTCACATGAGGGGAGACATGCATGAAGTCAAGGTATGGCCGAGGGAACGGCTTTTGACAAATGTTGAGGTTGGATTCTCTTGGTTTAATATTTTATTCTCTTTTTCCCCACAATATTGTACAGATGGCTGGAAGTATTCATCCCACCCATCTCACTTCTACACCTGGCTTCTATGCTCCCTCCTATATGCCTGATGCCATGGACATCTCAATCCCATGCATCTGATTAAGTCTGACTCAGTTTTTTCCAATATGTTCGGTGGCATGGACATATATTCCATCCACCAATTTTAAGCCTGGCATACTGTATGGGCAGTACATATTGCTCAAGTGTGGGAATGCTCATATCCCATCATTTCTCTGTTCTTTTATGGTAACCCCCATAATTATCTCAGGTGTCATGATAAATACAGTGTTGAATTTGGCCTTGACACCTGTTACCAATTATATTAGATTTTTTAATTTCTCATAATGGCATGAGGATAATTAGGCAGATGATGCAAAAAGTGATGAAACAAAGATAAAAAATTATTTTTAATAATTAATATCGCAGCAATTGTCTTCTCAATTACCCTCCATAAGGGGGGGACTATAGTAATATTATAATTTTAAAGAATGGTTCAATTTTTGTTTTATTATATGTTTCATGTGTAACAACTAAGATTCTGAATTCCCTTAGACATGTTTTTGAGAACTTTCATTGTTTGATTTGATTATTGACAAAGCTATTTTAAAGTTGTGTTAAGCTCAATTTTGTAGGAAATTTTCCTGGCTGATTACCAGCATCCACACATCAACCCCTGAAAAGACTTCCATTCCATGACTACACCTAGAGGACATCTGAGAAAAGACTTTCAGAGACTTTAAATGAACAGTTTTGATTTGTTCTTTTTGTTGGGTTTTTTTTCTCTTTCTGTTATAATATACACCATCTGTAACATGTATTCTCTGCAGAGGCCCTCCCTTTGCAAGACTAATGTCAAAGCGTCGGTTCATGAGGACAAAAAAAATCGCCCCTCTGGACAAAACTTTCCTCTCTTCCTTTTCTATATTGTTGTTCACATATTATTAGTTAGCAATAGTTATCATATTGTTTTTACTGTTCCGTCAAGGAAACATTTTGTTTCTTGAGGAACAACAGGGGGGACTGTAACGATTGGAATAACGCCACCTGCTGGATACTTACTGTAGAGGAGTTCTGCCCATGAAGGGAAGGTCTTTGAGGGCAAGTCCAGGAGTCAGGAAGTGACGCGGGCTAGTGGGAGGAGGAAGGAAGAGACTGGCGCTCAGTCTGGGGCTCTTTCCTCTGGACTCTGGCGGAGAAGGGAGCTAGAAATGTGCTCTCCCTTTAATAGATAGAAATCTAGGCCTTTCTCTCTCTCTTTACCAAATTCTTATTCTCCTTAATAAATGCTTAAAAGTCTAACTCTTGCTAAAGCTTATAATTTATTGGCGACCACTCATTAGATATTTTAGACAGACTAGCTAGAATTTTAGCCCTTAACAGGAGCATATTAAAAACTTGACTAATGGCTTGTGGAAATGAATGAAAGCAGGAGATGGTGTTTAAAGTTGAGGGAACAGCTAGTAACGTAGTTTGTCAGAGACATAGAATGAAGAGGGATAGGATGAAGTTAGTTTTCATCTATACAGTACAGAGGCCAAAAGAGGTCTCTGTACTGTTTAATGCAGAAATGTAGCTAAGTGGTTTCTATAATGGTCCTTCCATCATTTCTATATTTTAAGTTGAGGATTCTAGATGAGTCATTTAAGAATTTTTAATCTTTTTGTTTTTTTTGGTGAGGCAATTGGGGTTAAGTGACTTGCCCAGGGTCACACAGCTAGTAAGTGTCAAGTGTCTGAGGCTGGATTTGAACTCAGGTCCTCCTGACTCCAGGGCCAGTGCTCTATCTACTGCACCACCTAGCTGCCCCAAGAATTTTTAATCTTAATAATTAAAAGTCCTTTATTGACAAGAATCTGTCCAGTGTCATTACACTTTGTAAATCGTAATAAAAACATCAATTAGTTCTTACTAGCTAATGTGAGACAAAATCTGGGAGGTTCTGTCACAAGGGAAAGGGGGGATCAGAACAACTAGAATTAAAATGTTTGGTGGTGATGTCCAATATACATTTCCACAAAAGTCAAGGGATTTAAATCCACTGCATTGTTCAATTTCAAAATATTGAACATCTATTGTGCAGCCACACCTGTGTGTCTACTCTTTTGCAACAGAAGTACAATGAAGGGATCAATGCAAAATTTAAGCCCACTCAATAAACATTTTTTTCAGTACAATGCAATGTAATAGGTATTGAAAAATGAGAAATGACACGTCTTGGACTAAAGGAGCTTTCTTTCTTTTTTTTTTTTTTTTTGGTGAGACAATTGGGGTTAAGTGACTTGCCCAGGGTCACACAGCTAGTAAGTGTCAAGGGTCTGAGACTGGATTTGAACTCAGGTACTCCTGAATCCAGGGCCACTGCTCTATCCACTGTGTCACCTAGCTGCCCAGGAGCTTACTTTCAACTAGAAAAGAATATGGCACCCATACTGATATGTAGAGCTAATTAGGGATAATTTGAGACAAAGGAGAGATTGAGACAAGGAGCTCTATGAAGAAGGAGAATATATTTTCAGGTGAAAAACAGAAAGGTGATCAGGGAAGAGGTAGCACATGAGCTGAGCCATCAATTTAAAAAAAAAAAAGAAAGATCTTGAAAAGTAGAGACAAAGAGGGAGCATTCTAGTCACCAGGGGTGACTGACTGGATGATGAATGAATGCATGGAAATTGGAGATGACATGTAGAGTTCAAAGAATAGTCCAGTTTGGCTAGAATCTTGTGTGTGCAGAGGAAGCCACATTAAAAAAAAAAGGTTGGGAAGATAAATTAGAGCAGTATTTAGACTGCAAAGGATATAAAATACTCAATATAGGAGTTTTCATTTTCACCTATGAGCAATAGGGAGTCACTGAAAGCTTTTGAGGGGTTGAGTGATAAGGTCAGACTTGTGCATCATTTTGAAAAGTTGTGCAAAGGATGGATTGGAGATAGGAGTGACCAGTTAGGAGACTATTACAAAAGAACAAGTGAGGGGTTGAGATGACCTGACATGGCATTTTGGTAAGATAAGAGGAAAGAAGACAAATACGGTACAGTAAAAAGGGCATGTGATTTGGAGGGAGAAGACCTGTGATTAAATCCCATCTGTGCCACTTTTTCTGAAGCCTTGGGGAAGTCACTTAACCTCTCTGATGAACAGTCTCCTCATATATGAAATTAGGGGATTTATTCTTAAAACTTCTGAGTTCCCTTCTAGCTCTAGATGTATCAGTCAATTAGCTACAAGAGGCATTGTGGAAGTAGAACTAAGGAGACTTGACAGATGATTGGATATGGGCAAGGGGTAAAGGAAAGAGAAGAATCAAAATTAAAGCTGAGATTTTGAGCCTTGGTATGTAGGTGAACAGGAGAAAGGAAAGGGAGAGATTCCATGTTATGGTAACTTTATAGGACTATAGCTTTGGGATGGGTGTGTAAGAAAATAATGGGCTTTGCCAATGCCCAAAGGCCCCAGATTGATTGGATTGACTGACTTTGCTGATTAATATACTTAAAGTTAATTCAATTGAAACCACACCTGCCTGACTCTGAAGAGGGTATGTTCTCAGAGACTGTGGACTCTGACCTCAACACAGGACCACCTTCAAGTCCAGTGAACCAATGGATTTGGGTGATGCTAGCCAATTAGCTTGAAGCAGTGTGTATGGACCACCTCTCCTGGGGACTCAGAGGAAGCTGGGAAAGGCAGTTCATTTCAGGAACAGGCTTTTGATGGCAGAGGACTCCTGGAAGGAGCAGGCCAGGCTGGGCTCTTATCTCTTCTCTTGGGTAGATAGGTTTCTTAACTTTCTGAACTCCACGTGTTCTCTCTTTACTAATATTTGGTATGCTTTAATAAATGCTTCATCGGGCGGCTAGGTGGCACAGTAGATAAAGCACCAACCCTGGATTCAGGAGTACCTGAGTTCAAATCCGGTCTCAGACACTTGACACTTACTAGCTGTGTGACCCTGGGCAAGTCACTTAAATCCCATTGCCCCACAGAACAAACAAACAAACAAACAAAAATGCTTCATGCCCACAAACTGGTGCTAAAGCTTCTAATTTATAAGTAAACCCTAGCTAGTTTCCCCTATACTGGAGACAGGAATAAGGTGATCACACATTTAGTTTTACTCATCATAGGTGAGACAGTAGAAGAGGGTGCATCCTGGACAGATGGTGTTGTCATTGACAGAAATGGGCAAGTCTGAACAAGAGATGAATGATTGAGATGGTAAAAGATGATGAGCTTAGTTTTGGTTACATTGAATTAGAGGTGTCAGGACCATTTAAGACAGAGACATCCATCAAGTAGCTGAGTTGGAGATATAGGACTGGAAATCAGGGGAGAGATCAGGGCTAGATTATGGGTGCTGGAATTATTTGTATGGAAATTCTAAGTTGGGGGCAGCTAGGTAGCTTAGTGGATAAAGCACTGGCCCTGGATTCAGGAGGACCTGAGTTCAAAGCTGACCTCAGGCACTTGTCACTTACTAGCTGTGTGACCCTGGGCAAGTCATTTAACCCTCATTTCCCCACAAAACAAAACAAAACAAAACAAACAAAAACAAAAGAAACAAATAAAAACCCAAAACAAAACAAAAAGAAATGATGAGTCAACTCATAGGAATAGATTATTAAGTGAGAGGAACAGAAAGAGAGATGGGGCAGAGACAGAAACAGATAAGGATATAGACAAACAAATAGAGAAACAGAGACAGAGAGAGAAAGAGGAGAAAAAGACTTCCAGAATCTTAGAGGATGCACACATTTTGGCATGTAGGAAAAGAGGATAATGCCCCAACAAAGAAGAACAAGGAGCAGTAAGACGAGGAGCAAGAGAAACAGATGAGAGAAGGATCATGGAAGCCAAGGAGAAACAGTATTCATAATGAGGGGTGGGTAGTAGCCTCAAACACTGCAGAAAGATCAAGGAGGAAGAGTACCAAAACTAAAAAATAAAAAGGGGCTTTCAAATATATTAATTAAGAACTCACTGGTGACTTTGAGAAAGAAGCAATTTCAGTAGAGTTGCTGGGTCATGGTTATATTGTGAGGGGCTGAAGTGTGAGTTGGTGGTGATCAAGGACAGGAATAAAGTGAAAATTATGCTTTCTAGCAGTTTGGGGAGAAGGGGGGTGGGAAGGGAGAGGGAGAGGGAGAGGAGTGGGGATAGGGAGAGGAGGAGGGGTAGAGACACACACACATAGAGAGACACAGAGAGAGAGAGAAAAGGGTTGAGGAATGGCTTTTTTAAAATGTAGGACAGGGGCTATCTGAGCATGTTTGTGGGCATCTGGGAAGGAGCTATCAGAGGAGGAGAGGCTGAAGATGAAAGAGAAAGGTAATGATCAATGGGACAGGATCCTGGAGGAAAATGAAAGTGATGGTAGCATGATCACAAGTAGAGGAGTTTATCTTGGAAAGAAGACAAGCTACTTCATCTTCTGAGACAATAGAAAAGGAGTAGTAGTATAGGGGAGGATGGAGATATTTAGAAGTGTGAGCAGTGGAGAAGAGTCAGTTCATGAATGATGGTTTCAATCTCAGTAAAAAAGGAGACAAAGTCCTCTGATGTGACAGAAGACCTGAAGGTACATAAAGACATAAGGAGAGAGGAGAAAGTTTGAAACAGTCATTGTGGGGAGTGTGATAGGATATCAGTGAAGAATAAAAAAGATTACCATACGTGGTGATGGCTATAGTGCAATTAGATAACATGAATCTGTAGTGGATTCAGTCCAAATTTTTGCGATTTCCTCCAGTAGTGTTCAGCAGCTCAAGAGTAGGACCATAGAAAGTGGAGAAATGGAGGATAGGCTAAGAGACTCAAAAGTAGTTAAAAATACTTTAATGCATTTCTTAATTAGAGGACCAAGACTGAAGGTAGGAAAGTGAGTTTAGAATAGGAATGACTTTTAAGAGAGAGGAGCCAGGAGTCACAGTGAAGATAATCAGCAGACTTAGGACGAATGAAACAGTAGGAGAGGTAGGAAAAAAAACATGGCTAGGATTCAGTCATTCACATTTGGTGTGCAGAACTGTATTTTATTTTCTTCCTCTTTCTAACCATAAGATAATATTTCTTCTGCCTCTGAATGACTAACTTATCTAGCCCTAACAATATCCCCAGAACAGTTCACTCACTGGCTAGTTTGCTATTAGAAAAGTTGAGAGGAAGAAGTGACGCAATGGGTGCGGGACAGCATGCCAACACAACCAACTGACTTGAATAATGAATTTCCCTTTGGCTTTTAGCTAGAGGTATATATATTTTTTTTGGTACATGTATTTCTTGTAAGCTGATGTTGGGTATGTTATGAATAAATTAGTGCCTGCACTAAATAGGAAAAAAAAAAACCTCACAGACTTTATCCTTTCATTGAGTTTAATTTAAAAATCATCACAAACCAATTTAGTATCAAACCAAACTGCACCCATTCATCTATCCAGCCAACATATGAGCACCTACTATGTGCAAGGTTCTGTGCTAGTCACAGGAGGAGGATGATACAATGAAAACAGAATAAATGTTGTCATGGACTCTATAGTCAGTTACTAGGAAAGCAATTACAATTCAATTGAACTGTAGCATTGAGTTTTGTTTCAAATTGGTACTTTGAAATTTCCTTAAAAGTGATTCTCAGCTGCCATATCCTACAGGAGGCCTTTCTTGATTCTATTGATTATTAGTGTATTTTTTTTCCTTTGAGCTGTGGTAAAATTATTGGAATTTATAGCCTGGTGTCATGGAAGCTCCAACACATGCACCTGGTTTAACTTAACTTGTTTTCTTTTTCTTTCACTCAGTCTGATGGCATGGTCAGAATCCATCCACCTGTGGCCTAGCACAATTGCTGGATGTCTAAGAACCATGAGATGTGGTATGGTAACCTTTCCATAACATTTTCAGGTGTCATGGACACATTACTAAATTTGGCCTTGATCCAGACACATGGTGGTAAGAAGTGTGATAGATTGCATAACTGCCTCAACTCTGTACTATATAAAGGGGGGGAATGTAATATTATATATATATATATATATATATATATATATATATATATATATATATATATAGTTTGAGTTATATTTTGAAGAACTCTCACTGTTTAATTTGAACATTGACAATACTATGCTAAGGATTAGTGAAAATCCAGCAGTTCAACAGCTAAAGAAGTAAAAGAGTCCAGAGACAACCAGAGTCCAGTTTTCCTGATGACATCTCACCACTCCAAGAAGACAAGATCTCAAAGACTTTAAATAACAGTTTTGTTTTGTTTTTTTCCTTCTGTTATTATATACCCCATTTGTAATATGTATTCTCTGCAAAGGCCCTCCCTCTGCAGAGAGTGTTCTGGTGGGTTCATGAGGGACCGCCCCTCTGGACAAAATTTCCCCTTTCTCCCTTGTTTGTTAGCATAGGGTATTATATTCTGTTATTTTCTTACAGTTTCATCACGGAAACACCCTGTGTTCCTCGAATACACAAAGGGGGAAATTTGGTAAGATTATTAGAATTTGACAGACTCATTGGGAGGGGCCACACCTGGCCTGCCCTGAGTGATTTGTGCTTCTGATGTCAGCAGGAGAAACCATTCTCCACATGCAGTTTTGAAGGACCTCCGCTTTTGGGGAAGGAAGAGTAAATGCTCGCTGAGGGGAGCTCAGTCTCTTCCGGAGTGATTTTCTTTCTGGTGGTGCAAACAGCAGGAGCAGGTGCCCCAGGTGGTGAGTTAACATATAAGCCCTGCTCTTTTGAATTAGCTGAACTGGAAGTGAGTTTGGGGATTGTATAGGCTTAGGTTAGAATTAGGAGGATTATCCATATTTCTTTTTCCCTATTCCCTTGCCTTTGATTTTATTAATTTCACCTTTGTTGTTTATTTTATTCCCATTAATAGAACCTGATTTGTTTGTGGAAAAGAGGCTCCTTTCTTATTGGCTTGGTAGAAATATCTAAAAAGGTAGTTTGGAGGGGAGGGAGCTTTAGACCTAGAGGTCCCTCATTATTTCCAGGACCCCAATATTATGGTGAGCCACTCAATTAACTCTCCATATATTAAATTTGGTCCTCACAGAGCTATTACAGTCATTGTCCACAGAAGTCATAGGGGGAATGGGGTGGTACAGTGGATAGAGCACCAGGTCTGGAGTCAGGAAGACTCCTCTTCCTGAATATCAATCTGGCATCAGACACTCAGCTGTGTGATCCTGGGTAAGTAATTTTTCCCTTTTTGCACAAATTTCTCATCTGTAAAATAAGCTAAAGAAGGAAATGGCATAATACTCCAGTATCTTTGCCAAGAAAACTCCAAATGAGGTCCTGAAGAGTAGGACACAACTGAAAAAAGTGATTCAACAACAATGCTCACCAACTGTCATGGAGTTGCCATAGCCAGGGCCGGCAAGCCAGCCTCACTAAAAGGCAGAAAGGTGGCTTGAGGGAAAGACATGGGACCATGTACCAATAAAATCAAATCACTATCCCCACATTGGCCACCATCTCCCCTCACACTCTGATGGAGACAGACTCGAACCCTGAGCCCAAGGGTCTCAGGAATGGTGATACTTCCAGCTTAATGTCCTCAACTATCATCTTGGGCAGCAACCCTTGTGGAGATGCAGCCTGTTACCTGCTCCTGAAGGTGCTATAGCAACAGCTACTGAAGACTCAGAAAAGCAAGTTCTTGCCACAAAGCCTTTGGCACTGTCAAGTGTCACCATCAGAAAAATAGTATTTCATTAATGGGAATGACAGTAAAGAAGAGGTATCATTATCTGCTCTATGAATGTACTTTAAGGGTCATGAGTCTTTGCATTTGACTTGTAGCTGAAATCTTCCATATGTGTTGTGTCCTCCATTAGAATGTGATCTCCTTGAGAGCAGAGACTGTTCTACTTCTCAGAAAGACTAGAGTTCAAATCTTGCCTCAGACACTTACTAGATGTGTGATACTGAGCAAGTCACATAACCTTGCTCAGCTTCAGTTTCCTCATGCTTATAAAATGGGGATTGTGATAGTGCCTACCTCCAAGGAGTATTGTGAGAAACAAATGAATTAACATGCATAAAGTGCTTTGCAACCTGAACATGGTATATAAATGTCAGCCATTATTATTAGTATTAATATTATTATATTTGTTCTTATTTTATTTTTTGGTTAAATGAGTTTTATTGAAACCAAGTCCTTGGAAGAAGGGTTGTAGGCAGGTTTACTTTCTAAGTGTATCACAGAAAATGTAAGGTGTGTGGAAGCTACCACATCACTGTTTAAAAATTGTGTAAATGTCTTTTAAAATTGAGGGGGTGGGGAGAACATCAGAACCTGCATGAAGGTGTTTGGCAGTGATAGGTCATAGAGTGATAAAATGGAAACCTAAGTAAAGAAACTCTATCAAAGGGTGTCATACATTGTGCTAGATGACTCAAAAACTTGACTACAAATTGATCTCCAACCAATTATTTAGCATGTACCATATACTGGGCTCTCTATAAAATGCTGGTAACACAGACCAAAATGGGACAGTCCTTGCTGTCAAGTAGCTCATATTTCAATGTGGAAGAAACCATGCAATACAGTCTTCTAATATAGAAAATCAATGCAAAATAAACACAACGTAATCTTGTGAGCAAAGACACTAAGAGCCAAGAATCAGGAAGGCTTAATATAGAAGGTAGAATTGGAGCTGAGGTTTGAAGGAAATTAGTGATGCAAAGAGGAACAAGTGAGGACATTCCAAGCACAATGCAGAAGCACAGGGATGGGAAGTGGAACGGTGCATGTGAGGAACCAGAGAGAGTTTGACCGGACTAAATGTATGTGAAGGGGTATAGGTCTGGAAAAGTAGGCCAAGGCAAGGTTGTGAAGAACTTTAAATACCAAACAAAACAGGCAATTTGATACTGAGGCCACAGAGAGATATTAGAGTTTAGTAAATAATGTGACCTTGTCAGACCTCTAAGGAGATCACTTTAGCACCTCTGTGGAGGATGCATTGGAGAAGAGAAAGACTTATAGAAGGGAGACAAATTAGGAAGTTAATGCAATAGTCTAGGGGAGAGGCCTGAACTAGGTGGTGCCTCTGTTAGTATACAGAAAAGGACTGATATGATAATCATTGGCAAGGGAATTCCCTTCTGATTGGGAATAAAAAAAGATAGTCATAATCACAGCTAGGTTATGCAGTGGGTGGAGCTGTGGACCTTAAGTTAGAAAGACAGGAGTTCAAATCTGATCTCAAATGCTTAGGCAGCTGTGTGACCCTGGGCAAGTCATTTAACCTTTCTGAATCAGTTTCCTCAACTGTAAAATAGGGATAATAATATCACTTATCTCACATGAGTGTTGTAAGGATCAAGTGAGATAATATTTGTAAAGTGCTTAGTACAGTGCCTGGCACATGGTGGCAGTGGCCACATTGATAAAACCATCTCATTGGATGGGCTAAACTGGGATAAGGGTAATTCACTCATTAGTGAGTTAGTGGAACGGCTACCCCAAGCATGTGAAGACTTCTCCCAAGTGGAATGGATAGTCAATAACAATTTGTTCCAATGACTGTGAAGGCAGCTGAAGAAGGCATTGTAGAGCACTTGGAGCTGTCAGACATGGAAGACACCAAAGTCATCTATTGCATCCTGGGGAATCACCAGTCATCTTGACTTTTGCCTTGCCATTGGATTTCAATAACTCTGGAAGAAAGAGTGAGGCTTATGACTCTGTGCAACTCTGTCTCACTTAAATCACAGACAAGACATCACCCCATGATGTCATTGGTCCTCTTCCAAAATGAAGGATGAACAACAACAGTTGTGTTAATTTAACACTGTCAGACCTCCAGTACATTCTTTTTTTCCCCAGGACAAAGTGATACATGTCAAATAAGAATTCTTCTTAATGCCTTATTCATGGTATCTTGTCTCATGTATATGTTTTTCTTTAAGTTTATAGTAAATGTTGAAGTAAAACCATGCGATTTTCAGTCATCAATCAATAAATCAATTAATAAATCATTTATTAAGCATCTACTTTGTTCCAGGAAATATCTTTTAAATGTCTGTTATATAACTTGCTTCGTAGGGAAGAAGTTCTAAACCATAAACCTTTCTTGGCTTAGCTCCTCTCTGGATTTCTCTACCTCCTTCTCACCATGGAAGATATCTCTGCCCTTTTATGCCCCTTATCTGATTTGTGAGTTTCTCCTTAGAATTTCCATTTTAAGAAGTACCCAAGCTAGCCATGCTGACTTCTTTCTTGGCTCCACTCATGACTCACCAGACTTTTCTACCAGTCTCCCCAAACCCCCACATTTCTACTTTTTAGTTCCCTTTTATGCACTGCCTTTCTCCCTCCCTTAGAATATAAGCTCCTATAGAGTGGAGACTGTCTTTCTGCTTTTATTTGTACTTCCAGAACTCAGCACAGTGCCTGACACGTAGTAAATGCTTAAAAAATACTTTATCACCCTTTTATCATTAATTTTTCTGTCTCTGTCTGTCTTTCTTTCTCTGTCTCTATCTCTCTCTTCCTCTCTGTCTCTCTCTGCTTCTCTGTCTCTTTCCCTCTCTTTATCTCTCCATCTATCCACCCATTGGCCGTGGATAGAGTGCTGGAATTTGGTGCCAGGAATATTTGGGTTCAAATAGTATAGTGGAAAGAGAATTGGCCCAGGATTCAGAGGACCTGCTTTCAAATCCCCCCTCCTACCTGTGTGACCTCAGACAAGTCCTTAAACTTCACTTAGTCTTGATTTCTTCATCTGTAAAACAAGGGAGTTGAACTAGATAGCCTTTGAGGTCTGTTCTAGATCTAGGATCCTATGATCTCTTATAATTTTGGATGTATGATGCTGCTAACTATATAACCATGGATGATCATTTAACCTCTCTAAGACTTGGTTTCCTCATCTTTAAAATGGGGATAATAGTATACACTGTTTACTATGCCAAGTTGGCAAGAATCAACTAGACATAGTGGATAGAGAGGGAGCCTCGAATATAAATTAGCAGTGTGATGGTGGGAAAATCATTTAACCTCTTAGTGCCCTAGGCAAAAACTCAAGAAAGAGTCAAAGAAAATAATTTATACTGTGTTATGCAAACTTAAATGCACTATTGAAATGTTATCTTTTATTCCTAGGTAATAATACTTAAATCTATTTAGGTAATGACAACTAAAAAGAAATAACATGTAAAATAATTTGCTTAAATATGAATCCAAAGAGGGGGCATGATATTTGAAACTACTACCTCTAATTTATCTTGGTTTCAGGTATTTTACTTATTGATTAGAGAAACAAAAAAATCTTATCTTTTGAGGATAGGCAAAGTGTTGCATCTAAGGAAGTTTTCATGTGAACTAATTCTACTGCAGGCCAGAACTGTTGAATTTTGCTTGAGAATTTTGCTTTTATACAAAGCTTCCAGAATACAAAAGGCCAACAGCACTTCCTTGAAAATGATTTTATGTGGTTACATTTTGCTTGAGAATATGTCACATTTTATACAAAGCCTCCAGAATACCAAATGGCCAATAGCATTTCCTTGAAGATGGTTTTATGTGGTTACAGTTTGTTATATCAATTATAATTCTTGAAGCAGAGCAGTTTTCAATGTTTATCTTCTTTCATCTTGATGTTTAAAAATTCCTTCAAGTCGGAGAGTACAAATGTCAAGGGCCATAGACAAACCTCATCCATAAACATTGCTTCCTTTTTCTCTAAGTACTGTCAGTGAGTTCAATTACAGACCTCCAAAAGTCAGCCACAAGAACTTTTACATCATTTACATGGAGGAAAGTAGAGCACAATTTCCCACCATCAGTGGTCATGCAATATTTAAAATATCACTATTTCTTCCTACTCTTTAAAACTCCATTATCTCAATGGATAATGGACTTATAAAGTATAGATAGCCTGTTTTAAGGAGCAAGACATTAGCTTAGAAATCAGAAAAGCTGGGAGTGAGTTCCAGTGTCTTTGGTTACTAGCTAGATGATCTTGAGAAATCTCAAGTGATCTCATCTCAGTTACCTCATTTTTAAAGTGGGCATGGCTGGGTGTGATAGTTCAAGCCTGTACTCTCCATTACTGGGAAAGCTAGGACAGGTAGATTTCTTAATCTAGTGAGTTCTGAGCTGTTTAAAGCTATCCTTTGTTGGACAGCTAGGATGATTGAGTGTCTAAATTGTTTGGCATCGATATGACCAAACCTTGGGAATAGAAGGGCTACCATATTTTCTAAGAAGCTGTAAATTGACACAGGTTGGAAGACAGGGCAAGTTAAAGCTTTCATCCCATTCATAGTGGGAAGGTGCTTTTTAGTAGCCCCTGCCCTTCCAGTATAGGTGTGATGGGAAAACATAGTCATTTTTAAAAGTGGGGCTAATAGTTCCTTCCCTAAGAATAATCTTGGCATAGTAGACAGAGAACCAGTCTGAATCAGGAAGAACTGGGTTCAAGTTCTATCTTTGTGAATTACTAGTTGCATGACCATAGGCAAGGCACTTAATCTCCCAGTACTCCAGGGTTCCAAGTAGTTCTTCAAGGCTACAATTTATAGAGACTCACCAATCTGGATAGTTGGAGTTTATACACTAGTTTTTTTTTCTTTTCTATAATCATAAATTCACAGGTCCAGACCAAGAAAACCAAACCAAACCAAACCAAACTCTGTCCTATTTTCCTCCTTTCATATGATTTAGATTTTAAAACCTTCAAAGATTTTAAAGGTACTTTAGTAATAATCTCATCTATCCTGGTGCATTTTAAATATGCAGCCTAGAAAGGAGAAGTGACTTGGCCTGATCACATAGGTAAATAAGATGGACATGTGTATTCTCTTGCTGCAAATCACATGTTCTTTCCATGACACCATATTGCTTCTGCCATAATGTTGTTTTGAAAATTGAGTTAGAATGTTTATAAAACATTAAAGATGATGTCTTATTATTATAGAGTGTGTGTGTGTGTGTGTGTGTGTGTGTGTGTGTGTGTGTGTGAAAGAGAAAGACATCATCGTTCTTGTTCCTATTGCATTTTGTGGCATACAAAGCTTAAAGTATTTGGGAGACACCACAAGCATTAAGACTTCAGAGCTAAATCCTTCCAATGAGCACACCAAGAGAGAAGATTTTATTAAATATCACATGTCAAATAGATGGATGGAAGCTTCTTACTAAACTAAACTTTTTGACTACATTAAACAAAAATGCCCATATTTAAGTCATATTTCTCTTTCTTATATTTCTATTTCCTTTAACTGAAGTCACAGAATTATGGAATTTGAAACTTGGACCGTAGTTCCAACCTTGTTCCAGATAGGTCATAGGTCATAGGTCATAGGATTTATATTAGAGAAATAAAACTGGCTGATCTTTAGGAAGTTCCTATCAAAACAAATTTGGAACAACCCACAATGTTACCTAGTGAAGATAGATTACTCCCTTTTTTTGAGCTTTGAAGACTTCATATTTCGTGAATTATACTGATGAGATTTTATCTTTTTATGAATCTTCAGTAAACCATTGCATATGGAAGTCAATTTGGTTACTTTTTGACTTTGATGATAAAATTAGAAGTGCATTTTCAACAGTGATAGAAAAATGATTATGTTTTGTTCATCCTTCATACTCAAAGAGGACCAATGATATCATGATATTGGGGTCAAGGTAAAATGTGTTTGGCTATGGTTTCTTGGAATAGATTGGACCAAAACAGAGAGCACACTCATTCTTTCTCTGATAGTTTTTCCTGTAGATTTTTTAGCAACTTTGGTCACACATAGGATTAGAAGGAGGTAAAAAAAGGGGAATCACAATATTTATCTTAATTTCTTTATGTAATTGATAATTTGATTGATGATGCATAATTTAGCCTTCTTTGCACATGAAGAATGCCCATATAGACTTTAACTAAGGAGGCAGGAACATTATAGGAGTCTTCAAGTATTGAAAGGTTATTGTGTGGAAAAGCACATGGACTTATTTTCATTGGACTAATAGACCAAACTGGAAGCAGTGGGAGGAAGGTAAACAGAAGTAGATTTCAAGTCTAGAGAAAGAAAAACTTCATAGAATTAAAGCTGTCCTCAAATTGAATGCACTGCCTTGGTACATGGTTGTCCCAGGCCCAAACTTCTCCAGGCAAAGGTGAGATGAGGGAGGTTATAGAAGAGTTCCTTATTTTGGTCCATATTAAACCAGACCTTGGAGATCCAATCAGCTCTATTATTCTAAATGTTATTCTAAATTTTAATGACAAAACTTAATTTTTATTGATTCCTAAATTTGACCCTCACCCCAAAAGGGCAGCTAGGTGACATAGTGGTTAGAATGCTGGGCCTGGAGTCAGGAAGACTCATCTTCCCGAGTTCAAATCTTGCCTCAGACACTTATTGACTGTGATCCTGTGCAAGTCACTTGACCCTGTTTGCCTCAGTTTGCACTCTGTAAAATGAGCTAGAGAAGAAAATAGCAACCTACTCCAGTATTTTTGTCAAGAAAACCACAAATGGGGTCACAAAGAATTGGACATGACTGAAACATCTAAATAACAACCACCAACAACCTAATTCCCAATAACAAGATATATGCTTTCTACACATCTCATTAGCAAAGTCTGGGAAGTTTGGAACCTTTCACCTCTCCATTTCTCTCTTGAACTTCAGTCGCATCCAAATAAAGAAAAGTTAGAATCACTCAAAATGTAGACCCCCCTGCTTATTTTCCTTCTATTTCACCAGTAAGAGTTGTTCATGTAGTTATTTCCCCAAGTTTTCATTTCTGTTGTCCCCAAAGTACTTGAACCCAAGGGTTGTGTCCATATATCAAAGTATTTATATGAAAAATTAAAAGCTCATCACAAGATATTTTACCTCCAACCCATCAAACATCCAGATGTTTAATTTCATGAATGGTTTATTTTCCAGAGGGAACTCTGAGAAGAAGCTTAAAAGGCTCTGAATCTCCAAATTGATCTACACATGCCAGTTTTCCAGATGGACCAGTGATTTGGTTAAAACCACAGGATTATTATTTTTTAGATGAGACAATGGAAAAACAAGTTGGAAACTTCTTTCAGAATGGGGACAGTCAGTGTGGGATTAGACTGTGGGATACCAACCCTCTAGTTACAGGAGTTTAAACTAGGGATAAAGAGTAGTTTGGAGCAAACCATTAACATTTTTTATCTGAATGTTCAATACAAGTTGTAATCTTATTCCATTACAACTGGTCCATCTACTTCTCTTCTCAAAAGCACTTCAGGCCTTGCAACTCCTATCACAATCTAATCTGATTTAATCCAATATGAGTATTTATTAAATGCCTGCTATGCTTAAGGGGGCATTTAGATGGTGCTGTGGATAGAGTGCCAGACTTGAAGGAAGGAAGACATCTTCCTGAGTTCAAATCTGGCCTCAGACACTTGCTAGATGTGTGACCTTAGGCAAGTCACTTAACCATGTTTGCTTCAGTTCTTTATTTTTAAAATGACAAATCACTCCAGTATCTTTGCCAAGAAAACCCCAAATGGGGTCATAAAATGACTGAACAGCAACAACAAAACTATGCTTAAGATTGTTTTAGGTGATGGAGATACAAAAAGAAAATTAAAAAATAGCTCCTGTTTTCAAAGAAGTTATACTATTCTTTTGGGGGGGCGGGGCAATGGAGGTTAAGTGACTTGCCTAGGGTCACACAGCTAGTAAGTGTCAAGTGTATGAGGTCAGATTTGAACTCAGGTACTCCTGAATCCAGAGCCGGTGCTTTAGCCACTGCGCCACCTAGCCGCCCCCCAGAAGTTGCACTATTCTAAGGGAAAGGAAAAGGAAATAAAACATGTAAACAGATAAGTAAGCATGTGATTATTTGAGAAGGAAATCATACTACCAGGAAGGGTTCTCAGAAAGAACTTTCTTGAGGATGTGATCATAGCCTCAATGGAAACCAGGATTATAGATGTCAGAGGTAAGGAGGTAATAAAGCCATGCCTATGCAAAGGCATGGAGATGGGAAAATTCCAAGTTTGAGGACTAGCAGGTAGGCTAGTTTCTAACAACAACAACAACAATAATTAGTTAGCATTTACATAGTTCTTTAAGGTTTGCAAAACACTTTATAAATAATATCTCATTTTATCCTTAAGATAACCCTGGGAGGTAAATGCTGTTATCATTTCATAAGGGAAACTGAAGTGGACAGGGATTAATTGACTCGTCCAGGGTCATACAGCCAGTTGTAATCTGAGACTGAATTTGAATTCAAATCTTTCTGACTCCAGGTCCAGCATTCTATCCAATGCATCTCTGGCAACCTATAAGGATTTATTTGGCTGAAAAACAAAAAAGCATGAAAGGGGATGACGTGAAAGAAGACTAAAAATTGTAGGGTAAAGCCAGAATGTGAAGAGAGTTTGTATTTTGTCCTAGAGGAATTAGGCAGCAACTAAATGCTCTTGAGCAGAGAAATGACATAGTCCAATTATAGAGGAAGATTCCAGAGTTCAAAACATGCCCTGGCAAAGGGATATGGCTAAGATGATATGGCTAAACAAGTTAGAGGAAGAGATAGACTTATGAAGATTTCCTGAGGGAGACTGAAATTTACATGCTATATACTTTTTCCTATTCATGACCTCATTTTGCCCATATAACATCATGTTTAGATACATTATTCCTACATATTTGCTAGTGGGGCAGCTAGGTGGCACAGTGGATAGAGCACTGGCCCCAAAGTCAAGAGGACCTGAATTCAAATATCACCTCAAACACTTATCAGCCATGTGAACCTGGGCAAGTCACTTACCTCAATTGCCTTAAAATATCTAGGGCTATCTCCAGTCCTCCTGATATATATCTTGCCACTAGACCCAGATGGTTCTGGAGGAGAGAGTAAGGTTGGTGACCTTGAACAATCCTCCATCACTTACAAATCCAATTCAATGCAAGCCATGATATCACCCCAAATGCCATGGTCCTCTTCAACAATAAAGGACAAACAACAATTTGCTAGGTATAATGGGGATATATTCCTGGAGGAAGTTTGCATGTGGAACACTTGGTAAACAGCCTGACTCCTATTCGAAAAGTCTCTCTCCACAAGGAAATGCATTTCCTGGGTTCCCCAGAAAGTGTTTTGTTCTACCATGATTTTCTAGAATGTGAAAAAAAAATGTGACTATTTAATAGCAAAGCACATCTAATTTCAAATGATGCCATAGGATTCTAAAATTCCTGTATTAAAAAAGAGAATCTATGGGAGGCCTTGGTGATAAATGTCTGGGAGAAATGCTTTCTGCAGAATGACTCTCCAAAAATGACAGGGGCCCGACTTCTAGATGGGCCATGTGAGTTGTTAATGACACTGATAATTGAGAGAAGCCTGGGCTTCTGCCTCTAGAGTCAATGATTAAGAAGATGGATGAAAAACTAGACATCATCTCAGAGTCATCTCATCAAAAGCCCTT
The DNA here is from genome assembly GCF_019393635.1 of Dromiciops gliroides. NCBI lineage: Eukaryota > Metazoa > Chordata > Mammalia > Microbiotheria > Microbiotheriidae > Dromiciops > Dromiciops gliroides. Next base: position 554,481,815 of record NC_057862.1, read on the forward strand.
CCAGGCCTCCTGCTGATTACATTATAAATGCATAATTCTGTTTCCATGCTGCTTACTGATGTCAATGAAAAAGCCAAGAGTAGAGAGGGAGAAAGAATTTGAAATGAAAACTGTAGGGATAGGCTTTCCAGGTAATAGACATTATTGTAATGAAAACAAGATCCCTTCCTTTTCTTTCCTTTCATGGAAAGATTGGTTTTAATTCCTTAGCACAGTACCCGGCACACAGTAGGCACTTAATAAATGTTTATTTATTGATTGATTGTATAAGTATCTGGACATATCAACAATTTGAACATTAGAAATGTGTGTCCCTCTTACTAGCTGTGTGACCCTGGGCAAGTCACTTAACCCTCATTGCCCCACAAAAACAAAAAAAGTGTGTCCCTAACATCCTTCTGGGGACTATAAGTGAGCTTAAATGATTGATACTTTAAACAGTTTTCTTATACTCATATCATATGCTTAAGAAAGTGTCTCGGAAGCAGAAGGGTCTTGCACATCCACAATGAAGCACCTACGATATGTGAGGTCCATTCTTGGCACTGGGAATGCTAAAACAATGCTGTGGACATTCTTTCTAGCGATGTAGGTTACAATCCTCATGTTACATCTTGTATGATGATTGTCCATAGTCTCCTACAAGTTCTTTACAGGGGATTGGTTCATCCAACATTATGGGATACTTTGAATCCTCTTGACATTGTGAGAATACCAAATAAGTATTCAGGCTAGCTGTTTATATTTTCCTCTCTACATATGACAAGCTTATTTTCTTTTTCAATTATACTTTTTTAAAAAAAAGTCATTTTACATGACTTTTCTTATTTATTACTTTACTTATAGCATGTTAAGAAGTAGTGTATATTTTCTGAACACAATTTTATTGTTGTTCAGTCATCTTTCAGTCATGTCCAATTCTTCATGACTCCATTTGGGGTTTTCTTGGTAAAGACACTGGACTGGTTTGCTGTTTTCTTCTCCAACTTAACCCATAACATTTTCAGATGATTTTTGTTTCAATTTGTTCTCCATTGCCACAAATATAGACCTAACGGGGACAGGGAGAGTATAGTTCTTAAGAGAATATGTAGAGTATGGCTGGTGAATGCACCATTATGGATGTTTTGTGAGCCTGCTTCCAGGCATGTGTAAGAATTGGGCCCTCATTGGCCAGCCATCTGTTTCATCTAGATTGATGGAGCTACTCTATGCTCTCTGTGCAACATTCAATAGCCTGAATATGTGGTATTCTTCATCCACCTGGTTTTTCCTCAATAGGTTATTATTCTAAACTCCTTTGAGTCATCATATATCTAGAACTGGAAAGGATCTAAGTAGGCATTGGCTCCAACACTCATTTTATAGATAAGGAAATCGAGGCCAAGGGACTTGACCAAGGTTAGACAGTTAAAAAGTATTAGAGTAGAAATTTGAACCCAGGCCCTCTGACTCCCAAACCAGTGCTCTTTCTACTGTACTATGTTATGTGGCTCATTCAGCAGGTTCTGCAATGTCAAGATGCTTTGTAATGTGTAACCTATTTGACCTAATCATCATGAGTAAATAATGATGTGTATTCTGCCAGTTTTGTGCTGAAACCAGCTTTCACTGGCTTTTGAGAGAGACGGTCAAATTTTCAGTGTGAGCATTTACCCCTTGAAAATAAGAAGATGCTATACAACAGGGTATGAATTGTGGATTATTTAGACTTAAGCAAGTCATTGAATAAATCTTAATAAGACACAGTAAACTTAAAAATATATCAAGTGTACTTTTTTGGGAGACCTGGTTGTTAAACATTTATTAGCCCACCCTGCTTCTTAAACATTTATCAGCCCACCCTGGTTCTGGCCTTCATCAACTAATTTTCTTCTACATGAAATATTCATTAGTAGCCATACTATCTTTTAAAACATCAGTCTCTAGTAATAAAGTTAAATAATGTCTTATATAAGAACCTTGAATAAATCAGATGGTTAGAATTTTCTAAGGAATCAGGCACTTGGAGAGTAGGTCCCTGCTACCTCCGAGATTCTATGATTCAGAGTTACCCACAGTTTTATTTGGGATGACCTTTAAATGGAAAAACACCAGCAAATAACTGTGGTTTGATTTTTCTAGACAACATAAGAAAACATAGATAACCATACAGAGTTCCCCAGAGAAGTCTCCTCAACAGAGGAGAAACTTCAGGTAAATGAAAACTTTTATTTTTTTTGCTTAGGCATTGAAGTATACTTTAGCACTCCTTACCAAAGTTGACTGAGAATCCTTTTGTTGTAGCTTGGCCTGATTTTATCCAGTAATCCCAAACAGTCTGTTGTCTGAAATTCTTCCTTGCCTAAGCAGTAAATAATTGCATGTTACCTAAATTATCCTTCCCAAACTCACCCAGATATTAGCCTTTTCTGTTTCTTAATGTAGTCACCAGGACCAAAGTGTAAACTTCTATATTATTATACATCTACAAACAAAATTCCCTGTGGTTTCTATCATTGTATGATCCTGTTTTACCACAGGAAAACCACCAGCACTTGGACTTCTTTCCATTGTAGTTAGTTATGGGTCATACAAAGTTATGTATATACTTTAAATAAAGGGGACTTAGTAATACATGCTTTGCTGCCTGTAACTTATAATTGTTGACTTTAAAAAAATCATCTGCATAAAGGTGTCCTCTGACCTAATTGGAGAAAACAGAGGCCTGGTAACTCCTAGAGATCTCAGGATGGAGTATTGATTTCTATAGAAGCCTTCAGGAAACTAGTTGTGACGTAAGGCAAAGTTAAAGGATAAATAGGTAGACACATGCATTCACATGGAAAAGAACTAGGGTTGAAGGCAACCTGTTACTTACTTTCTTTCTTTCTTTCTTTCTTTCTTTCTTTCTTTCTTTCTTTCTTTCTTTCTTTCTTTCTTTCTTTCTTTCTTTCTTTCTTTCTTTCTTTCTTTCTTTCTTTCTTTCTTTCTTTCTTTCTTTCCGGGGCAATGAGGGTTAAGTGACTTGCCCAGGGTCAAACAGCTAGTAAGTGTCAAGTGTCTGAGGCTGGATTTCAACTCAGGTCTTCCTGAATCCAGGACCAGTGCTTTATCCACTGCACCACCTAACCGTCCCCAACCTGTTACTTTCTAAGGGGAGACTTATTATTAGTGTTCCCAGTGATTCAAGAATCAATCCAGGGTTGGCTAGATGGCGCAGTGGATAAAGCACCGGCCCTGGATTCAGGAGTACCTGAGTTCAAATCCGGCCTCAGACACTTGACACTTACTAGCTGTGTGACCCTGGGCAAGTCACTTAACCCCCATTGCCCCACCCAAAAAAAAAAAAGGAATCAATCCATCCACAGGTATTTATTAAGTGCCCACTCTATGCCAGGCATTCTGCTAAGCACCAGGGATACAAAGAAAAAGCAGAAATGGTCAATTCCCTCAGTAATCTTACATTCTAATGGGGAAGAAAATATGTTCCTAAATTCAAATATATAAGATATTGAGAAAGCAGATGGAAGCTAATTTTTAGAGGGGGAGCCATCTGATCAGGGGCCTCTGGAAGATGCCTCCTGTTGAAAGCGATATTTGACCTGAGGATTAAAGAAAACTAGGGATTCTAAGAGGTAGCCGTATAGTAGAAGAACATCCCAAGCTTTGGTATTAATTGGTGGAAAGGCAAGGATATTGATGATGGAATAACATGCAAGAGGAAAGGAAAATATCTAAATTGCAGAGTACAGAAGAAATTTAGGTGCCAGACACTGTACTAAGCACTTTACAGATATTATTTCATTTGATCCTCATAATAGCTCTGGGAGGGACATTATTATTATTATCCCTATTTAACAGTTGAGAAAACTGAGGCAGACAGCAGGTAAATGACTTACTCAGGGTCACATAGTAAATGTCAGAGGCCAAATTTCAACTCAGTCCTTCCTGACTCCAGGCCCATTGCTCTATCCACCTAGCTCCTGAAAAGACAGAAGGAGGCCAATATTGTCAAAGAAATTTATGTTTAGGGGGCAGCTAGGTGGCACAGTCAATAAAGTACTTGCCCTGGATTCAGGAGGACCTGAGATCAGACACTTGAGATTTATTGGCTGTGTGACCCTGGGCAAGTCACTTAACCCTCATTGCCCCACCATATATATTTATAAATATAATCTTACAGATAATTAGGAGCCACCAATGTTTATTGAAGAGGAGGTTTGTGACATGGTTACATGGTTAGACTTAAGATTTAGGAAGATCACTTTCAAAATTATGTAGAAGATGGATTGGAGTGGGAAGAGACTAGAGTTTGGAAGCCTAATTAGAAGGCAATTGCAATGGTCCAGGTGAGATGGGATGAGGTCCTTAAGTTCCTGGCTGACTTCTCCCATAGGCCCCAGCATTGTTCCAGGCATAAACCTCTGGCATCCATTCTGGTACCCCCTCAGGAACCTCTGTACTCCTGGCATGGGAAACTTGCTTTAGCCTTACAGAAACCACAGACCCAGGCTTGTTTCAAAGGTAGGGAGTACCCAAGTGGTAGAGTGCACAGGGGTTGTACCCTCTAGAAAAGACCTCCCTCTGGTGCCATTGAGTCCAATAAATGCCCCAACAAGAGAAATTATTCCAGACCCAAACAGATGATCATCCTGATTCTGCTAGAAGACCTTGTTGTCAGTTTTCACTTTGAGAGAGCTCTCACTGTTAGACAGGTTTCCTTAGGGCAAGCCCAAAGCTTAGCTCCAGGCTGACCCACACTCCAAAGCTCTAACCTCTGGGCAGGGTGCCTGCTGTGGGGAGATGAAGGGTGAGTAGGGCAAGTGGGAGTGGGCTCCTTCACCTATTTGTGCCCCTACTACAACTCTGGCTCCTCCCACATCTCCATGGTGACCATGACCATGAATTTTCTTTGGGCAGGGCCCCGAGGTCCCACCTCTGGAGGGTACATGAACAGGCTCTGGAAGCTGGATATGGCTAGTGTCCTTCTGACATCTGGAGGTGCTGGATGAAATGAACATTAACAGATTGTCTAGTCTTGTCAACTCATTTTATTGATGAAGGGGGAAAAATAGTCCAGAATGGTGAATTGACCTGAGTCAGGTCATACTACTATAAGGGGAGTAGTGTAGGTTAGGTCACTGGATAAGAATAACTTCAAATGTCTTTCAGATGCATAGTAACAGAATGCAGCACCCTGGGCAAGTCTCTTAAATGCTCATGGTCTCACTTCTAAATCAATGTTATTAAATAGCAGAATTGTGCTTGTGCTTTCCCTGTGGGAGGGAAAGCTTTCCCAAACTCTCTGGCAGAGAGCTTGTCTGTACTTAGATGTTTGCATATTTTCTCCCCATTAGATTGCAATCTTCTTGAGAACATAGTATTGTCTGTTGCCTTTCTTTGTATTCCCAGCTTTTAGCATACTGCTTGGCACATAGTAGGTGCCTTATAAATGTTAATTGACTGACAAAGGAGTCCTTTCTTCTCCTCCTCCTCCTCTTCCTGTTGTTCCTCTCTTTCAAATTCTCATTGAATTGAGAACAGTGCCTTAACAGGTACTGGTGTTTCTCTTCCTCTCCTTCCAAACACAACCACAGCAGCCACACAGAGGGATACACATGGTCCATTACTAAAAGTGGCAGTAATGGAATTCCCAGAATAGTGGGACTGTAGAATATGGAGGATAGGTGCCCTTTCTTCCTAAGTGAAGATTTAAAGGTGGTAGGCATGGGAGGGATGGATGCTGCTACTTGCAATGCCATTGCCTCAAATTTACAGGTACAGAAACCAACCTGTAGCAGTTCTTGGATCACACACCCTTTGAACAGCTTGTGACATTTCCATCAAATGGTGGACTACTAGCAATGATAATCTAGACAATTATGGCAATTTAAAATACAGGACAATATTAAATTGCAATCCCATGAAATTTTAACTCAAATAACAAGTTTCACTAATCATAGCTTAGGACTAAATATTTCTCTCAAATTATTTCAATAATAGTTAATAAAAGTTTACAAGGCCTTTTGAAAAAAAAAACACTTAACATGCTTTTTCTTTTTTTTCTTTCCTCTAGTTGAAACTTATCTTGGTATAAAAATTAATCATTAGATTTTAACAAAATAATAAATTCCACATAGATAAGTATATATGATAGTTCACTAAAGCCCCAGAAAAACACTATCTACCTACTGTGAATTGTGATGATTTAAAATGATAGACATAGTTTCTGGGTAACTTAATCATTTTGCTAATAGAATGGCAGATTATTAATAAAAGGAGGTCTGTTGGCTATCTCTTTCAGACCAAAGACCCCTAATGGTGATGTAGTTTCAGTTTATATACCCTCCTAACTGGAGGTCTATCACATAGCAATCAAATCTACTTGATTGACATGATTTGGAGGTGTGTTATATTATAATGAAGTCTGAGGATATATAAGTCAGGTCACTCAACTCTTGACATCAGAGAAGGATGGGGATCCCTCACCCAAAATAGTTTCCATGAGTGTGGTTTTTCAGGCCAAAGTCCTTGTGGACAAAAGGATCTGTCTCCACCCAAGGCTCCTTTGGTTAGTATTACCTGCCATGAGTATAGAAATCTGTTATAAATGAAAAAAAAAAGTAGGAACAAAGTTATAGCAAGTAAAATATGCTCCTGTATCTCTGTGTTAATTCCAGCAAGAGTCATATATGTAGCTGATTGTATTGACATGATATCACAGCCAGATTCAGAATTAACCAGGTCAGAAAATTACTTGGATGGGAAACTGAGTCAAGAGTATCTTATTTTAGTCTTCCCAAGTGCCCTCCTCCCATATATTTCACAGGGACAGATATCCCCCAGTAGCAGTTCACAGATATCACTCCCATTGGGATGTTGGAATTATGGATTGTTAGCTCAATGACATTTCTGACAATCATACCTGAAATCAAACTCAGAATATCAATTACAGTCCCACCAGATTTAACCTTAAACAGTAAAGTTTCATTAATCATAGCTTAGGACTGAACATAATTATCCTTACTCTCATGTTGCACTCTTTGAATAGTTAGCAATAAAGGTCTACCAAACTTAAAATAATTACATTTTAGAAAACTCCAGGCAGAGTAGTGGAGGAACTAAAGAACTCTGGAAGGCACTTGTAACTTTTGTTCTTACTATAGTTAGGAAATCCAAATGTTGGTGCCACAAGACTCTTTTAAGTTGACATGATAGTTGACTCCAAACCTCCAGAAGGTTGTCAGGTGATTTAATTGTAGGTAGTAAAACTGAAGATTTTACCTTCATGGGACATTAATCCAAGGTAAAGAGTGAAATAAATGTACTTAAGTCTCAAAGTTAAATTGTCATGAAGTCAATGTCTACTTAGAAAAGCACTCCATCTTAGCTTACATGTTAACTTTGGAAACATTAAATCTTTAACCAGAGGGACTCACTTCACAAGTAATATCCTCATAGTTTTGTTGTTTTTGTTTTTGTTTTTGTTTTTTAAGATTCTACCCTCAGGGGCAGCTAGGTGGCACAGTGGATAGAGCACTGGCCCTGGATTCAGGAGTACCTTAGTTCAAATCTGGCCTCAGACACTTGACACTTACTAGCTGTTTGACCCTGGGCAAGCCACTTAACCCCCATTGCCCCACAAAAAATATAAAAAAGATTCTACCCTCACCCTGTTCTTGGCAGTGTCTATATTCTAGCTGGTTGTGAAGCTGCTTCTTCAAACTGAAGACTGGCAAGATTCTAGCCCCTACTATTTCTCAGGCTTAAGCATTATAGAATCTGACCTCATATCACCCTCAGAGCTGATAAAATCTCATAAACTTGCCCAGATAGCAAGTCTTAAAAATAAAACCTAAGAGAACTTTGAAACTATTATTATAATCCTAATGAAAGAGAATACACCTAATAAAATATTTAACAGCTTTTAAACAACTCTTCAACAGCTGAATTTATAACCTATCTGAAATAAAAGAGGAACATTTCCTTACTGTGTTGATGTTATCAAATTTAAAATGTGAAACACCTTTATTACCAGTCAAGTGACATCAATCTAGTCAAATTAATTTCCAAAATTATCTTCCATAGAAAAGCATTCATTCTATCAAAAGTGACCTTTAAGCTTGGAATTCACATTTCCTTAGGTGAAAAACACATTTCCTTATGGGACAGGGAGTGGTAATGTTCTGACTCACTATCCTAAAAGGAAGATGTATCTCACTGTACGTGAAATCATATAAGACAAATGAATCTCACATTGTTGGCAGGGCTGGTAAGATCCTAGGACTCTTTTTCACAGATGAGAACATCTTAAGGGTGCTTTGCTTTATCAAGTACACAGAAATTTATTACCATTATGTATTGTACTTTGAAATAAATGCTTTACAAACATATTTACACCATCCTTTTGTCACAGGGAAAATGGGGTAAGGGGTTTGGGAAAGGGATAGGGGTTTGGGGTCCTTAGGAATTCCTCTTTAAAGAATTACACCCTCTTGCACACAAAAGCAGTTAGAAATAAGGTAGTAATTTATTTAGTGGCAGGGGAAGGGAAGGGAAGGGAAATCATGAAAGAAGTCCTTGGACTTCTCATGGGGAGAAAGGCATGGCACAGAGAGAGTGGCTCTGAGATACCAATCTCTTCGAGCAGGAGACAGGTAGGTACTTTTATAGAGGATTGATGGGGGTGATCATCTGACTAGAAAGTTCCTCTAGTGAGGGAGGACCATCCCCCACTGGTGGTGGCTGGAGGAATTGGGTGAGGGGTGGCTGTAGATCTCTCTAGTCATCTCCTCAGGACACAAAGGAAGCAGCCACACCTAGTCTTATCACCCCAGGGTTGAGAGAGACTAGAATAAAGGGTGGGGGAGCTAGCTCAGTCCCTTCTGGTTCCACTTATCTTTCTAGGCGTGTCTGTCCTCTGGTTTAGTTTCTCAAGGAGAAGGTTCTTTGATGTGCCCCAGAGAACTTCTGGGGTACTATGGGCCCATAACACTTTTCTTGCTATCTTAAATTTGATTTGATTTCCCCAGGCAAGATATGAAAATTAGCAGTAAATGAGACTAAGGTAGACTACTAGGTAGGTGGAACAGCCAATTACCTGAGGTAATCCACCAATTACAAGCCTTTGTAAAACATTGTTATTAAAAGCAATAATGGGTTTTAAAACAATAGGGCACAGACAAACATGAAATAAGGCATTTAATTGCTAAATGTTTCTTAAAAGAATGAAGAAGTGCATGGTTACTATTTAAGGAATATTCTGAAGGACAGTTTCAAGAAGTTTTACAACTTCCTTTTGCAACTGAAAATTCTATTAATTTGAAAACATTGCTTCAGATATAGGAAATGGTTTAACAAGTATTTTATAGAAATACTGTTGTTTTTTTTTAAATTATTTGGGAAAACATTGTTAAAAGCAAAAGCTAATGTGAATTACTAGGGGGTACAATAAATCTGGATTCATGAAGAATGTGAATTGAATAATCTTTTAAACTGCTGTTTTATTACTTTCTAGTAATTACCTAAGCTAATACTATGCTATAAGTAATGGAGCTTGAGACATACTTTAATGAAGAGAAGATTTATTAGTACCCCAATTATTTTTATAAAATGGGTAATTTTAAAGTAAATGTTCTCTCTCAATCTTTTAAATAGTATTTCCTCATATAAAAGCCTTAAACCCAGCCTTTGTCAAAAGTATCATAATTTTTGAATTAATAAGCTCTTAAATTAATAAGGTTTTACAGATCACTGGTTACTCAAATTCAAAACTTAAAAAAAAAAGAAAAAAAGAAAGAAGAAAACCATGTATGATCCACCCTTTAAACATATATGCCTGTGGGGAAAAACTGCTTAAAACAACTATTTCTCTTTAGTCTAAGCTGGTTAACGCAGAAAATTTTGCTAATGAGACCATGGCTAAAGGTTCAAAGCCCACAATAATAAATCAACTTTGTCCAAATAAAAGTAGCTTCATTATCAACAACTTTGTTTTAAACTCAGTCAGTTATTTTGCATATCTGGGACACTAGCCACAAGAAAACTCATATGAATATGAGAATAGGCTAATATAAATGCAAAAAGAAAGGCCTAAATGTACTATGTAAATAGGAGTATGTATATATAGTATACAATACTTCTCTCTACTTTTAATATTAAATTTGACTCTAATTTCCTAAAAATAATTGAAGTTTGGCTTTTGCTTTATAATTTTAAACATTGATTTCCAATTCTTAGCCACCACAAAAGGAGCTGCTATAAATACTTTTGTACAAATAGGTCTTTTTCTCTTTTTGGGATGTCTTTGGGATATAAACCAAGTAGTGGTATTGCTGGATCAAAGGGTATGCACAATTCCATAGCCCTTTGGGCATAGTTCCAAATTGCTCTCCAGAATGGTTGAATCTTTTCACAACTTCACCAACAGTGGATTAGTGTCCCTGCTTTCCCACATCCACGCCAACAACCAATATGTTCTGTTTTTGTTATATTTGCCACTCTGATAGGTGTAAGGTGATTACCTCAGAGTTGTTTTAATTGGCATTTTTTCTGATCAATAATGATTTAGAGCATTTTTTCATATGGTTATTGATAGCTTTGATTTCTTTGTCTGAAAACTGCCTGTTCAAATCCTTTGATCATTTATCAATTAGGGAATGACTTATATTTTTATAAATTTGATGCAGTTGCAATTAATATTTTTCCATTATATATATATTTTTTTCATTTTATCTTTTTTATATAGGTCAGCAAAATATCCAATCCCCAATTATTTTGCCATTAATTTCTACTTCTTACATCATCCTTTTAACAATTGAATCTATAACCCAAAATAATCCAGATTAAAAGTGAGTTTATTTCTCTAACGATATTTCTAATTCAATGAATTGCCAGAATTATGTTAGGCACTATATTTATCCACTTTACAGATTAGCAAACTGAGATATTACTATGGTTCCTATGTCATAAAGAATAAAGACATAAAATTTCTCATGTAAAAACCTCCCTCAGACCTTTCTTTTCAACAGCTTAAACTGTAGACCTCCTTCTTTTCTTTAAAATAGCCCTTTGGTGGTCTTCAAATCATGCCTTTCTTATTTCCTTCATATTCTTCTCCTAAACTTTCCTTTACTTGCTTAATTCCTAAAGTCTCTATAATTCCATAGTAAACCACAGTTTCTAGAGAACTAATCTCCACTCCACCAAATTTCTCCTTTAACACAAAGTGTTGCTAGACAAAACCAATGACTTACTAAACTGCATGGTTCATTTCAACTCAGGTGACTTTATTATTCATTTACCTGTAGCAAGTAAACTCTTGAATCATTGCTTAGTAGTTGCAATTCTGGTATTTTCCAGGAGAGGAAAGCACCTCATATTTTTTCCACTCTCCCAGAAGTGGGGGAGACACCTATACCACACAGTCCTAGTCTCAATATTTGGAGAAGCTTGTGGGACAAACAACCTTCTAAATTTTTCAAGACACTCCTTGTTTTGTTCAATCATGTCCATCTCTACATGACCCCATGTGTAGTGGGACATGGGACCCCAAGAAACTTAATTTTAAAAAAATTTTTTTAGTGAGGCAATTGAGGTTAAGTGACTTGCCCAGGGTCACACAGCTAGTAAGTGTGTTAAGTGTCTGAGGCTGGATTTGAACTCAGGTACTCCTGACTCCAAGGCTGGTGCTCTATCCACTGCGCCATCTAGCTGCCCCCCCCCCAAGAAACTTAAGAGACCCCAACCACTAAGAAATCCTTAAACTTTAGACATTAAAACTGGAGTCCAGAAGTGAAAAACAGCCATGTCTCCCACCTCAGGAATGTGCTGTAGTCCAGTATGAAAGACATTGGTACACTGCTAAGATACTCAAGGAAAAATTATGATATGCAAGATTTTGATGGGTGCTGCATAGCTTACTGATAGTCCATTACACGAACTCCATGCACCCCCTCCCAGTTATTTTTCAACTACCTCCCCAGTTGTTTTGTAGTCTCCTTACTCAGCAAGCTGCTTTCTTTGTTTGTAAACATAAGGAAAGATCAGCACTTTTCTTACTCAGAGAGAGTCTACATAGGGCTCTGTCTCCCAGCCATATATTCCTTTCTTCTAATAAATCTTTTTATTTTACAAGATTCACTCTGAGCCTCAAATTCTTTGGGTGACTTAGCCCTCCTGAACCATGTGGACAGTATCCTCCCATTCTCCCCCAGACAACACAGGGACCATAGTATGCCAGGCCCTTCTATCCTCCATTATATCCTTAGTACAATTATAAAAACTGTTAGCACAAGGCAATGGTGAGGTTGTTATTTGTCTTTCATTCTCAAAGAGGACCAAAACAGATACCATGACTTGCCATGAATTGGATTTTAGTGAGGGAAGGCTGTGCAAAGTGACTAGCCTCACTCTCTCCTCTAGAGCCATCCAGATCAGGATGACTAGATATGGCCCCAGACATTTAAGGTTATTGTGGCTAAGTGACTTTCCCAGGGTCACACAGCTAGTAAGTGTCTGAGTTAAGATTTGAACTCAGGTCCTCCTGACTCCAGGGTCAGTGTTAGCTGTCACTGGTGAGGCACAAGAGAGGGACTCTGGTTAACAACTCACAAAATCCTGGTCTACTCAAATAACAATTAATTTCTGTTACATTGTTCACTGAAGTAATACAAAGCACTTTCCTCAAATTCAATTGTACTTAACTTTCTTCTCTTTTCACCTTGGAATCTCATTGATGCTACTTGTCACTTTTCAGAATCTGGAAACTCACTTTTCTTTAAAATACCCAGATACTATTCTGTAATTTTCCAATCAGGATAATTGCATTGTTCAATTCTTGACAATATTTCTTATACAATGGTTTTACAATGGCAGTACACATCTTTAAAATAGTAATTGCTGACATTCTAAATTGATTGCATTCAAGGCTAATACAGAGAAATCTTGTTTAAAGTATACTTTAAAGACAAAAACTTATTTTTGCAGTTTTTAAACTCATTGTCCTGATGTCAAATGTTGGGTGCTAACATACTTCCCAGGGCTAAGTTTGACCTCAAAGGCTATCTTTATTATATACCTCTTCTTTTACAATCCTTAAGAACATGCCCTTCTTTCAGATAGTAGAAGCATTTGGCCTGGGCTATAGGCTTAGATTTTTCTTTTACCTCTTGGTCTTTTCCTTAATAGACATGTTGGGCTGTATTTTTTTTTTGTTGTTGTTCCCCATGTCAACAAGGGCATAATACATACAAAAACCATTCGATTTCTGCCACATATTTAACAAAAGTAAAGCAGAAGATGGTCCTCCATATTTCCTATCATTTTTTTGCACTTAATTAACATTTGTTTGGGCAGCCAGGTGGCAAAGTAGATAGGGTGCTGGGCCTAAAATCAGGAAGACTCATCTTCCTGAGTTCAAATCTGGCCTCAGACACTTACTAGCTGTGTGATTCTGGGCAAGTCAATTAACCCTGTGTGCTTCAGTTTCTTCATCTGTAAAAGGAGCTGGAGAAGGAAAGTATCTTTGCCAAGAAAACCCAAAATGGGGTCATAGTTGGACATGATTGAATATTGTCACAGGAGTTTTCTTGTCTTTGTTAAATCTATGAAGGCAAGGGAAGCATTTGGAGATAGACATCTAAGGCTTGTTCTGAAAACTGTTTATTTCCTATTTTTTTTACTTGTTTTTAAATGCAAATTTCTACAGAATGTTATTTCAAAACTCATTTATATACTTCAGCATTTATCCTTACTAACTTGGCCAACATTAAATGACAGGGGATTACTTTCAAACAGATACAGAGATTAAGGTATGACAAGGGGATTGTTATTTAGTGGAGGAAAGGAAGCACAGAAAAACACAAGCACAAAAAATACAGACATAAAGACATGGACTCCCCCCCCAAAAAAAAAAATCTCTTTACAGGCTAATAGTGGGATTTAAATTAATTTCCTCAATATATATATATATATATATATATATATATATATATATATATATTCTTTCCAAGGATTGTTTTCAGAGGACTTATCCCAGGTATGTTTTACTAATTATTTCCTAATTATCACACCGAACACAAAACAGTTAGCCACCCCCCCCACCCCCAATACAGACAAAATTGTAGCTTTTCCTCAATGGGGTGACTGCCTTGTAATTTGGAGAAGAGTCTTTTTTTTTTTTTTTTGGTTGGAGGGGAGAGTGTGGTTTCAGTTTTCAGTTTGGCGCTCTAAAAGAAACACTCCCTGTAGGTGGAAAATTCTACCAGGGGTACTGAAAAGAAAGATGGGTCCTACCAAGAGAATTTGGGAATCCAAACTCTTTTCTATGATCTTGGTGGGACCTTCAAAACTGTGCTGAATAAATGCAATAAAGGTGAACTAAAGTATGTTTTCTGAGGATAATCAATTTATTGATGCATATAACTGTTAAAAAAAACGTGGTCAGACTGATCACCTCAGTAAGGCCAGTTACCCCCTTGAGAAGTGTGGGTACTCTTTATTGACCTGCAGGAAAGGAGAAGAGTATCTGGGTGTTGGGGAAACATTGCAATTAGCTAGACTGGGGAAAGTGGGTTGGAATTCAAGTGTTGCTAATCACACTCCTCTCTGACAATTAAAGAAGGTTAATTGTTTTATGAGACTCATCTGTTCCTTGTAATCTTGATTAGGAAGGAGACAAGGATCCCCTTGGAGGAGACAAGGACAAGAACACATAAGAAGAGATGCCTTGTCTTTTGGAGGGATAGCACCAGGTTAAGCTGTTAGGGAGTAACAGACAACAAGCCCATGTCCCAGGTACTAAATGAATGAGTGATAACAACATTCCTTTTCAACCACAACTTTAAGCTATGTGAGAAAATGATGGGATTTGGCAGATGCCCCACCTGAAGATTGATGTAGAATTAATTGAATTGCGTGAGACTGAGAGACTGACTGAGAACCTACTTAAGGTTGATTAAATCAAGACCACACCTGGCTGGCCCTGAGTGGGGTGTTGTTCTCAGTGGCTATGGACTAAGACATCAATAGGAGACCACCCTCAACCAATCAGCTTGAAGGATGTCCACTTCCAGGGAGGGAGACAAGAAGTAGGAAGGTAAGGCTGGCTCCCTGGATCAGCTCTTTGGGTTCAGGAACAAGCTTGTGGTGGCAGAAGAAGGGGGAGAGTAGACAGGTTTCCTAACTTTAGGAACTTCTTTAGGAACTTCAAGTGTTTCCTCTTGGATAGCTAGGTGAAGGAGGCTTTCTCTCTCACTCTTTGCTAACCCCTAATCTACTTTAATAAATGCTTAAAAGCCTAAACTGTTTCTGAATTTATCAATAAATCTTAGCTAGTTTCTCCTCCCCCCAAACTGGGGGTGGGGCAGGTGAGGGCACACATTAGATTTTAAACATCATAACTACTTCAGAGGGACAACTGCCTTCTTGAGCTTGACTCCATATCTGAGAAATGTGGCTTGACAAAATGGGGAATAGAGTCATTTAAAGAATGGAATCAATACAGTAGAAATGAGAGGTAATATCAGTTATCATCTTTTTATACTTGGTATGGTTATAGTGATTTGCTAAGAAAGGAAGAAGGCAGGACATGGTTTAACAAGATCTAGATCATTTATTATATCCAAGTCTAAGCCTAAGGGCACATAGTGACTTAACATCATTATAACTTTATTCCCTTTGAGCAGATTGTAACATTTTCCTCAAATGTTGGATTATGAATTTAGTGATAATTTAGACAATTAGACCTGAATTATTTGGTTTTACATATTATTTCCCTTTAAAGCAAAAATATGCCCAAATAAATACTCGAGAGGTTTCTACATTATGATAACAGCATCTTATAACCTAATAATTTTACAGAATCCATATCAAAAGGGGAATTAATTTTGTAATGATGCAATTGCATTATCCTCTTAACAGCATTTCTTATACAATGGTTTTCTAAAATTGACAATACAAAAAAATTTAGAAACATAAAATAACATATATAATCATGGCTTTCAGGTAGTCTAATAATTCTCAGATTATCTCTCCAGTATCTATTTTCCAAGTCAGTTGTTTTTCCCATGAGGTATTTCACATTTTCTTCTATTTTTTTCAGTCTTTTGATTCTGCTCAACAGATTCTTGGTGTCTCATGGAGTTATTAGCTTCCATCTGCCCAATTTTAATTTTTAAGGCATTATTTTCCTCAGTAAGCTTTTGTATCTCTTTTTCCATTTGGCTATTTTTTTTCTTCCATTTGGCCACTTTTTTTCTCTCATTTGGCCAATTGTAATTTTTTTTTTTTTGCAGGGCAATGAGGGTTAAGTGACTTGCCCACGGTCACACAGCTGGTAAGTGTCATATCTGAGGCTAGATTTGAACTCAGGTCCTCCTGAATCCAGGGCCAATGCTTTATCCACTGTGCCACCTAGCTGTCCCCAACCTATTATATTTTTAACACATCTTATTTTTTTAAATTTACAAACATATTGCCTTAATGCCATATATAAAGTATATTTTCCATTTAGGATTTATCTATTTATAAATGGTCAAAGATCACAATTATCCTAATAATAGAACACATCTCACTTAAAATGTGACTAGAATAAACCCAAGCACATCTGGATCTATGCTGATGGTATTAGAGAAAATATCAATTTTCTCATGGGTTATTTAGTGCCCATACTTCAAATTATAACAGCTGCTACTTTCAGTCAGTGTGCTGCCAAAAATTTTATGTGGTGGCAGTCTTGTATTCTCAGCTCTTTTAGGGTCCTTGAGGATCTTCTGAAACATGGAAATTACAAACATAACCTCTGCCATAGTAATAAAATTATGAATGTGTAACGATTGGAATGATGCCACCTGCTGGATACTTACTGTAGAAGAGTTCTGCCCATGAAGCAAAGGTCTTTGAGGGCAAGACCAGGCTTCAGGAAGTGACGCGGACTAGTGGGAGGAGGAAGGAAGAGACTGGCGCTCAGGCTCGCTCTTCTTTCCTCTGGACTCTGGCGGAGAAGGGAGCTAGAAATGCGCTCTCCCTTTAATAGATAGGAATCTAGGCCTTTCTCTCTCTCTTTACCAAATTCTTATTCTCCTTAATAAATGCTTAAAAGTCTAACTCTTGCTAAAGCTTATAATTTATTGGCGACCACTCATTAGATATTTTAGACAGTTTAGCTAGAATTTTAGCCCTTAACAGATGGCTGACCACGAAGAGGAAAGCTGAACCTCACTTCTGATCTTCCGGTTGGGTAAGAAATTTTCCCTACCCTAACCCTTTAAATCTTAAGTACTGCTGAATTGCCTGGTGTTTTCCCTTTAAATTTTTTCAAATGGACCTTTTAAACTCCCTAATTATCCTATTTTTGATTTTAGTCTGTTTAACCAGACAAATGGGAGATAAGATCATGTTAATGCTTTGTTTTTGTGGATTTTCTATTTTTCTTTTTATTTTTGTTAAAAGAGCCAGCAACTTACTCACACAAGGAAATATCTCTCCCTCTCCCAACCATGCTTTTTCAGAGAAACCTGAAGAGATTCCCGCAGCTTTTCCCAGTTCTAACAGTAATTGTTGCTTTAATTTTGCATGCCTGGAGGCAATGACCCACCCTCTGGAAGCTTTTAATCCCCTAGCACCTGGAGGCAAAGTGGGGGAAGAGGAATCCAGGCCTGAGTTCAAAATCAAGTCTGATTCAAATTGTGCTGGTCCCTCCCCTCCTCTACAGACCCCACCCTCTACTCCTCCCATGGCCAAGCCCATTGCTTCCCCTGCCTGGGAAGTCCAGAGATCTGATGCGCATGCTCAACTTTCTCTAACTACATTTGCAGATTCAGGCTCAGCCCTTCCCCAGCCTGGCTGTGCTTCTGAGACAACCTTAGAAAACACTTTAAATTCCAGATATGCTCGTTTTGTTGATAATTTTGCTAACCTGCTTTTGTCTTTCATTAGTAATCTTATAAAGCATTTGTATGGTGAAAAGACTGACAGACAATATAGAGGGGTTAAAGAAGAAAAATTTAAGCTGTATAAGAATGACAATCATCAACATAGTTCAAGACTCTGCTTCTTTTGCCATGGAAGGGTATATATTGTACAGAAATGTAAAAGTAAGGGGCAAGGTATTGATATGAGTGTTGGGGATTTTAGATATCAGAATCAAAAGTGTTCTGAATTCACTCAGAGTAATAGTATCAGTTCAGAGGTTACATAGGATTTCTATGCTATTATATATACATTTTGAAATTAATGGTATGGGTTTATTTTCATAGAGATTTTCATGCTTTTGAGATTGTGACTTATACTTAGTTTCTAAAACAAGGAGAATATTTGTAAAGCTTTTTATAGTCATATGATCAAGTTTATATTTTATAATACTCTTATTAATATTAAGTTCATATTCATTTAGATTTCCCTAGTTTGAATTTCATTGTCTTTTATTGTTCCGTGTGTATTTTTTTCTATTTATTCATCTCTCTAATTTTGAAACATTGCAAGATGGTTTTGATTTCATAATACAATGTTAATTCTAGGAGTATTGTGCTCCCATATTCTGAGTTGTTTGTTTTTGTTATTTTTTCTCAACTGATTATTTGATCAAACTCTTTAAAGCATTTCCCTGGCAAATTGTTTGCCATGGCAAGTGTAAATTGATTCTAGAAGTATTATTTTTGATAAGCATATTCCAAAAAAAAAAAAAAAAGAGGGGAACATTTGTAAAAGTTTTCTTTTTAAAAAAAAAGTTTTCTTTGAGATTCTGTTGTGCTTTAACTTGTATTTAAATATATTCAGATTTTTCACAAAAGTAATTGTATACTAAGTTTTTAAAAAAGGGGTATTATTTGAAATTGTTGCATAATTATATATTGTGTTCTGAGTCAAGATGTATTCACATTTTTTGCAATCATTTATTATCCTCAATTTTTAAATACATATGAGACTTGGATTATGGGAACTTATCATTTAAGACATTAATTGCCTTTATTCTGAGTTATCAGATGCCAGTTGGCCAAGATGCCATCCAATCACAAGAGGAATACACGCAAGAGCAGACACTGAACTGTCACATGAGGGGAGACATGCATGAAGTCAAGGTATGGCCAAGGGAACGGCTTTTGACAAATGTTGAGGTTGGATTCTCTTGGTTTAATATTTTATTTTATTTTTCCCCACAATATTGTACAGGTGGCTGGAAGTATTGATCCCACCCATCTCACTTCTACACCTAGCTTCTATGCTCCCTCCTATATGCCTGATGCCATGGACATCTCAATCCCATGCATCTGATTAAGTCTGACTCAGTTTCTTCCAATATGTTCGGTGGCATGGACATATATTCCATCCACCTCTTTTAAGCCTGGCATACTGTATGGGCAGTACATACTGCTCAAGTGTGGGAATGCTCATATCCCATCATTTCTCTGTTCTTTTATGGTAACCCCCATAATTATCTGAGGTGTCATGATAAATACAGTGTTGAATTTGGCCTTGACACCTGTTACCAATTATATTAGATTTTTTAATTTCTCATAATGGCATGAGGATAATTAGGCAGATGATGCAAAAAGTGATGAAACAAAGATAAAAAAATTATTTTTAATAATTAATATCGCAGCAATTATCTTCTCAATTACCCTCCATAAGGGGGGGACTATAGTAATATTATAATTTTAAAGAATGGTTCAATTTTTGTTTTATTATATGTTTCATGTGTAACAACTAAGATTCTGAATTCCCTTAGACATGTTTTTGAGAACTTTCATTGTTTGATTTGATTATTGACAAAGCTATTTTAAAGTTGTGTTAAGCTCAATTTTGTAGGAAATTTCCTGGCTGATTACCAGCATCCATACCTCAACCCCTGAAAAGACTTCCATTCCACGACTACACCTAGAGGACATCTGAGAAAAGACTTTCAGAGACTTTAAATGAACAGTTTTGATTTGTTTTTGTTGGTTTTTTTTCTCTTTCTGTTATAATATACACCATCTGTAACATGTATTCTCTGCAGAGGCCCTCCCTTTGCAAGACCAATGTCAAAGCGTCGGTTCATGAGGACAAAAAAAAAAAAAATCGCCCCTCTGGACAAAACTTTCCTCTCTTCCTTTTCTATATTGTTGTTCACATATTATTAGTTAGCAATAGTTATTATATTGTTTTTACTGTTCCGTCAAGGAAACATTTTGTTTCTTGAGGAACAACAGGGGGGACTGTAACGATTGGAATGATGCCACCTGCTGGATACTTACTGTAGAAGAGTTCTGCCCATGAAGCAAAGGTCTTTGAGGGCAAGACCAGGCTTCAGGAAGTGACGCGGACTAGTGGGAGGAGGAAGGAAGAGACTGGCGCTCAGGCTCGCTCTTCTTTCCTCTGGACTCTGGCGGAGAAGGGAGCTAGAAATGCGCTCTCCCTTTAATAGATAGGAATCTAGGCCTTTCTCTCTCTCTTTACCAAATTCTTATTCTCCTTAATAAATGCTTAAAAGTCTAACTCTTGCTAAAGCTTATAATTTATTGGCGACCACTCATTAGATATTTTAGACAGTTTAGCTAGAATTTTAGCCCTTAACAAATGTATAGTCCTTACATTATATGGTCTAAAATATTCTCTCTCTCTCTCTCTTCCTTCCTTCCTTCCTTCCTTCCTTCCTTCCTTCCTTCCTTCCTTCCTTCCTTCCTTCCTTCCTTTCTGGGGCAATGAGGGTTAAATGACGTGCCTAGGGTCACAGAGCTAGTAAATGTCAAGTGTCTGAGGCTGGATTTTAACTCAAGTCCTCCTGAATCCAGGGCTGGTGCTTTATCCACTCCATCACCTAGCTGCCCCCAAATATACTCTTTTAGTGGTCCTTCAAGGATAGAATTTTGGCATGCTATTCTCAAATAATCACGTTTCAAATATATTTTTGTATTTTCCATTTGGCGAATGTTGCATCTGGTTAGAATACTATCATTTATTAAATTATACTTCCTTGTTTTAGCTATTCTTCCATAGAATAAAAAAAAATTAAATCAACGAAATAAGGTTAGAGTACATGATAAGCCTCAGAACTGATTCTAACAGACTTTTCTCTAAATAGTGTTCAAAATGTTCACAAATTTATTGGCATAGAAAGTTTCTCATTTCCTTTCTATAAATCCAACCTATTTATGTTTGTAAAGTAACATGTTCTATATTCACACTTGTTAGTGCAAATGGGTTCGAACTTTGGACCCATTCTCATCTTTCTTTTACCTAAAGTTTCTCCCATTTCTTTTAATTTCCTCGAAATTGCTCCTAAGCTCCTTTTTTTTCATTCTTTGATCCATCACATCACTTTCACTACTTTCTTAGTTCCTCTATGACTTACTTCCCAATTATATCCTTGACTATCTACAGAACTAATATTTATTCCACTGAATTTATCCTTTGTAAATTTGCACATTTTTATTATACAATATGAATTAATTGTAATAGTTTTACTTTTTACGTATTAACAACTTACAATACATAGCCTACTTCACTTTGTTTTAAGTGACTTTGCTTCTAGTTTACCTAAACAATTAGGTTCTTTTATATTATACCTAGAAGAAAATACAGTGGTAATATAAAACATTCTCCCAAATTAAATTTTGTTTATTTTAAAGTTGATCTCTGATTTAAACAAGTCTTTCTCTTTCAATCATCAAGAGAAGAGTTAATAATTGGGTGTTATTAAGCACCAAATACATTTAAATTGAAGAATGCAAACCCATTTTCTTTTAAACATTTGAACTTCAATGATGATACTTTCAATAGCTTCCGTTTTTTTTTTTTTTTTCAGTTCCTTTCATTTTTTTTCCAGGTTAAGTTGCTTTCCTCCATTGTGCTAAAACAATAAATCTGTCACTTTCCAGGGAAAGAATGATTACAAAAAGATCCAAGTGCTGCCTTCATGTAACTTTCACAATGTTTTATTCTTATTTTTCCTGAAAAAAATTCTGAGTGAATACTCTGTAGTGAGTGAATACTCACTAAGATATTTCAGTGTTTATAAAAGTCATTCAAGCACCCTTTGGGAATTCACAGTTGAGAAATTACATTTCAGTAATAAATTTTGTCTCTAATTAGCTTGTTTATAATTTCAGTTGTGTCCAACTTTTTGTGACCCCCATTTGATGTTTTCTTGGCAATTCTTGTATATGGTTTGCTATATTGTAATGGTTTGCTATCTCCAACTTATTTTCCAGAAAAGGGAACTTGGGCAAACAGGGTTAAGTGACTTGTCCAGTATCATACAGCTCCTAAGTGTCTGAGATCAGTCTTTCTCACTCCAGGCCCTGCCTCTTTATCCACTGTGCCACCTAGCTGCTCCCTAATTATTATTTTTTTTTCCTAATTATTTTTCAAAGCCATAAACTTTTGAAGAGGGAGGGAAAAATTCCTTGCCTCTACTGTGTCTCTTGTCTGCCTCCTTAACTTAGAGTTAGAAATGGATAAAGGGAGGAAGGGAGAGACACAAAGAGAGAAAGAGAGACAGAGACAGACACAGACAGACAGACAGACAGACACACACACACACAGAATATCTTTTTGAAGGCTTTGAAAGAATGAAAGTTCTGCAGAAAGTTTTCACTCTTTACACTCCTTTTCCTTTGGCGTATCAACCCACAGGAAAAAAAAAATTATTTGGGTTTACCAAGACACAAAATACACAGAATGCTAAAAACATAGTTAACACAAGTAAAACACTTTTCACTTCAAGCTACCAATACTTTTTTGCTCTTTTTAGTCCTGCTTAAAATGGGGAACTCCCATAAGTTCTTACAATAGATGAACTTGTTAGGATTGAAACTTCCATTATCTGACTATTGCCAGAGTGGAGTCTTTATTGGTATACCCATTCCAGGCATGACAAAGAGGGACTAGTCTCTTGAGTGAGAGACTTGTTGGAATTGGCCAAATTTGTTAACTATCTTCTCTAGAGGAGTCCCTGAAGGTACCTTTGACTGTGCATATCACATGAGGATACATGATAACCAACCCAAAATGTCTCTTCTACAGAATTTAGTTCATTTAGATTCTCCTTCCTGGACAGGTGGAATGTGAGCAACCATGGGGAAGTTTTTTAGATGGAAATTTCAGGGTCTCTTACCTACTCAGTAGCACCTGCTTTTCCACAAGATGGTTCCTCTCTGCCTCAAATCCATCAGGGGAATTCCCGCCTTGATAGCTGTGATTGTTGGGTTGCAAAAAATCAGAAAGCAAAAACTATTTCAAGGTAATGAGACGCATATTGATTGTTACATGCAGTAGCCTGAATAATGCATATAGGTAACTTGCAAAAGACTCTAATCCCCATAATTTTTATAAACTTTTATTTCTCTTGACCCAACATTGTTCCCCATTTGATATGATATTGATGCAAGTCCTTTTCCTTATCCTGAAGACATTCTGTTTTTAAGAATATCCAGATGTCTTCTGTCATGTAATCTTACAGTTCATTACCAACTTTACTGCCTCCTTTATCTGTTTTGTAACCTTGTGGGTCTGTGTGAATTATTTCTCCATATTTCAGAATGCTGTTATTGTCATACACAGAATTTAACTCTTCCCATACTAACAGAAGGCATGACTCTGGGCAAGCCCCTTAACCTGTAAGGGTCTCAGTTCTAAAACAATGGTCCTAAGGAACAGAATTGTATTAGTGCCTTCCCTGTGTCGATTATCTCCAATTTATCTTGTAGAAAGCTTGTTTGCACTTAAATGTTTGAATGTTGTATCCCCATTAGGTTGTGATCTTCTTGAGAGTAGGAAGTGTCTTTTACCTTTCTTTGTATCTCCAGCTTTTTAACATAGTGCCTGGCACATAGTAGGCACTTAATTAATGTTTATTGATTGATAAGGGATCTTTTCTCATTTTCCTTCTTTTCCTCCTCTCTCTTGGATTCTCATTTAATTGAGAACAGTACTTCAAAAGGCATTTACTCATATCCTCATGGCCCCAGTCACACCTGCTCCAAGGACCCAGGCACTAGACCCTGCATTTCTGCAGTCAAGACCTCTACTTCTGCCACTCACTTACCTATTCACTATCCTCCCCTCCTATCTCTACACCATTGTTCTAGGTACATTTTAGTCTGAACCACCTGGATAGTCTGTTGTTTTTCAGTTGCTTCACTTGTGTCTGACTTTTTGTTGACCCCATTTGGTGTTTTCTGGGCAGAGATACTGCAGCGGATTGCCATTTCCATCTCAAGCTCATTTTATAGATCAGGAACTGAGGCAAACCGGGTAAAGTGATTTGCCCAGGGTCACAGAGCTAGTAAGTATCTAAGGTCAGATTTTAACTTAGGAAGATGTCTTCCTGACTCCAGGTCTAGTACTCTATCTACTGTGCCACCTAGCTGCCTAGACAGCTTTTTAGCCTCAATCAATATGATGGGCTCAGCCCCAAGCAGAAGGTGAGTGCTGGCATTTCCAGTGTCCATCTTAGTGCCTGACTGTGACCAGCTCCTGCCACAGACATCTCTCCTTCCATGGGCCTCAACTTACCCCAGGTATAGTCTGTGGCATCTTCCCATTAAACCTTGGGTGCCAGTCCCTAAATGGATCCTGTCACCACCACCCCCATCCCAGCCAATCATCTAGGCACTGTCTAGTTGCATAATCTTTTCAGAAACATCTTGACAACTCCTAAGCTTCAGCCAAGTATGATAGACTTGTATTTATATTACTTCATCTGAAATCGAGATAGATAGCATGACAAAGTTATATAAAAAAGTATAACAGAATTGGAAAGACCTGGCTTTCAAGCCCTACCTCTAACACATACTGGCTATGTGACCCGTCAAGTCACAAATGCATTACAAACAATATCACATTTGTGTATACTCATATAAATAGGTATAGCTATATTTAGTTTGTAAAACATTTTATTTATCTTGTCTCTTTTGAACCTCACAGTAGCTCTTTGAGGTAGGTTCAGTTATAACCCCAGCACTCTATCTACTGTGCTACCTAACTGTATAGATTTAGAGGGGATTGTGATGGATTTAGTTTTGGACATTTGGTGGAACATTCAGATCAAGCTATCCAGTACACTATTGTAAATGTCTCAAGTGCTAACTCTAATGGCTGTTTCTCAACTCTCATCATTCTTTACCTCTCTGAAAATTTTGATACTGTTGATCAACCTCTACTTGACAATCTGTTCTCTCTACATTTTCATGACACTGTTCTTTCCTGGTTCTTGCTTGTTTATTCCTTCTCAGTCACCTTTGTTAGATCTTCTTCCAGATCATGCCCATTAATAATAGTTGTCACCTAAGGTTCTGTTATTAGTCCTTTTCTTTTCTCTCTATTACTTCACTTGGTGATTGCATTAGCTCCTGTGGATTCAACTATCATCTCTATTAAGATGTTTCTAATATATTTTTGCTCAGCTCTAATCTCTCTCCCATCCTCTACTCTCATTTCCAACTATCTACTGGATATTTCAAACTGGATATCCTGTAGATATCTTAAACTCATCATATCTAAAACTAAGTTATTTTTTTTTCTGATGTCAAACCCTTCCCTCTTCTTAACCTCTGTGTTACTTTTCAGAATATAGCCTACCCTCCCAATCAAGCCAGACTAATAATGTAGATGCCATTTTGACATCTCTCTCACTCCTAACATCCAATCGGGTGCCAAGTTCTATTGTTTCTATCTTCATGACATCTCTACAATATGATGCCCTTTCTTCTCTGATGTGGTCACCACCCTAGTATAACCATTATCACCTTACTTATGGATTATTGCAATCTCCTGCAGGTTGCTCTCCCCATTTCAGTTATCTCTCCACTCCTTCCATCCCCCACTCAACTATTAAAAAGATTTTCCTGAACATAATATCTGAATGTCATGCTGACCTCTTATTCAATCAACTCCAGTGGCTTCCTATTGTCTCCAGAATCAAATATAAAAATCCTCTGTTGGACTTTTAAGACCCTTCCAAACTTGAGCCCTTCCTATCTTTCTAGTCTTCTTATATTTTACTCTTCCTCCTTATTCCCCAGGCCCCAAATTCTAGTTATTCTATGATCCATAGACACTGGCCACATTGCTATCCCTTTAACACAATAAACAGTCCATCTCACAACTCAATTCATTTTTACTGTATGTCCTCCATGCCTGGAATGCTCTCCTTCCTCATCTCTGCCTCCTGACTTCCTTTGATTTCTTCAAGCCTCAGGTACAATTCTCCCTTCTCCAAGAAACCATTCTCTGTCTTTGGCAAACTTAATGTCTTCCCTCTGATATTATCCACAGTTTTCCTTGTTTATGTCTTATTGTATAGGTTGTTGATGGACAGTCATTTCAGTTATGTTCAACTCTTTGTAATTCCATTTGGGGTTTTCTTGGCAAAGGTACTGGAGTACTTTGCTATTTTGTGCTTCAGTTCATTTTACAGATAAAGAACTGAGGCAAATGGGGTTAAGAGACTTGCCCAGGGTCACATAGGTAGTAAGAATTTGGGACCAGATTTGAATTTAGGAAGATGAGTCTCCTTAACTCCAGGCCTTAACTCCTTAACTCACTCTATCAACTGTGCCACTTAGTTGTACGTAGATGTTTGCAAATTGTCTCCCTCATCAGACTCTCTGAGTTCCTTGAGAGAGGATCTGGGTTTTGCTTTTCTTTGTAAATTCAGTGCTAAGTACACAAAGTGTTTGAAACATAGAAAGTGCTTATTAAATGTTTATTCGCTTGTCTTAATACAGTAAATGCTTATTGAAAGTGGATGATCAAAAATTATTTTTTATTTATTAGAAATTCACCAGTATTTTCTACTGATAGAATCCAAGCATCAGAGAGACCAAAAACAGTTTTATTTACCTGACAATTCAGATGCAGTGAATGTGCAAACAAGGAAGAAGGAAGCTATAAACTGAGAAGCAGGCTAAAGAAGACAGACAGATTATGTGATAAAAAACTAGAATAAGGAGCAAAAATGGGACAGGAGTGGTATAATTCCATAACTGTTTATGTCAGAGGAAGAAGAAAGCTTGGCTAGGCAATTGCAGGGTAACGCACAGGACTGCTTGGCAAATGAAAGATGGAAATGAAGGGCAGGTAGAGTTTAGACTGCATGTAAGACTAGACAGAATGGAAAGGGAATCAGACACTCCCAAAGACAGTAATTGGCAAGGCATCAGTATTCCATATATTCCATTTGGTTTTTGTTTGTTTTTGGTTTTTGCAGGGCAATGGGGGTAAAGTGACTTGCCCAGGGTCACACAGCTAGTAAGTGTCAAGTGTCTGAAGTCGGATTTGAACTCAGGTCCTCCTGAATCTAGGGCCAGTGCTCTATCCACTGTGTCACCTAGCTGCCCCCTCTGGTGGCAATTATGATGAAGAATAAAAGCTATGATGTCCACATAAAGAGATTTATGCTCCTTTCTTTGACAAGCAGCCTGTGTCTATGACAGACAGTGAAGATGAAGAATTCCATGATTCAAATGTAGCCTAACATATATGCTTTGTTTTCATGCCAGAGCCAATCGAGCTATTCCATTAACTGGCATGTGAGGTAAACCAAGTACAGTCCCAAAGGTGCTATGCCTGGGAATGTATCTTCTTATGAACAGCAGGAAAAAAGACTAAGGTTATAAGAATATACATCATGGTTCCGGCAGAATAATAGAAACTAGTGCTCCTACTCAAGGTCTTTGCTTTCAAGAATAGGGATATCTGAGGTGTATGTGTACATGTACGTGTCTGCATATGTGTATCTTTACCTATATGTACATAGGCATACACACTGTAATGATTGGAATGATGCCGCCTACTGGAGACTTAATATAGGAAAGCTCCACCATGAGGAGAATGCCTTAGAGGGCAAGGCCATGTGGCTTTTCCTTGGCATCAGGAAATAACTTTTGCGCATGGGTACTGTCTATCAATGCTACCAGGCAATCAACTTGAGGATCCTCCCATTTTCTGGGAGGGGACAGGAAGGAGGAAGGAGGGTCTGCACAGAGAGGTGTCTCTCTTTTTGGTTCCTGACTTTATGGTGGTGTTGGTGGCAGCAGAGGACTTCACAGGAAAATTGAGGAAAGATAGGATTGCCATGCTGTTGGAATTCTGTTCTCAATCTTTCTCTTTCTATCTTTCAATAAACCCTTAAAAACCTAAACTCGTTTTATCAGTCAGTTTCCCCCAAAACTGGGGGAATGGATTAGAACCCACATTTAGAATCTTAAATTACACAACACATATACACATTAAATATAATACACACATACAACACACAATACATGCACGTACTACATATAATATACACATGTACTACACATAGTATGCACTATATAATATATGCACTGCATAAAATATGCACTACATATAATATACACATGCATTATATAATACACATACACTTCATGATATACACACTATGATATACATATACACTGTATTTGAGATATACACTGTGTATGAAATATATACTGTATATGAGATATACAGTGTATATGAGATACATACTGTATATGAGATACACATGCACTGCATATGATATATACATGCACTATATATAGTATATAAATGCACCATATATAATATACAGGCACTATATATAATATATAAACACACTATAATAATACACATGGACTGTATATAATATGTGATATATTTACATATATAAAATATACTATTTCTTCCCTATATTATTTTATTTAATCATAAATTTAGAGCTGAAAGGAACTGTAGAGATCACATAGTCAACTCTCTCATTGTACCGGTGAAGAAACTGGGCCCCTGAGAGGTTAGATGATTTGCCCAAGGTAATAAGTGGTAGGGCTGGAATTAGAATCCAGTTTCTCTTCCAATGCACCGCAATGCCTCCACACTCTCCTGATCCTCACAACACTCATCTAAGATAGATGCAACAATGTTATCATCTTTATGTAATGGGGCTGTTCTGCCATAGTCAAGTGACTCTAACTACATATAGGCCTTTTGCACCTTGCTTCAGATAGATATGTGAGAAGAAAATGGCTGGGTGTTAAAAGAATGATGAGATCCTTCTGGAGCCAAAGGTGGAGGGAGTTGAATAGAAAGATAATGGATGAAATGAGATTAAGCAGAGGCAAGTGAGTTCAAGGGAGTTTTTGTTTTGTTTTGTTTTTTTGGAGGCATGTGCTAGAATTTGGCAGTTGGAACCTCTGATGTAAGAGGCCATTGGAAAACCTTTCTTCTTTGTCACTTTCTAAAATATAGCCTTGATTTTAATAACAATGCCCAAAGAATTGTTCTGACCATACCTAGAGTACAACGTACCTTTTTGACAAGCTAAATGGTTTAGTAAATCTCATAGCCAATGATGAAATTCTGATAGCTATTTCTTCTCTCTCTTCAAGGAAATCTTGGAGCCAAGAAAAACAACAATAACAACCTGCAATTCACTTCCTTTGGACATTAAGAAAATCAAGATTTTTTTTCCTGAAATTCACTTTCAGTTAGTCCAGAAGGTACATACCGAATGTACGTATGCCTGGACAGCAGAGGACTGAACATAGCCCTTCTCACTTAAGTCAAAATAATTTATTCTGTGTTTGCCAGTCAAGGTTCTTGACAAAGTATTTAAGAAAGCAAAGTTTGTCTTAGTCTTCTACCTAGCTCTGTTTATATTCCAGCCCCTCTCCTACCTCCTTTTCTCCCATCTTCCCTGGCTTCCAGAAGGCTAGGGTTATTACATCCATGTATGACCAGGACTTGTCACAGTGACACCCAACCCAGGTTTATCCTCCCTGACAAGTGCTCATATTTCAAAACAAACTCTCTTAGCCCATTCACAGGTTTCTGTCTTGCTAAACTTTAACTTTAGGCAATCACCTCAAGACTTTTTCTACTCCAATTCCCACATGAGAGTGATGAGCCAGGATGGAGAAAGATATGAAGACAATTTGATTGTGTCCAATATAAACCAATGTCATTTCACCTTAACTGAGTCCTCACTACTTTGCAGTTCCTTTTACTCACTTCTCATTACCTCCCTTTCACATGACCCACAGTAGCCCTACAGATAATTTCCATGTTTTTTAAATCCCTGCCCTACTTCACTCTTCAGCAAATGACATGGACTTGTATTTTACTGAGAAGATTGAGGTCATCCCAAGTCAGTTCTGATTTTCTACTTTTTCTTCTCATATATGGTACAAATTTTGAGAGAGCAACATCTTCTCTTAAATCTATTGGCAAGAATTGATTTTTCCCTACTCTTCTTTATGACTTTTTGTCTCATACCTTGAATACCATTCTGTATCTTAGTTCTTTGTAAGGATCTTCCCTTTCCTGCAGGGCTGCAAAGCCCTTGAGCGCAGAGGTGTAGCTGATGGATCTTTGTAACTTTCTTATTTGCTAGCACATAATAGGTACTTAATGAATGTTTGTCAAATTCGAGTTTGTTTTATTAAACCCCATTATGGAATCAAGTGTCACATACAGTTATATATACTAGTTTGCTCAACTTTTCTCCATATCTCAAATTTTTTCTTTGCCTTTTCTCCTATCTTAGAGGAAGAGGAGACCCTTCTTTTTATACAAGACAAGTTTAACCATTCCTAATTGTGAAATTGCTATATCATTTACCACAACTCTCCCTCCTCCCCAGCATCTCTGGAATCTTCAATTTTTACCTATTCACTGACTCTCACTCTTTCTACAAATATGGCTGGGCCTTCCCAGTTTCAAAAATTCCTTCCTTCCCTGGATTAAGTTAGCACCTCAAGCTAGTGTCTTAACTCTTTTCTCTATTTCATGTTGGACATCTTGAAAAGGTCCTTTCTCTTCACTGTTTCTGCTTCCTCATCTTCAGTCTTCATGTTTTTTCTTTCCATCCCCAGAATTTACTCCATCGAATATGCCTTTTCCAGGGCCCCTGTTGAGTGGCCTAATAATGGCCAAATTAGGAATTTTATAAGTCCTTATGCTCCTTGACTATACTATATCTGACACTATACTTAGCTTCTGTGACATTGTTCTATACTGGTTCATCTCCTACTTCCTCTGAATAATCCTTCTTTGATTATTTTTCTTTTTCTTCCTTTTCTCCCTTAACATTTAAGGTTCTCTATGATTGGGGGGTGGGGCGGAAACTGGCCTTCTAGTAAATTTCCCGTTATTCTCTTTCATATACTCTCCAAAGCTCAGGCACATTAGACTTCACTTACCATCCTTGAAATAATTCCTTTGTTTTCTCACCTCAGTTACTTTGCTGACACCTTCAGTTGAAGTAGGTTCTGTTACGGTTCCTCTCTCTATATGTAGAAATCCCACTTGTCCTTAATAATAGTTCATATAGCAATTTAAGTTTATAGAAAATGTCTTCATGGTCATCCTATAAGGTTGATAGTAAAAACATCATCATCTCCTGTGTACAAAGCAGAAACTGAGACTCAAAGATACGGAATGACATGACCATATCCATGCAACTAGTAAGTATCAGATGGAGACCTTGAATCTTTTCTTCTGACCCCATGCCTAGTTTCCTTTCCAATATTGTACAGGATCTTTCAGGGTACTGTTTAAGATACTTTTAAGTTAGCTCAAATGCCAACTTTGCTATCTTTCCAAAACTTCCTTATTAGAAAGTGATCTCTACCTCTTTGAACTATCACTCCTTTTTGTTAGTAGCTGTCATAGACACCCAAGGTCTACTTTTCAATAGGGTTATTTTTATAGTGCCTTCCCTCTGCGGATTATCTCCAGTTCATTCTGCCTAGATCTTAATTGTACATAATTAGTCGCATGTTATTTTCCTCATTAAACTCTGAGTTTCTGGAAAGCAGAATTGATTTTTTAATTTTAATTTATTTTTTTTAGTTTTTAGTTTTTAGTGAAGGGAGGGAGAAAGGTTTTTGTTGTACCCTCAGTGCTTAAAAGAGTGCCTGGCACATAGTAGGTGCTTAATAGATGTTTATTGGATTGGATTGCAAAACTCTTTACATATATTATCTGATTTAATCCTCATAGCTACTTGGAGGCAGGTGCTATTATCCTCATTTTACACAGGAGAAAGCTGAAGCTGAGAATAATTAAGTTACTTGCCCAAGTACATGGAACTAACAAAAATGGCAGAATTTGAGCCTAGGTCTTCTTGACTCCAAGTTCTACACAATTTTCTTTTTCATCGTGACACTTTTATTGACAAAAATAATCCAACAAATGATATTCACAGATGGCAACCATGGCAACTACCCTTTCTGTGAGTGCTGTCAGAGGGGATTGGAGTGACATTCTCAATCCACCTGATCTTCATTCCAGAACGTGCCAGTGCTCTCAGGGCTGACTGTGCACCAGGGCCAGGTGTCTTAGTCCTATTTCCCCCTGTGGCCTGAAGTTTGATGTGAAGGTCAGTGGTGCCTAGTTCTTTACATCTCTGGGCAATGTCCTGAGAAGCCAACATAGCAGCATAGGGAGAAGATTCATCTCTGTCAGCCTTGGCCTTCATCCCACCAGTCACTCGGCAGATGGTTTCTTTGCCAGACAGATCAGTCACATGGACAAAGGTGTCATTGAAGGAAGCAAAAATATGACAGACACCAAACACATTCTCTCCCTCTGCAACTTGAGGTCCAAGGCTGATGACCTGCTCTTCCTTCTTTTCCTTCTCCTTGCAAGGTGCCATTTCTGCTCCTTCACTTGGGCCGCCAACACCCTCAACACAATTTTTTAGCTAGTAGGCTGACAGTCAAATTTTGAACCTGCATCTTTTGATTCAAAGTCTACCAGTCTTTGTACTTAAACCTTTTAGATCTAATTTAAATTGTGGCTTTAGGATATAATTTAGCTTTTTTTTTTTTTTTTTTACAAAAGGCATTTCTGTGATTTCATTAGTGCTTCTCATGGATACCTTCCTCTCCTAATGCTGATCAACACCTTCTCGAACTTATAGCTTTAGGGGCTTGCTTGTGGCAAAAATGACTTACCTAGAATCACAAAACAAGTGTGTGTCAGAGTGGAATTTAATCCCTGACTTTGACAGTTAGGTAGTGAGTGGATAGAGTGCTGCAGGTCCTGGAGTCAGAACCCGTTTTTAAATCTGGTCTCAGACACTTCGTGTCTGTGTGACCTTGTGCAAGTCACTTAACCCTGTTTGCCTCCATTCCTCATCTATAAAATGAGCTGAAGAAGGAAATAGCAAACCACTCCAGTATCTTTGCCAAGAAAACCCAAAATGGGGTCATGAAAAGTAGGACGCAACTGAAATGACTGAACAGCAACAATTTCCTGACTTGAAGGAAAGCTAGAGATCTGATCCATTAGGTCATGCTATTAATATTGCATTAATACTGGGATAATAGGATTGAATAAAGAAGGGGGAAAAAATCCTCAAGGAATCAAAGAAACTCAAAATTAGAATAGATGGCTGGCTATCTGATCCAAATTCTACCTGCATAAGAATCATCTCCAAAATTCAACCCCTATTTGAATACCTCAAGTGATGGAGAACCCCCTACCACCCAAGATATCCCACCTTTTGCTATTGTGGTTTCAATACTATTTTTCCTAGCCTCCTCTACTTCACCAAAATAAGGTAACATATGCCTAAGTAACTGGCAAATGCAATGAATAGAAGTGGAGATTATCCCAACATGACCTTTCCCTGCCCCCACAATATTTTATATTTTCTTGATTTTCAGCTTCAGTGAGATGTGTTGCTGGTATCCAAAGAGTTAGATCTGGCAGGGTAGTAATGTAGTCAAGGCCTAAGGTATAAAGAAAAATTAAGGGTTGGTATGCTTAGAGAATTACTCCTGTTTTTACCCACATGGTTCCTTTCCCTGAAATAAACATCCTCTGATTTGGGTGATTAAAAACCTTCAGTTGTTAGAAGAGAATTGAAATGGAACATTGGCTTTGGCCCAAATCAGCTTTAAAAAAAGGGTCTGGCACACTCCATGATGGGCTAAAATCTATTGAGCCTAGGAAGCAACAGTAGAGGCAGGAACCTTTAATAGAACAATACCAGGCATTAGATTATTGCCATTTTGGCTACCACATCATAATTAACTCCTGTGATCATTTCATGTGGAAATGTTTATTCAGAATTAATGGGTGGTGCTTGCTCATTTTGGCTAAATATCTCCAGAAGTCTTTAAGGGAGTGGTAATTCTTCCCCTCCCCTCCTCCTCCTCTTTTTTTTTTTTTCCAATTGTGGGGACAAAAACTGTAAATACTGGCTTATATTCATGTTTCCGTCTGTGTCGCTGGCTGTCCCTCATGCTTGCAATTCTCTCCCTCCTCATCTCCACCTCCTGGCTTTCCTGGCTTCTTTCAAATCCCAGAGAAAAACTCCACTTTTTGCAAGAAGTCTTTTCTCCTCTTCCATAATGATAGTGCCTTCCTTCTGTTGATTTTCTCTAGCTTATTTTGTATGTATCTTATTTTTACCTAGTTTACGTGCCATCTTCCCCATTTAGACTGGGAGCACCTTAAGGACAGGGATTGTTTTTTGCCTTTCTTTGTATCCTCAGTTTTTACCACAGTGCCTGGCACAGAGTTGGTGCTTAGTAAATGTTTATCGATTGACTTTAATAAATAATGTCATTTTAGCATTGGTTACAGATTCAATTCAATTCAATAAGCATTAAAACATACTTTATGGAAAGACCTGTAATGGGCTTCAGTAGGGGAATACAAAGGCACAATATAAAACAATTCAAGCCATCAAAGTGCTTAGTTTCTATTGGGGAGATCTAACATGTATACATATAAGAAGATACAGAGTAATTTCAAGAAGGAGAAAGTGAAAACAATTCAGAGAATAAGGAAAGGTGTCTTAAAGGTGATGACTCTTGAATTGAGCCTTGAAGGGAGCTTAGGATTCAAAGAGACAGAGATCAGGAGGCAGACATCACAGATGTAGCAGAAAGCCTATGAAAAGGCATAGAGGTGAGTGACTTGGTTAAGAACTGAAGCCTGATTCTCCCTGAGTTCAACAGAAAGTTGTGATGCAAAATCTCCTTTGTCAAACTCCTGGATATGCCAATCCCTGAGCTGGGAGTACACAATACCTTATCATGTGGTGACTTTAATTAGGATGCCTTGGCAAGAAGGAAGACATAAATAAGACATTGTCTTGAGCAAACAGCCATTCCCTTGTGTTCTACTGAGTTTGTGTACTTTCTAATCAGTGTCATCTTTATTCATGACTCTTGATTGATGAATCTTGTACATGGATTTTCTTTCTGTCACTGATGGAATGTCATAGGGTGCTTATATAACTTGGTATCAGCTCTATTACTGGACAAATGTGCCCCTCCTGCTCATCCCATTTTTGTTCTTTGAACAATGACTTCACATTTGTAAGGCAAATAAATATAATTTGCTACACACAGCAAATCTAGAGAAAACATGTTGTTTCCTGGATCAAGTGAGAAATGCTGTACCAGCCCTGAGCTGGCCTGGAAACACAACCCAGCCACTTCCTCTAGCCCAAATCTGCTGGCTTTCTTCCGACAATAGCAGACAATTGTTGAAACTTATTTTTATGTGAAAGAAAACATTAGTCGTAAAAAGTGAGAGCAGCATTCTTGATGAAGTTTAACCCCATCATCACTGAATAGTACTTTGGAGGCTCCATGGGTTCCCACCATTACTCTTGATAAATTCCTCTTGGATGTATAGCCCAAATTACCCCCTTTTGCTTAGGAGACATTCTGGAGATTGTGATATCAGTAATAGAGAGAAGAGCCCCACCGACAAAATTGCATACTACCCTGTGTCATGTGAACCTACACGTATTTACCATCAGTCCCCTCTCTGCAAAACTGAGGCATGTTCTTCCGATTCTATAATATTAGACTGAGGCTATATTGATGCACAGAGATAGTGTGGTTATCCCAACAAAAAAAAATGATCTGTCAAATAACAAGTGAATAGATGTATTTTCTTGATGAAATGGATTGAATTAACTAGATATCTTTGAGTCTTATAGACTCAGGGGTGTGTTAGGGATGACTCTAACCCAAGTTATATGAGAATTTAGATTTTAGACATCAGCGATTGCTAGATTTCTGGGTAAATCATGGCTTGGTTTGTTGTTTCATTGTTTGTCTAGACTTTAAGCGTTGTTAAGGGGGATTAAATTTAAAGACTGTGTGTGTGTGTATTTATATTTGTATATATATATGTGTGTGTGTATGTATGTATTATATACATACATGATATGTGTAATATATATTTTTCCTGCAGAAATCAGTTGTTAAATATTTATTAGCACTGCCCTCCTACCCCCATTGTTCTTCAAACATTCAAACATTCTAATCAGGAGGGCAATGGAAGGCTCAGGGAATGAAGTTACCACCAAATTAGAGGCCTGGGCTAGTAATGATAACCTTAAAACCAAGTGGCATATATATAGTGCTTTTAAGGTTTGCAAAGTATTTAATGTAGATAACATAGAGAAAACCATTCTCAGTCAAGAGAATACATGTCTTATTATCTCCTACATTGCTAAGGACAGTATACTACAAAGAGTAGCCATTTAGCAAATGGTTGTGGAATGAATGAATGAACTAATTAATGTAAACAGAGCACCACTGTAGTACTCCATAGAGAGAGAGATCTGGAAAGCTTCTCAGAGATCAGTGTGTCCTTTTCCTTTATTCTACAAATGACACCCAAAGAGGTTAAGGGATTTACTCAGTGTCACACAAGTAGAGTGATATAGTACATAGAGTAGTGAACTTGGATTCAAGAAGAATTGCATTCAGATCTATGACCATGGAAAAGTTACTGAACTCTCACTGATAGAGTTGAGAATAACTGGGAAAATTGAAAACAACCTATGAAAGGTCTTAGTGGTCCCAGTATCAGACATGATGGCCATTTTTGGTGTATTGATCTGTTGATTCTTAGAAAGTACTATTTATTCTTTACTTCTCCTTCCCAAGACACATGTACACATACACACACACACACACACACACACACACACACACACACACACACACACACACACCCCTACACTTCAGACTTGGTGGAGAAACCTATAACACCAGGAATTTAATCTGGAGTGGAAGGGAGGTTACTGAAAGTTCTTGACTATTTGAAACCAGATTAGCATTGGCAGCCAGCAACACACTTGTCTTGGGACCAAAAGGTTTTGAGTTCAAAATACATACCTACAACTTATCCATAAGCTGGAGCTCAGTGAGCTGGGGAGCACTGCTAGGAAGTTCTATCTCTTAGATAAGAAAGGAACATTTCCTGCCTGAAATTAAACAAATACTTCCATTCTTCATGAGTTTGTTCTTAGGGTAGTTGGCTTGGAAGCAGTTTGCACAGGTGGATGTGAATTCCATGGGGCTCCTTGCCTTCTGGCTCATAGAAATCACTGCATCTGTAGCTTTGGCTTGTCTTCTTTTGGAAAATATGATCTAAATGACCCTGGAACCAAATGTAACATATTCTTTTACTTTGGGGGAGAGGAAGAAAGACCAGCCAGACAACCGGCTAGAATATCATAGGCGCCAGTCAATTTGCTTTCTCTCTTTTTACCAGCCTACATGGAAAATAATGAGAGCAGCTTTCTCCTATTCCTTCCTGGCCCTAAAGCAGTCACAAAAAGACCAGGGTTTTGGATCTTGTAGTTAAGAAGTTTTGCACAAGATTCATGTGCATCTGAACATTTAGCCAAGGGAGACACAATCTTTGCCTCAACATAGTTCCAACAGTCCCAGAATAGGATTCCTTCTTCTTTCTTTTCTCCTTCTCTTTCCCCTTCCCCTTCCCCTTCCCCTTCCCCTTCCCCTTCCCCTTATCCTTCTCCTCCTTCTTCTCCTCCTCCTCCTCCTTCTTCTCCTCCTCTTCCTCCTCCTCCTTCTTCTTCTCCTCCCTCCTCCTCCCTTCTCCCTTCCTTGTTCTTCGCAGAATTCTAACATCTTCAGTAAATTCCTCCATCATCTCTTCTACTCTTTACAGGTCACCACATGTGTTATCTCCCCACCTTGGTTGTAAATTCCTCAAGGGAACATAATGTATCTTTAATTTCTTTTAGAGACTCCTCACTCCAATCTAATTGCCAAAACAACATTCCCCACACCACAGGCATTCAAAAAATGTTTGTGAATAGATGAAGGAAAGGGAAAAAGCATTGAAATACCTACTATGAACCAGATAGTTTGTCAACTACCAGAGATACAAAAAAAAAAGTCTCTGCCCTTAAGGAGTTTATGTTTTAATGAAGGAGTATTCATGGCCAGGGAAGGGAGTTTTTCTTTGGACATCACAGGAGTGGTATAGAAACACTGAGAAGTTCATTGCTACATCCTTTCCAAAGGCAGTGATTGTATTGATTTATATATTAGAGCAAAAGGTGGAAAGCTCTGGGGTGGAAGTGGGAGCACTTGGGATGGATGACAAGATGTCCAAAAAAGATGGATGTCTGGGGTAGATAAATGGGAAGCCTGGTTTGGAGCCAGCTAGATGTAGTCTTTTAAGCAAATTTGTACTTAGTGAATTAGCTAGTTAATTATGCTCTTATAAATATCCCTAGTTTATACTATCATTAAAAAGAAAGCCAAGTTAAACAAGTGACATTGGTTAAGTTTCTTAACCCCTATGACTA
Source organism: Dromiciops gliroides (assembly GCF_019393635.1). Taxonomy (NCBI): domain Eukaryota; kingdom Metazoa; phylum Chordata; class Mammalia; order Microbiotheria; family Microbiotheriidae; genus Dromiciops; species Dromiciops gliroides. Next base: position 554,520,357 of record NC_057862.1, read on the forward strand.
TCAGTTTTCTCATCTTTAACAAAAGAGGGTTGATTTGAATACCTATACATTAATTCAATTCATTTCAATATTTTGCAAGTGTCTACTATGTGCAAGACACAGTGCTAGCCTCTGGTGATAAAAAGACCTCCCCCCCCAAAAAAGAAAAAACCCACAACCCAACAACAAACAGTTTTTGCTCTGGGAGCTTCCATATTACTTTTACTTTTACATTTACCAAGATTTTATGCTATACTTAATGGAACTTTAAAATTTTCAGAGCACTTTGTGTGTGTTGTATATATATATATAAATATATAATGTGTATATATATATATACATATACACATGCATATATACATACACATACATGTACACATACATACACACACATATATAAACATACACATATACATACACATCATACACACATATATGTGTGTATGTGTGTGTGTATTCTTATCTGATTTCATTCTGCATGCCCCCAGAGGGCAGAATTGGATAGAAGATGCAAAGGGACAAACTGAAATTTGATCTCAGGAAAATGCCTAACCATTAGAGTTAACCATAAGTGGAATGGGCTGCCTTTGGACACAGTGGATATCCCCTTCACTGGGAATCTTCTCTCAAAGAAAGGAAAAGAGCTGCATGACTATTTTGCAGCTCATAATATAGTAAGGATTCTTTTTCCACTTGTGTTGAACTAAGTGACTTTTTTGATATCTTCTGACTTTAAGAATCTGTGATCTCATGATCTTCTTACAAATAGCCTATGAGGTAGGTACCATAGTTATTATCATCACCATTTTACAGGTGACAAAGCTGAGACTCACAGAGGTAAAGTGATTTTCCAACACTTTCATACAAGTGTTGGAGCCAGGATATGAACCCAGGTTTCTTTTGATTCCAAGTCCAGCACTGTTTCAATCATAAGTCAATCAATAAACATTTATTGAAGTACCTCCCATGTGCTAGGCACTGTACAAGGTGCTGGGCATATAAAAAAAAGAAATGGTTCTTGATCTCAAAGAAATTAATATTCTCTCAGGTGAAACAATATTTACATAAATAGGAATATATGAAATTCAGCATCCCAAAAGTTTTAGTGTAGTCTTAAAATATTAGGGCACTAAGACTTTGGGATTCCCTATGTTGTACATTGGGGTGGGGGAGCTAGGAGAATCAGGAGAGGTGTTATAAAGAAGGCATTACTTTTAAGGAGTTTTGAAGGAAATGTGAGATTCTAGAGGTGGAAGTAAAGGAATGTATTTCAAGGAAGGAAGGAAAGACAGGTGTGAAGATGGAGTATTGTGTGCGAGGAAAAGCAAGAAGGCTGGTTTGGCTATGCCATTAGAAGGCTCCTTCTCACTCTTGAAATTGCATGGTTCTGATATTGATTATGACCTTGGAGGTGAGTGCAAGGAAGGAGTTAGAAGGCTAATGAGAAAGGAGTGTGGCAGGAAGGAGGAAACTTCCTCTGCCAGATGTGCACAATATTGATGTTTCCAAATTTGATCATGGGAATTCCCTTTTCCTAGCCAGTCAGAGAATCCTGGCCTGTTTGCTTTGGCTGATTTTATAGCTCTGGATTTGGGTGGGGTTTCCATGCATGCACTTCTATTCAAATATGCCTTCTGTTTCATTCTTCCCAGCTTTATAGGGTGGACTGGGCTGGGCTGGGCTGGGCTGGGCTGGGCTGGGCTGGGCTGGGCTGGGCTGGGCTGGGCTGGGCTGGGCTGGGCTGGACACAGGCAGACTACATTATAACAAAGGTGAAAGCCTAGGAAGAAAGAAAGAGCATTGATGGAAACAGCAGAACGGCATTGGCCGTTTTGCACATAATGGCTAGACAAAGAACCCAATGCCTACAACTGACTTCTCTGTCCTGTTGGACAGAGCCTTATGGTTCATCTCCCTGCCCAACTTTAACAGTCATAAAGAGATTTTATTAAACCACTACAGGGATTTGTCTGAACACTTATTGTTGGGGTTCCTTCTTGGAGCTGACACAGACACCCAATAATCATAGTCATTGAATCTTGGAGTTGGAAGAGACCTCAGTATAATTAGCTAATATACCTCAGAAATAGCTAATATCTCACACTTTAAGTTTTTTTCTTTTTTCTTTTTCTTTTTTTTTGTGTGTATATGGAAATGAGGGTTAAGGGACTTGCCCAGGGTCACATAGCTAGTAAGTGTCAAGTGTTTGAGGCCAGATTTGAACTTAGGCTCTCCTGAATCCAGGGCCGATACTTTATCCACTGTACCACCTAGCTGCCCCCATACTTTAAGGTTTTAAAAGGGATTTACCTGTATATGCCATTTGATCTTCATGATGTGGGAGATAGGAGCTGTTATTATTTCTTTTTTTACCAACAAGTAAACTAAGACATTTCTCTATCTGTTAAAAGTTTCCTTTGCCTTCAAGACCCATCCATCATCAGGGTTTCTATGAAGTTTCCCTGATCTCCCCTCATGCCTAACAGGAAATGTCAGATGCTCTTAGAATACCATGTGGCATTTATTTGTATGCATGTCACATTCTCCCTATTAGATTCTAAGTTCTTTGAGGTAAAGAACAGGGACTTTCACCTTAGCATATAATAAAGAAATGTTTGTTGGACTGAATTGCTCTACTTCAAATAGCTGAAAAAGCTTGTTCCCATTTTTATATCTCAATTTTAGTGGTCTTTTATAATCTAGATTTTTTTTTTCTTGCCACTAGTGTTCATAGGGGCTCCTTATGTGAGAAATACTTTCTCCATATTTTGCCCTCTAAAGAATGTTTGCCTCTGTCCTGCCCCCTACTGGTTGTAGATTCACAGTCTGCAAGAGCTAAGCCCATTTCTCAAATGAGAAAATTGAGAATCAGAGAGGTAGGTTAAGTGATTTGCCCAGATTCACAAAGTTATTTTGTGATGGAGTTTCTTTTTTAAAATGAATTTAACAACCTGAGTTTAAATCCTGCTTTAGACACAATAGCTGTATGGCCCTGGGAAAGTTGTTCAACCTCAGTTTCCTCACCTCTAAAATGGGATAATAATAGTTCACCCTACAGAGTTGTTGTAAAGATTGTAAAGATCATTATATATATGTGTGTGTACATATGTATGTATATATGCATATATATGTATGTGTATATATGTATATATGTGTATATATATGTATATAGTGCTTTACAGACTTAAAAATGCTGTTGACACATCAGTTACTATTATTAATTTGCTCTCCTTGTAATAGAAACTGTCCCTTTTGACATCTCATGAATTTTCAACTATGGCATTTGATATATACTATACAGTACAAAGGGAGTAATCTTGGAAAAGGTGCAGGTTGAGAGAAACAGTTAAATTGACTGATTAATCCATGAGAGCAGCCCCTGAGACCAAAGTAATTATACTAACCCTTGTGATAAAATAATGGAATTTGGTAGATGTACAGGGGCCCCACCTGAAGATTGATTTGGAATTGATTGAATTTGGTGAGACTGAGAGAAACTGACTGAGAACCTACTTAAGAATAATTAAATCAAGACCACACCTGGCTGGCCCTGAGTGGCCTGTTGTTCTCAGAGGCTGTGGACTATGACATCAACAGGAGACCACCCTCAATCAGCTTGAAGGACCTCCCCTTTCAGGGAGGGAGACAGGAAGTAGGAAGGTGAGGGTGGTTCACTGGATCAGGCTCTATTTCGTTCTGACTTCAGCTTGGCGGCAGAGAGACAGAGAAAAAGAGAGGGCCTCTTTTTGTCTGGGATTTTGGCATAATGGCAGTACTTTACATGGGCTGCTAGGGCTATCCCGCATAGATCTAAGCTAGGGTTTTCAACCCTATCTCTCTTCACTAACTTCTAATACACTTTAATAAATACTTAAAAGCCTAAACTCTTGCTGAATTTATCAGTAAATCTTAGCCAGTTTCCCCCCAAAACTGAGGGGGCAGGTTAGAACCCACATTAGATTTTAAACATCATACCCTTAGTTTCTTCATGATTAGTATATTGAAAAGGTGTCTAGGGTCTCATATTATAACATTTGGAAAATGGTCAGCCAGTCTTTGCTTGAAGATGCCTAACTAGGGGGAACTCACTAATTCCTTAAATAGTCTATTCAACTTCTGGATAACTCTGCTGGGGACTTTTTTCTTAACATATTTCTTTGAAACTTAGAATATCATAGGATCAGAGCTAAAAAGAGCCTTAGAAGTCATCTAATTTAACCTCCTCTTTTTATAGATGAGGAAATCGAGGCCAAGAGAATCAAACAATGTGTCCAGGTAGTAAAAAACTGAGGCAGGATTTGAAATCTAGGTCCTTTGACTACAAAGAAAATGCTCTGTCCATTTACCATGGTAGTTGGAAACTCCCACTTGTTAAGTCCTTATTCTGCTCTCTGGGACCAAACACAACAATTATGCCCCCTTTCCATGTAATAGCCCTTCAAATATACATGGGAGTACCCAACCTAGTATGACCCTCTTTTCCTCCTCCTCTATGGGACAGTTAGTACACTTTCCCCGTGGCTGAACCTGTAGCCCCCACATTCACCTACCATTGCCTTATGATTGAAAGGAACTCTTACATCTGATGGACGTAAGGACATTCCTGCTGGCTACTGATTCATCTCCTCGGTTTCAAACAAATCCAGATGATTTATCTTCCCCATCCAGACAGTATTGAGCAAATGACACATTTCACAACTCCCCAGGTTTACAACCACAGAGTCATCTTTGACTCTAGCTTTCCTCATGCGCTATAGCCAAACAGTTGCCAAATCTTCAACATCCACCCTTCATGAAGTGCCTCCCCTCCACCCCCTGCCGACTGAAGGATCAATAGTTGGAGAAAACGGTTCTGGTTTGAGCTATTTCACTAATGTATTGATTAAATATATGTCTAAGTATACATATATGTGTATATATATTATACGTGTATATTTATTTATACATTGTACATATATGTACACTTGTATATGTAACATCAACTCATTTACAACTGTTTTTTAAAGGCTCATATCTGGGTTCAGTTTGGTATTTGCTATTTTGGTGTTTATGATTTGGTTTAGGTCTAGATTCCTGTTCTTGAAAACGGTTTCACCTAATTGGTAAGACTTCCCATTGGGCTTATATTGACATTTGAGCAAAACAATAACCTAAATGCTGAGAAGAGCTATAGAGACCATGAAAAGCTTCAAAATGATTCTGGGAAAGCAGTTGAAAATAGGGCTTCAAAGCAACTTTTAAAGGCAATTGATTGTAGGGTGGGAGATCCTAGGGCACCATCCCATGGGCAGGTGATGATGGCAAACTCAGGATACTGCTTCTATGGACAAAGAATCTGGGGCACTGAGACTACTGTTGAGGTGGCTACTATGTGTGAATGGAAGATCAGAGAAAGAGGGTGAGTAGAAGAATAATAACTACCTGGTAGCTTCATATTTTTGTTAATTACTCAGCAGATTCAAACTTGGATACAAATTCTTTCTTTGATATATTAGTTGCTTTTAAGGCCCTGGTCATAAATCACTTAATCTCTGGGTGCCTCAGATAAATCTCTAAGAGTAGAGGTGCAAAGCATTTGACCATTCACTGAAGAGGAAGTAATTCCACACATTGGATCAGGAAGGACTCCTGCAGAAGATGGAATTTGAACTACCTTGATGGAAGTTAGGGAACCTAAGAGATATAGGTGAAGAGGAAGAGCATTGATGGTTATAGCTACTGCAAAAAACAGAGGAATGGGAGTGCGTGGAGAGATAGACAGACAGCTATGAAGGAATAAGGTAGGGAGAGTCATAGTTATACCTATATATTTAAAAAATATTTGAATTGAAGTGAGAAGGGGACTGGAATAAGCATTTATATAGAATCTATCATGTGCCAAGTACTGTGCAAAGTGATTTTTTTTTTTGCAAAAATTATCTCATTTGGTACTTAGACCAAATGTGTGAGGTAGATACTATTTTTATTCCCATTTTACAGATGAGGAAACTGAAACAGGTTAAATGATTTGTTCAGGGTCACACAGGTAATATCTGAGGCTATATTTAAACTCAGGTCTTCCTAAAACCAGACCCAGTGCTCTAGGAGAATGTGTAAGAAAGACTTCACATGCTGTGCCACCCAGAGGAAACCCCTCTCTCTCTCCTTTTTTGGCCTCTCTGAGGTCCTAAGCAGCCTAGCCTAGTCTATTATAGTCTACTCCCCATAATTCCCTATAATAAATTCAGGCCTTTGTAAGACTGACTAAAATTTCTGTAGTCTGGATTTAATGCACAGGAACACATATCTTATAAACAACATTATTCATGTAGAACTAACTGCCTTAAAAATGTTCTTCCACCAAAATTGGTGCTTTTATGGAACCTATTAGTGATAATAATAGCTAACATTTTACATAGTTTTTAAAGTTTGAAAAGGGTTTCATATATATACATACATACATATACAATTTGAAACTGAGGTAGATGATTTAATTATTATTATCCTTGACTGAGGAAACTGAAGTTTAAAGAGGTTAATGTGACGTAGTAAGCACCAGCATCAGGATTTTAACCTAGCTGTTCTTGAGGCCAAATCATTATACATATGGGTATAAGCCTTTATTATTCTTAAAGATTTTTTTGATGATAAGTTTCACTCTTTCTGGGCTGAACTTTGCTCCTTTTTCCCAAAGAAAACTCCCAATTGATGAGTCATTCAATGACCTGGGCTTGTAAGAGTTTTTGAGTGTTTCTAATCATTATATTTAGTAATACACCTAAATATTGGTGAATTTTCCCACCACGGATTTATGTCATGGCCTCACTCCTGATGCATTTCCTGAGGAACAACAGTTCCAAAAAGTGCTAGCATTTGTTGTTGATTTATTTTTCAAAATAAAGGCACTCCCTCACAGTTTTAGGACTGTTCATGTAATGACACAATTTGCATGCTTGTGGCTTCTTCTTGCATGAGTGTGTCTCTGGTCTGTTGTCTGCAAGAAGAGGACATTGACTCTATAGATCTTGGCAAAGCAGTCATAATTGGAAATGAGCTGGTTTTCTCTGACTGTTTCCTTTTACATAACTAGTTTCAAATTTAAATAATACAAGATGAGCTAAAGTCTGTTGCAATAGAGATGGTCTGGAGCAACAGTATATCAGGGTAAGCACTCTGAGTGGTGATAGATGATTGAGTGTACTATAAAATACTTATGGTTATTTTAAAGCTTCTTGGCATTGAAGGATAAGATTTTTTAGAAATATGGACTCAAAGCTGACGGGAAATTATTAATGAAAATTTCATAATTCCCCATGAATTTCCCATGAATAATGCTAATGGGAATATTGACTGTCAATGCCCAAGGGGAAAGAATGGGTGATGGGGCTCCCTTGCTATGTCTGGTCTCTTAATGCTTATGTAATAATACAGAATAGGTTTAAAACAAGTGTCATTCTAAAAATACAGTGGGTTTTGTCTCTTTGAGTGGCCTTATTATCACAGAATCACCTATTCAGAAAACTACCCACATTTCAATGGTGGAGGGACCAAAGATAATCATAGCACAATTCAAGGGAAAGAATGCAGATATAGCTTGACTATTTTCTTCTGGCTATTTTCCTTCTCAAATCAGCAAAAGAGGGGGGAGATATGTAAGAGGGTACACATCATAGAAATTTCTCAGGATACACAAACAATATAGTCCCATTTTTAATGTAGGCTTGTGTGGGTATGATACTCATTGTGCAAACAAGAAAATATGACTTAGGTCAACAAGGTTTGACTAGCCTAATTCACCTCTATTTGCAGTCACTTACTCATACTTCTAGTTAAATCCCAAACTACACACCACCCCTACCTTACCATGCCAATAATGTCAGTGGATATGCAAACCTCTTCTTTTAGTCCTGCTGCCTGCAGCTACAGCTTAAATTGATAAGAAAACAAGGAAGGTAGTCCCAAAGCCCGAGTTTCTGTTCTCAAAGTCTAGAAATATGGGTAAGAGTCCCCCTTATTATAAATCAGAAAACTTCATTAAGTCTTACAGCTATTGGACCCTCAAGGACCATAATTTTGTCTTTCTGCCTCAGTTTTAGAGTCACAGAACCACAAAATCTGAGAGTTGGAAGGGATCTCAAGGGACATCTGGCATGATTCACTCTCCCCCAAAAGAAGTCTTTCAACCTACAAAATGGTTATCTAAGTCTTTGCTTGAAGGACTGCAGTTAGGGGAACTGACTAATCCCTAAAGCAAACCATTCAATTTGAGGTTTATCTGATGGCTTAGCACGTTTTTCTTTACATCAAGCCTAAGTTTGCTTCTTTTTTTCTTTTCACCTTTTTTTTCCTAGTTCTTTTTTCTGGGGACAAGTAAAACAAATCTACTTATTCTCTTCCACTTGATAGCCCTTCAGTTTCTTGAAGACAGGTACCATGTTTTCCCCTAAGTCTTCTCCAGGCTAAGCATGAGAGTTCTTTCAATCAGTCTTCATAAGGCACGAATTCAAGGTCTTTCACCATGAGGTTGTCCCCCTGGGGACACTATCATTAATGTCCTTCCCAAAGTAAAGCATGTGGAACCGAGTAGGACATTCTATATGTGGTCTGGTAAGAATAAAGTACAGCAAGAATATTGTGACACTATTCCTGGATGCTCTTTTTTTTTTTTTTGCAGGGCAATGGGGATTAAGTGACTTGCCCAGGGTCACACAGCTAGTAAGTGTCAAGCGTCTGAGGCCAAATTTGAACTCAGGTACTCCTGAATCCAGGGCCAGTGCTTTATCCACTGTGCCACCAAGCTGCCTGCTGGATGCTCTCTTGACACTTCTTGTATTTGCTTCTTTGACTGCTATATCACATTACTGACTCATACTGAACATACAGTTCATTAAAACTCCTAGTTATTTTTTTTTTCTGGAAAACTGTAATCCTTATGCTCTACCATTTTCTATTATGAACTTGACTTTTTGAACCTATTTGTAAGACTTTACATTTGTTTAAATTAAACTTCATCTTATTTCATCTTACCTAATGTTCTAGTTTATGAAGATTAGTTTGAATCCTAACTGCTATTCTGTGGTTTTAGCTCTTCCTCACAACTTTTCATCATTTGAAAATTGGAGAACAATTATGACTTTGTCCAAGTAATTATTATATCCAAGTAATTTATAAAAATTTTAAGCAGTAGAGGGCCCAGCATGGATCTTTGGAGCACTCTACTGGAGACTTTCTTCCAAAATGACACACAACTACAAAAGGCCATCCTTTGGATCAGACCGTTGGACTGTTTCCTAGTCCAGTTAATTGTGTTATCATCTAGCCCAGTGGTTGTCAATCTCAAATAGAAAAAGGGGCCATTGATCCATATGTAAGGATTCCTGCAAACTGCATATTGACAGTTAAAAATGTTAAATTATCTACATTTTATTGTATTTTTATTTATTTTGTTTCCAAATACATTTAAATCTAGTTTGGGCCCACTCAAGAGTATTGTGGGCCATATGCAGCCTACAAGCTGTATGTTTGATACTTCTGACAGAGGTAAACTTTATTTCAAGCATCCTCCTGATATAACAGTTTAGTAATCTTGCCAAAAAATAAAGTAAAATAAGGTATGTTTGGCATGGCCTGTTCTTGATGAGGCTGGATCTTTATGATAACTACTGGATTTTTCTAAATCTTTAATAACCATCCCTTTAATATTATGTTCTGAAATTTGGTCAGAAATTAAAATTAAGGTTATAAGCCTATAATTTATAGGATTCATCTCCCTTCTTTTTTAAAAAATGGGATGAATACTCTTTAACTTAACTATACTACCATTAAATCTATCCTCTCATGATATCAAAGAAAGTGGAAGAGGATACATGTATACAAAAACATTTATAACAGCTTTTTTCATAGTAGCCCCAAACTGAAAATGAAGAGGAAGCTATGTATTGGAAAATGGCCAAATTGTGGTATATGAATGTAATGGAGTACTATTGTACCATAAGAAATTACAAAATAGTTTCAGAAGAAATTGGGAAGATCTCTATTATCTGATACAGAGTGAAGTGAGCAGAACTGGGAGAACAATTGATACAATGATAACATTATTGAAAAAACAAACTTTGAAAGATTTTAGACTCTAATGCAATGATAAATAAACCATGAGTGCATAGGACTGAAGATGAATCATGTTATTTCCCAGCTGCCAGAAAGGAGATAGACTTAAAATCTGGAATGAGACATGTATATTTGAACATGGCCAATGTTGGGACTTGTTTTTTGTTGGGCTGTGCATGTTTAGTTGGGGAGGGGCAGTGGAAAAGAGCTAATCCACACAAATCAAAACAAAATTACCAAGAAAAAGAAAATTGGGCTGACATTTGTCCTTCTGTTTTGTAGTATCTCTTCATTCCTTCATGATCTTTCAATAGTCATAGACATTTATTCAGCACACAATCACATCTATGACTTCTTTTAGCACCTTAGGATATACTTTATCTAGATCATTTGATCTGTATACTCTGCTAGGTCAGTTAGGTGTTCTCTCACTATCCCTTTACCTTTCAATTTCTTATTAAACACATTTGTGATACACTTTACCATTCAATGATTACCCTCCTTGGCATTAAAAAAAATGCAGAAGTAAGATAAAAATTAAGCAGATTTTTTTCTCGGTCATTATCTCTATCTCTTCTACTTTGACTATTTAGGCCTCCTTTCCCAGATAGTAAAAAAAAACAAAAACAAAAACAAAAGCAAAAACAAAACCAAGTCAAACTAACAAAACTTTTTTTTTTTAACTTTCTTTAGCTTTCTTTCATAAGCTCAGCTCACTCTGGGGTTTTGAACTCTTGAACTGGTTCTTACTGGGATTGCATCATAATATTAATTCTCTATTTCCCCATATCATTTGTCCTTGTTTTCTTCCATCAATGCAGATAATAAGCCATTCACACCTCTCTAACCTGTGTGATTCAACTATACTTTCCCAAAATTCAACATAAGTAGTCCCCTCAACATACTGTAGGTCTTCTTTGCATTCTCTTGAGATTTAGATTCATAATATTGGCACATGCAAGTTGTTTTCTCATCAGATATTGCTGTCTCTAGATAAGTGAATAGCCTTTCCCCCCACCCTGATATAACTTAATATTTGATGACATCCTTTACATGCCTTCTTCACATCCATTGTTTAAAATGTCTTGCTACCTGCTCTTCCTCACCATGTACTTGTCAGTTGCTTTGGGGGCACATTTCACTTTATCATTTTTTTTGGAAGACTGTAATTTTTTCCTCTTTGCCATCATACGTTTCTTGAGAAATATCAGTGTTTAAAAGTTGGACTTTTGTTTTAGGGAATAACTTGAGGTCACAAGAAGATCTTTGCATTTCCCAAAGGCTACCCAGTCTGCTCTCCCCTTCCTACTCAATTTTCAGCCCAGATCAATGTCCATTTATAATGAGTATCAAGATATAAGTGCTAATGAGTGAGTTTTATGAGATAACTATCTAAGTAGGTATAAAAGTCTAAAGTAGGAGTCTTAACCTGCAGTCCATGGACTCCTATAACTGTATAGATTTCAGAATAGTCTGCTAATTTATTTTTTAAATATCTTGATTTCTTTGTTTGCTTTTCTTTCTTTCACTTTCTTTCTTCTTTTCTTTTTTCCTTTCTTTCTTTCTCTCTTTCTCCCTCTCTCCCTCCTTTGCTTCCTTCCTTTCTTCCTTTCTCTTTACTTTTCTTTCTCCCTTTCTTACTCCCTCCCTCTCTTTTCTTCCTTCCTTCATTCCTTCCTCTCTTTCTTCCTTCCTTCCCTCCTTCCTCCCTCCCTTCCTTCTTGCACAAAATGAGTAATATGGAAGTGTTTTGAATGAATATACATGTATAACCTACATCAGATTGCTTACTATCTCAGGGAGGGGGAGGGGAGGGTGGGAGGAATAGAATTTGAAACTCAAAACTTAAAAAAAAACCCAAGATGTTGTTAAAATTTGTTTTTACATGTAATCAAGAAAAAATATTTTTAAAAAGAATAAATGTCCAGGGTTCCCCAATGATAGCAAAATCATAAAGAATTAACACCATAGAGAGAATAAGTAAAGGACAAGGCAAAGAGAATTAAAGGGTGAGTGGAAGAGCAAATGACCAGGAAAAAAAGGAGAGAATTAGGAAAGAGGATTTGAATGAGTAGAGTAAAAACATAAAATGTTTTAATGGTGGTGGGTTCTATTTCCATGGACCAATCCCTTGGCTACTACCAATAGTCTGTTAGTGCTAGAGGAAAGTCAATTCAATCATTCCAATTTTTTAAAATCCTATTTTAGACTCTACAGAAATCTTTGGTATATATATTGTTTTCCCTTAACAATTTTCCATGGAATTGAAAAGACTGTAGCCTTCATACCAGATGAGGTTGTGGCAGTCTGTTTGTAGCATAGACTTCAACTATTTTTAAGTTTCTGAAATTTTGTGAAAAGTTTCAATGAGAATGAGGCTGCTCACATATCTGCCATTGAAGTGTCTTCTAAAAATTAACATGTGTTTTGGATGTAATATTCTTCCTGTCTCCAATTTTTTTCAGATTATTTGTCTTGCATTTTGGGGAATGCCTGGAATTTCCGATTGCAAAATAATGTTATAGTCTCTGCTTTGTTTTACTTTTTTTGGTTTCACACTGACAGGGAAGGTCGAGGGAGAGAGTGTCATTGTAGGCTAACACCTAAATTTGGCCTGCAAATGACTCATACCATTCTTAAAATTTGAGTGTTATATGGTCTTGGAAGTCTTCAGGGTCACAGATTTAGGCACTTCCCTGGGTTTCCTAAATCATAAAAACTTACAACTAGAAGGGACCCTAGAGGTTATCCAAGAAGTAGTCTCTATCCTCTGTTTGAATAAGTTTTGTAATAGGGAACTCTTTAATGAGGAAGTTGATCTGATCTTTGGACAGTTCTAATAATTCTTAGGGAGTTCTTGCTTATATTAAGTATCATCTAATATCATAGTTGGAAAAAATCCTCAGAAGCCATGTAGTCCAAGTCATGGCCAAAAGAAGAATTCTGTCTATGACATTCTTTGTAAGTGGTCATCTAGTCTGTGTCCCAAATCTCCTAATAGGGTCACTAACCACCTCCCAAAGCAGCATATTCCAGTTTAGGCTGGCTCTCATTGTTGGGATTATCTTCTGACATTAAGCCTAAATATTACTTCCTGTAACTTTCACCTTGGTTTGCCCTTTGGGGCCAAATCTAATACCTCTTGTAGGCAACACCACTTCAGATGTTTGAAGAAAGCTAACAGGTTCCCTTAGACTCTTCTTTAGGTTAAATACTCCCTGTTTCTGATATGATATGATGTTGAGGTACCTCAATACCTTTGTCACCTTCCTTTGGATATTCTTCAATTTATAAAATGTGGTTTCGGGAACTGATTACAGTACTCCAGTTGTGCTGTGCTTGAGGAAGAGTGTAATGGTAGTTAGACAACTATCACCCCTCCTAATCATGTACATTTAATGTCTCTTAATGTAGCTCTGTTTTGGACCCTTCTGTTTGGATGTTCACCCCCCCAATCATGAAAACTTGATTTTCTTTCTTTCTTTCTTTCTTTCTTTCTTTCTTTCTTTCTTTCTTTCTTTCTTTCTTTCTTTCTTTCTTTCTTTCTTTCTTTCTTTCTTTCTTTCTTCCTTCCTTCCTTCCTTCCTTCCTTCCTTCCTTCCTTCCTTCCTTCCTTCCTTCCTTCCTTCCTTCCTTCCTTCCTTCCTTCCTTCCTTCCTTCCTTCCTTCCTTCTTCCTTTCTTTCCTCCTTCCTTTCTTTCCTCCTTCCTTCCTTCCTTCCTTCCTTCCTTCCTTCCTTCCTTCCTTCCTTCCTTCCTTCCTTCCTTCCTTTCTCTTTTTCTTTCTTTATCTCTTTCTTTAAACAAGAAATTTATTTAAACAACAAGATGTTTTACTTGAAGGGAAAACTATCTAGGATCAATTTCTTTATAGTAATTTATCCCTACTGAGAGATAGAGATTGCCCTACACATAACAGACTTGTACAAAAAAAAGTTATAAAATTGTCCTTGGTTTTATAATGATAAAAGAAAAACATTGAAATTATCCACTCAAACAAGGTATTTGAGGAGTGTGTGTGTGTGTGTGTGTGTGTGTGTGTGAGTGAAACAATGAGAGCAAAATAACTTACTGGAATATAAAGATAAAAGTTGAATGAGCATGCCACTAATGGAGAAAAGGGATATTTTTACAGAACCAGTTTGTTTTTCCCCTCCCCAACTCCATTTGATGTTGATCAAATCATACCACAGGCCATTTAGTTAAAAAAATATGCATTATGCCTGTGCACATACGCCAGTTACTTTATGTGCAATAAAGGAATGGGGGAAGGGAATCAAAGAATAGAGAAAACTATACTGCAGTAGTCAGGATATGGATGAACCAAATCTTGGTTTTATAATTGTGAATGTATTGTTTTCCTTGGGAGCACAGTTCTGGAGTAGAGTTGCAGGTTATCTTTTTAGTAAATACCGTCTGTCTGCTGAAAGAATACATCAATTGAATCTTCATCCTCCATTTCCAACTGTGCACGTGTGTCTGTTTCATTGATTGGTTGCCCATCAAATCAGAATCTGATCTGCTTCATTGACAAACCCTGTCATTCACAATAGGCTTTCATTAGTTTACTAACTGGTGTGAGCCTCTTAATCTTAAATTGTACCACCGAACCATCTTGCACTCCCACCTTCAAATCAATATGATCATTGTTTTCAGTCTTTATGCCTTCCTTCAGCTTTTTGTCAGCCATGACAAGTCCAGGTGTCTCCTCGCCCACTGCTTCACAAAAGAAGCACCAGTATGGTCTGCTCCAAGGGAAGGGGTGGGGGGAAGCAGCAGTGGCAGGAGCAGGAGGAGGAGGAAGAGGAGGAAGAAGAGGAAGAAGAGTGGCCTTTCTTAATGTAGCCCTTTTCTGGACCCTTCAGGTTGGGTGTTCCTAAAACTCTGACTTTAGCCCCTTTTACATTTTTTTTTCATTTTACTTTTTTCCTTAACAATCTTACTTTAAAGACTTCAACTGTTACCTTCCTGTAATGCATATATGGCTTTGTTATATTATTATATGAAATTATATAATGTATAACATAAATACATGTAATGCATTGTAATATATATATATGTTATATGCATTAATATATACAATGTACTATAAGTTACATATTACTGTGTAATATTTATTAATTTATATCATAATAGATTATGCTTAAATGTATTACATACATATGTATAATATATCTGTGTATATTATCTTGTTTTTTCTCCTAAGTTCAAAACCTTCACATGCAGCTGTTTATGAGATGGTCTTAACCATGATTTAAAAGCATGCTTCTGTCCTATCCAGGGTTTCCAAGCCCTATTTCTTCTTCTTCTTTTTTTTTTTTTGCAGGGGGGTGGGGCAATGAGGGTTAAGTAATTTGCCCAGGGTCACACAGCTAATAAATGTTAAATGTCTGAGGCCAAATTTGAACTCAAGTCCTCTTGAATCCAGGGCAGGTGCTTTATCCATTGTGCCACCTAACTGCCCACTCTATTTATTCTTTTCTCCCCATAAAAATATTTTATTATTTTCCAGTTACATGTAGAGTTTTCAACATTTGTTTTTATAAGATTATTTATTTAAAATATTTTTCCCTCCCTCTCCTCCCTCTGTCCCTCCCCAAGAGAGCAAGTAATCTGATATAGGTTATATATGTACAATCATATTAAACATATTTCTGAATTAATCATGTAATGAGTGAAGAATCAGAGCAAAAAGGAAAAACCTCAAAGAAAAACAACAACAACAAAACCAATAGAAATAGTATGGTTTGATCTGTATCCAGATTCATCAAGAGTTCCTTTTTTTTCAGTATTTGGAGAGCATTTTCCAGCATGAGTCCTTTGGAACTATCTTGGACCATTGTTTTGCTGAGAAGAATCAAGTCAATCACAGTTGATCAACACACAATGTTGTTGATACTGTGTACAATGTTCTCCTGGTTCTGTTCATCTTACTCATCATCAGTTCATGCAAGTCCTTCCAGGTTTCTATGAAATCTGCCTGCTTATCATTTTTTACAGCACAATAGTATTCCATTACATTCATATGCCACAACTAGTTCAGTCATTCCCCAATTGATGGGCATCCCTCAATTTCCAATTCCTTGCCACCACAAAAAGAGCAGCTATAAATATTTTTGTACATGTGGGTCCTTTCCCTTTTTTATGATATCTTTGGGAAAAAGACCTAGTATTGGTATTGCTGGGTCAAAGGGTATGCACAGCTTTATAACCCTTTCAGCATAGTTCCAAACTGTTCTCCAGAATGGTTGGATAAGTCCACAGCTCCACCAACAATGAATTAGTGTTCCAATTTTTCCACACCTTTTCCGACATTTATTATTTTCCTTTTTTGTCATATTAGCCAACCTGAGAGGTGTTAGGTGGTACCTCAGAGTTGTTTTAATTTGCATCTCTCTAATCAATAGTGATTTAGAGCATTTTTTCATATATGACAATAAATAGCTTTGTTTTCTTCATCAGAAAACTTCCTGTTCATATCCTTTGGCCATTTCTCAATTGGGGAATGACTTGGATTATCATAAATTTGATTTAGATACTGATATATTTTAGAATCAGAAGTACTGGCTATAAAAATTGTTTCCCAATTTTCTGTCTCCCTTCTAATTTCGGATGCATTGCTTCTGTTTGTACAAAAACTTTTTAATTTAATATAATCAAAATCATCCATTTTGCATTTCATATAATTCTCTCTTATTTGGTCATAAACTGTTCTCCTTTCCAAAGATCTGAGAGGTAAACTATTCCTTCCTTTCCTAATTTACCTATGGTATCACCTTACCTTTTATGTCTAAATCATGTATTTTTTTTTTTACCTTATTTTAGTATAAGGTGTAAGATGCTGGTCTATGCCTAGTTTCTGCCATACTCTCTTCCAGTTTTCCCAGCAGTTTTTGTCAAATACTGAATTCCTATCCCAGAAGCTGGAATCTTTGGGTTTATCAAACAGTACATTATTAAAGTCATTTACTATTGTATCTCCTGTGCCTACCTATTCCATTGATCCTCTACTCTATTTCTTAGCCAGTACCAGATAGTTCTGATGACTGCTGCTTTATAGTAAAGCTTCAGATTTGGTACAGCTAGCCCACCTTCCTGGGCATTTTTTCCCATTATTTCCCTTGATATTCTTGATGTTTTTCCAGATGAATTTTGTTATTATTTTGTCTAGCTCCATAAAATAATTTTTAGGTAGTCTGATTGGTATGGCATTGAATAAGTAAATTAAATTTAGGTAGAATTGTCACTTTTATTATATTAGCTTGGCCTATCCATGAGCAATTGATATCTCTCCAATTTTTTAGATCTGATTTGATTTGTGTGAAAAGTGTTTTGTAATTGTCTTCATAGAGTTCCTGGGTTTGTCTTGGCAAGTAGACTCCAAAGTAGTTTACAATGTCTACCATTACTTTAAATGAAATTTCTCTATCTCTTGCTGCTGAACTTTGTTGGTCATGTATAGAAATGCTGATGATTTATGTGGATTTATTTTATATCCTGCTACTTTGCTAAAATTGTTAATTGTTTCAAGTAATTTTTGAATTGATTCTCTAGGATTCTCTAAGTATACCAATCATCTAATCTGTAAAGAGTGATAGTTTTGTTTCCTCCTTGCCTATTTTAGTTCCTTTAATTCCTTTTCCTTCTCTGATTGCTAAAGCTAACATTTCTAGTACAATATTAAATAATAAAGGTGATAATGGACATCCCTGTTTCACTCCTGATCTTATTGTGAATGCCTCTAACTTCTCTCCATTACATGTAATGCTTACTGATGGTTTTAGGTAGATACTGCTTATTATTTTAAGGAAAACACCACCATTTCCTAAGCTCTCTAATGTTTTTCTTAGGAATGGGTACTGTATTTTGTCAAAAGCTTTCTCTGAATCTATTGAGATAATCATATGATTTTGGTTAGTTTTCTTATTGATATGGTTGATTATGTTAATGGTTTTCCTAATGTTGAACCAGCCCTGAATTCCTGGTATAAATCCCACCTGGTCATAGTGTATTATCTTGGTGATCACTTGCTATAATCTCCTTGCTAATACCTTATTTAAGATTTTAGCATCAATATTCATTAGGGAAATTGGTCTATAATTTTCTTTCTCTGTTTTGGCTCTGCCTGGTTTTGGTATCACTACCATATTTGTGTCATAAAAGAAATTTGATGGAACAACTTCTTTACCTATTTATCCAAATAATTTGAATAATATTGGAATTAATTGTTCTTTAAATATTTGGTAGAATTCACTTGAAAACCTATCATATCCTGGAGATTTTTTCTTAGGGAGTTCATTAATTGCATGTTCAATTTCTTTTTCTGATATGCGCTTATTTAAGGATTTTATTTCCTCTTCACTTAACCTGGGCAGTTTGTATTTTTCATCTATTTCATTTAGATTGTCAAATTTATTGCCATAAAGTTGAACAAAATAGTTCCTAATTATTGCTTTAATTTCCCCTTCATTGGTGGTAAAATCACCCCTTTCATTTTGATACTGGTAATTTGGTTTTCTTCTTTCTTTTTTTTAAATCAAATTAACCAATGATTTATCTATTTTATTGGTTTTCTCATAAAACCAGCTCTTAGTTTTATTGATCAATTTCTATAGTTTTCTTGCTTTCAATTTTATTAATTTCTCCTTTAATTTTCAGAATTTTGAATTTAGTATTTAATTGGAGATTTTAAATTTCTTTTTCTAGCTTTTTAAGTTGCATGCCCAATTCACTGATCTCTTCTTTCTCTTTTTTATTGATGTAAGCATTTAGAGATATAAAATTTCCCCTAAGCACTGCTTTGTTTGTATCCCATAGATTTTGGTATGTTGTCTCATTATTGTCATTATCTTGGATAAATTTATTGATTGTTTCTATGATTTGTTGTTTGACCCACTCATTCTTTTTTGTTTGTTTGTTTTGCGGGGCAATGGGGGTTAAGTGACTTGCCCAGGGTCACACAGCTAGTAAATGTCAAGTGTCTGAGGCTGGATTTGAACTCAGGTACTCCTGAATCCAGGGCCGGTGCTTTATCCACTGTGCCATCTAGCTGCCCTCAACCCACTCATTCTTTAGAATGAAATTGTTTAGTTTCCAATTAAGTTTCAGTCTACCTTTCCATGGCTCTTTATTACATATAATTTTTATTTCATCATGATCTGAGAAGGATGCATTTACTATTTTTGCCTTTCTACATTTGACTATGAGGTTTTTGTGACCTAATACATTGTCAGGTTTTAAATATGTGCTCTGGGGGGCAGCTAGGTGGCACAGTGGATAGAGCACCGGCCCTGGAGTCAGGAGTACCTGAGTTCAAATCCGGCCTCAGACACTTAAGACTTACTAGCTGTGTGACCCTGGGCAAGTCACTTAACCCCAATTGCCTCACTAAAAAAAAAAAAAAATATGTGCTCTGTACTGCTGAGAAAAAGGTATATTCCTTTCTATCCTCATTCATTTTTCTCCAGACATCTATCATATCTAACTTTTCTAACATTCTATTCACCTCTTTAACTTCTTTCTTATTTATTTTGTGGCTAGATTTATTCAATTCTGAGAGGGGAAGATTCAGATCCCCCACTAGTATAGTTTTACTTTCTATTTCCTCTTGTAAGTCATTTAATTTCTCCTCTTAGAATTTGGATGCTATAACACTTGGCACATACATGTTTACTATTGATATTTCTTCATTATCTATTGTACCTTTTAGCAAGGTGTAGTTTCCTTCCTTATCTCTTTTAATTAGATCTATTTTTGCCTTTGCTTTGTCTGAGATAAGGATTGCTACCCCTGCTTTTTTTGATGTCAGTTGAAGCGTACTATATTCTGCTCCAACTTTTTACCTTTACTCTGTGTGTATCTCTCTGCTTCAAATGTGCTTCTTGTAAACAACATATTGTAGGATTCTGGTTTTTAATCCACTCTGCTATTTGCTTCTGTTTTATGGCAGAGTTCATGTCATTCATATTCACAATTATTATTACTAGCTGTCTATTTCCCTCCATTCTATTTACCCCCTTTGTACTTCCTCCCCTATTCACCCTATTTCTCCTCACCAACATTTTGCTTCTTACCCCTGCCTCCCCCAATATGTCCTCCCTTTTATCAGTATCCCTCCCTTTTCTTTACCCTTTCCTCCCCTGCTTCTGCCCTCCCTTTGTTTAGTCCCCCCTTTCCCCCTTTCCCTTTTACTTCCCTAAAGAATATGTTAAGTTTCTTTATCCAAATGAACATATATGTTATTTCCTCTTTGAATCAAATCTAGTGAGAGTAAGGTTGAAACAATGCCCCCCCCCCTTATTTCCCTGTATTGTAATAGGTTTTTTGCACTTCTTCATATGATGTAATTCATCCCATTCCACTTCCCCTTTCCTCTTCTCTGCATAAAATACTTTTTAACCCCCTAATTATCTTTATATTGTCACTTCAAAGGCAATTTATGTTTATACCCTCTGTGTGTAATCCTTTTGTCTGCCCAAATATATATATACATACATATAGTTCTCAAGAGTTATAGGTATTATTTTTCTGTGTAAGAATGTAAAAAGTTTAACCTTATTGAATAACTTTTTACTCCTTGTTTACCTTTTTAAAATTCTCTTGTATGTCTTGTATGTTAAGATTGAACTTTCTATTCAGTTCTGGTCTTTTCATCAGGAAACCTTGAAAGTCCCCTTTTTATTGAATGTCCATCTTTTCCCCTGAAAGAGAATGATCAGTTTTGCTGGGTAATAGATTCTTGGCTGCAATCCCAGCTCCTTTGTCTTTCAGAATATCATATGCCAAGCCTTACAATCTTTTAATGTTGAAGCTGCCAGGTCCTGAGCAATCATGACTGTGGCTCCATGATATTTAAATTGCTTCTTTCTGGCTTCTTGGGGTATTTTCTCCCTCACCTGGTAATTCTGGAATTTGGCTATAATATTCCTTGGAGTTTTCTTTTGGGGGTCTCTTTCAGGAGGTGATTGATGGATTCTTTCAATGATGATTTTATCCTCTGATTCTAGGGCAGTTCTCCCTGATAATTTTCTAGTATATGGTTTCTAGACTCTTTTTCTGATCATGACTTTCAGGCAGTCCAATGATTCTCAAATTGTCTCTCCTAGATTGTTTTTCGGGCTCAGTTGTCTTTCCAATGATGTATTTCACATTTTCTTCTATTTTTTCATTCTTTTGATTTTGGTTGACTGATTCCTGGTGTCTCATGGAGTCCTTAGCTTCCAACTGTCCAGTTCAAAATTTTAAGACATTGTTTTCTTCAGTCAGATTATGCACCTCCTTTTCCATTTGGCCAAATGAATTTTTTAAGGAATTGTTTTCTTCAGTCAATCTTTGTGTGTCCTTTTCCAAGCTGCTGCTTCTTTTTTCTTTTTGAGGCAATGAGGGTTAAGTGACTTGCCCAGGGTCACACAGCTAGTAAGTATCAAGTGTCTGAGGTTGGATTTGAAGGTCCTCCTGAATCCAGGGCCAGGGCTCTATCCACTGCACCACCTAGCTGCCCCAATTTTTTTTGTTTGTTTGTTTCTCAACAAACATTTATTTTTTATTTTCCATTACATGTGTAAGGGTAATTTTCAACATTCATTTTCATAAGATTTAGAGTTCTAAATTTTTCTCCCTCCCTTTCTCCCTTTCCTCCCCCCCCCCCCAACAAGATCACAATCAGGTTATATATGTACAATCCACAAGCATTTTCTTTATCAGTTCTTTCTATAGAGGTGCATAGTAAGCTTCTTCATTAGTTCCTTGGGATTGTCTTGGATCATTGTACTGCTGAGAGTAGTTAAGTCATTCAAAATTACTCATTGAACAATACTGCTGTCACTACGCACAATGTCCTCTTAGCTCTGCTCACTTCACTATACATCTATGTTCATTAGTCTTTCAAGGTTTTTCGGGGATCATCCTGTTTGTCATTTCCTGTAGCACAAGTCCATTCCACTGCAATCATATAACACAGCTTTTTCCATCATTGCTCAATTGAATGGGCATTCCCTTGATTCTCAATTCTTAACCTCCACCAAGAGTTGCTATAAATATTTTTTGTACAGTTTTCCCCCCTTTTCTCTTTTTCATGATTACTATTGTTAACTGTTTCCCTTTCATCCTATTCCCTTCCCCATGATATACATTCTATTATCCATTTTCTTTCATCCTATCACTCTTCAAAAGGGATTTGCTTCTGTCTGTCCTCTCCCCCACTCCGCCCTTCCTTCTTTTGCCCCTCTCTCTTTATCCTTTTCCCCTCCTATTTTCCTGCAGGGTTGGAGAGATTACTCCACTCAATTGAGTGTGTACATTATTCCCTCCTTGAGCTAATTCTAATGAGATTGAGTTCTTTGAGACAATTTTGATGAGTGTTAGGCTCATTTACTGCCCAGATTAAATAGATTACTCCACCCAGTTGGGTGTGTCTATTAGTCCCTCCTTGAGGCAGCTTTGATGAGTTTAAGATCTTTGAGCCTTTTCTGATGAGTGTAAAATTCATTTACTGCCCTGCTCATCTCCCATCCTTTCCCCCACTCCATAAACCTTTTCCTGTTACTTTTATGTAGGATTTCACTTCTGTCCTTTCCCCTCCCCCAATGAATTCCCTTCACCCCTCAATTTAACCCTAAAGATGTTATCATCTAGCTAAGTGACACAGTGGACAAATCATCACCCTTGAACCCAGGGGGATCCCAGCCAAAACCTGGCCTCAGACATAAGACAGTCGCCCACTGTATGACCCCAGGTATGCCCCCAGCTCCAATTTTTTTTTTATGGTTCTGTAGGGTCTTGTATTTGAAAGTCAAATTTGCCATTCAGTTCAGGTCTTTTCATCACAAATATCTGAAAGTCTCCTTTTTCATTAAAGTCCCATTTTTCCATTGAAAGATAATGCTGAGTTTTGCTGGGTAGGTGATTCTTGGTTGTAATCCCATTTCCTTTGCCCTTTGGAATATCATATTCCATGCCCTCCAGTCTTTTAATGTAGAAGCTGCTAGATCTTGTGCTATCCTGACTGTGGCTCCACAGTACTTGAATTCTTTCTTTTTGGCAGCTTGCAATATTTTCTCCTTGACCTGAGAGCTCTGGAATTTGGCTATAATATTCCTAGGAGTTTTCTTTTTGGGATCTCTTTCTGGAGGTGATTGGTGGATTCTTTTAATTTCTATCTTAGTTTCTTCTTCTAGAATTTCAGGGCAATTTTCCCTGAGAATATCTTGGAAGATGGGGTCTACGCTCTTTCCTTGATCATGGTTTTCAGGTAGACCAATAATTGTCAAATTATCTCTCCTGGAATTATTTTCCAGGTCAGCAGGTTTTTTCAGAAGATATTTCACATTGCCCTCTATTTTTTTATTCATTTGGATTTGCTTTATTGTGTCTTGATTTCTCATAAAGTCACTGGCTTCCATTTGTTCAATCCTAATTATTAGGCAATTATTTTCATCAGAGCTTTTGTACCTCCTTTTCCATTTGACTTTTCAAGCTGTTGACTTTTTTCTCATGTCTTTCCTGCATCACACTCATTTCTCTTTCCATTTTTTCCTCTACCTCTCTAATTTTATCTTCAAAGTCCTTTTTGAGCACCTCTATGGCCTGAGACCAATTCGTATTTTTCTTAGAAGCTTTAGATATAGGGGCCCTGATGTTGACATCTTCCTCTGAGGGTGCCCCTTGGTCTTCCTTGTTACTGAAGAAACTTTCTATGGTCCTCACCTTTCTCTGTCAGCTCATCTTGCCTTTCTTTTACTAGACTTTTAGCTCCTTAAAGTGGGGCACTGTTTCCAGGCTGCAGTATCCCAAGGAGAATCAGGTTCTCCCCTTGCCCAGCCTGTTTCCTGGTCCTAGATGACCCCAGACCAACTTGCCAATCAACCAGCTTTGTGTGTTGTGGTTGTTAGTTCTGACGAGCCTGGGCCCCTCCCCTACCTGGGCCACTTCTACTCAAACCTACCTCCTGGTTCTCAGCAGGGTTGTAAAATCCAAGTTCTGCCTTAGCACCAGCATAGACCAATGTCTCTCCCCTGTCCAGGGCTCAGCCCACTCACCAGACTGTGATCTTAGGTACAGACGACACTGGTACTTCAGCTGATTCAGAGGCTCTGGGGGTCTCCTTCTCTGCTGAGGACTTCCTGAGACTGGATCTGTGTCAGGGTGACTGTGGGGTTGGGCCTGACTCCTTTATCAGCACAGTAGCTCCCTCCTTCTGACCTTCCAAGCCATTCTTGGTTAGAAGACGATTTCAGCACATTCTTCTGTGAGTTTTGCTGCTCTGGGCATTTTCCTATGACCTTATTTGGATATTTTTTGGAATGATCATGTCATGAGTTTGGGAGCTCACTGCCTTTCCTCCCCCATCTTGGCTATGCCCCGGAAGTCCTGCTGCTTCTTTTTTCATAATTTTCTTGCATTGCTTTCATTTCTCTCCCCATTTTTTCTTCTACCTCTCTCAATTTATTTATTTTTTTCTGTAGGGCAATGGGGGTTAAGTGACTTTACCAGGGTCACACAGCTAGTAAGTGTCAAGTGTCTGAGGCTGGATTTGAACTCAGATACTCCTGAATCCAGGGCTGGTGCTTTATCCACTGTGCCACCTAGCTGCCCCATCAATTGATTTTTAAAATCCTTTTTGAGCTCTTTCAAGAAGGCTTTTTGTTCTTGAGACCAATTCATCTTCCCTCTTGAGGCTTCACATATACGGAAATTTGTGAGTATTGTCCTCGTCTGAGTTTGTGTTTGGTTCTTCCCTGTTGACACAGAAGCTCTCAACTATGAGAGCTCTTTTTTGTTTCTTGCTCATATTGCAGCTTATTTTTTTTTTTAAGTTGAGATCCACTCCTCAGCCACCAGGGTCACTGTTTCAAGCTTCTTGTGCTGGGAGATAGGGGCTGTGTTGGTGGCTTTCTTCTCTGAGGCCTCTATGGGTTGTGTATTTCTCACCACCCTGGGCTTGCTCCCAGCATGTGCTGTGATGGCCAGGCCTGGTCACACCTATCCTGTGGGTGGCCCCCTAGTTGGCAGCCTGCCCTCTACCTGGTGCTGGTGGATCTTACCACTGGCCTGCTGCACCACTAGCCTGCCTAGGCAGGATCAAGGAGCCTCAGTTGCTTCTTGCTGACTTTCACCGACCCCCTCTACACTGAGCTGTGCTGAGGTGCCCTGTGCTCCCCCCCTTCCTGAGTCAGACTGACCTTTCCTGAAGTCTTTTAAATTATTTCCATTTGGAAGATTGTGATCCTCTTTCTTTTTGTAGGGTCTGTAGTTTCAGAATCTGTTTAGAGGCTTGATTTAATGTTGTTTTTAAGGGAAATTTGAGAGAGTTCAAGCAGCTTACTGTCTTCCCTCTACCATCTTCCCCCTCTATTTATTCTTTTTATTTTTTGGTGACTCAATTGGGGTTAAGTGACTTTCCCAGGGTCACACAACTAGTAAGTGTCAAGTGTCTGAGACCGGATTTGATCTCAGGTCCTCCTGAATCCAGGGCTGGTTCTCTATCCACTGTGCCACCTAGCTGCCCTCTGTTTATTCTTAATACCTTTCTCATCTATTCCTCTAATTTGCTATAAACACTAACTTAGGACAGCTCACTATTACCCCTGACTCCAAACTACTTCAAAAGCTTCCTAATAATCTTCCTGCTTCTACTCCTCTCCTCCAGCATCATTTTCATTCCACTGTAAAGCTCTTTTTTTAATGCATGAATTTATTTACTTATGCAATTCCTTTGATCAAAACCCTATCATCCATAGTATAAAGTCCGATATCAAGACCCTCTCCAATCTGAAACAACTTTAAATTTCTATCTCTTATTGCCTTCTTCCAGAATCTTTTTCCATTCTAGCATAGTTGGCCTACTTGCTCTTCTCTGCACGAATTCTACACTTTTCTGCTTCTGTTCTTTTGCTTCTATTGTTCCCCATGCTTGGGAGATTCTCTCTATCTTTGTCTTTGTTTGTGCCTCTCTTATACAGGATAATTTTGCATTATGACTATTTGTGTACATGTCATCTCCCTACCAGAGGAGAGAGACTGTGCTTTATTTAAAGTATGTATTTCCCCTTGAAGCAAGCACAGTGCTGTGTATACCGTA
Organism: Dromiciops gliroides; assembly: GCF_019393635.1. NCBI lineage: Eukaryota > Metazoa > Chordata > Mammalia > Microbiotheria > Microbiotheriidae > Dromiciops > Dromiciops gliroides. The sequence continues at coordinate 554,546,499 of NC_057862.1, forward strand.
GATGCTAAATAAGTGTCAAATTGAATTATAAACTTATATATAGTAACAATATACACCAATGAATTGGAAACCAACCTCTGAAGTCCTGAGTAAAATTCACCTTTGCCTTCACTTGTTTGATCTGTTGAATAATTCCTCTTTCTCTTTGGCAAGGGCTGAAAGATATCTGGAATATTTTCTCTTCCTATGAATTCCATGTCTCTTTTGATTATTCTTGCTTTATGGTTTTTACTTGGGGCCTGAGCATTTGTTCCAAGTACAGTCTCACCAATGACTAGTCAGAAATGCCAGCACATTTAATTAATTAATAAAGACTTACCAGTGGAGTCTGTACAATATCCCAGCTGAGCCTTCAACATGAACCTTTCTTGTCCTCTAGGCAGCAGCTGGCCCTGCTGAGCCAAAACTACATTGCCTCGTCGCCAAACCAGCAAGATGTGAATTTAATTTATTTCACTTGGAAACCATTCTGGCATATAGTAGAGACAAGAGCCTCAAAGGCCAGCATTGTAAAGGCAGTAGCCCCATGAGTAAGAAGATACATGGTTTCTATTAAACAAACCTAAAACTTGAGGATTGGCAGTACTGAGTTGCTCCCAGAGCAGATGCAGAGCATAATGTCTCACTGGGGAAGTCCAATGACTTCTGCACATTTCCCCAAGAATTCTTACTGATGGCTTTCACAATAAAAAATGGGAACAGACTTTATGTGAAATCTCTGTTCCTTACTGCCCATGTCTTCATGCCAACTAAAAGAATGTCCCCATGATATGATATAAATGTAGATAGGGAAGCACAGGACTTGAGTCCTGTTGTTCTTGGCCTTCTAGGTTCAACCGAGGAGCATCACCCTCACCACTGCCCTTTGTCCAGGATGCAGTTACATGGCAACAGCTCTGAGTAACTAAGAGAAGGAAAGAAAGTAAACTTATGTCAGATTTTTTATTGTTTCCACTCTACGTCCATATCTTTCTTGTCCCTGTGCATATTCTAGGGAGCCCATTTATCTGGCTTCAAAAAAGAAAGGTCTCCAGTATTTGATTTTCTAGAATCTTCTCTTGGCTTCCCTCACATGGTAGGTCTCCCCTCCTGGTCCTTTTCCTTTCTCTGTCTTCTCTTTTTCTGACTTTTCCATTAGTTCCTCTTCCTCCTTCTTTTTCCTAAATGTGAGAGAGGGTTTATGTCTTTGAGATCATCTGGGTTAGCACACTTATTTTATAGAAGTGTATATCAAGAGCCTCAGTGGCATATAGACTCTCTTAGGGTCACTTAGGTGATCACAGAGCTGGAATGAGAATTCGAGTCTTCTAATTCTCTATCCAGTGTTCTCTCTAGTATACCACAACAATTTTTCAAAAGAGCTGAAATTTTTATTAGCAGAGAACCAGAGAGTAGATCTGGAATAACAGGCAAGAAATCTAGCCTTTAACTTCCAACTTTGTATAATTTTAGAGGCCCAATACAGGCAATCCCTGCTGCCAACCTTTTTACAATTGTTTCTTTCATTTAGGAAGGTTGAAGGGATTGGTATATTTGAAATACAAGAAATGATCCAGAATTCAGAAAAAAAGCTCGGCTGTATAGTTATGACCACTAATATTGTAAGGAGGCAGTAACAAGAGCAACAACAAATCATTTCAAAGAAAAATAAGAGTAAGAAAGCAAAATGACTGTCTGATGAAGTGAGATGGAGGTGGAGGAATCCCAGCTGAGCTATTGAAAATCGTAAAAGATGCTGTTAAAGTACTGTACTCTATATGCCAGAAAATTTGGAAACCTGACTGGGGCTACTGGATTGGGAAAGATCAGTTTATGTCCCAGTCCTAAAGAAGGGCAAATTACCACATAATTATGTTAATTTTACATGCTAGCAAGGTTATACTTAAGATTCAGCAAGCTAGGCTTCTGCAGTATGCGAAGCAAGAATTACCAGAAGTACAGGTTGTTGTTTGTTTGTTTTTTTTGTATTTATCAGACTACTTCATTTTTTTTCCATAAAAGTATTTTATTATTTTCCAGTTACATGTAGAGATAGTTTGCAACATTTGTTTTTATAAGATTTCTAGTTTCAAATTTTTCTCCCTCCCTTCCCTCCCTCTCCCTTCCCCAAGACAGCAAACAATCTGATATAGGTTATACATGTACAATCACATTAAACATATTTCTGCATTAGTCATGCTGTGTAAGAAAAATCAGAGCAAAAAGGAAAAACCTCAACAAAGAAAACCAAAAAAAAAAAATAGAGATAGTATGGTTCAAGTACAGGTTGATTTTTGAAGAGGCGGAGGAACTAGAAACCAAAATGCCAACATTTGCTGTATTATGGAGAAAGCAAGGGAGTTCAGGAAAAAAGAAATACCACCACCTATTTCTGCTCGATTGACTACGAAAAAGTTTTTGACTGTGTGGATTATGGCAAAATATAGGAAGTTTCTCAAAGAGATGGGAGAACCAGATCATCTTGCTAGTCTCCTGAAGAACTTGTATGCAGGTCAAGAAGCACCAGTTAGAATTGAACATGGAACAACTGAGGGGTCTAAAATTGAAAAAGGAGTATGACAAAGCTGTATATTGTCACCTTCTTTACTTAACTTATATGCAGAGTGCATCTTGTGAAATGCCAGGCTGGATGAATCAAAAGCTGTACTTGAAATATTAACAATCTCAAATATGCAATTGATATCACTTTAATGACAGAAAGTGAAGAAGAATTAAGCCTCTTGATGAGAGTGAAAGAAGAGAATATGGGGCAGCTAGGTGGTGCAGTGGATAAAGCACTGGCCCTGGATTCAGGAGGACTTGAGTTCAAATCTGGCCTCACACACTTGACACTTACTGTGTGACCTTGAGCAAGTCACAACCCTCATTGCCCTGCCCCCCCAAAAGAAAGAAAGAAGACAGTACAAAAGCTGCCTTGAAGCTTACTTAATATTAAAAAAAACTGAGATCATGGCAACTGGTCCCATCACTTCCTGGCAAATAGAGGAAGAAGACATGGAAAGTGTGTCATATTTTATATTCTTGGTCTCAAACATCATTGTATAGGGTGATTGCACCTATGAAATTAAAATACTCTTATTCCTTCGAAGGAAAGATATGGGAAATCTTGGGAGTACACTAAAAAAAACAGAGAAAGCACCTTGTCAAGAAATATCCACATAGTCAAAGCTGTGTTTTTTCCAGTAGTAATGTATGGTTATGAGAGTGAGAGTATAAGGAAAATTGAGTGCCATAAAATAAACACTTTTGAATTGTATGGATGGAGAAGACGTTTAAAAGTCCCTTGGATAGCAAAGAGATCAAATCAATCAACACTTAGAGAAATTAATTCAGACTGCTAATTAGAAGAACAAATACTGAAGCTTAAGCTTAAATACTTTGGCCACATTAGTGAGAAGAGACATCTCATTGGAAAAGACCCTGATGTTGGGAAAGTTGAAGACAAAAGGAGAAAAGAACTTCAGAGGATGAGATGTATAGATTGTGTCATGGAAGTGATGAACATGAGCTATGTGGGCAACTCCCAAATCTGTTGTATTATTCCTAATATTTGTCCTCAGTTCTAGACTAATTCTCTCTCTCTCTCTCTCTCACACACACACACACACACACACACACACACACACACACACACACACACACACACACACGTATGCATGCATGTAACAAACATATTTACACAATGTATATATTATGTAGATGTGTATGTGTACATGTGTGTGCATATGTTGACCCCCCCCCCTTTTAGGATATGCCATCTTGGCTTTTGTATTTGTATCTCCAGTGCATAGGCCATTGCTTGCCACATACTGATTACTTAATTTTTTTTCATTCATTCATTCAGTCAGTCAGTCAGGCATCTATTCATGTTTCAGAGAAACTAGTTGATAGTAATCAGTACCAAAAGTGTCATTCATTTCCTAGCTTGAGCAGCCTGGGACTTAATTATGAAACTGAATTCAGTAGCTTATGACAGAAACCAGAGAGCTCACTTCTTTGAATCTAGCCACTCCATTTGCCCGGCACAGGGTGGGAGGGTGGGTTAATGGAATACAGGTCAAGAACTGGTCAAGTGCTACTGCTTCATGGAATAGATCTAAATTTAGAATGTCTACCAACAACTTCATAATATTTGAGGGCCAACCATAATGAAGAAATCACTTTCTTCATCACTTAGAGGGGCCTTATGAAAACCTTTACGTGAAAGCAAAGCAGAAAAAGAATTGCTCCATAGAAATAGGGTGAAAATTGGACACTGGGAGGGAAAGGCTGCTTATAGTGCAGCCAGATCACAACAGTATCAAACACCTTAAATCAAAAGTATAGATTTCTAATATCTTATTTCATTTCTTTCTCAACCTGAGATTGCCAGATTGGATTATACAGGAGTTTCTCCTTCAGATACTCTGAACAGTTTTCATGAACTTGTCTTAAGAATAAATTTTACTTTTTGATTGACAAACTACAGAATATTTTTTTTTTGGTTAAATTTTCAATCTGCAAATGCTTTTGTAATTTTCCTAAGGCCTTGGGATGATAAATTCAAATTTGGTCATATAACTCCCAAATATGTATCAGACCCATTAGAATCCAATTCAGATTAGAGAAAGCCTTTTCCATAGCTGTGCTTCTTTTTCATTTGCAATTCAGCATTGCAATTAGATTTGTGGATGTTTGTTTCATTATAAGCCTTCATTATTAGGAGTTTTAGTTTATTGTTGCTTCATACTTACCATTTTGCCTAATTATCTATAATGAGTTTTAGTAGAAAAAATTTATAAAGGAAAAAACCCACCCTCAAACTAAGAATATGAATGGACAGTGATTATTACAATATGCACTCTGCTGAGACATTCTGAAGCTCTACTGATTATCCAACATATATCAGTGGGTGCTTTTGATGACTGATTCTAGGACAATAAGAAGCCATTTTCCCCATTATATGATTGCTTTTGACTAATATCTGGTTGTCTTCCTTATCTCCTATATGCAGAGGCAGTTGCTTATAGAGGCACCTAGGTGGTGAAGAGGATAGAGTTAGGAAGACTTGAGTTCAAATCCACCTCAGATACTTTCTAGCTGTGTGACTCTGGGCAAAACAATAACCTTTATTTGCCTATGTTTCCTTATCTGTAAAATGGGGAAAAGAATAGCATCCACTTCCCAGGGTGGTTATGAGGATCAAATGACATAATAATTGTAAAGTGCTTAGCATAGTCTCTGGCAAATAATAAGTACTATATAAAAACATGTGTACCGTATCACAGTGTCACAGGCAGCAAAACTTATGATTTTGTTGCCTGTCTTTATCTATAATTATAATTTATTTCTTCATGGAACACCTTAGTTTTTTGGAACCCAGTTTGAAAAATACTATCCAAGGACCACAATTCTATCTGGAAGGCTGTCTCACTCTCCTCATCTGTAAAATAATTATAATAACAACAGTAGGCAAATTAGACAATATTCCATGGATTTACCTTCTAAGCATTCTGTAAGAAGGGATTAGCTCAAAGTAAAGAATCAACAGAACCTAAGGAAATACTACTTGAGTACTAAAGACTGAATGTTGAAGGAAGAAGGAAAGAAGGAGAGTCAGTGAAAAAGATAGGGAAAGGGCCTTAGAGAGTTAAGAAGATAATTCAGGGTAGTGTCACAGATGCTAATGATATCGGGGTTGGGACTATTAAAGTTTAAACTGGCCATGGACATACCTAAGTAGAGGAAGATTAAATCCTATAGAAAGAAAGTCAGTTAGGCTTGGCTACTACCTGAGCTGGGAGACAGAAATAAATCCAGAGGTCAGGACTATCTCCCTGACTCTCAGGAATCTTTCCCCCACCCCACCCCCAAAAGGGAATTTCCCATAGTCAGGTGGTCACCCCATCTGTCATGTCACCATCCATCCTCTATAAAGGCTTTGGCCTCCCTCCAAGTTGAGGAGAAAAGTATTTCAGAGCATCATGTCTCTGAGCTATCTGCTCTTGAGGGGAAGTCTTTGACTTCCCTCTTGGTCCTTTTCTGTAGCACCTAAATAAAAGACTATTTTATTTTAATTGAATTGTGTGTGAGAGGGTATAATTCTTTACAGAGTAATACCTAAGGACCCCCAACACCTATTTCCCCTGTGACACTAATAAAGATGGAAGGGTCATATATTAAAAAGGAGTCACATAAAATTATAATTGAGAACAAGCCATTGAGTTTATTGATTAGAAAACATTGGGGAGCTCTGAGAGAATATTTTCTTGAGAGTCCTGAACTGCTAAAATTAGATGTCAGAAACCCAAGGAATGAGAGACAGCTTGTCACAAAGGAGAGAAAGGGAGCCAAGACTCAGAATTAATAAGACTTAAAATGAGATAATATTTGGAAAGTTCTATGTAAATGCTAGCTATTGTTATTATTATTAATGTTATTGTTGTTGGTATTATTATTATTTACCTGAGTTTAAATCCAGTATGTAACACAAGCCGGTTATATGGATCTTATTCAGTTATTTCAGTCATGTTTGACCCTTTGTGACTCCATTTGGGGTTTTCTTGGCAAAGATACTGTAGTGGTTTGTCATTTCCTTCTCCAGTGGATCTTTTTTTTCAGGCAATAAAAGCTAAAGTGATTTGGCAAGGGTCACACAGCTAGGAAGTGATTTGAACTCAGCTCTTCCTGACTCCAGGCCAAGTGCTCTATCCACTAAGGCACTGGCTATCTAGGCAAACCAATTAATGTTTTTCAATGCCTCAGACAACTATCAAAGACGCTTAATTACAGCATTTTTGCAAATATGGACATACCTCCACAACATTTCTAGAATTCATTCCTTCTCTCTACTCAATGGCTTCCAATCTTGTTTAGACTCTCCTCACTTCCTCTACCTCAGCCCACCCTCCACATAGCTGCTAAAAGGATTTTCCTAAAATGTAGGGTTTTGGGGGCAGCTGGTGGCACAGTGGATAAAGCACCGACCCTGGATTCAGGAGGGCCTGAGTTCAAATCCGGCCTGAGACACTTGACACTTACTAGCTGTGTGACCCTGGGCAAGTCACTTAACCCTCATTGCCTTGCCCCCCAAAATAAATGTAGGGCTAACCATATCACCCCTCCTCCTCAAAAGCTCCAACAACTCCTTTTTGTCTTTTAGGATTAAATATAAACTCCTTCATTTGGCTTTTAAAACCCCTCAACAATCTGTTTCCAACTTTGATATTCTATATTACTCTTCCCATACTCTATTGTTTTCCCAGAGTAATTGTCATTCAGTTTCTCATACATAACAGCTCTATACCTTTTTATTTACTGTCTCTTATGCCTGGAATGCCCTACTGACTCATCCCTACCTTCAGAGTCTTTTACTTCTTCCAAATCTCAGCTCAGATTCCATTTTCTTCAGGAAGCACATTCTGATGAATCTAGCTGCTAGTGTTTTCCCCACCCAAATTACCTTGTATTTATTTTGGATATATCTTTTGTATAGTGATCCTTGAGGGCAGGGATATTCTGTTTTTGTCTGTATTCTCAGGGCCTACCATAGTTCCTGGCTCATAGTAGGTGCTAAATAAATGCTTGTTTATTGATTAATGATTAAACAGTTGCTGATCTTCATTGGTAGAGGGAATTGTCTCACTAGGAGTTCTATCCATCAATGAAATCACAGGAATAGATGAAAATCCTTTTAAAAATATGAGTGTGTAGGGAGCAGTTGTAGAACACAAATTCTAGCAAGTTGGCAGTGAAGGGAAGGAAATAAGATGCAGCTAGAGGGAGCAGCAGAGTTAAATTAAGCCTTTTTCAAGAGAGTGAGGTTGCTTGTGGGAAAGGAGTTTCAAGATATGAAAGTCAGTATAATAGAAGTAATTTATCAAAAGATATAAGAAGGGATGGGACTGAGAGCAGAGAGATAATATTTCATCTTGATATTCTTTTTTTTAAGCTATGCGATATTTGTCTCTCTCGATATATGTATATATATATATATATATATATATATATATATATATATATAATTTATTTGTGTGGGTCAATGAGGGTTAAGTGACTTGCCCCAGGTCATACAGCTAGTGAGTGTCAAGCATCTGAGGTTGGATTCAAACTCAGGTATTCCTGAATCCAAGGCTGGTGCTTTATCCACTGTGCCACCTAGCTGCCCCTCATCTTGATATTCTCAATAAAATAGGTATAGGGATGATCTGCTGATTGTCAAGAGAGTAGAAGTGAGATTAAGGGTTTAAGGAATGTGTACAAGATTTGAAATAACCACTATAGAATATATGTGAAAGATTCAATGAGAGAGAGATAGAAAGGATTATTGAGCAACAATGAGGGGATAGTTTAAGTTAATATAACTTGTAATGGGCCAATTCATCAGACAACTTCAGATCAATCTTAAAATCATAGACACCTTCATTCTAGGTATCTTCTTCTGTCTTTTTTTCCTCTTCCTCTTCTTCCTTCTCCCAGGATTTGGACTCCAACTCCCCACTCTACCAAGGTCTAATAGGTGAGCTTTTGCCTTATCTTGCCTCAAACCACCACAGAATTTGCTGTCCATCCTAAATTCCTTTCCAACTCTAGCTCCTCTCATGTGTTGCCTTCCCATATTAGAATAATAATTGTCCTCTTTAGGGACAATAGGGTCTGTCATTGTTATTTCCTCAGCACTTAGTACAGTTCCTGGTAGTACCAACATTAGTCCCAAGGAAGTAGGATCTCTTTTCCAGGCCCTGTCACTTAGAGAACTCCACATTTTAGGGAAGTTCACTCATCAGAAACACAAGAGATTATTAAGATAAAATGAAATATGAAGAATGAAACAAAATAATGATGAATGACCTGAACAACCAAACAAATGTTATCTTATTTACATGGCATATATTATATGGGACATATAGGAAAGTCTGCATACACCTAAATTAAGCCAGCCAATTGTCCTGAATAATGTAGATGAAGGTGAATGCTGGGTAAATGCAGATGATTGCTAGTGGAGGAATGTGACCACACAGGAAAACCTCCCAATTTGAAGCTGAGGTGGCTGCTTGTGCTATATGTGCATGTGACCAGCACTGGGACTTGTTGTATATGATTTAATTCACCACTCTCCACAGCCACTGAAGTAGGCACTGCTCAAGACCCCTTGGTACTTCCTGGCAGCTCCTGCCTAGATGCCCTCTGTCCCAGGATGCTATGGAGGTTTAGGATGATTCTTAAAGTCCTCTGTGCATTGTAGGAAAAACACTGTGGCCAAGGGCAGCAGGATGAGGCAGGTAGAGGAACATCCAGTCAACGTCATGTTCTGAATATCACTTTCCTTCTCATAGCCAAACAGGATGTGATGGAACTCAGTATACAATGGAAGCATAATAATAATATCTATTAACTAGAATTTAAAGAGCACTTTGAGGTTTAGGAAATGCCATACGTTTGCTATCTCATTTAATCTTTTTTTTTTAATTTTATTTATTTCTTTATTTCTTTATTTCTTTATTTATTTTACGGGCAATGGGGTTAAGTGACTTGCCCAGGGTCACACAGCTAGTAAGTGTTAAGTGTCTGAGGCCGGATTTGAACTCAGGAACTCCTGAATCCAGGGCCGGTGCTTTATCCACTGTGCCACCTAGCCGCCCCTATCTCATTTAATCTTAACAACCTGGAGAAATGGGTGCCATTATTATCCACATTTTATAGATGAGGAAACTGATTTTGTGTGAGGTTAAGTGCCTTACCCACTGTCATACAACTAGCAAATGTCTGAGACCAGGATTCAAACTGAGGTCTTCCTGATTCTAAGTCCAGAGTTCTCCTCACTGAGCCACCTAGTCTGGAGATTTCAAACACTATTTTTAAAACCTCAGAAATAGTTGGTTTGGATTTGGCAATATGGCTTTTCATTCTCTATTACTTGGAGGAGGAGAGAGATTAAAAATAATGGGCATAATCTGTAGGGAGAAAGATTTCAGCTGAATATAAAGAGCCAGCAAGAGGCACCTTGGTTTATAACAGGCTGACCCACCCCACCACACACAAACACATATTAGCTGTGTGACCATGAGCAAGTCATTTAACTTTTCAGTGCCCAGCAACAGAGTCCTCCAAACTATATTGACAGTGTACCACTATTAGTAAAAATTAATTAATTAATTAATCGATTAAAAATTTTGTTCATTTGGAAATCATATGCATATACAACTATACTAAAGATAAATTATGAAATTAAAAAATAGACATTAAAAGAGATAAAGAGCAAATAAACAACCTGAAAATATTTTATTTATCAGTGGTACTAAAACCATTTAGCTTTCATTAAACTATTCATTTTAAATGAAAACAGCGTGACTAAATATGCTTTATTATTTAAAAGAGCAAACTTATATGTCCTGGCAGATAAAGCTGTGTTTTAAATAATAATTGTCTGGGTAATTCATTATTCAGTTAATTTGATTTATGTAGTTAGCCAAGCATGTGAATTCTTTTAAAACCTATTTTACTGAAGGATACATGAGACAACATTTAATAATGGGCCATAAGTCAGAGAATATTTTTATATTGAGAGCAATCAGATAGGAAGTTAACTCCTGAGTTTAATGGTAGATTATAGGGACTTCCAGATGAAGCCATTCCCTTTACTTATTCAGACCTGCACTTTCACTGCAATTTATAGATTTAGAGAGAGACTTAGAACAGTGAAAAGTAGTGAGTTGTCTAGAGTCACAGAACCTATATGCATCAGAGGCAGGACATGAAACCCAAGTGTTCCTGACTCCCCATTTTCTATGACACAATGCCTCTCACAATGTTTCCTGCTTTTTATGTAGTTCCCTTGATAATTATTTCATTTCATGCTTTATTTGGAACTGTGTATTCCTGCTGTTACATTTTATTTACATAACTGGTTTTAAATAATTATATTCCAGCTAGACAGGATGAGGAGATGTTCCCCAAACTCTGCCCTCTTCTACCTCTAAATATTTGTGTGGTCTCTTCTACAAGCCTGTGATTTGCTATTCCCTCTTCATCTAGTCTTTTCCTCTCACTGGATGAAGGAGTCATTCATCCTTGGTTTTCTCATTTGAACTTTCTGGTATGTTTGTAGGGAATCTGATCTCCTCTAGGTTCTAACCTATGCCACTACTCCCACAATTCCTGAGTTTGTGGCTTTCTCCTGTGACTATATGCAGAGACTAATTGAAGATGGACATTTTATTTTATTTTTTTAAAAGAATCGCTTTAGTTCTTTAAAAACTAAACTTTAAAAACTACTTGTGTCAGTGACCCGAGTTGTCCAACTTCAACCAGTTTCAGGAAACCTAGAAGACAGGTGCAGGAGAATATAGCCAACATAAAAACATACCAACAGGAAACTGGGTACAACAGTTGTATAAAGTCATGATGGAATTCAAACTTTCACAAAAATTACTTTTGCCTTCATCCCTGGAACCATTTCTCTTTGCTCCTTCTTTTAACACTATTCTGACCCCACTTCCTGCCAAACAGAGAAAATAAATCACTGACCTCTCTTAGCCTTAGTTTCCTTATCAAATAAGGCAGGGTTGGATAAGATGACCTTTAAAGTCCCTCCTACCTTTAAATCTATATTCCTAAGTGACAGAGCATGGAGCCCCATCTGGAGAAAGAGCCAAGCATCTCACCCATCTGCATTATAATGGATCTTTACTGCATGAAACAAAGCAACCCAATTTGAAAAGGAGAAACATTTTTATTCTCCAATGAGAACACCTCTCTTTATATACTATGATTGGCATTTTGCATCTTCATGAGTCAATTTCAGCTTCGGGAAGTGGGGAGAGAGGAGATGGGAGGAAGCAATCAAAGTATAATGTGCAGGCTATTGCATTTTATGACCTTATTAAATCAATTAGTTACTCTATGCTATGAAAGGCTCAGTGCCAGCTTAGTGATGGCAAATAATAAATTGTCCCACATTTTCTAATAAAAATGAATAAATTCATACCATTAGGAGTTTTATATATTTCTATTAAATTTTTTGCTGGAGTGTCAAGTAGTAAAGTCTTTTGCATTTATCCTGACAACACAAATTCCAAATTCAAATCATCAGTTCAATGCCAAGGTCATCATTACTACTGATATTCATGAAAATAATCAAAACAGATATTCTGTGGGGGGGGGGGGGAGAAAACTTTCCAAGAGTGGAAACCACTTCACTCCCCTCACTCTTTTAACAACTCTTAAAAAATATTCTGGGGGCACCTAAGTGGCACAGTGGATATAGCACCAGCCCAGGATTCAGGAGCACCTGAGTTCAAATCCAGCCTTAGACACTTGACTAGCTGTGTGACCCTGGGCAAGTCACTTAACCCTCATTGCCCCCCCCCCCAAAAAACATTCAGATACTTTAAGAACATTTACAGACAAACTCATCACTCTTTCTCACAAAAGTATAAGCAGGATTAATCACTATCTACCTCTTAAAGATTAAGACATGGACATAGTGAGATTAAGAAGTTTCTCTCTGACCACATAGTGAGAAAGATACAGAGTCAGAAAGGCAACCTAGATGCCTGGGCAGGGTTGTGTCCCAAGGGTCAGACATCACTAATTATCCTTTATAAGAGGTAGCTCTAGCAGCACCAGACCCAAGATGGTGGCCAGCAGGAGGCTAATGAAGGAACTGGAAGACATCTGCAAGTGTGGGATGAAAAACTTCCATAACACCCAGGTTGATGAAGCTAAATTATTGATTTGGCAAGAGCTCATTGTTCCCGAAAACCCTCCATATCACAAAGGAGCCTTCAGAATAAAAATCAACTTCCCAGCAGAGTATCCATTCAAACCACCTAAGATCACATTTAAAACAAAGATTTACCACCCTAACACTGATGAAAAAGGGCAGGTTTGTCTGCCAGTCTGCTGAAAACTGGAAGCCAGCTACCAAAACTGACCAGGTCATCCAGTCCCTCATAGCACTGGTGAATGATCCCCAGCCTGAGCAACCCCTTCAGGCTGACCTAGCTGAGGAGTACTCTAAGGACCATTAAGAATGCTGAATACTTTACAAAAATTATGGGTAAAAGCGACCCTTGGACTAAATCTTCCATGATTGATTCCAAGCAAGGCAAGCAGAGACCCAGAGCAGTACATTTCCAATACTCTGAAACCAGGACACTTTGGGAAATTGACAGGGGCCACCACTTGACATTAACTTGTGGCAGTTACTAATTTCCTACAGTTTTCTTAATCAAACGTGGTCTAGATAAACCTGTAAAGAAAGGATTAAAAATTTAAGATGTTCTAGTTCTGATTTCTTTGTTTTAAAAATCACTGCTTCAATCTACCTTTAAAAAAAATAAGGGATAGCTCTGATGGTTGATCAGAATTATCCTTTAGAACCAAGTCTGCTTGTATCTAGAGTGAATCACCTGTGTGATATCCTTTTATGGGTATCAAACAACTAAAATAAAGTCAAAACTTAATAAACCCTCCACCAAACAAATTTCTGTTAGTACTTAAAATTCTTCCATAAGAAACTACTTTGTGCTATTGAAGATTCTGAGGAAAAAATTACAATGTCATCTGGAAGGGGTAATAATTGAACCAATATCAGCCAATTTCAACTTAGTTGAAATTGAGTTTACTTGATTTGCTACAGTTATCTTGTAGGTCCATAAGGCAGTGGGTAAGGACACATGGTAGGAGTAAGATATGGGTCAGCAAAGGTTTGTATGTCCAAGTTATTAACTGGGTATTTATGAACTTTAACAAAAAAAAAGTTTGATAACTATTTCCATATTACTTGTTTCCTTTGTGGCCCTATTATTTTATGCATTTAAAAACATTGCAAGAAGTTCAGACCTCAACAGGCTGCCAAAAGGGTCCATGGCACAAAAACAGTTAAGAATCCATGGTAGCCTGAGAATCTGTTCTGGAGAGCAGGCCCTGGTGGGACAATAAATTGGGATAGAAAAGGACAGAATAAAAGTCTATTTAGAAGGGGCAGCCAGGTGGCGCAGTGGATAGAGTATTGGTCCTGGAGTCAGGAGGATCTGAGTTCAAATCCAGTCTCAAAAACTTGACACGTACTAGCTGTGTGACCCTGGACAAGTCACTTAACCCCAATTGTCTCACCCCCCCTCCCCCCCAAAAAAAGTCTATTTACCTTGAGTTCAGGATGAAGACATATTGTACTTGAGGGAGGAAGGATGTCAAAAGCAAACCTTGACTTATTTACAATATGTTTTTTCATTCATTTGTTCATTCATTCATTCACTCATTCAACAAATACTTAATGAACTCTCTTATGTGTAAGGGACATTCACCCTAAATCTAGCCTAGAGGAAAGCCTTTCAGTAGAAACATCCATGCATCTAGAGTAGCTTGTCATCTGTCTTGCTACTTCTCTCTTCCAAACTAGATTGATACTCAGCAGACTGGACCTCCAGAAACCTTGGGAGAATCAATTCATTTAGCTTTGGAACTCTGTCCTAAGGCTAAGCTATCCTCATTTATGAATGAATGAAGGAATTCAAGCTTATCTAGATCACAACATTTAGATAACCCCAGAAATGCTTCAGATTCACTTACCCCTGATAGCTTATCATCTGTTCCAATGTCTTATTCATATTATGCACCTCTGACAGTCTCTTTCCTGCTGTACACATTGTTGACCTCTCTCTGTTGGTAGATTAATAAAATCAATACTGCCCTTGGAAACAGTGAAAAAACAACCACCATATGCTGTTATTTACAATTCCTATGATTGACTCTCTTGACTCAAGTTCCCTTCCTGGCCACCACTCCCTTATATAGCTTGTCTTTCCCTATTTGTATGAAAGCTTTATACAGGCAGATACTGTCTCATTTTATATTTGCGTTTACAATAGCAGATCAATATTTGTCCATATCATGTTCAGTCAGTAGTAAGTATTTTTTTCATTCATGTATTCATTAATAAAGCATAGGTAAATTCATCCAAATTAGACTGGTCAATATTTTACAAGGATGAGATATATATTTAATTTCCTATAAGAATTTTTGAAAATCCTCCCATTTTTATATCTGTTCAAGTGCATTCTATACCAAAGAGCAATCATCCAGTAAACTTGGGGGCATCCTAGACTTTTATACTTTTTAGCTTAGTTAGAAGTATCCTGTTAGAGGTATTGTGTTAGGTGCTGGAAATAAGCGGACAAAAATAAAAAATAATTCCTGTTCTCAAGTAGCTGATATACATTAGGAGGAATATAATAATTATACAAAATCTTCTTGGTATCATCTATGTTGTATGGCCCGAGAGAGAAAATTAGTAGTAAATGGTATTTAAGAATTTCTTTGGCCAAAAGAAGAAAAATCAGTCATTCTCTAGTGGCCAACCTTCTAGTGATGAACTTCTGTGAACTTAGTGAGCCTAGAGCTCAGAAAAGAGGTACATAACACAATTTTTCAGAGTCTGTTCTTAAAACCTTTATAATTTGTGTGAACCCACTAAGAATTTGAGATTAACTGGCAGTCTTTGAGACAGTGACACAACTTTTGTACCAAGATGAGACATTGAAGCAGTACATCAGTAAAAGAATAATAATTCATATTTATACAGTATTCTTTGGTTCCAAAGAACTTTATGTACATTATTTTATTTAATCCTCATAACAAGCCTGAGATGGTAATGTGAATATTATTCCCATTTTGCAGATGAAGAAACTGAGGGTCAGAGAAGCTAAGTGATTTGCTCCAGGTTTAGGGGTATGCTGATAAATATCTAACAGCTCTCTCTCTGAAAAAATAGTTTGCATGGCACACTTAATTTTAAGCTGCATTATTAACTCTTTATTAAAATCAAGCCACCTATTTAGAGTGTTGATTTCTGAAGTGTAGATGCTCATACTGAAAATTTAACAATTGGTCATTCCAGGAAATTTCAGCTGGCTTCCCTGCCAAAGTTATGAAGCTAATAATGATAGATCTAGGATTTCTAACCAAGAACTCCTCATTCCAGATCCATGGCTCTTTTCACTAACCCATCATACCTTTGCATAATATCATCTCTGGCTATGTCAGTGAAGGTGGCTGGTCATAGAACTTTTGGAAAAATGTTGAACAAATTTTTCATGCAAATTTGGTATTTTTTTTTCTATACACCAAGATATAGGCCAGATACTGAAGGGAAATAACTTTTTATGATCTCAGAAGTTGTAAAAAATGGTTTTTCATGTGTGTAAATTCTTTTAAAAAGGATGAAGGAGAAATGAATGAGATCTGTATCTTATATAGGCCATCCTTCAGCTGCTAGGTGATTAGAGTTTTCCATAGTCTCCTACTAGTAATGATGATATTTTGTAAGCCTTTCCTTTCTCTCTAGAAATTGGCAGCATATGTGTGGAGTTCTTTGAAAATTGAATATTATTTTTTTTATCTACATTGGTTCAAGTGAGTTTGTAGATACCAATTTTATGATGTGACTGAGGTTGACAGAGAACTTTAAGGGCCCAAATCTGAGAATGCTAGAGATCAAGAATAAATGCTTTTTCTATGATATGAAAAAAAGTTTGGGAAGACTCAGGTTTCAGAGGCCAGGGCTACAATGAATGGCTTAAGGGGATTCATGAGTGAAACTGATGAGGACTTTGAAAGCTCAGAATGGTAAGTCATGCCAAGTAGAATCTTGGCCTAAGTAGAACACTTTAAGTTACCACTCTTTGGCTATAGACAGTGAACATCTTTTACTTTCCCACATTTGAATAAAGTAGTCTTTGTAATTTGAAGATGAACTAACTGAAAGTATAATAACTGAATGACTCATTCTGGGGGAAGTAGATAGAGCAGAGGACAAAGGTCCACAAAATCGTAGACTGTTAAAGATGCAAAGTACTTTAGAAGTTGTGGAGTCAGGCCTATCATTTTTTTTTTTTTTTGCAGAGCAATGAGGGTTAAGTGACTTGCCCAGGGTCACACAGCTAGTTAAGTGTCAAGCGTCTGAGGCTGGATTTGAACTCAGGTCCTCTTGAATCCAAGGCCAGTGCTTTATCCACTGCACCACCTAGCTGCCTCCAGGCCTATCATTTTTCACATAAGGAAGATGATTCTGTAACGATTGGAATGACGCCACCTGCTGGAGACTTACTGTAGAAGAGTTCTGCCCATGAAGTGAAGGTCTTTGAGGGCAAGACCAGGAGTCTTTTCTTTGGCGTCAGGAAGTGATGCGGGCTAGTGGGAGGAAGAAGGAAGAGACTGGCGGCTCAGTCTCACGCTCTTGCCTTTGGACTCTGGTGGAGAGCAGAGCTAGAAATGTGCTCTCCCTTTAATAGATAGGAATCTAGGCCTTTCTCTCTCTCTTTGCCAAATTCTTATTCTCCTTAATAAATGCTTAAAAGTCTAACTCTTGCTAAAGCTTATAATTTATTGGTGACCACTCATTAGATATTTTAGACAGACTAGCTAGAATTTTAGCCCTTAACAATTCCCAGCTAAAAAGGAGGAGCTCCTAACATCCCTTGGGCAGTACTGACAAGTGATCAGGTACAAACATGGAGAACCTTCCTTTGAGCATCTGCAGGGCAGTTTTCTTTCATCTTTCAAAACATCAAATTGAAAACCTGCAATAAACAAAACCCAAGGGGGAAATCTAAGAAAGTCAACACATTTCTTTAGCCCTTTAAGGTTTACAAGGTACTTTCTCCATGACAACCTTGTGAGGTAGGTACTGCCAAGTGTTATTAGCTGCATTTCATAGAGAGGCAGAGCAACACTGATTATCAATAATTTCTGGATATCAATCCTGGGTCCAACACTTATTATTTGTGTGACACCAGGCAAGTCAACCATAACCTTTTTGAACCAAAAAGTACTCATTTATGAGATGGACATAATAATGTTTGTATTATATACCAGGTTATGAGAAGAATGCTATGTAAACTATAGGGATATATATAGCATGATGCTGTGGAAAAGAATAATGGACTTGGAGCCAAAGAACCAATCTTCTAAGCCCAGTTGCGCTATTGCCTACCTGTGTGACAATGAACAGCTCACAACCCTTTTGAGTCTCAGTTCTCTCATCCTTAAAATGAGGGGAATGGCCTCTAACATCCTTTCTAGTCTAGATCTAAGAATCTATTGATGAGGGGGTTCAGATTATGAAATTAGGACTTGCCTGTGGTCTCACAGATAATGAAAGTCAGAACTGAGTTTTTACCTAGCTATCCTTGTTTCAAGGTCAGTACTTTTATCAATATATTAGGTCCTATTTAATGAATGTTCTCTGGAGATTTCCTGAAACTCAAAAAAAAAGGAATTGAAGAATTTAAAATATTTTTGTTCAATATTTGGAATTAGGAATAATCCTGATAGATACTTCCTATTTAATCAGTCAATGAAATACAACCTGCCTTAGCACTATGTGAGGTGCTACAGAATAGAGGTATCTAACTCTTCCTTGTCAAGACTCTCACATTTGGGGAGAACCAGCTTAAAATGTAATTGTAAGATAAATGACAAATTAAAATAATAACAATAATAAATTTAAAAAATAGCATAAAACATATATAGTGTTAATCTATGGTTTCTTAAGTCAATAGGTACCCCACAGGGATGCATTTCTTTTTGAGTTCTAAAGATGATAAAGAGGATGGCTACTAAAAAAAATAACCGACAATATGACACTTATCCTTAAGGAGCCTGAAATTTAAATATTTTTACTCTAGATTTTTACTCAGAAAAACGCAGACTTTTAATTTGCATGTGAGTTTGCTTTTTGTTCACGATTATAAAATACATTTGTGTTTATTGATTGATTGTTTTTGTGAGGCAATTGGGGTTAAGTAACTTGTTCAAAGTCACACAGCTAGTAAGTGTCAAGTGTCTGAGGCTAGATTTGAACTGAGGTCGTCCTGACTACAGGGCTGGTGCTCTATTCACTGTGCCACCTAGCTTTCCTGATTGATTGATTGATTGATTGATTGGAGAGTAGAAACTGGTCATGGCTTGACTTTGTCTATAATAGATTTTTCCATAATGGCTTAAGGTATGAAATCATTGGTTTGGTGAAAAGGGGAATTAGTATTCATTAATATAAGATTCAGGATATTAGAATGCCTCCAGACTTATGCCTAGATGCAGGGCTCATGTTAGGCTCATCTCCAAATTAGAAAGGAGAGGTGTAAGTTGAAGGGAAGGCACATGCAGAGGTATCTCAACATGACATCCAGGGAGTTTTAGGGTTTTCCTTAGCTACTATATTTGGAAAACTGAACTTCAACATTTTCACATTATGGGATATACTCTAATGAGCAGGAGATGCCAGGGTTACCTGCAGAGAGTCTCTACTGTGCCTAGGGTTCCAGAGACTATATATTTCTGTGTCAGCCATGAAGATATTCTGAAATAATGTGTGGGAACTCAGGACTACTTTCTCATCTTGTGCCCATGGGCAAGAAAGAGCTTTCCAAAACAAGAATGAGTTTTTCCTGGGAGTTTTCTTCCCCTTTGCCCCCACTCCCTATACCTCTCTTACTTATTCATTCAATAAACACTTACAGTGTACCAGTATATTTGTGATAGATGCTAGGGGTAAAAAACAACAAACTTAAAACACACCCTGCCTTTAACAATCCTAAATTCTATGGGAGAGGTGAGGAACAATATGTACATAGAAAAATAAAAACAAAAGACAGCGTTCCAAAAGACTTAGAACCATTTTAAGCTACTGTTTCTCAGTAATATTTTGTTTTTCCCAAGTTACATGTAAGGACAATTTTAACATTGATTTTTAAAAAAAAATTTGAGTTCCAAATGTTCTCTTTCCCTCCTGCCTCACTGCAACAACAATTTTATCTAATTTATTTATGGTCAATCATGCAAAACACATTACTATATTAGTCATGTCATGAAAGAAGACACAGACCCAAAGGGGAAAAAACAAGAAAAATACAGAAAGTGAAAAATAGTATGCTTTGTTCTGCATTCAGACTCCAACAATTCTTTCTCTGGAAGTGGATAGCATTTTTTATCATGAGGCTTTTGGAATTGTTTTGGATCATTGCATTACTGAGAATAGCTAAGTCATTCACATTTGATCATTGTACAGTATTGCTATTAATATGTACAATTTTTATCCTTGTTCTGCTCACTTCACTTTGCATCAATTCATATGTCTTTCTCTGTTTTCCTGGAATCTGCCTGCTCATCATTTCTTTCTTTTTTTATTTTTTGCAGGGCAATGGGGGTTAAGTGACTTGCCCAGGGTCACACAGCTAGTAAGTGTCAAATGTCTGAGGCCAGATTTGAACTCAGGTACTCCTGAATCCAGGGCCAGTGCTTTATCCACTGTGCCACCTAGCCGCCCCCTCATCATTTCTTATAACATAGTAATATTCCATTGTAATCATATACCACAACTTGCTCAGCCATTTCCCAGTTTTGGGGCATCTCCTTAATTTCTAATTCTTTATCACTACAAAAATATCTTCCATAAATATTTTTGTATAAATATGTCTTTTGGTGGGGGGCAGCTAGGTGGCACAGTGTATAAAGCACCAGCCCTGGAATCAGGAGTATTTGAGTTCAAATCTGGCCTCAGACACTTGACATGTAATAGTTGCATGACCCTGGGCAAGTCATTAAAACTGCCATTGCCCCCCACCCCCAAAAATGTCTTTTTTCCCTTTTTTGTATCTCTTTGGGATATAGACATAGTAAACTAGTGTTATTAAAGTTTTAAAATACACTAAAACTTTTTGGTCACCCTGTATATACAAATTTCCATGGGAAGATATTTGTAATAGGCGATCAGTAAAGCCTACTAATAGAATGTGACACAGTCTGAGATTTGTAGAAAGCCATGGCTTCTGTAAGGCAGAGGTAAGTAGTGTATACCTGTATCCCTTGCACCTGGCACAAGATTGTGCACACAGAAGGCACTTAATCAAAGCTTGTCAACTGATTGATGGACATAATAGATGGGATATTCTGTAAAGTGAACAGCACTTTTGTTGGGATGTAGAGTATGGGTAGGATAGTAATGTGAAAAAATCCCCTGAAGTGGTCATGTGTATTCAAATTTGCACTATTTGAAGGTATAATTATGTAAAATATGATCATTGTTTTCAGTGCAATGGAAATATATAGCATGAATTCCAATACTGGGACTACTTCAGGTGCTTCATTATTTACATTATTCAAAAAACTAGAGTGAGAATGGGAAGGACTTTAAATGTCAAGCCAAGGGGTTTATATTTTATCCTAGATGCAAGAGGGAACTCCTGGAGCTTCTTATTCAGGGGAATGATCTTGGGAGTTATAGATAATCAAATTCATTTGTGTATTTGGGAGAACCTTGAGGATGATTTGGTTACCTATTTATGTCCCTGTGTGAGCTATCTTACCATTCTAATATTTTAATATTTTTGATTAAATTTGTAGCTTGTATGTGGTCTGTAAATAGATAATGTTGTACCATTGGGAGAGAATTTGCATAACTGACTACCCCAAACACCAGATATAAAGCCTGAGGAAATTTGGAGAAAGAGCTCCCCAAGATATTTTTGGGGACTGTTATTATATTTATGGAAGTCCCCCTGAAATATTTGATAGAATGCCTCTTTATGAAGGATTGGAGCTAATCTGAGGCTACCATTATAAGGATCCATCAAAGCTCTATTTTTGAAAATTTTATTCTGTATAAATCTAGGGTATAATTTAGCAGCATTTCCCCCCTCCAGTATAAGCTCTCTTTAAGGCTTGGTGAGTTGGATCAAAAAAGCATTATATTATTGTTTGTAAAAGTATTATTTCAGGTTTCCTGTTTATTTTTTAAGTGATACTGTGAACTGGATTCAAGTAACTTTGATAAAGAGAAATGGAACTGCGTTGAGGTGCATTGTTTATAGTCTGTGTATTGCATTGCATACTTTCTACATACTTGCTAAGTGTGAAGGAATGTGTATGTTAGATTGTCTTGGATATCCACCATAGTTATTCAGTTATTAAAAACAACTAGTGTACAGGGGCAGCTAGGTGGTGCAGTGGATAAAGCACTGGCCCTCAAATCTGGCCTCAGACACTTGACACTTACTAGCTGTGTGACCCTGGACAAGTCACTTAACCCTCATTGCCCTGCAAAAAACAAACAAAAACAAAAACAAACAAACAACATCAACAACAAAAAACCTAGTGTACAGCACTGGAACTAAATCCCCATCAAAGACTGCTGGTTTTGGAGCTATCCATTGACTGTGATGATGATGAAGATGGAGAAGATGCAAGCAGATAATATCATGGGAATCCTGGAATCTCTGGTTCAAAGGCATCTAGATAGAAAGATATTCAATTTAGGGAACTCTCCAGTGACTGAAGAATGGAAGTATCACCTGAGCTTTACTTCCAGTCTGCCTTATATAGTACTTTGCTGTACTGTTATACAGTCTGTGACTAGCGCAGTATTGTCAAATTCAAATAGAGAAGGAGGCCACTAATATATAAATAAGCATCTCTGTCAGGCACATATTGACTTAGTTTTAAAACGTAATATTAGCTATTTTTTGTATTTTATTGATTTTGTTAAATATTTCCCAATTGCATTTTAATCTGGTTTGGGCCCACTAGTGAGTACTTTGGGCTGCATGCAACTCACAATGAAGGCTGGTGTCATGTTCTGCATGGTTAGTTATCCTAAACACCCCACACAGAACCTACAAAATATACCAAACGTTTCAGCACAAGAGTTTTCAAGATTTAAGGGAGTCTTGTTACAGAAAAGATAACCAAAAGAATTAGGCAAGATGAGAAATTGGTCTAATGCACCCAGCCAAGATATGCACCAATAACAAAACAACAACAACAAAAAGAGGCAGGAAAATGTTCTGGCATTCATTAGTGATAAAGGAGATAAAAATAAGTAAATGACTCCATAATGCGCAATGGTAATTCTATTAAGATTCTCAGGAAAACCAATGAAAGATAGAAAAGAGGAAATTCATCTTTCATTACTTAGAAGTTGTTGTGAAATACCATTAACATAGCCTGGCAACACATAGAAAAGCCCCAAGTCTTAAAATCTGGAGAGGCAATATGGGAAATATTAGTAAGGGGAATATTTCTTAGGATCATCCAATTCGGTTGCCCTTTGAACCTTTCATGGAAGGAGAGTAATAAACAGTGAGACACAACCAACACCAAATATCTCAATGAGATACTTGCTCCTGGAGAGCTGATAAATTGAGAAAGAAAGCTTCAAGTGTTCATTGCCAGATGTTCACCTAATTGAGGCCACATGTTAAACCATTGTGCATCATTGTGGTAAAGCAGAGACTATTGAACTAGCAAGCAGGAGACCTGGGTTCATATCTCAGCCCTGGCACTTATTGACTTATTGGGTATGTAACTTCAGGTAAGTCTCTAAGTCTTACTTTTCTCATCTGTAAAATGGGGATAATTATATATACTACCTAGCTTTTAGAACTCTTGTGAAGAATGTGCTTTGTAACAACAGAATGATTTATAAATGTTACCCAATAATAAATACATATAGTATTTTTATTACACTTTCTTCACTCAGTGTTGCTTAGATGCTAACTTATATTTATAAAGAATTTCACCTTTCCAATGAGCCATACCTACATTTTAAAACTTCATACTCGTTGTGCTGGAAGGTATATAGGGAAAGTATTATGTTTCAAGGATCCAAGATTTCACAGGTGGGGATAAGCTCTTTGCTGACGCAAATTCTGACTCTCTGAACTTGCAGGATGGTTTCTGTATTTTGCTGTAGCTAAAACAACTCTATTGGTCAGTCTTTTGGTGATGAGGTTTTTTTTTTTAAAACCTAACTAGGCTACTCCTCAGATGACTTTTCCTAATGCTCCCCCTGCCATACCCCTGGCTGCCATTAGACTGTGAGCTTCTGGAGAAACAGGAACTGTCTTTTACCTTTCTTTGTACCCCCCAAACTTATCATAGTGACATAACAGATGCTTGATAGATGTTTATTGACTGACTTTCCAGCTTGGTAGGACCATTAAATCAATCAACAAACATGTACTAGACCCCTTATATCTGTCAGCTACTGTGTTAGGCACTGGAGGAACAAATACAGAGAATGTAATGCTCTTGTCTCACAAGGAGCCAAAATTCTCATGAGGGAGATAACATGTACTTATATAAATGTATACAGAATAAGTAAAAAGCATAAATACAACAAATGCAAAGTGGTTAGATACCGGTTCAGGAGGGAAGACCGTAGTATTTAGAGAGATCAGGAAAGTCTTCATGTAAAAGATAAGGCCTGAGCTGTGTCTTGATGAAAGATGAGATTCTGTGAAGATGCATCCCAGGAATGGGAGACAGTCAGTGCAGGGTCACAGAGATGAGAGATGGAGTGTCCTGTGTGAGAAAGAGACAGCCTAGCTGGATCACTGAGTGCAGGAGGGGAGTGATGTAAGCTTGTGGTTTGTTGGTAGTCTTTAAAAACCCAAGATTGACTCTTCGCCTTGGTAAGACAGCTGGGTAGAGCTGGACTTTAGCATAGAAGTGTAAAAAGCATTATATTCATTTTGTAGGCGAGGAAAAGAAAACTCACAGAAATTAAGTGACTTGTCTTAGGTCACATAAGTAGTCATTTATAGATCCAGAATTTGAATCCAGGTCCTCTGATTCCAAGACAGGTATCCTTTCCACTAGGTCAGATTGTCCTTCTATTAATTTGGCCATGAAGATTGAGTTTCCTTATTTGTAAAGTGGGCATAATAATACTACCTACTTTACAGAGTTGTTGGGAGGATCAAGTTAGATATTTGTACAGTGCTTTACAAACTTTAAAGAACCACATAAATGTTTGCTATTTATTATGATCAGTATTATTATATTCATAATGACCTGATTTTTTTCTTAATATATAATTTATACTTTGGTCTGATGGTAATGATAATTGACTCAGTGATTTAACACTTGCAAAGTGATTTACATGTATTACCTCATTTGAACCTCACAACAACTTTTTTTAAAAAACAACAAACATTTTTATATATAGTTTTGAGTTCCAATTTTTATACCCTCTTCCCTCCCTCCCCATACTCCTCCCTGAGGTGGCAAGCAATCAGATATGGGTTATACATGTGCAATTAGGTAAAACATTACTATATTAGTCATTTTGTACAAGAAAACTTGAATAAAATAAAGTAATGAAAGAAAGTGAAAAACAGCATGCTTCAGTTTGTGTTCAATCAATATCTCTGCTTTCTTTAGAGGTGGATAGTATGCTTCATCATGAGTTTTAGGATTGTTTTGGATCATTGAATTGCTGAGAATAGTCAAGTCATTCACAGTTCTTCATCAAACAATATTGCTGTCTCTGTTCACAGTGTCCTCTTGGTTTGGCTCACTTCGTTATACATCAGTTCATACCAGTCTTTCCAGACCTTTCTGAAATCATCCTGCTTGTCATCTCTTACAGCACAATAATATCCCATTACCATTATATACCATAGCTTGTTTAGCCAGTCCCCAGTTGATGGGCATTCCCCCAATTTCCAATTCTTAGCCACCACAAAAAGAGCTGCTTTAAATATTTTTCTACAAGTAGGTCTTTTTCTCTTTTTTGGGGGGATGTCTTTGGGATATAAACTTAGCTGTGTATTGCTGGTTCAAAGGGCCTGCACAGTTCTATAGCCCTTTGGGCATAGTTCCAAATGGGCAGGTCTTTTAAGTACTATTAGTTCCCTTTTATAGATGAGTAAGTAGAGACCCAGATGTGCCCATGGTCACACAGCTAGCAAGTATAAGAGACTGTATTTGAACCCAGGTTTTCCTGACTCTACAGCCAGGAGGTCACTGGGATGCCCTGGAGTCAAAACACATTGAGAACCTGCTTCAGGATGTACATCCCTGGTCTTGGGTCTCACTGGACTCATGCCTGAACACCATCCCATCTTCTTCTTTCCTTCTCCTGCAGTTTCCACAGGCATCTTTTTTTTTTTTTTCTTTTTGTTTGGGCTTAGTGGAGTGTTGGATACACTCAGCAGGGAGAATGGTTCAGTGCACCTTCCTCTTTCCCCATTGGTCCCAGACAACACTGATTCATGTATGCCCTGTTCAGAGTAATTCTAAAATACAGAATCATGGAATTTTAGAAGAGATCGGGATCTTAAGGATTATCTAGTCTGATCCCCTATTTCACAAATGAAGAAACTTAGGCCATTTATGCTAAATAAACTACCCGAGGTCACAGCTAGTTAATGGTAGAACCAAGGTTGGTACCCAGATGTTCCAATTCAGTCTCGACCTCCTTAGAATTCAAATTTAAGAAATAGAAAAGAGTGTGGAGAGGAGCCATCTTCACTTGACAAAGAGCACACCAACAGCTAAGTTTTTAACAGGCTCTCTCAATGCATTTTAGACAAGATTTAATTTTCAAAAGTTTCATTTCTCTGTAACTTTGTTGGGAAAAAACACAGTGCAGTGAGCCACACCTGGAGTTAGATCTGACTGACAGAGCTGAAGAGGGCAGAACTTCCTGTCTAATGTATTCTGCATGGTGCCCAATGTAACCTCCATGAAATACACAAGGGACCCTGCTCAGGTAGTTTAGTGCTTCCTATCCCTTCAGAGGGATATTCAGGCAGAAAAGATCTCCCTCACTTTCAGCCATTACAAAGGAGCAAGGCTGAGCTAGATAGTAGGAGATGAAAAGCAAACAGAGCCTGTACAGCCAAATGAATAAACACAGAAAGGGAGAAAAGAAAGGGGGGGAAAGGGGAGGGAGGGAGGGAGAAAGGACCATTTGTTTGCTGTATGTACAAGAGACCATGGACAAAGTCAGGCCTTTGGGATTGCCCAAACTCCAGTGTCATATTCCATGCCAAGTATGATAAATTTATCCAACTCTAATATTACCAAAGCAAAGGATTTATGATCTTTAATATGGTAAACAGCTGGATTATACATTTTTAATGGCCCTGATATACAGGTTTCTTTTCCAAAGAGGAGAGGAATTTGAAGAGACTAGCTAAAGTAATTTACAGATGATCTGCTTATAATTTTTCTTTTTAAAAATGAAAAGAAATGGTGCTCTTGATGAGTTGCAGTTTTAATCTGGGGGAAATTTATTAGCATATAAAAGAGCAGTTTATCCAGAGTGTTTGTATTCAGGCTTAGTCTCTCTGCTCAGCTGCTGTCAGGAGCTGTTCTGTTTAGTGAAAACATAAGCTCTGTCCCATCAGCTGTGCAGAGAATGTCCATTTGGGACAAGCTGCAACCTGGCCTCTAATACATGGTGAGAATCAAGAGAGAATGGGAACTCAGAGAGATGGCTCTAGGAGGACCATTTCAGTGAGGCAGCAGCATTATTTGTGCTCTGCAGGATGCCCACTTTGGACATTTGTGGGCATTTTAATAAATGGACATTTATTAAAGCCTACCCTGTGTGGGATAATTGAGAGAGAGAGAGAATGAATGATCAATCATACAAGCAAAGGTTTCCTGATAACTGATATTAGGTAATCAAGAGGCAGATGCCCAGTGACTTGTTGATATCTCATGGTCTCGGAATATATGGGGATTGCCAGCAGTGGGAACCCAGTTCAAAATATTATTTTAATAACAACAGTTAACAACAATAACTAGTATATACAAAGCACTTTAAGCTTTGCAAAATGCTTTACAAAAATTATATCACTTTTTCCTCATAACCAGATTCTTCTTCTATATCTCATGGTGTTAAAAATGTTATCCAAAAATACTTATCCAAAAGATTATAACCACATAAAAGCAGGTATTATGTTATGATATGATATGATATGATATATATGTAATAATTCTCTCGATCTTCACACTCTGTGAGACAGGTGTTAGAATTCTTTGCATTCTGTTGTTTTAGTTGTTTTCAGTTGTATCCAACTGTCTGTGACCCCATCTGTGGTTTCTTTGGCAAAGATACTGGATTGCTTGCCATTTCCTTCTCCAGATCATTTTACAGATGAGGAACTGAGGCAAACATGGTTAAGTGATTTGCACAGGGTCACACAGCCTAGTAAGTGTCTCAGGCCAGATTTGAACTCATGAAGATGAGCCTTCCTGACTCCAAGTCCAGGGTTTTATACACTATACCAGCTGCCAATCTGTATTTTACAGATGAGTAAACTGAGGCTCAGCAGTCAGGTTAGGTGACCAAATTGGATTTGAACCCAGGTCCTACTAATTCCAAGTCCAATACTCTCTCTGCTATACTTCACTTTTGTCTCTCTGAAGCACGAATGAATGAATGAATGAATGAATGAGTGAATGAATGAAGTACCTACTTTTGCTGTGTGCTGTTCTGAGTTCTCTGTAGGCCCTGAGAAATACACATGATACAAACAATTCAATTGAGCAAAGATTTATTAAGATTAGATTAGATAAAGCATTTATTAAGGCTGATGATCTGGCACTTCTTCAAATGGAAGAACTGTGGAGGAATTCACCCATTGGTGGAGGAAGCCCCAGAGGTAGAGGTGTTCCCAGGATGAGAAGGCCACTAGAGCACAGGTGCCAATGTTGTCCAGCAGCAGGAATTGAGGTGGCTAAGACTTATTCTTAAGCACTTGCTTTATCCCCAGCATTGGTTACAAAATGCTTTTGTAGGTACTATGTGATTTCACATGTCCTCTCACTGAAGTTAAGTTGTACAAGGAGGTGTCTGGGTGACTCCCAGATATTATCGTCCTCATTTTATTGAAAGGTCGAGTGATTGTTCAAAGTAATTCAAGCTGGTATGGCTCTTTGCACTGCAATGGCCGCTGCAAAACATCCACTAAAGTAACCTGGGGTAAAACAACTGTGGCCATTGGAAAGAGGATTGCAATGTTGTTGTGAACTTATTTGGTTGTTTGGATCCTCTAGATTTTCCACCAGGGCCATTTTTGGAAACTTAAAATTACTGAGAGGAAAGAGCCTATCTATGTTAACATCCCACTGAATAGCAAAAAACAGTTAGTAGATTTCAAAACAACAAGAAATATTTTCCTACAGGCTGAACAATACAAGATGTCAGAAACCTGCGTGTGAACGTTTTAACGAGATGTGTAGCCAACAGGGACTATAATTAGCACTCTTGTTTGTCATAGAGGAGCCCTTGTTTGCACACCCAAATGACCCGGGTTTCCTAATACTATGAAAGTCCACTTTAATTAGTCTTTTAATAACCAAACATGTTGTGAGCACAGTTATTTTTCCCATCTTCTTTCTGCTGCCAGGTCCCACAAAGTTGGTAGAGTTTTGTGTAGCAGGAGACACATGGATAGGCTGTTAGCTAAAAGAAGCTGACCCAGCAGGTCTTAAAGGAGAGAGAGGAAAACAGGAGTCATCTGATATTCCTTTTAACTCAAGTATAAACAATAGTATATAAGTCCTTGGTGAACCCAGAGATTTCACTACAAATTGATATTTTCCTACTGGACTTTTCAAAAGATTTAATTACTTCTAAGAGACAACCTGGGTATTTTTGAAAGAAGCTTTGTTGTTGTTCATCCTTCATTCTTGAAGGGGAAGGAAGAAATTGTACTGATTTGGCATAAAAAGGTCTAAGTTCTAATCCAAATTCTGTATCTGCCTTCAGAGAAAGGACTTATGTTGCTTGAACACAGACTATAATAGCATACTATTTTTTCTCCTTTTTTTTTCTTTTTCTTTCCTCTGTTCTCCTTCCTTCCTTCCAGTCTTCTTGTAAAAATGAATAATGTGGGGGGTGGCTAGGCGGTGCAGTGGATAAAGCACTGGCTCTGGATTCAGGAGTACCTGAGTTCAAATCCGGCCTCAGACACTTGACACTAGCTGTGTGACCCTGGGCAAGTCACTTAACCCCCATTGCCCTGCACCAAAAAACAAAAACCAAAAATGAATAATGTGGAAATATTTTACATGATTCTACATGTACTGGGGAAGGGAAGGGGGAGGGATAGAATTTGGAACTCAAAACATTTTTAATGTTAAAAATTGTTTTAATATGTAATTGGGAAAAATAAAATATTATTATTTTTAAACCCTGGTTCTTGGGACTTTTTGCCAATCACTTCATCTCCAGTAGCCTCAATTTCTAAATCTATAAAGTCTAAAATGGGAATCACACTATTTATATTAGTACATGTAAACTGCTTTGTAAACCTTCAAATGTTCAATCATTATGACATTTATTATTTAGAGAAAATGAAGTTAAGAAATTATTTTCAGAAAATGAATTTACTCTCAGTAGTTTAGGCAGTTTGTAACCTAACAGCTTAGCACTGGACACTTAGAACTAGAAGTGACCTTTAGAACTGGAAGGGACAGTTAAAACTGGAAGATAATTTAGTCCAATCCTCTCATTATACAGTTGAGGAAATGAAGGCCCACAGAAGGGAAATAATTTGCCAAAGGTGACTAGGCTACTTGGGCCTGATATGCTTTCTCCTCTTCCACGTGGTGGAACAAGCAGGTGAGAGGCTTTTGGGAGGATGATCCCAACTTTAAAAGGAGCAGAATTAAAGCAGAGGAAAATTCAGGCTTTGCTTAAGAAAAGAATGGCAGAGTGAAAATGTGGTATGGATGGAGATGGGGATAGGGATTGACTGAAGCTGCATTTCCTGCTAGATTGAATTGTGGAATAGAAAGAGACAGAAGATACAGTATGGTATGTGAGATGTGATCACCCTAAAGCTGATGGTCTAACCTTTAGTACTTTGTTCAAGTCCCAAATCCTCAAGGGAAACTTTCCCAGCTGTATCTTTCCTTCTCTGAGTTTCTGCAGTTTACAATCTGACTCAGGTAATCTGGTACTTGATGATCTCTCCTGTGCCCCTGCCATTTGAGTAGGTTTCAGAAACTAAATTGTTCATAATGCTGTACAGAACCAAAGAAAGATTAAGGAAAGGGCATGCTGGGGAAGAGCAGTAAGAATGACAGGAAAAGGGGAGGATTCTGGAGGTTTTCACTTCATTCTGAAGAAGAGTTAATACCAAAGGACCAGAGAATTGTTTTTTAAACATTTTTATTTAAAGTTTTTAGTCCCAAATTCTATCCCTCCTTTCCTTCCTTCCCCCCAGTCTGAGATGGTAAGCAATCAGATAAAAGTAAAACACTTCCATTAGTCATTTTGTACAAGAAGACTAATAAAAGAAAAAAAAAGAAAGAAAATGAAAAATATCATGCTTCAGCCTTTATTCAAACAATATCAGTCCTTTCTCTAACATCAGTATTGTTCAATGAAGAGCTATGAATGACTTAGCTATTCTCATCATACAATGATCCAAAACAATCCCAAAGGCCTAATGATGAAGCATACTATCCACCTCCAAAGACCAGAGAATTCTAATGTTTTCCCAAGAAACTGGTAGGCTATATATTAGACTATTATGGAGCCATGAAAAATAGCAAGAAATTGTGGGAAATGTGTGTGTGTGTGTGTGTGTGTGTGTGTGTGTGTGTTTACCAGAGACATAGACAGATACACAGAGAAGGAGAGGGAGAGGGAAACAGTGACAGAGATTGGTAGGCAGAGACAGAGATAGACAAACAGAAAAACACAGCCAGAGAGAGGAACATAAAAAGATAAAGGACAAAGATAGAGACAAATAGAAACAGAGAGACAGAGAGAAACCAACTCATATATACCTAGTTTTATACTCAAGAAATATCATATTGGGGCAGCTAGGTAGTGCAGTAGATAGAGCACCGGCCCTGGAGTCAGGAGGACCTGAGTTCAAATTCAGCCTCAGACACTTAACACTTACTAGCTGTGTGACCCTGGGCAAGTCACTTAACCACAATTGCCTCACCAAAAAAAAAAAGAAAGAAAAGAAAGAAAGATCATATTAAGACAAGATTTAAGTCATAGGGAAGAGGCTGCTGTCATATAAAGAAATCTAGATGATTTTGAGGATTCCCTTTGGAACTTTTGGAAAATGGAGGATTATCCAAGGTTTGTGTTTGATTTTCCTGATTTTAATTATATATCATTCTATGGAGAGAGATACTGCTCCTCTGCTGTTCATAAATACACATAAAAGAAGGATATCTGAGGACTTATGAGGGTACTTGAAATAAAGCATTATGTTTGGGATGAGAGGAAGAAAGGTAGGACTGCCCTCAAGGAGCTTATGTTCTGTTTGGAGTTTATAATCTAATTTTTGCTCAGTGGTTTTTTAGTTATGTCCAACTCTTTGTGATATCATTTGAGGTGTTCTTGGCAAAGATACTGGAGTATTTTGTTATTTCCATTTCAGCTTATTTGACAGAAGAGGAAACTGAGGCAAAGAGCATTAAGTGACTTACCAAAGGTCACATAGCTGGTAAGTGTCTGAGGCCAAATTTAAACTCAAGTAAATGAGTCTTCCTGACTCTGGAACTGTCAGCTGCACCCCGTACCTACCCTTATTATCTAACACATGCAGACAAAAATGAACCAGTTGCCTAGAAAAATAAAAGGAGGAAGCAAAAACCAAGCAGTACATTTTGCTCTTTTTCCTAAAGAACAAACCTCTTCATATCTTTCACCCACCCACATCCACCCATACCAGATAGCCCTGATTTTTCTTTTTGAATAAAGTAGGTGGTTGTTATTTCTGTTTTACTGTGGTAGCTGATCTCACTAACTCTCCAGGGACTCACAGCCGAGTGCAACAAAATGTAGAATATTATTTTTTCAGTGTTTCTAAAGAAAAAAAGCCCCACCATTATACTAAATGAGATGTCTGGGGAATTATATATTTCTAGGCACATTAGCTACAAAATACAGTCCTTGTGTCCAAATCCATCGGACTAAAAAGCACAATAGAAGACATTTGTTGAGTGCCTCTAGTATAAAGGCATGGGTTTTTGACAAGGAGATTTTTTAAAGAACTAATCAATCTAAGAGCTGGCAGAGATGACAGAGGCCTTGGGAATTCATCCTGTACATCCCCTCTACAAAATTTCTAACTGCTCTCATGCAGCTTTTGATTGAAGATCCTTAGTGAGAAGTTTTCTGCCTAGTGAAGCAGCCCATTGTCCTTTAGGATAGCTCTGATTATTACAAAGTTTGTCCTAGTTTTTCTTTACTTAAAACTGAATTCTGCCTTTCTGCAATTTCTACTCACTGTTACTTAGTCTACCATCTTGGGCTGGGCAGAACAAATCAAATCTCTGTTTCATGTGTCAGCCCTGTAATGGCTATTATTTCCCTTATCTCCATCCTTACCAAATCTTCTCATCTTTAGAATAAATAGTTAAGCTTTCCTTAACCAACCTCTGGATGCCATGTTCCCTCATACCCTCATTGTCCTGGCCACCCTTATGATGTATGCCTCCTTGTCAATGTCCTTTAAAAATGGAATGCCTGGAACTGAACATTATTCTCCAGATGTGATCAAAGTATCACCTCCATTAGGAAACGATGCTTTTCTTAGAGCATTGTGAGATTTTATTAGCAGTTTTTTTGGGTTTCATATTAAGCATTTTACTAAAATGTGATGTTTTTTCACATGAACCTGTTGTCTAGTTATACTTTTCCCACCATAGAATCATAGATTGAGAGTTAGAAGCATCTTCAGAGGCCATCTATTCTAACCTCCTTTTTTATAGATGAAGAAACAACCCAGGGAAGTTAGTTGTCTTGTCCACTGTCACACAGCTAGTAAGAGTGAGAGCTGGTATTTGAGCTCAGTTTCTTTGATTCCAAATCCATTACATTTTCTAGTACACCAGTCTGCCTCTCAGTCTATGAAGTTGAGTTTTTGAATCCAAGTGTAGGGTATTACATGTTTATTAAATTTCCTCTGATTATATTTGAATCATCATTCTAATCCATTGAGAACTCTTTGGATCCTTGTTCTGTTCTCCATTGTTTTAGTTTCTTCTCCAAGCTTCAAATCTTCAGATTTGTATATCTCACCATGTTTATCCAAGTCATTGATAGATAAAAACATTAAACAGAACCAAAGAACAAGGACAGATACCTTCTCCTAGAACCCTCCCTCCAAGCTGCCATCAAGCTATTATTGACTTTTCTATGGGTTTAGTTGTTCAACATCTGTGGCTTCTATCTCACAGTAGCCTTCATGCCTCCATCTTCTCTACAAGAATATCATTAAAAACTTTGACAAGTGCTTTGATAAAATCTAGGTGAGATATTTCTAGAGCATTTTACTGATCCATCTACTAGTCTAGTGACCCTGTCTGTCATGATTTGTTCTTGGTGAAGCCATGCTTCATTATAATATAGGGACATCATTGTAAAGCAACAAGCCATCTTATGACTTCGTTGTAACTAAACACATACCTACATGTTCAACCAGGGCTGGAACTTGGTAAAATAGTGGCATAAATAAAGTAAATATCCAAAATTGCCATACTCATGGTATAGTGAAGAGAGTCCTGGAGTTGGAATAAGGATGGCCTGGGTTTAAAATTTCAACTAAGGCACTTTCTACCTGTATGACTTTCAGTTGAGCACTCAGTTTCTCTTCTGTAAAAGAAGGGATTTTTACTAGATATTCCTGAAGGTCTTTCCTTTCCTTTCCTGCCCTTTCCTGCCCTGTCCTGTCCTGCCCTGTCCTTTATCTTCTTTTTTTTTTGTTTTTTTGTTTTTTTGGTGCAGGGCAATGGGGGTTAAGTGACTTGCCCAGGGTCACACAGCTAGTAAGTGTCAAGTGTCTGAGGCCGGATTTGAACTCAGGTACTCCTGAATCCAGGGCCGGTGCTTTATCCACTGTGCTATCTAGCTGCCCCCCTGTCCTTTATCTTCTTAACTTAGCTTTTTAAATTCCCCTCTTCTTTTCTGAGACTCTTATGTCTAACTCCTAATGCTTAGGGACTACCCCCTTTCCTTTTTCTTCCTTATCAAACTAATTCTAAGGAAGAATCTTAGAGCAGTCAGATATTTATACCTTATTATGGATATGTTTAAATTACTGCATTCTTAGAAAGGATGTCCATGTTTTAAGCCTTATTGCTACTTATGGAATTGGAAGGTTTCATTCCCCACTAATAAAATTATTTCAGAAAACAGATGAAGGGAAAGAATTTTGAGGGGATAGGTGTTTTTTTTTTTTTTTCTGGAATCCCAGTGCATAGGAGACTGTCACTTGTTGCAGCTTGTCTAAATGTCAAGTTGTTTGAAGTAACAATGGCTCATAACTAAGTGTAAAATAAAATCCTCTAGTTGAATGTAAGCTTATTGGGAGAAGTAGCTATTCTTTATCTTTTCTTTGCACCCCTAATTCCCAATACTATACCCTCTCCTGAGTAAGCGTAAGTAAAAAATGCTTGAAATAAGACAGACAGAAAGACTGAGAACAGAAAGACACAGAGAGAGACAGAGAGAGAATTAAACAATTCATGCCATTAAAAGGCACCAAATATTAGCTTGGTGATTTTATCATCAGTGTAGAGAACACCTACTGATGAAATTTCCTCTCACGATGTAGATTGGCACCTGTGCTGATAGCGTTAGAGAATTGTCTGGGACAATGAGAGGGTGAGTGACTTGCCTATATGTCTGAGGCAGGATTTAAACCGAAGTCTTTCTGGCTTCAAGACCAGCTATCTATCCACTAGAATACCCTATGTCTCTACATTAGTTTTTAGAAAGCATATGAAAAGTTTTCTTGATAACATTCCAATTTTTTTATCAGTCTATCAAAAATTTGCTATATCTTTATGCTTTTGTCTTGTGTTCATGGGAGAGTTTTTGAAAGAACATTAGAATTATGGGTTCAAATCTGGGCTCTCTGTGACCTTGGACAAGTCATTTAAACTCTCTGAACCTCAGTTTCTTCAACTGTAAAAAGGAAATAAAAGTTTTCCTTATCCATTCCCAAAAGTTGCTTTAAGGCTCAAAGAGAACTACAAAGAGAGCATATTGGAATAAACATAAACTATTATTCTTTCCTTTAAAAATCATTTTGTTATGAATTTGGCATTGAATATCAGAATTTAAAGTGCCAACTAAATTCATCTGATTTCCCTCCCCATTTTGTATCATGACCTTTCCCCTTACACCTGATCTAGCAATTTCTTTTGCAAATCTTTCATGCATCCGAAGTAACCCAACAAGTAACTTAGTTCAATTTATCTCTGAACAAGAATCTTAGATAGAGTAGTGGTTTTCAATCTTCACAAACACAGGAGCTCATTTTTAACCTGAAAATAATTTTTCAGAGGACCTCCCCCATTTCACACACAATATTATTTGGATTGAGAAGAAACAGGACTCTCGAGTGCAGAATAGTCATTGATCTACGTGGATAGAGGGAATTTCCTCATAGGAAGTTTACCATATCAGTGCAATCACAGATAAGGAAGAACAAATATGTATGTATGTATGTTTATATATATGTATATGTATATTCTATATCATATAAGAACATATATATCATATTTCTGTCACAACACATTTTATATATGTGTGTGTGCATAAGTGAAAGGGGCATTCTTTCTATATCCATCACAATAGTATTTTATATATATAATACTATTATATTGTTTCTATAATTGGTTTTTGTTTTATGTGTGCAAATATTTTTCATATATCTATATCTATATCTATATATCTATATATATATATATATATGCACACATAAAACAAAAGCCAGTGATATAAAACAACATAAAATTGTTAAATTATGAGATAAAGACTTTAAGTGCTGGTTATCCTTTTCAGGTCTTATCTCTCTATGGGACTATAAGGCCCGGTAGGTAGTAGACTCTGTCATATGCAAACCTTTTATTTCTCTCTGTGCCTAGAACAATGTTCTGTGCACAATAGCTATTTAATGTTTTGTTTTATTTTGAATTACTGAATGTTTGCAGAGAGATAACTAGCAATTTTAGTTCCTTGGGGCAAGCAGCACAAAATGGACATACAGTAGGCAGTTAAAAAGGAAGAGAGGCTGGGCTAGGTATGCCTAAGGCATGGCCACTGGGAGAAAGCAATCTAGAAAGTGCATCACTGTATTCTGTCTTATTGAATTATTCCTGTGAACTCTGTACTCAGCTCAGTTGTTCCCTATCGTGTTGAAAGATTATAAGTGCTATAGACACAATGAATTCATCTAGTTTTCAGTACCCTCTCTAGTCACAGTTGTCATGTGTTTGTTGGTCTGAAGCTGCCATGTGGTCCGTGTCACAAGTATACTTGTCACAAGTATACAAGTATATTGTGGTTTACTTGTATATATATCATACAAGTATACTGTATAAAAGTATACTACAAGTCATCATGACTGGAGTCTGGCACTACTTTATATTCAATTGAATTAAATTATTATTTAATATGCCCTTAAGTTATGACCTTTTCCACACCAGAATGGTGGTGCTGCCCAAACACATTTGGTTGACAGAATAAAATCAGCATGATATATAAGAAGGACCATTGACCTGAAAGTCAAGAAACTTGGGTTCTTCTTCCAGCTCTGCCTCTTAGTGACTGTGGGACCATGAACAAATGATAGGGTCATAGGAATGATGATGATGGTGGTGGTGGTGATGATAAATAATAATGACATAGCCAGCATTTATATAGCACTTTAAGTTGCCCAAAGCACTTTATGCGTATTTCCTCATTTTATCTTCACAATCACCCTGGGAGGTCCCTGTAATTATAATCCCCATTTTTATAAATGAGGAAACAGGTAGAGAGAGGTTAAATGACTCACCCATGGTTATACATCTAAGAAGTGCCTGTGGGGGGCAGCTAGGTGGTGCAGTGGATAGCGCACCAGCCCTGGATTCAGGAGGACCTGAGTTCAAATCCAGCTTCAGACCTTTGACACTTACTAGCTGTGTGACCCTGGGCAAGTCACTTAACCCTAATTGCCTCACAAAAGAAAAAAAGTGCCTGTGGCTGGATTTGAACTCAGGTCTTTCTGACTCCAGGCCCAACACTCTATAGAGGCCATGTAATCCAATTCCTTCCTGTTACAGATGAAGAAACTGAGGAATAAAGGGGTGAAGTCATATAGCTACATGGTAAGAATACAAACTTGTGTTTTGTATTTCAAGGTCGGTGCTTTATCCACTTCACCATGGCCGCCTTCTTAGCCCACTCGGGGTTTTGGTTTTCTCATATGCAATAGAAAGCAGATATACTAGATGATCTCTGAGGTCTCCTTCTAGTTCTGAGATTCTGCATTTCTGTGTTGCAATCAAACTGGATATTGTTTAAACTTAGCTCTTTGTCTTTGCTCAGTCCATCTCCCATGTCCAGAATGTCAACCCATGTCCACCTCTTGAGACCCTGACTTCCCTTCAAGGGCCATTTTCTAAAAGAAGCCTTTCCCAATTCCTTTAATTATCAGTGCTCTCTCTCTCTCCTAAATTAATTTATATTTCTTTTGAATATATTTTAAATTTACTTATCTTTGAACTTATTGTTTCCTCCAACGGAATGTGAACTTTTTGAGAAACTAGTTTCTTTTTGCCTTCATTTCTCCAGGATTGTGCATAGAACATTGAACACAGTAGTTAGTTAATAACTCTTTGTTGGATTGAATTGATATGTCTTTTTTTCTCCAAATAAGCTACCTTGTAGAGACCACCTTGGACTAAACTCAGAGTATGTTGCATAATGTAGGAAGCAGATGATGACTATAAGATGAGTTTTGTATACCCAACCTAGATACTGGGCCTTACAGACTTTTGCCCTCTGGATGTTCATCAGAACATAGATGATTTAATAGGAGGTTCAGGTCTGCTATTTTATAACCCACTCCAATAAGAATTTGGTTTTGTTATTGTTGTCCTAGAATGTATTGAACATTTTTAGAAACCATCAGATCTTGGTCTGGGGCTTGGAAACCCTGTTATGCAGAGATTTTAGTGAGTGAGGATGTTTGCAATTGATCCATTCTCCTGTATAGTTCATAAGTCACCAGCACTTTGAGAGAGAGTAAAAAGTCCCACCTGTGTTCTGGGCAATCAGGCTTGATCCATATTGGAATGATTCCCTAGGAATACTCTGTAGATGCAGAACATCCATTAGGGTCTTTAGATTACAAAGAAAATACTCCTTTCTGGAGCAGGAAATGATTTTGGCATGGGCTTTCCCTCCCTGGTGACCTTTCAGTAGAGGAAAAGAGGGTTCTGTCCAGATTGAATGAATCAATCTCCTCAAGGAGGAATTGTATCACTTATATGTCCCTAGGGTTCCATTCTGGGAACCAAAAGGAGTCCTTTTTATATAGGCCCAAGATGTGGGAGTTAAACCCCTCTAGGGATCAAGTAAGTAGGAGCAGTTTCACTATTTGGAAAAACTCCAGCTATAACAGCCCACACACTTGAACTTGCTTTGTTTTCTCTCAGTTCTAGTAGACCTTGCTGTTCAAGGATGCAAAAGGTTCTAGGGGCAGCAGCCTTTGAAATATTCCCCTTAAGCCTATTTAATCTATTAAGGGTTTGAACTTTTGGTATAGAAGCACAGAGATAGAAGGAACTTCAAAGGTCATTTAGTCCAACCTGCTGATTTTACAGATGAGGAAACTGAGTTTCAGAGACATTACGAGCAATTAAAGCCTAGGTCATGGAATAAGCTGTAATACTATAAATGAAACACCACTGATAATGTGCCTTTGTTCTTTAACCTCATCTATACCAAGAAAAGCAGTATTACCTTTGAATTTTAATCTGACAGAAGAAAAAATATCAATGGCATGTAGTAGAAAGAGTCTTGTACTTGCATTTCAAAGATCCAGAGATGTGGATTCCAGACCTATCTCAGCCCCTTACTACTTAAGTGAACTTGAACAATGCCCTTGACTTCTAGGTTTCCAGTTCCTTATTTAGTCAACCAGCATGCATTTATTAAGCTTTTTCCTATGTACCATATATAACAATAGTAATCCCCTTAAATGTAACACTAGATATGAGTTACTACATGTGGGTTCTAGTTAATACAATGTTCTAAGTCACACACAATTTGAACTTTCTTGGGACTTTACTTTCTTTCACCTATGTATATGAGACCCCTTATATCTCTGGCTTTTACTCACTCCTTTGACTTGCTCTCACACCAGCAGGGCTAAGTTCCCAGAGGTTGACCACTACCAATAATAGCTAGCATTTATATAGAGCACTTTAAATATGTTCATTTCACATATGAGGAAACTGAGGCTGAGAGACATACTCAGGGTCATGGAGCTGGTAAGTATCTGAGGCAGGATTTGAACTTCTTGACTTTAAGTCTAGCACCTTATACACCAAGCTACCTGGATACCTCTACCATACAGTTTCTTTCAAACCCTTTCAGATTCTGAGAAGTAACTCTGTTGAGGGGAAACATTCTTCCTCTAGCTCTTGAGCCCCCATCTAATCTACTGTTTATCTATAAAGCTAGCCATTCACAGTAACACTTTTAGTTCTTAAACATAACCAATTAATAATAAGACAAGACAAATAAGATTATATATACTAACATATTAAAGCAAATGTATAAATAATAAAATGTCATGATGCACATATAAATCCAAATTAAATTACTCTATCAGTGTACTCAAAAGCTATAGTGAAGAATGGGTACATCATTATTGGAACCTGGCAGGAAAACACACCAGAGAGGAAAATTCATATGCTATGGGTAGCTCACAACTCTAGATTTCAGGTCGCAAAGTTTTTGGTCCAGTCAGGAACATCTACACCCCACAAAATTGCTTCTCTACTCATCATTTAATCTGTGGTCCACACTATTCTTCTGATGAGGAAATCCTCTTTTCTTTTGTAATTTAGCATTGCCTTCATAAGTTCTTTCAGATAAACATTACCCTTAAAAAGCCATTTATAGGGGGAGGCTAGGTGGCACAGTGGATAAAGCACCGGCCCTGGATTCAGGAGTTCCTGAGTTCAAATCCGGCCTCAGACACTTGACACTTACTAGCTGTGTGACCTTGGGCAAGTCACTTAACCCCCACTGCCCCACAAAAAAAAAAAAAGCCATTTATAAAATGCAAGCCCTTAATGAGAATAGCAGTTCTTTTTAAGGTAAAGAACTGTGAAGCTCATTAAGTTAAATTATTAAATCTCTTGGCAATAGAGATAAGTCTAGCCAGTTTCAATCATTTGCATAGTGTTTGGCCCATAGTAATCACTATATAAATATTAGCTATTATTATTATGATTTACATTTGCAGACTCCCCAAATTTCCAAAGGGATGAAACAGGAAATTTTTCTTATATCTTTTCTTTTGAGCTGAGCTTGTTCTTTATAATTTTTTAACATTCACTTTTTTGTAGGTATATGTGATTGTTCTTTCTGTTTACATTATTGTAAGCATTGCCTATATTGTTTTCTTGTCTCTGCTTTCTTCACTATGTATCAATTCATGCAGATCTTTTCTTATTTCCTACAGTACAGTAATATTCCATCACATTCATGTTCCACACTGTGTTTATCCATTCCCTAATCAATGGGAACCCAATTTTTTTTCAATTTTTTTGCCATCATAAAAAGTGTTACTATAAAATTGTTGATATATATATCGATACTTTCTCCTTATCCAAGACCTTCTTGGGATACAAACTTAAAAATGGAATCTCTGGGTAAAAAGGAATAAACATTTCAGTCATTTTAATTGAATAATTCCAAAGTGTTTTCCAAAATGGTTACACTGACTCACAGCCCCACCTATAATGCATTATTGTGGCTATCTTTCAACAACCTCTCCAATATTGACTGTTCTCATCTGTTGTGATCTTGGCCAATTTCCAAGGTGTGAGGTGAAACCTCAAAGTTGTTTGAATTTATATTTCTCTTATGATTAGTGACTTGGAACATTCTTTCATATGGTTCTTAATAGTTTCCAATTTTTTTAAGAACTTAATTGTTCATATCCTTTGACCATATGTCTACTGGAAAATGGAGAAACCACATTTTCTAATGTCCACTATTCTTTCCTTTACACCACTTTCCACAAAATACTGCTTGGATATGATGAGAAGAAGTCCAGCTTAGGATGCCTCATATTTTGTCTACTGCCATTTGAGAGGCTTGTAAAATATCTTCTTTTGGAAAACTAAGATTAGGGTTGACTTTTATGAAAAACGTGTACTTTTTTTTCTTCCTGTATATGAGAATTGGATTGGATTTGCACCTCTGCTTTAAACTGACTCACTTTCTTGGAAGACTATATTCCATTCCTGTGTCTCTATTTGCCTGACACTTTCTTGGGTTATTGTAATGAATAAACTATGGTGGGAGAGCAGGGAAGAAAGCAGTGTTTAAAATATTAAGTAACAGTTTTGCCAGACCTGGTTTATGGATACAGAGAGTAAATGTGGAGATGTGCAATAGTTAATTTGTCCTGGATAACCAAAATTGCTGACAGATAACACAAGCATAGGAGGTAAGGGTAGAAATCGACCAGTTAAGACATAACTCCTCACCCTCAGAAAGTAGATGGGGTGTAATACCATGATTTCCCATGAAGGAGAAGGAAGTACCTCAGTGACACCTAATTTGACTGGATCAGGACAAAAAAGGTAAAGGGTTTAAATTAATTATAATTTTTTGTAAACATACCTATGAGGCTAGGCCCTAGTAGTGACTACTGCTACTAATTAAAGGGTAGTTAACAATTCTCATGGGCATGATTTAGAAGGGGAAAAGGGCATGGTCCAAGCTAAGTTGAGGCAGCCTGAGATTAAAATGTACAGACTTGGGGCAGCTAGGTGGCACAGTGGATAGAGCACCGGCCCTGGAGTCAGGAGTACCTGAGTTCAAATCCGGCCTCAGACACTTGACACTTACTAGCTGTGTGACCCTGGGCAAGTCACTTAACCCCCATTGCCTCACCAAAAAAAAAAAAAAAAGTACAGACTTGGAGTCAGGAAGACCTTGGTTCAAATTCTTTGTCAAACTTACTAGCTGTGTGACCTTGGGCAAGTAATTTCATTTTAGCTTCCTTATCTATAAAATGGGGATTATAGTAACTTGTAGAGTTGTTATGAGGGTCAAATGAGATAATATGCCTTTTTTAGTCCATAAAGATTTATTAAGCACCTACTATGTGTCAGGCTGGATACACACAGAGAGGCAAAAAAAAATGGCCCCTGCCCTCAAGAGACTCATAATCTAATGGGGTAGACAGCAAGCAAACAGATATGTACAAACAAGCTGTATACAGGATAAATAGGAAACAATTAACAGAGGCACTAACATTAAGAGGGGTTAGGGATAACTTCCTGTAGAAGATGGGATTTTAGTTGGAATTTAAAGGAAGCCTGTGAAGACAGTAGGTAAAAATGGTTAGGAAGAGCATTCTAGGCATGACAGACAGTCAGAGAAAATGCTCCAATCAGGAAAATAGTGTCTTGCATGGGAAACAGCCCGGAGGCCAGTGTCATCTGATTGAAGAGTCTACATTGGAGAGTAAGGTATAAGAAGACTGGAAAAGTAGGAGAGGCTAGTTTGAATGCCAAAGTATTTTGTATTTGGTCCTGGAAGTGATACAATGGCACTAGAGTTTATTGAGTGGAGATATGGGGCAGGGGCTGACATAATTGGACCCGAGCTTTAGGAAAATCACTTAAGTGGCTGAACAGAGGATGGACTGGATTGGGAAGAGACTTGAGACAGGCTAATCCACCATCAGGCTATTGAAATAGTCTTAAACTTCCCTTGATGAAGTCCTATCCTAGGGTGGTAGCAGTATCAAAGGAG
Organism: Dromiciops gliroides; assembly: GCF_019393635.1. Lineage (NCBI taxonomy): Eukaryota > Metazoa > Chordata > Mammalia > Microbiotheria > Microbiotheriidae > Dromiciops > Dromiciops gliroides. The sequence continues at coordinate 554,590,090 of NC_057862.1, forward strand.
AGAAGGGGGGGATTTGAGAGATGTTGCAGAAGTGACACAATAGGACTTGGAAACAGATGGGAAAAGAAGGGGTGAGAAATAGTGAGGAGTAAATATTTATAGCAACTCTTTTTGCGGTGGCTAAGAATTAGAAATTGAAGGGATGCCCATCAATTGGGGAATGGCTAAATAAGCTGTGGTAGATAATTGTGATGGAATATTATTGTACTATGAGAAATGACAAGCAGGATGATTTCAGGAAAACCTGAAAGACTTACATAAACTGACATATAGTGAAGTGAACAGAACCAGGAGAATGCTGTATACAGTAACAACAATATTGTTTGATGAAGAATTGTGAATGACTTAGCTGTTTTCAGCAATAAAATGATCTAAGATAACCCCAAAGGACTAATGATGAAGCATACTATTCACTTCCAAAGAAAGAACTGATATTGTTTTAATGCAGACTGAAGCATGCTGTTTTTTACTTTCTTTCATTCTTTTCTTCTATTCAAGTCTTCTTGTACAAAATGACTAATATGGAAATGTTTTACATGTTTGTACATGTATAATCTATTGCTTACCATGACAGGGGGGAGGATTAATAAAATTTGGAACTTAAAACTTTAACTAAAGTTTAAAAATTTTGGGGCAGATATGTGGTGCAGTGGATAGAGCACCAGCCCTGGATTCAGGACATCCTGAGTTCAAAGCTGGCCTCAGACACTTGACATATACTAGCTGTGTGACCCTAGGCAAGTCACTTAACCCCAATTGCCTCACCAAAAAAAAGTTTTAGAATTTTGTTTTGACATATAATTGGGGAAAAATATATACAAATAACTATAATCCCCATTTTATAGATAAGGAAGCTAAAATGAAATGAAATTACTTGCCCAAGGTCACACAGCTAGTAAGTTTGACAAAGAATTTGAACCAAGGTCTTCCTGACTCCAAGTCTGTACTTTTTTTTTAGTGAGGCAATGGGGGTTAAGTGACTTGCCCAGGGCCACACAGCACGGAGCCCTTTTTTGATGCAGGCACACCAGGCTGGGAGGTCCTGTGCCAGTGTCTAAGAGGGAATGGAAAGAAAGAATGAGAAAATAGTAAGAACAACCAAGAAGAAAGGTAGTGATTTCAATGTTGTAGCTTAAAGAGAAGGGTAGGGTGTAGGGTAGCAATGGGCAAGCCCCTAATTGCAGAGTAGGAACCTTTTTTAGGAGATAACCTGGTTATCACCATGACTTTTCCTAGGCTCCTGGGAAATGGAAACTTATTTTTATTCTATAAAGTGACCTTGAGTTTTTTTACATTGTAAGATTAATAATAGTAACTGACACCTATATATCTCTTTAAAATCATTTTATTGGGACAGCTAGGTGGTACAGTGGATAGAGCACTGGCCTTGGAGTCGGGAGGACCTAAGTTTCAAATCTGGCCTCAGATACTTGACATTTACTAGCAGTGTGACCCTGGGCAAGTCACTTAACACCAATTGCCTTGCCAAAAAAATTAATTTTATTGATATATTTGTTTTTATATAGTTTTTACGTGAGGTAGCAAAGTGGCACAATTCAGAGAGTTCTGGACTTTGAGTCAGGAAGGTGTGAATTCAAATATAGCCTCAGAAACTTATTAGCTTTATGACCCTTGGCAAGTGATTTAGCTATTGCCCACTTCAACTTCTTTAAGTATGAAGTGTAGGTATTAATACCACATACCTTCCAAGGTTCTTTTGAGGAGAAAATTAAATAATGTTTCTAAAGTGATTTACAACCTTTAAGGTCCTATATTAATGCTATTTATTATTATTATTAATATAAATGTACCCCCCAACCCAGGGAGGGCATCCCTTGTCATCCTTTATAAGAAGTATTTTTTAAAAAAAGAAGGGGGGAAAATTAAACAGTATGTGCAGAAGAGGGGAAGGTTCATTTTCTCATTTTTTCCCTTGGGTTTAGATAGCTTTTTAGACATTTACAAATCACTTCACATATTTTATCTCATTTGAGCCACATAACAATCTTATAAGTACTTCAGATATGATTATTATTTCATTAATAGGGAAACTGGGACTCATAGATCAAGAGCTTCTGTCCATGCTCTCATAGCTGGTCAGTGCTGCAGATATCTTTGGAAAGTCCAGGTCCAAGTCTAATCCTTTCTACTATGCTATACTTCTGCTTGAGGTTACCAGGAAGATTAAAAATCAGCTTCCATTTCCTAGTCACCTGGGAAGTGATATAATGACCTACCTAGGCATCTCTAGGCAGAAGGCTTCTACATGTGCCTCTTGGCCTAGCCTATTGCTTTCTACCCCTCTCCTCTACCCCCAACCATGGGATTGTAAAAGTTTTTTGTTTTGTTTTGTTTTGCTACAGTCTTTTTTTTTTTTTTGTGAGGCAATTGGGATTAAGTGACTTGCCCAGGGTCACACAGCTAGTAAGTGTTAAGTGTCTGAGGCCAGATTTGAACTCAGGTACTCCTGAATCCAGGGCTGGTGCTCTATCCACTGTGCCACCTAGCTGCCCCTGCTCCAGTCTTAAAAGTAAAGTTCCACCTCTTAGTTCCTCTTAGCATCCTTTATCCATAGTGAGGCATCATACCCTCAGCTGTTTTGAGTTCAAGAAAACTATACCTCAAACTTTTCCTGGATGATGTGGCCCCAGTAGACATTGCTCAAGTTTCATTTAGCAGATTGTTGGGAACAGAAATCAGTAGACTGTAATGAAGTAAAGAGGGCTTTGTTCACCTTGAAACAATTATGACTTTAAAAAATTGGAAACCAGCAGTTTTTGTTTCATTTCTTTCTGACAGGGCATTGGGATCACAGACAACAGTCTCCATCACCCCTGCCGTGTGCCTGCTTTTCCTGAAATGTAATGAAGGGGAAATGGCCCCTTAATGAGATTTCCCCCTCACTATTCTATTCACGCTCAGCTACTATCTAATAATCAACTAACTGTTACACAAATGTCGAATTTTAGCTTGGTTCCCTCCTGTATCAACAAGAAGTTAGGAAGTGTTGCATAATTTTTCTACTTCTGAAAACTTTGGAGAAGTCTGTACCACTCCCTGCAACTCTCCCAGTGTGGGCCACCATTGCTCTTACTACTAAAGATATGGAAAGTAATATCTATCTGCTCCCACCTACTGCTATCTAGTGGCTTTACCCAAGGCATCATCTTCGAAGAGTAGTGCCTTGTTTTTCTTGGATGCTGATAAGTCTTAGCTCCAGTCTGATTACCTATGTAGTGTGGTTTGAGGGCAATGAAAATCCCTTTTTTTTGGTTTGGTTTGGTTTTTTGTTTTTTTTGAAAATCCCTTCTACTCCCTGATGACTGACGAACATGATGCTAGCCTTTTCTTGTTCATGTTATGGATTGCTATAAATAAATTTAGTAGCATTTTTCAGTGAGGGGTGCCTTGTCTGCCATTTGCTAGTAACCTAAACCAACAACATTTGTTAAATGTCTATCATGGGGCAACTAGGTGGCGCAGTGGATAGGGCACAGGCCCTGGAGTCAGGAGAACCTGAGTTCAAATCCAGCATCAGACACTTGAAACTTACTAGCTGTGTGACCCTGGGCAAGTCACTTAACCCCAATTACCTCAGCCCCCCCCAAAAAAAAAAGTCTATCATGTACTTAGCATTGTGCCAGGTACTAGGTTACAGAGACCATAAATGTAAGAGTTACTGCCTTCAAGGAGCAGTTCTAATGAGGGGGATAGAGCAAGTAAAAAGGCAAGTATACATAAGATTGTGTGAAGACAGGAAAAGCAGAAAATCCTTTTCCATCTATAGGATGTGGCATAATGGCTAGGACTTCAATATTAGGGCTGCTATTTCAGGCATAGGAGATTTGTTGGTTTCATTGCTATTGTTGTAATTGATTCGTTTCAGCTGTGTCTGACTCTTCATGACTTCATCTGGGGTTTTCTTGGCAAAGTGGAGTGGTTTGCCATTTTCCTTCTCCAGCTCATTTTGCAGATGAAGAAACTGAGGCAAACAGGGTTAAGTGATGACATTAATAAAAAGCAAATGAACTCAGATGTTTCCCCCATTTTTCTATTACTTATTTAACAGCTTATTTTTTTTGGGGGGGGGAGGGAGGGAGGAGGAGAGAGTTAGTCTAGACAAAAGGAGAAGGGTGGAGGTGAGTGACTGAGCCCAAATGATATTCAAAACCTTAAGAGCTTGCTTAGAATTCTGGCATATAATGTGCTCCAGCAAGATAAGAGATTGATAGGTCACACATGACTATTCATTTGCCTCTCTCCGAGGCCTAATACTGACCAGTATTCTTTGCATAGTGTTTACATTCCTCAGCTCTTATCAGAAAGAAGCAGGAATCTAGCTGCTGGTTCCAGGACCACAGTAAGAGATGGGCTGATTGCTTATGCTGTTCTTGCCCAGAGCAGACTGATGAACAATGGAAATTCCATTTATAAAATGCATTATACTTTATACAAGGACAGCTGGGCCCCAAATCCCAACGAATGCCCATGTGCAGATGACATGTGTCTGATGCCCAATGTCTCTCAGTGGGTGTGGGCTAGGGGGGAAAGGGCCTATTTAAATGCCATGTTTTAGATGCCCAGAAATTCAGGACCACTGTTGCAGCTGGTCCCCTTATTTTAACTTCTCAGTTTCTATGCACAACAGACACTGGCAGATATGCATTTATGCAATTGAGATCTTTAAAAATCTGGTCTATTATGAAATTCAGACTCATGGAAATGGGGAGTCCTTGAAAAGTCATTGATTCCAGGCTTCTGCCCACAAGTAGATCCATGCCAGTCACCTATTTTTAAAACATCCCCACAGATAAGAAATTCTACATTTTTTTATTATTATAAAAACTATTTATACTTTAACTGTTTTTTCCCACCAACACAATAGAACATTCCACAGTCAATCACTTATCAATTTTGCATAAACACAGTAAACTAATAGATATATTCTATATCTTCATTTCTCCTTTGCCCTTACATAGTAGATTCTCTCCTGGTAACCAGTCTCTCCCCTGCACTTCTTGCTATGGTCCCGAGATCATAATTGGTATAAGATTCCAGTAACCAGTTTCAAGGCTAGTTGCTACTCTGGTTAAAAGTTCCTCCTATCTATCCAGCATCTCTCTTGCTTTTATGTATGCCTTTTGGCTTTGGGTATATAGAACCAGAGCAGATATTCTCAATTTCTTGGTCTTCCTTTACATTCTTAAATTTTATTGAGGACAACCCAAAGTGTTTGGTTTATGTGAGTTATATCCAGAGGCAAGTCAGAACCAACTCCTATAGGCTCAAAGGTTGATTGTTAAATTTTCAGCATGAGTAGTTAGACCTTAGGAATTAGAAAGTGTTACAAAGCAACACTTGATATATTGTTTTACTGATTATTTAGACTTAGAAAGTGACAGAATGTTAATAATGAAGATTAAATATAAGAATAACCTGCATATGTTTTTTGAGGGGGAGGTGGGGAGAGCCAGTTGTTAAACCTTAAGGAGAACACTGCTGGTTATATGTGTTAATATTCACCATGTTAGAAATTAAATGCCCTAGTATTATTAGGGAGACAGGATGTCTCAAACTATCTTAAAGTCTCTCAGGGACCCCCAGGTGACCCTAGACCACGTTTTGAGAACCAAAAAAATAAAGTTTTGGTGTGGTCCCTAAAATTCCTTTTTTTGTAATGGTAAACTGTTGCTGGGTGATAACTGCAATAATAATAATGATAAGATTGATATAGTGCCTTAAGGCTAGCAAAGTGCTTTAGAGATGCTAATTCATTTGATCTTCCTAAAAACCCTGTGAGGTAGGTGCTATCATTATTCTCATTTTACAGATGAGGAAACCATGGCTAGGAAAGAATATATAGATTTTCCATGGTCAAACAGCTAATAAGTATTTAAGGCAGGATTTGAATCCAGGTCTTACTGACTCGAAGTTCAGTATTCTGTCTTATTTTGCCACCCAGCTGCCTACTGATGGTTCTAACAAAAGAAAATATTAGACCTCCCATGTTTCTGTCTTGAATAGTTTAGAAAGGTTTTGTTGTTTTTTTAATACTAATAAAAATTCTCATAAGACCACAAACTTGGATATTTGTTATCCTTGGGCACTGATAAAATGCCAATACAAAAGAGCCTATGTAGGTCTATCAGAAAATTTGAGACGGCAAGAGAAGTTGAATTATGGCATCTCAGATCTCACAACATAAACAACAGGTCATCATCCCATCTTGGCTTGAAGGCTTCCAGTAAAGGAGACCCTCATGAAGCCTATTCTTCTTTTGGGAAGCTCTTATTAGAAGGCCTAAGATTTCTTCCTCTTTACAACTTGTGCACATTGCTTCTAGTTCTGCCTTCTAGGGATAAGCAGAAGTCTAATAATAGATGTTATTTATATAGAGCTTAAATATTTACAAAATGATTTACAAATCACTGGATTCCCATTTATTAAATGGGCAAATTAAGACTCAGGTGAAGTCTCACGATCATGGTCACAGCTCATAAATGCCAAAGCCTGAATTTAAACTTAAGTCTTTTCTAGTTTCAAGTACGGTAATCCTCCCCTTTCTCATACTGTCATTATACTTCCATTTGATCTATTAGTACATTGCTGAATGTGAATTACAGTGAGATGGGCCCATTTGGGGATAGTTGGTACCCAGAAACTAGCATCCTACATGGGGCATGGCAGGTATTTAGGGTAGGTCTCAGAAGAAGTCAATACTAGAAAAACCAAACATCTGGGCAGTCAGCATCCAAGGCCTCCAGTCAAGTCGATGTAGTAATATTATACAGTACATGGCAGTAGGGGTATAGGACAGTGGGTGATGGGAAAAGGCTAGGCAAGTGGGCAGTTGAATTCAGTAGTGGATTCTGGTGCATGGTATCAATACAGGGACTTAGATCATGGAATAGAGAGAAGAGGAAGTAATTTTGTCATAAGGTTCAAGACATACCTGGAGCTGGAGCCTGGGTACAAGGTGAAACAAGTAGTAAGACTGATTTGAAGTTGAACATATTTTCAGACTTTTTCAATGCATATTAATTGGTTCTGCTGACTTTTTTTTTCTTTAAAAAAATACTATCTGTCATATGGCTCTCAAGATGTGGGGGGTAGAAGGTACACAGAGGTATAAGAAATAGAAATAGAAAATAACAATAATATTTTATTTGAAAAACTATGAATATTGCTTCATTAATGTTAAATGTCATAAATGTGTAAATAACTGCTACATTAAATTCTTCATTTTTTACAGGGTGAATGCAGCTTTATATTCAGTCAGAAACTGTGAGGAGACAAAGGAATACTCTTCCTTCTCACCTCTTCCTCTTAGAAATCCTAAGCTTCCCTCAAGATAGCTCAGTTGCCACATCCAACACACAGACTGTCCTGAACCTCTTAGTTGCTAGTGTCACCATTCCCTTCTTCCATGGCTCCCATGGCATATGTTGTTTGCCTTCAAGAGAATGTAAGTTTCTTGGAGGCCAGGGATATTTTGTTCTTATCTTTGTATTTTTAGTACTTAGCATGGTTCTTGACACAGAGTAGGGACTTAATAAATGTTTATTGCATTAATGAATGAAGAACTGAAAGACAATTAAGTATGAATGAAAATAGATGTATCATTTCCAAATCCCAATATTTTTCTCCTTTTCTTTTCTTTTCTTTTCTTTTTTGTGTGGCAATGAGGGTTAAGTGACTTGTGCAGGGTCACATAGCTAGTAAGTGTCAAGTGTCTGAGTCCAGATTTGAACTAAGGTTCTCCTGAATCCAGAGCCAGTGCTTTATCCACTGTGCCACCTAGCTGCCCCTAAATCGCAATATATTTTTTAAAAGTCTAAATTAGTGGGGTTTTTTTGGTTTCTTTCTGAAGAAATATCAAAGCTGAAAGAAAGGGCCTCACTAAATTATATCCCAACCTACTTGCTTCCTTTATTTCATTTTGTTTTGTTTTGTTTTATTTTATTTTTTGATAGTAGAAGTAGGTAAGGATCAAAAATCATCTAGTCCATTCTTCTGCCTCAGGTAGAACTGTGACTGAATCTCATAAGAGTAATGTTAAGTAATGAAACAATCTTTCCCCCTTCTCAAATGCAGTTTGGGCTATAGGTCTGGGCCTGCCGATTAAATCAGGAATCCCAGTGTTTGGTTTTTCTAGGTTAGTACAACTCTCATGTCACAATTTGATGTATTTCACTGTTGAGAAATATATGTATTTTTTTTCTCATCCAGGAGAAATTTTTTCTCCCTTACATATTTCAGATGAGAGAGATAGCAAACAAACAACATTTTCCTCCCTCTCTGCACACCCCTGTTTTCTTTTCCATATCTCCCCATCCCATAAGGAGGCTTATATTTGTTTAGGTCATTTAATCTTTCCTTCCCATAAGCACCCTGTTCTTCCTAAGTCAATAAAATAAGAATCCTAAAGAAGGAGACATTTTTCAAAATGCCTTTGCTCTTGTAGACTCTCTTCACTTGCTGCTCACTAGTGCTGACTTGTTTTGTCTAGGTCTACTCAGAGAGTCTTCACTCCTGAGAGGCAGCATAGTATATTAGAAACTATAGCATGAGAATAGGAAGGATTTCATGAGTCATCTAATGTAATTCACTAATTTTACAAATGAGGAAACATGTTCAGAGAAATCAAGCTGCTTTCAGTCAATAAACATTTATAAAGTACTTACTATGTGTCAGGTACTCTGCTAAGTACTGAGAATACCCCAAAAAAGAGGCAAATATAGTTCCTGAACTCAAGGACCTCACACTGTAATGGAGAAGAGAACTCATAAATAGCTGGGTTATACAAGATAGATATAGATATAGATATAGATATAGATATAGATATAGATATAGATATAGATATAGATATAGATATAGATATAGATATAGATATAGATATAGATATACACACACACACATATATGTAGAGAGAGAGAGAAGATGGAAGATAATCCCAAGGTTTATAGAAAGTTTTCAGATAAAGGTCTCATATCTCATGAATGTAATGGAATACTACTATACTGCAATGATGTATGTGATGAATACAGAGAAGCATGGGAAGCTCTATATGGACTGATGTAGAGTAAAGCAAGCAGAACCCAAAAATACATAGTAATTATAACACAAATGGAAATAATGACATGCAAAAAAATCAAAAGTAAATGTAACAAAATTATAAAGATCAAGCAGGATTTGAATGAAGAGATATGAGAAAACACCCCCATCTATACTTTCATGGAAGATAATCTCAAGGTTTATGCATAATCTCAGGTTTTATGGTTCTCATATAAAGGTCTCACATCTCAACTACATAGAACTTTGCAAATTAGTAGGAATATGAACCATTCCTCTAACTGATAAATGGTTAAAAATATGAACAGGCGTTTTTTGGAAAACTAGGTATAGTCATATTAAAAAAAATGCTCAAAATCATTATTGATTAGAAAAATGCAGAATAAAACAACTTTAAGATACATCTTAAAGTTATTGGCAAAATGATAGAAGGGGAAAATGACAAATGTTGGAGGGGATGTGAAAAAAAAAATTGGGACTTTAATACACTGTTGCTAGAACTGTGAAATGATCTAGTCATTTTGGAAAGCAATCTGGAATTATGCCCAAAAAGTGATAAAAGCCTTTGACACAGCAATACCACCATTAGATTTTTTTCCCAGGGTGATAAGGGAAAAAGGAAAAGAACCTCTATGTTCTAAAATATTCATAGCAACTCTCTTTGTGGTGGCAAAGAACTGGAAATTGAAGGGTTGCCTATCAATTGGGACATAGCTAAATAAATTGTGGCATATGATTGTGATAAAATACTGTGCTGTAAGAATGATGAGAAGGTTGATTTATGAAAAACCTGGGAAGATGCATAAAATAAGGAAGAGTGAAATGAGGAGAATCTAGAAAATATTAGATACAGTAATAGCAATATTGTCCTAAGAACAACTTTGAATGACTAAATCATTTGGACTATTAGAAAGACTTAAATCAACTACAAAAGACCTATGAAGGAAGGTTCTGTCCACATCAGATAAAGAACTGATAAATAGAAGTAAGCATAGTATGGTTTTACATATATATATATATGTATATATTTTTATATACACATATATTTATGTATCTGTGTTAAATGGCACTCTTCTCTAATGGGAAGGGAGGGAAAGAAATAGTTTGAAACTTAAAATGTAACCAAAAATTACATTAAAAATAAAATTTTATCAAAAAGAGAAAGCAATGAAACTATATACCTTGAAAATAATTTTAAAAAATAATCTCAAGGGAGGAGGTACTGGCACATGGTAGAAAGGGACCAGGAAAGGCCTTCTGCAGAAAGTGGAATTTGAGATAATTCTTGAGGGAAGATGCAGAACATTCAAGGCCTAGGGAAAAGCAAAGGCTCAGAGTTGGGAAATTAACTGTTATGTGCCAGGAGCAATAAGTTGGTTAGTGTAACTGAATCCTAGAGTGGGTAGACAATAGTAAAGGAGACTGGAAAAATAGGAAGGGATCAGCTTGTAAAGGACTTTAAATACCAAATAGGAGGTTCTATATTTAATTCTGGAGGTAATAGTGAACCACTGGAGTTGCTTGAGTAGGGGACCTACATATTAGGAAAATCATTTTGGCAGCTGATTGGAGAATAGATTGGAATGGAAAAAGACTGGGCAGGGAATCAACTGGAAGTCTATTTCAATAGTCCAGGTGAGAAGTGATGAGAGTAATAGATTAGAGTGGCAGTGTTCTGAATAGAGAATAGAGAACATAGAAAAGATATGTGAAGATAGAAATAGCTAGAATTGGCAATGGATTGAATATATGAGGTGACTGAGAATGAGGAAACAAGGGTAACACTGAGGTTATGAGAGCCTGGGTAATTGTGTGGACCATAGTAGCATGCCATCAGTAGAAATAAGGAAGTTGGGGAAAAGAGGAAGTTTGAGGGAAAGAATTAGTTCTCTTTTGGATATGTTGAATTTGAGATACTGACAGGATATTTAATTTTAGATATCCAAAAGGCAGATGGAGAAGCAGAAATGGAACTTAGAAAAAAAAAAAAGCTTGGTGCTAGCTATATTGATCTAGGAATCATCTAAATAGAGAGGATAATTGAACTCCTGGGAGCTAATGGGGTCACTAAGTGAGAAGAAACAGAAGAGAGGGCCTAGGATAAAGCATTGGAGGAAATGCACAGTGAATGGGTGTGACATGAATGAAGGTTTTGAAAAGGAGACTGGGTAAGAGTGGTCAGACAAGTAGCAAGAGACTTGGGAGAGAATATTAACACAGAAACCTAGGCATAAGAGAGTATGAGGAGGAGAAGTAATCAAATACATTAAATGAGGAGGAAAGGTTAGAAAAGATGAGAGCTGAAAAATACCCATTAAATGTAGGAAATAAGGTACCATTAATAACTTTGGAGAGAGCAGTTTCAGTTTGAATGATGAGGTTAAAAGCCAGAATAAAGAGTGTTTAAAAGAGAAAGTAGAGGAAATAGTAGAGATATTTCCCAAGGAGTACAGCTAGTAAATGTAGAAAAGGCATAGGATGATAGTCTTGAGGGATGATAGGTTTTTTAATAAGGTTTTTTAAAAAAAATAATAAATATTTTTATTTATAGTTTTGAGTTTCAAACTTTATATCAAATATGTTTTTTTAAAAAATAATAAATATTTTTATTTATAGTTTTGAGTTTCAAATTTTATACCTCCTTTCCTCCCTCCTCTTGCCCCTCCCTGAGGTGGTAAGCAATCAGATATGGGTTATACATGTGCAATTATTTAAAACATTACCATATTAGTCATTTTGTACAAGAAAACTTGAATAAAAGAAAAAAATGAAAGTGAAAAAAAGAGAATGCTTCAGTCGGTGTTCCATCAATATCACTTCTTTCTTTGGACATGGATAGTATGTTTCATCAATAGTCATTTAGGATTTTCTTGGATCATTGTATTGCTGTGAATAGTTAAGTCATTCACCGTTTTCCAAAAAATATTGCTGCTTTGTGTACAATGTTCTCTTGGTTCGGCTTACTTCACTATATATCAGTTCATACAAGTCTTTTCGGGCCTTTCTGAATTCATCTTGCTTGTCATTTCTTATAGCACAATAATATTCCTTCACCATTTTTTAAAAGAGATGTAAGATATGCAGGAGGAAATGGGAGATAGGAAATGTCTGGAGAGAGAGAGAGACACAGAAAGAAAGACAGAAAGAGAGTTAAGAGAGACAGAGGTAAAGATAGATGAGAGAGACAGGAAGAGACAGAGATAAAGGCTATCTCTTCATCAGATAAGAGAAAAAAGAAAATAGTGGGTAAAGATAGAGTGATATGAGATGAGGAAGAATTGAGAAGAGGAAATCGTGAATGGGTTTAGTGTGTGTATGTGTGTGTGTGTGTGTGTGTGTGTGTGTGTGTGTGTGTGTGTGTGTGTGTGAGAGAGAGAGAGGGGGGGGGAATGAAAACCTCAGCTGCAAGGGCTGTTGGAATCTTGAAGAGGAAAAAGTTTGAAATAACAATTGTGATGAGTGGGATAATGAATTGATTAGGAAAGAATGAAATGATTGCCTTACTGCATTGAGGACCCAATTGAGATTCAATAGCATAAATTTAATGGTTAGATAGCTAATAGGTGAGAGAGATAGGGTTTGAGCTTAGCTCTCCTGCCTCTAAAATCCAGGGTGCTGAAAAAATACTTGACTTGGAGGCACAAGGCTTGAGTTTATCTCTGAGCTCTGTTTCTGATTAGCTCTATGACTTTGACTTTGGGACAATAACTTAACTTCTCTCTAAGACTTGATTTTTTCATCTTTAAAATAAAGGTGATGATTTCTACCTTACAGAGTTATTGTGAGGATCAAATGAGATGACATATAGTCAGCATAGGGCATATTGTAAAGTAATATACACATTAAAAATAGGTTATTGCTATGAGCTGGTGCTTTCCCCCCCTCCTTGCTTGCTAAGAATGGAGAGAAGTGTAAGCTTTATCTATCAAGGGGCTGGGCCTCAGATCTGATGAAGCTGTGCTATCTGAAATTCCTTGAAGATATACATTCAAAACCAAATGACAATATCTTACTGCTCATTGGCTGACAGCTACTACTAATTTTCCCTTGAAGTAAGAAATAAATTGATCTAAGGATGCCTGCTTCTCTCTGCAGGGGATGTTAAGATGCTGAGAAGTAGCCGTGCTTCTCAATCTCAGAAGAAACAGAAAAAAAATGCTACCAAAGGAGTCTAGTCCAAGTATTACTTGGTTGTTTGTTGTTGTTGTTTTTATTTGTTTTGGGGTTGTTTTGTTTTTTTTTTTTGGTGAGGCAATTGGGGTTAAGTGACTTGCCTAAGGTCACACAGCTAGTAAGTGTTAAGTGTCTGAGGTCGGATTTGAACTCAGGTCCTCCTGAATCCAGGGCCGGTGCTCTATCCACTGTGCCACCTAGCTGCCCTGTTGTTGTTTTTAAATGCTCATCTCTGGGTCAATCTCTCACTCTCCACTTCCTAACTCTGGCCCAAAGGAAGACTTTTTTCCAACCTGAAACCCAGCTATATATAAGTCACTTCTTCTTACAGGAAGCATCTCTAATGAGAGCAGTTGATTAATGATGACTTCAGTAAGAGGTCAGTGATATTTCAGCTTGCTTCTGTCCTATTGCCTGAGAATGCTGGCACCAGGCATAAAAAGTGCTTGAAGATAGATGAGATGAGGTGTTAGTCTATGGCTTTTTCTTTTGCATGCTTTTTATGTCAATAATAAAGATAACACTTGGGTTTGGGGAATCACGTTTCTTCCTAGAAACTTGAAATATTCAAATGATATTGTTCTATGGACCTTCTCCACAGCCCTCCAGGGAAGGAGAGAAGAAAATGGCATTGCTTACATTTTGTGGATCGGAAAATTGAGGCCCCGAGGACTGAGGCTATGTGAGAGAGATTATATTGAACCTGAACCAGAAACTAGGGTGTTAGTGCCGTCTTGTACATATCCCAGGTTTTAGTCTTAATAGTTTTATTTCTAGTCCCAAGTCTGTAACTTGATGGTCAGTAGAAGGAACACTAGCTCTGGAGGGAGAGGATTTGGGTCTGAATCCCACCCCTGATTCTTCCTACCTGTGTGACCTCAGGAAGTCACTTAACTTCCCTCATCTCAAAAAGAGAGGCTGGATTAAATATTTTCTGAGATCCTTTCTGACTCTAATTTTAAGATCCAATCAACTGTTTAACTTTTTTTAAAGTAATAAACATTTTTATTTGTAGTTTTGAGTTCCAATTTTTATACCTCCTTCCCTCCCTCCTCTTGCCCCTTCCCTGAGGCAGGAAGCAATCAGATGTGGGTTATACATGTACGATTATTTAAAACATTAAAATATTAGTCATTTTGTACAAGGAAACTTGAATAAAAGAAAAAAATGAAAGAAAGTGAAAATGCCATGATTCAGTCTGTGTTCCATTAATATCAGTTCTTTCTTTGGAGGCAGATAGTATGTCTCATCAACAATTCTTTGGGATTGTCTTGGATCATTGTATTGTTGAGAATAGTTAAGTCATTCAAAATTCTTCATCAAACAATATTGCTGTCTCTGTTCACAATGTTCTCTTGGTTCTGTTCACTTCACTATACATCAATTCATACAAATCTTTTCAGGCCTTTCTGAAGTCATCTTGCTTGTCATTTCTTATAGCACAATAATATTCCATCACCATCATATACCACAGCTTGTTTAGCCATTTCCCAATTAATGGGCATTCCTTTAATTCCCAATTCTTAGCCATCAAAAAGAGAGTTGCTTTAAATATTTTTGTACAAACAGGTCTTTTTCTCTTTGGGGATGTCTTTGTGATATAAACCTAGCAATGGTATTGCTGGATCAAAGGATATGAGCAGTTCTATAGCCCTTTGGGCATAGTTCCAATTGTTGTTCAGAATGGTCCAATCTTTTCACAACTGTTTAACTTCTTGCAAGTTGATTAACTCCTGCAAGACTCAGTTTCTTCATCTTATAATATTTTACAGGGTTGTTGCGGCAATAAATTAAATAAGACTTGTGGAAATGATTTTATAAGTTAAAGCGATACCCATGCGTAAGGTATCACTCTGGCCTTTATTTAGCCTTCTTGTTCTTGTCATTATATCAGTGTTATTCAAGGTGGGGAAATCCCAGGGGCTTCTAATAGTCTTTTGTATGGGTTTCTCAGGAACTTTTTTTGAATAAGCAAACTAGACCACCTTTTGTCTTACTTCTTACCTACCCTTAAGCACTGAATGGGTGATGCCTCAAACAAACTGAGACCTGGGACAGACCTTAGATTAAAAAGGCTAAGGTCTCCCACTGCATCTGGGGCCATCTCTAGTTGTCCTGACATATCTTGCCACTCGACTCAGATGACTCTGAAGGAAAGAGTGAGACTGATGATTTTACACAGCCTTGCTGCACTTAAATCCATTTCACTTGCAAGTCAAGACATCACCCTCCTTGTGTCATAGGGCCTCTTCCAGAAGGAAGAATGAACAATAATAAACAACAAAAAGATAAGCTGTAGGAAAGTTATCTGAGGCTCTTAGGGGTTAGATGACTTGCCTAGTCACATATACATACATAGTAAATTGTAGAGGTCGAATTCAAACTCAGACTTTCCTTACTCCAAGCCTAGGATTCTATCCCTTCAAAATACTATCTTTCCGAACACTAGAAAGGCAAGAGGAAATAATTAATGAATATTGCAAAGAGACTGCACCCACCTTCCTTTTCCCATTACATTCAAAGAAGATATTTAGCAGATTAATCCTGGGAAGCAATATTGCATTTTTGAGTCCTGGAGAAAGGAGGGAGAAGGTCATCTACTTGATGAAACTTTTCAAAATCAATTTTGCAGCTCCCTGCCCAAGATGATTAAAAACTTATATGAGGTTAAAAAAAAAGAGAAGGGAAGAAGAAAAATAAAATACTGTACTCAATGTCCTTCTCTTAGGAGACTGGATTTGTTGCTGCACAAACTTGTGAGTTATTAAGCTTTACCCATTTGCAAAGCTGTTCATCCCTTTTCCATTCTGATGCCTGCTTTGCCTCATGCAGATGTTATAATTATTTTAAAATATCTATCTATTCATCCATCCATCTTCTAATTGTCTATCTATCTATCATCTATCTATTTATCTATCATCTATCTCTTGTCATCTATTGCAGCTAGGTGGTATGGTGGATAGAGCACTGGGCTTAGAAACAGCCATTCTATGAGTTCAGATCCAGGCATATACTAGCTATGTGATCCTGGGCAAGTCACTTAACTTTGTTTACCTTAGTTTCTTATCTGTTAAATGAACTCAAGAAGGAAATGGCAAACCATTCCAGTATCTCTGCCAAGAAAATGTCAAATGGGGTCATGAAGAGTCAGGCATGACTGTAAAACAATTCAACAACTATGTGTATACACACACACACACACATATATATATACACACACATATATGTATACTATATAATATATGTATACATATATATTTATAATACCCAAGTGAAAACTCATTTATATTATTATTGATAATTAGGTATGTTAGTTATAATATGAGGGATTAGGAGATTGGAACAAAGTTCTCTTCCAGTAAGACTGAACTAGAAGTGATCTGGCCTTGCCACCCTCCAATCACTGCTACCCCTTCCTTCTGCATTCTGATTCCCATTAGACCATCTCCTGCATCCACATCAAACCGAATTTGTTCCAGTTGCAAGAATTCCTAGTAATTCTCTGGACACACACCCTCCTAAGGCCTGTTTCCAGCTGTTAAAAGATGTTTCTTAATCAAGATGAGAACCTTCTACTGGAAACAGTAAAATGTTGTCCTCAGATATCCTCATAATTGGGGAAAACTCACAGTGACCTTTAGACTTTTTTTAAAGGCAAGGGACCATTCTTTGAAAGTTTTCCCATTTGCACCTTTAATAATCAACCAGTTTCCCCTAATTATACAAGAACACCTTCGCCTTAGATCATTGTCCAGGTTTTCCCTGAAGTTAAGACTGTGGTTGTGTTCCTATGTAGCTCTCAGAACTATCACTCAAGGCAGATACTGGCTTCAAGGCTGCGATCTTTCCAACACAATGTGTGGTCCCAATTTAAGGGAGAGAAAAACTCAAAGCGGGGAAGGTGATGAGCCATCTCCCCCACACAATCAGATCAGCAGCTGCCTTGTGGCTGATTGTTTTTGCTTTGCTTCTTGACCTTGTATAATGGTTTGGCCTTTTCCTCGATTAGGTTAAGCCAAGGAGTTGACAATATGTAGGACAGAGGTTTCTGGGCTGTTGGATGCTGTCTACAGAAAAACTCGTATTTGTGTACTTTTGTCTACATGGAGATGCAAGAGACAGAGACAGAGACAGGTAGAGTCAGCCAGTGAGAGAGAGAAAGAGAGGAAGAGAAAGAGGAGGAGGAGGAAGAAGAGGAAGAGAATTATTGAGAATCTTTTAGGCTTGATAAAGTTTTAAAACGGAGCTGCCTACAAAAGCTATAATAAGCACTTTTATTGGAACCTACTTAGAAACAGAAAAGTTTCCAAATCCTAGACATCTTGAATGATTGCAAAGAAAGATTTGAATAGTTTAAGCAAAAATGCTACAGGTCTGATTTTCCTGGCTCCCGAGGCCTAGGCCTAACAGATACTTTTCAGTATTCTAGCAAAAGTCAAAGTTGTGAAGTTTGTCTTTGTGAAGTTTGTCCCTACCACCTTTTATTCAATACTCTTATCTAATCATGCTAAATAGTTTCCTGAGATAGGCCCAAACTCAAATTCTTCCCTAGATACTCAACTTTTGATTCTCTCTTCCTTTTAGATAGGTAGCAATGACTTCATTTCGCCTCAATAATATGTTTATAATACCATAATTTATTTAGCCCAAAGTTACTGGGCATGCCCAGTGAAAAGCAATAGGGTGCTCATGATATTTAGATCTGACAGTTTCACAAAGTGTATCTGAAAAAAATATTTTTTTCTTCATGCTTTCTCAATTAATTTACCTAATCCATCTCCCATTCCTGATAAACTAAGTCCTGCACCCCTCCCCTGAACTAAAATCTAGTAAATGACTCTGTGTTTGTGTGTGTGTGTGTGTGTGTGCGCGCGTGCGCGCGTGCGTCCGCGCGCACCTGTGCATGTGCTTAGGAGACTGCTGGAGATTTCTTAGCTTCAAAACATGAGAATGTAAGTCTTTGATGGAATGCTGATATAGTATAAAGGGCACTAGATTAGAAATCCATGGCCACTGGATGACTGAGTATTGTAGTGGATAGGACACTGGACCTGGAGTCACCTGAGTTCAAATTCTGCCTCAGTCACTTACTAACCACCATACAAGTCACTTAGCCTCTTTGTGTCTCAGTTTCCTGATTTGTAAAATTAAGGGCATCTATTCAATGGCTTCCAAGGTTTCTTCTAGCTCCAAAGTTATGATCCTATTCATTATAATGCTATCCTCGCTGCTTCCTCCCTGTACAATGCCCCCAGAAACCTCTTTATCCTGGAAGCTCAATCCAGCCCTGGAGACCACAAAATGGAAGTATCCCGTGTCCCTGTGGCCCCTCCTTCTAATTGGATGGCTTCTCCCAGATCCTCCTGTAAGAAAGAACCCCAGACCAACCAAGTCTTCTTACTGTTTAGGCTGAGCTCTAGGCTTTCACTACCATGCTCCCACACCTAGTATCTTCATCTCTTCTCCCTCTCCCTTTTTTCAGCCTGTGTGTGTGTGTGTGTGTGTGTGTGTGTGTGTGTGTGTGTGTGTCTCTTTACCCATTAGAACATAATCTTCTTGAGGGCCGTGACTGTATTTCTGCCTGTATGTGTATCCCCAGTGTCTAGTACAATGTCTGGAACATAGTAATAGATATAGATAGATGATAGAGAGATAGAAAGAAACTTAAATAATTAATAAAATTGAAATTGGAAACTAATTAATTAAAATTAAATTAAAATGCTACCTAAATTCTCTGAACCTATTTTCATTAACTGAAAAATATGGGGGTTGAGCTAAATGCCCCCTAAGGCTCCTTCTTTAAGTCTTTATTCTGGACCAGTAGAGGGAAATAATCTCTTAACTATAAATATTTGAAAAGACTCCTTTGAATACCTGGAAAAGACATTTTCTGGGATCCTTGTGTATAAGACCAGCTTTGATTGCCAGATGGAAAGACTGAAACATCTTCAGATCCATACAAGAATGGGACAAGGCACAGTTAATGTTTTTGTTATTATCCTCCCCTCCCCTGTAAGGTGGATTCAGAGACAGGAATATCCTAGCTCAAGCTGACTGGAGGGAGAGAGCCCCATTGATAAACATCTGGATCCTGTCATTGTTAGTCTGAGACAAGTAGGAAGAGTAAGACAGGGAAGAAATAAGTGAGTCCCCTGACTACAAACATCAACATTTTCTTCTCCAACTCTAAACCCAAAGATATGTGTCTAAATTTACTCTGACCCTCTGACTGGGTGAACAAATAAACAAGAACTGCTTACTTGTGTTTGTTGGGTTGATAAGACAAAGGCTGTTTACACCTCCTGGCCATGAAAAGTCTTGCATAAATTTTCATTCATTTGTTTGATTATTTCTCCTTTTGGGTATTTCCTCCATCTCAGAGCTGCAAAGCAACAAACCTTTCCAACATGTGGAGAGCATGCTCTCCCATCCCAGCACACCCACATTTAGCCTGTCTCAGACTTTGCATTAAGTTCCCCCTCTTTCTTTTCCTCACTAGGCTTTTCAGTTCTCCTTTTCAACATTTCCATTCTTATCAAATAATCCTAGAGTTGTTATTATTGTTTTTTTAATTGATCACTGCTCTTAGTTATAACAATTTCATGGTGTTATTGTTGAAGTGGATAAATGATCTTAGACTTAGGAGTTAGAGGTCATAAGTCCCAGATGCAGCTTTTCTGTGTGACCAGAAGAATCTCTTAATTTCTCTGCACCTCTATATACTCACCTTGAAAATGAGGATGTTAATATCTGTACAGTTTTTCCTTTCACATCAGAAAGCACAGCACCCCCTCCCCCAATGATCTGGAAAATCTACATAAAATTTTTTGGCCCTCCCTTCATAACTGAGAAGTCTGAATTTTTTTCCTTTTTTTAAATGGGATGTTTATAAGTACCTTACTGTAAATTTTGGGTTGATATTATTATAAAATATACTTTATGCATTTCTGAGTTTCTAAACTTTTTCTGTGTCATCAGCTGCCCTTCGCATTTCATATGTGGCTTCTACAAAACTCCCCCAAAATTCCCATTTAGTTTCTTATGCTGACCTGCCATATATTGGAAACTGTAAGGGGGAATAGAAATAGTGATATAGAAAGGATATAGTGATATAGAAAGGATAACTGTACTATCTTCATCAGAGTTTAATTCAACTGGATTCCATAAGCAATTGTGTAGTCTTTACCATATGCTAAGCATTGCTAAGAATTGGAGAAGACAGAGGCAAAAACAAAACAATTCCTGATTTTAAGAAACATATTCTACTGGGGAAAAACATCCTATATACACATAAGTGAACTTGAAATATATACAAAGTAAATAGAGATTAATTTTGGGGTGGCAAAAGTGCTAACTTGGTGGGAACAGAGAAAGTCTCCTGCAAGGAGTAAAATTGAGCTGAACCTTGAAGGAAACTGGATTCCTAAGAGGTATAAATGAGTAGGGAAAGCATCCCACACTCAAGTGAATGCATTCACATGATTGTTGTGAGAAGAGTGTTTTATTAACTATATGTTGTTGTTGTTGTTTAGTCATGTCTGACTCTTTGTGATACCATGGACCATACTGTCCATGGGGTTTTCTTGGCAATGATACTGGAGTGGTTTGTCATTTTCTTCTCCATTTTAATCCAATGCAAACAGAGGTCAAGTGACTTGCCCAGGGTCACATAGCTAATAAGTGTTTAGTGACTAAAGATTCTCTGACTTCACTGAGCCACTTAGCTGCCTCCTATATATATATAAAGTAAATATTGCTATGGAAATTGAAAGTATCATTAATATAACTTATCTACCAGGAATAATAGTTTTATCTATCTTTAAAACAGGAATGTATGTGTTAAAACAGGAATTTATGAGGCAGTGAGGAGGCATAGTGAATAGTGTGCTGGACTTTGAGTCAAGAAGCCCTGACCTTGAATCCCATTTCAGATGCTTTGTAGCTGTGTGACCCTCAGACTTCTTATCTCTAAAATGAGAACAACAACTACTCTACTTCCCAGGGTAGATGTGAGGACCAAATAAGTTATCACATATAATTGCTAGCTATTACTACTTCTACACCTAAGTGTTTAGTAATAGTGCTTTCCTTTTCTAATGAACAAATACTTCAAGAAGGTTATACCTCAATAAACTCCTTGCTCTCCCTTTCCCCATGACAACTGGGATTTAGATGATTTATTCTTCACTTACAAAAACAAAACAAAACCAAAACCAAAACAAGAAAATTCAGGAACGAAGTTTGAATGGTTCCCAGAAAAGAAGGAGAAAACCTGTGCTTGAATGGACTTAGTTCAAGTTCTTGACATTCCCATTGGATGGGTGAAATCACAGAAGTCTCAAGAACAAAGCTTGGACAAAGAGCTAGTCCTATTGCTACAAGGACACCAGAATTTCTCATCACCCTTTTGGATTGTGAAATATCTCTCCCCACTCCAAAATTTTCAAGAGGACATTGGTGCCTCATCACTTTTCATCTCTTAGATATAACTATACAGTTGAGTTTATCAAATCTTTAAATTAAAACATATTTAAGTATAACAAAATATCAGTTAACTAGGAAAATCATCTATTGAATTAAACTCTGTTTAATCTTGAGTTAACCAGTGTTACCTGTAACTCAAAGGGTTCCCTTTCACAAAAGGCTCTTATTTTTTTTTGTGGGGCAACGAGGGTTAAGTGACTTGCCCAGGGTCACATAGCTAGTAAGTGTCAAGTGTCTGAGGTAGGATTTGAATTCAGGTTCTCCTGAATCCAGGGCCTGTGCTCTATCCACTGCACCACCTAGCTGCCCTCAAAAAGCTCTTATTTTGAACTCTTATGGGCTAGGTTCATCCTAAGAGGTTTGGACTTTTCTTGGCTTTTCTTAAATTCTGGTTCTTTGCCCTCACTCAGAATTCCATGGAAAATATGGTAGTGAAAACTCAGGTATGGTTCATGTGTAAGATTTCCCCAA
The DNA here is from genome assembly GCF_019393635.1 of Dromiciops gliroides. Classification (NCBI taxonomy): domain Eukaryota; kingdom Metazoa; phylum Chordata; class Mammalia; order Microbiotheria; family Microbiotheriidae; genus Dromiciops; species Dromiciops gliroides. The sequence continues at coordinate 554,612,290 of NC_057862.1, forward strand.
AAGAGATTGACAAGCTCTCTTTTTTTAAAAGAAAAGTATTCAATTTACAAAATAGATATCACATATTATTTTCATTCATCCTCAAAAGAAGTGCTTTAAACATAACTATGATGATGATGATAAAATAGCATTTATGTAGTACTTTAAGGTTTACAAAGTGCTATATAAACCTTATCCTAAGTGGTGAAGTGGATAAAGCACTGGCCCCGGATTCAGGAGGACCTGAGTTCAAATACAGCCTCAGATCCAGACACTTGATACTTATTAACTATATAACCCTGGGCAAATCACATAACCCTCATTTCCCAGCAAAAACAAAACAAAACAAAAAAAATTATTTTATTCTGTCCTCTCAACTCTGGAAGGTAGGTTCTATTCTTATCCTCATTTTGTAGATGAGGAACTTGAGGCAGACAGACGTTAAGTGACTTGCTTGGGGTCACACTGCTAGGAAGTATGTGAGGACAAATTTGAATTCAAGCCTTTCTGACTCTAAGACAATATTGTATTCACTGCTTTAATGAATAACCCCACATCTTCATTATTTTCCAAAAAGAAAAATAACTTTGCAGGACTTCTAAAGAAATATTTTACTTTTGCCTTAGACTAGCATTATCTGAATGGTTTCCAAAGTTCTGCTCTACTGGCTGGCCCACAGCCAAGACACATGGGGCTCTTTAAATGATGAGGTAGCCACACCAGCTGGAGATATCCAAGGAGGGTGAAGCAGGAATAACCACACCCAAGAATTGGGGTTTATTGGGATTTATTGAATTCACCAGCAAGGAAGCCACACCCACAGGGGTGGGGACTCCCCAAGGAACAAAAGGACAAAGCTTATATATACTTAAAACACAAAAGAAGCTAAAATTTTCAAGCAACAGGAGGTTGGGAGGGGGGTGTTGCCAAAGCTGGCTGATTAGACAAGATATATTGACCTGGGTGACCCAGAGGATTCCTGAAATCAGAAAATCTTTGAAGTTTCCTTGAACAGACCTTATCTTACAGAATGTTGTTCTGGAGGGATCTTCGAGCTAGGAAGCTTGGCAAGGAGGTTCTTTAATTAGTGAGTTAATGCTGAACACAAGATGGTGGAAGTTGTGCTCAGTTTGTGATATATATCATTTTTCAGGATCTTTGGATGCTCAGGGAAGAAACACTAAGGCAGAGGAAGGTAGTTAGGGTTAGAGGATCACCTAGACAAACAGATGCTGGTAGCCATTGATAGGAATTCAAGCTTTGGGGTCCCATAGACCCCATAGGGGGAGGGAAGGAGGGGAAAATTCCCTCCTTGCCTTGCTAAGGGACTGCTGGTCCCAAAGAAAAAGATTCTTCCGCCAGAATCAACCCTCCCTTATTCTCAAAGGCTAAACCTTTTTTTTTAACTAGACCCTCATTAATAAGATAGAAAATCCTTCAGCAAGGGGCCAACGAATACATACCTCAAAAAGGGATAAGTATACATCTAACTCCTTGGAAGGTGTCCCTGTCTAGTTGAACAAGTGGTTCTTCTAATTATCCACATCATGCCAGAAAAAACTAGTATTCTTGTTATAAATAGACAGTGAAAGAGTTTGAGCTAATAATAGCTCATAATATAGCTTTTTACTCAAAAGAACTCTCTGAGAGTAGTATAATTTCCATTTTACAGATGAAGAAACAGACTCAGAAGTGCTCTGTGAATTGCTTAGTCATAAAACTAGTAGTAGGCCTCCACCAGTAGCTGACAACCATGGATCAGCCCCCTGAAGAGCCACAGACCACAGTGTGGCTGTGTGTTATATCTACCCCATGAGGAGTAGCTGGCGTGTCCTCTACAGGGCGCTGGCCTGGGCAGATCAATATGGAAAACAAGCTGTTGCCCATGCAGCAGGTTTTCCCTCTCCGTGACATGGGTGGATCCAAAGGAGAGGCAGAGCCAGTACAGTTTGGCACCAGTGCCACCGCAGGAGTTGCCAGAGGGATGTGATGTCCAACATCCAACTGCCTAAGGGACTCCAACTCCTGATTTTTCCTTGGGGTTAACTCCTGAAGCTTTCCCCATATATGGGGATAGCTGCAAGGCAGTGGAGTTTTATAATCAGGGTTTTCCTTCCCCTAGGCTAGTTGCCTACCAATGCTGACAAGCCCCACCTGCCCGAAGCGACTGGTTTTAAGGCACAAGTGACTTGCCTTCACCCCTTCTCCTGTTAGTGGAAAGAATTCTGCCACGAGAATGCCAGGAGTTGGGCTTCGGTTGTCAGAGGCTATTTGAGACGCACGCCATTGGAGCATTTTATAGAGAGTGGGAGCTTATCCCCACTCCCACCCCAGCATGACAACCTTATAAAACTAATAAATAATATTTATATAGTGCTTATACTATCTGTAAAGCATTTTAGAATGATTATCTCATCTGATCCTCACAACAACCCTGGGAGGTAGGTGCCATTATTATCCCCATTTTAAAGATGAAGAAACTGAGGCAGACAGAGGTTGAGTGACTTGAACACAGTCACATAGCTAGTGTCTGAGGCTGAATTTAAACTTGAGTCTTCCTTACTCCAGGCATGACATAATTTCCATGATATACTTTCCATCACTTAGTTCCTCAAGAAGGATCATAATCCATACCAGCATCCAGGTTTCTTGTTCTCTTTCCTCATCTGTTAGAGATTTGGTTTTAACTTTTGTGTGGCGGGGTGGGGGAGGGGGGCAATGAGGGTTAAGTGGCTTACACAGCTAGTAAATGTCAAGTGTCTGAGGCCAGAGTTGAATTCAGGTCCTCTTGAATCCAGGGCTAGTGCTTTATCCACTGCACCACCTAGCTGCACTCTTCTCGAAAACTTCTGAAGAGAAAGAACTCACTCTCTAGGTTCTTGCTTCCTCATCTATAAAATGAGAGGTTGGCCTTGATATTCTCTAAGGTCTCTTACATATATAAATTTGTGATCCTCTAATTTCCAGGTTGGTCCATGCCACTTTTAGATAGATCTAATTGTTCAGAAATTTTCCCTTACATCAAACCTAAACTACCCCTCTGTAATTTATCTTCATTGGCTCTAGTTTTGTCCTCCTAAGGTCATGTGGAACAAGGCCTCTTTCCTGTTTTATGGCACTTTTCTGACCTTAAAAATTAAATGTGTTTTCGCAGATGACATTTTCTATTAGGCTCTTTTATCATCATTATCTTTTGAAAGCTCCTTTGCACTGTACAGCTGGTGTGTGACAATGTACAAAGTGAGCAGAACACTGATTTTGCATAGGTCAATGACGTTATTCATTCCCTTAGAAGTAGGAAGGTACAAGGGGCTATCAGATGAATGATGGAAGAGGAAATTAAAGGAAGTCAGGCAACTGATTTTAGGGAAAAAAAGATCATGCTTTCTTAAGCTCTCTCTTGTGACATTTGCCCATCTTATTGATCTCTCATAGGGAATAACTACTAATTATGGCTAAGGCTTGTCTAGACAGCTTTTAAGCCTATGTTGAACCATTCTTTCTAGACTTAAAAATTACCCTTCAGGCTCCGGTTCCTCTTCCAAGGGAACAAATGAACTATGAAAATTCCTCTCTAATCATAGCATTCTTCCTCTTTTATTTTTTTAAAAGTTGTTGTTCTGGGCAAATTTTGCCAAAGTGCAGGGTTTGGAAATGTAAAACATAGTATGTATAAATGCACAATTTCTTTTCCTACTCATCATCTGATCATGAAATGGAAATTGCAAGAAAGAAAAGTACTTATTGTTAAAAAGTTCCAGGTGGTTAGTGTTTCTGAGTACTGACAAGATTTCTTGTTTTAAGGGTTGGGAGTGACTCAACACTCAAGCAGAAGAATAAATAGCCTATTCTGCTATGATATGATGGGTTTCTTCACCACCAACCTTCAATGGCACCTAAAATTCTCTAGGAGTCATGTTCTGAATAAGTTACCAGGCAAGGGTATATGGCCACACAGTACAAAAATATTGACTTATACCACCAAACATGAGTTGGCACTACAATAACCCAACATGAATTGAAACAACATTACCAGAAACTGTTAGTTTTTAGATCATCCAACATGAGTTTCCAGCAATATCATAGTTAGATTTTACGTTGTTATAGAAGAATTTATATTGTTATAGAGGAATTTGTTTTTAATGTAGTAATGATTTCACTGTGAGGTGAGACTAGTTGAGATAACATTAGATGTAGGCTATATCTGAATTTAAGTTCTCTTCCAATAATGGAAAATAAATAGAAGATTCTTAGATAAAATTGGGAAGTAGATACCATAATAGCATCTGTATCACTAAATCACTGGATAGCTAACAGTTATATAGTGTTTTAAGATTCGCAAAAAACAAATTCCACATACTATATAATTCCATTTTGAGTATCCAAACACTCTTGTAAAGTAGGTATTATTATTATATTCATTTTACAGATTAAGAAACTGAGTTAATTGATTTGTAAAGGATCACACAGCTATTAAATATCTGACACTGGGTTTGAACTCAAGTCTTTCTGACTCTAATTTTAGTTGTCTCTTCACTATTTCAAACCTTTGATGTCCCTCATTTTCCTTTTTCTGCGTTCCTTTCATCCCCTTAGTGGTGACCTCTTATTCTATAATGTGACTTAATCTGATTCAAACAATACTGTTATGTAGAAGAAAGTGACCAAATATGTAATTAGAAACTCTGTGCCACTACTTCAGTGAAGATGCAGAAAATGAGAACAAGATGGAAAGAATGGCAGAAACTGATCATAATATTAGAAAGTATAGAGCTCTAAAACAGTAGCAACCCCACCCGGTCAAGTGTGTGTACTCTTGTATACATGTGAGTGTGCACACACTCAAGTGAACGCATGCACGCACATACACACACACATACACATGCTGAGAGAAAACAAGAGAAAATAATTTTCTTCCCTTCAGTCTATCATTTAAGGAGAATTCCATTAGAGATGGCAATTGTGCATAAGCAGGGTGTTCAAGACTTCAAAAAGATGCATTGGACACTCAAGAAGTTAGAGGTAAGTCCAGTCCACTGATGCCTTAGGAAGAATAGGACTTTAAAATTCAGTGACTGCATATCAGATTTTAGGTTCCTTAAGCCCCTTTTGAGACCCCCTTGAGGGAGAATCATAAAAGACCTATGGAGTCCCTGAGCTACATGAAGATATTACTCTATCGGCAAGTTAGCCTATGCTTGGGAAATTATGTTTGTGGATTTCTATTCTTCATATCTGGGATCTTTAACCTTTTTTGTGTCATAGACTCTTTTGGTAGTCTGGTGAAACCTGTGGACCCATTTTTCAGAATAATTGAGTTTTTTAAAAATCATAATTGAAAGAAAAGCTTAAATTTCAGTTATAGCTTGGTGAAAATAAGTTTGTAACTTTTTGAACATATAAGTCCATAGGTCCTCTGAAATCTATCCATGGAAACCTTAGGGGTCTACGTACCCTAGGTTATGAACCCCTGCCTTAAAGTAAGTTGGCTTTCTCTAAAGCTATGGCAGCTCAAAGTTTCCAGGTTAGTGTTAGTCATCCCACATACCCAGCCATCATACCACATTTATCCTCTTTACAACCCAATATCTTCTAAAGAAACAACATGGGAATAGCTTGATCTATTTGCCAAATCATTTTTCTCCACCCCAAGCTGGTTAAGACAGGACTACTTCTGAAAATCTGTTATCTCAGTGGATTGTAAGGCTTTTAGGGCTTATCTCCCAGTTCCTTTTACTTTTTGCTGTATAAATTCTAGAATTAAGAGAACAATAGACGTGATAAAACTCTTTTATGTAATATTATGTGAGAACTAGACAAAATATTAGATCATGATGCATTCAATATCTTGCCTACAATGTAGTATTAACCATTAGAGTCATATAAAAAAAAAGTGGCATGAGTGCTGAGCAGAATGCCTTGCTGATAGTAGCATTCTTTTTGTTGTTGTTGTTTTTGTTTTTTGCAGGGCGATGAGGGTTAAGTGACTTGCCCAGGGTCACACAGCTAGTAAGTGTCAAGTGTCTGAGGTCAGATTTGAACTCAGATTCTCCTGAATCTAGGGCCAGTGCTTTATCCACTGCATCGCCTAGCTGCCCCCTTGATAGTAGCATTCTAACAAATATTTATTCAATTAAATTAAACCAGGGCTCTTGATCATTGGAAAGAAAGATTGTAAGAGTAGTAAAGTAAAACATTCCTTTAAGAAGACCTCACTGCTAGTTCCTACATATTTAAGTTGGAAAATATCTTGTGAACTCAATTATTTTCTGAATTAAGGAAAAGTCAGCATCACCAAGGTCACTAAGACTTCAATCCTTAAATATTTTAACATTTAGTTGCTCTTGGAAATAAGAATGCTATTTTTCATAAGGTACATGGGGATACATGACAAAGAGTTTGTGGGGAACAGAGTCATAATTAGGACATTGGGATTTAGGGCAATAAGACAAATTGTTGTTGGCAAAAAGCCAAAAGTTTAACCTTCAGTTGAGATTGAGGAGTAGGGAAGAAGGGTATATTAGCCTGAGTGGAGATCTTACACTAGTCCACCATTTGGTAGTTTCCTATTTGGACTAATTCTGCTAAGTAGGTTCTATATTTTATTTTTGTGGTCCTGCTGAACTATTGAAATTGCTGCCTGCACCCCCTAAATTTAAAGCTTTAGAGCAAAGGCCCAGATTCCCTACCCTGGTTCTGGTCCTAGTGGCCATGGGGCAGTGAGGACTCAGAAGACAAACTTTGCCAGCTCCACACTTTTGTCTTTCCCTTGATCAGATGATATGAATCTTATGTATTTATCCCAGTGAGCTCTGTATTGTAAACAAGAATTGTTAGCTTTGGCCATCTGGCCAATGATCACTGAGTTGCTGGTCGAATTTCTTTTTTGCGCTCCTTTGATTGTGGGCTGAGTACTGTTTGCTCATGGACCTCAAAGATGAGCTTCACTTGGGAACCTGTTTTCTGTTTGTTCAAGGAAATGGCCATGGAGGAAAGGGAGCTAGTAAGCTGTTGTGATCTTTCAATAGCAGGAAAGCAGGGACAGGGGATTCTTTCAGTCACCAGGGGCCCCTTCTTTGGGTTCTGCTTGTGGAAAGGTCAGTCTTTAATGCTGGTCTCCTGATTCTTTTAAATGCCTTCTTTGGGGTAGAGAAGCCTCTAAAAATGTAAAAATAAGAGTATGGACTGACTCAGTTCCAAGTTGTTGTTTTGTTTTGTTTTGTTTTCCAACTTGAAACTTTTGGGGATGGGTGACTGGTCTGTTGGGTCCAAGGTAAGGTAGAAAAAGGGGAGGGGGAGACCTGGGAGCGGGATATGGAATACAATAGAAGTGGAATTTCTGGAAGCATGTCAAGGCCACCTTTTTATCGGGAAATGAATAGCTAAAGGAAGCAAACAGGTTTAAAGCTTACTTCTGATGAGGTCACAAATGGTGTTGATTGGTAATATTTGGCAAATGGTTGGCTCCTTGTTCTTCTTAATCTTGTATTCTCAGCCTTAGAGAGTTACAATTTTAGAGTGATCTTGGAATCTTAATAACACACTGGCATTGTCCTTTCATCTTCCCACCCTATCCCCCAGATTCCTTGAGTTTTAATTTAACTCCATTCAACAGACATTGGCCAAGCACCTTACTACATGTAGGGAGGGCACTGTGCTAGATGTTGGGGAGACAAAGTTAGAACAAGAATGTCCCTGCCTCCAAGGAAATTCTAATTTAATTGGGACAGTGAAATCTAATGTCCTTTTTGCCTCTTAAGGGAACATGGGGATATTAAATAAAGTTCAGAATTAGAGTGAGGGAAATCTGGGTTTATAACCTGCCTCTGACATTTAGGACCAGAGGATCATGGACTTAGAGCCATAAGGGATCCTCGATGCCATCAAGTCCAACTCCATTATTTTTAGAGATGAGGATGAAAGAGGTTAAGCAAATTGCCTAGGGTCATACCTTTCTAGCTGTGAAACACATGTGCATCATCACCTAACTGCTCTCATCTTCAGTTTCCTCATCTGTTAAATGTGGATTAAGATACCTTTAAGGTCCCACATCATGAAGCATTTGTGTCATTTAAATGAGGTTCTATAATTTATAATATAGCCTATAATACACATGCATACACACATATATCTATATATTCATATTCACATATGGATAGATACCTATACATGTGATAAATTGGAGAAAACCAACAGAAGGAAATCACTATAATTAATTGTCCTCTTTATAAATTGCTCACTGTTCTTTTAACATGTTATAATCTATGTGTCCTGTTGAGTTGATCTGAACTATTACAGATATACCCACAGCCCCTGATGAATTCAAAGTAATTAGTTGCCAACCTAGAGTAAGCTCCACCAACAGCCAGAAATCCCAGAAAGAAATCTGAATGACATTTAATATAAAAGTCATCAAAAAGGATTTTGCATTTTCACTTAAGCCATTCCATCAAGTTTACATCAGCTTTTATCCAAAGAAAATTCTCTAGAGATTTTTTCCAGTAGGAGTCCTTAGTCACTCCCCTAATCTTTTTTTTTTTGTTTGTTTTGTTTTGTTTTTTGTTTTGTTTTTGTTTTTTTAGTGAGGCAGTTGGGGTTAAGTGACTTGCCCAGGGTCACACAGCTAGTAAGTGTTAAGTGTCTGAGGCCGGATTTGAACTCAGGTACTCCTGACTCCAGGGCCAGTGCTCTATCTACTGCGCCACCTAGCCGCCCCCACATTCCCCTAATCTTTATTGGGAATAATAATATAAGTAACTTAACTCCTATAGATGCATGATGCAATTGAGTCTAATGGTTGAAAACAAACAACACTAAGAGACTTCAAGGATCTATGATCTCATGAGTGTGGGTACATTCCTTCCAATAAGGTGGATCATGGAGACAGCTAGGTGGTACAGTGAATAGAGCACTGGCCCTGGAGTCAGGAGGACCTGAGTTCAAATCCGGCCTCGGACACTTGACACTTACTAGCTATGTGAGCTTGGGCAACTCACTTAATCCTCGTTGCCTGCCCCGCCCCCCCCCCCCCAAAAAAAAGATGGATCATAATACCCATGTGGAAAGAACAGTGACTCTGGAATTATAAGATATAGGTTCAAATCCCATCCTTAATGCTTGCTTTCTTGGGCAAATCACTTAAGCTACCTGGGCCTCAGTGACCTTAGCTGTAAAATATAGGCTTGGACTAGATAGATTCCTTCTAGATGTATACCCATGATCCCGCAAACTCATTCATATTCTAGTGAGTGGTCTTTGAAAGTTACTGGGGTAAAAATATTCATCATCTGATACACAGCCTTCAGATGATGAATTGTTCAGAGCAGCAGGTATGAATCTCAAGACTTTCTGAAAGCTTGTTTGGACCTGCCAGAGCTGTGAATGAATGAAGAAACATTTATTAAATGCTTAGTCAGTGCCAGACTCTGTGCTGAAGATAAAGATACAAAAATGATATAGTCCCTGCCATCAAAGAGCTTATATTCCAATAGGAGGATAAATATAGTGAGCTGTATACCTATAATTGAGCCATGATTAGGAAAGGGAGCTATAGTTTATAGAGTCAAAGAGATGTTGAGGGGGCCATAGGATAGTCTAGTGTTATGCCCCTTCCAGTAGCAATGATTTCATTGCCGTTCCCAGGGCTAGAGCAGGGAACAGAGGGAGGAGATTGGACCAAGGGAGATGGAAAGATGCTTCTGCTGAATAGGCCTATTTCCTAGGGGTTAGATCAGGTGTGAAACAGAGTCTGGCCTTGGGTCACTTTGAAGTCAGCATGAGTCATTGAGAGGAGACTTCAGTGGAAGAAACAGAATAACAGTATAGGTATTATGTGAGAACTCTACACAAAATGATCTCTGACATGAGATGTATCAGCCACAGGCTGGGAAACTGTAAATCTAAGAAAGGGAAAAATGCCTTTTGAGATAATTTAACATTTGTGAGAAAGAGATGAGTCATGTTAGAAGGTAAAAGCTCTTCTGTTCTTTTCTGGGCACTAAAAACAGAACAAAAATATGAAGATTGAATTTCTAATCTATAACCCAGCAAGACCGATGTGAATTGCTATGAAAATTCTAGAACACATATTAAAAGGAATATTTGTGAGTGATTGGGAAGGGAAACATTCATTACTATCAGACAACACAGATGCATTCATTAATAACAAGTCATGCAGGACTAACCTCACTTCCTTATTGGATTGTCAGATCAGGGGAATGTTGCATTGACATCGAATACCTGAATTTCATCATAGTCAGTCAGTCAACAAGAATTTAAGTGCATACTATGTATGTGCCAGACACCAAGGTAAGAATTGGGTTTCACAGAAATAAGGCAACAAACAATCCCAGCTCCCTGGGGACTCAAAGATTATAGGGGAGAAATCAAAGCATTTGACAATCTCTTATTACAGCTTTGTGGACAAGATATTTAAGTGTGGCCTGAAATAGAGATAATACAGCTAGATACAGTTGGAACTGGTTGAATGATCACAACCCGGCACTTACTGAAATAGGAACAATAGTCATAGATTATTAGGAGGAAGACTTAAGATTGTGAATAAGAAATAACTTGCTAATAAATATGTTTGTGTATCTGTATATCTATTTATCCCAAACTTCTCAAGCAGTTCTTGTTTTCCATTTCTGTGATGTTAACCAAACTAATAGGTGTGAGGTGGTACCTCAGAGTTTTTAAATTTGTATTTGTTTAATTATTAGTGATATAGAATTTTTAAAAAATATGACTCTTGATAGCTTTGATTTCTTCTTCTAAAAGCTTGTTTATTCATATCCTTAGGCCATTTGCCAATTGGGAAATGGCTCTTATTTTTATAAATTTGACTTCGTTCTATATATATTTGAGAAATGGTACCTGGATGACTACTTCTTTTTTTGTTTGGCAAGGCAATTGGGGTTAAGTGACTTGGCCAGGGTCACACAGCTAGTTAAGTGTCAAGTATCTGAGGCCTGATTTGAACTCAGGTCCTCCTGAATCCAGGGCCAGTGATTTATCCACTGCACCACCTAGCTATCCCTGGATGACTACTTATAAAAGATTGAAAAAGAGATTCCTGTTTAGGTATGGATTAAACTAGATATCCTTTAAGGTTGCTTCTGTCTCAGATTTTTCAGTTCTCTAAAATCTAGTTAGTCAACAAACATTTATTATGTGATCTACATGATGCCAAAACCCTGGGGATATACACATAGGCTATATATAGATATATTTAAAGACATATGTATATATATTTGTATAGCTATGAATCTAGATATTTCTCTATCTCTAACTCTAGCCCAATCTCCATCCCTATCTCTAGTTCCATCTCTGACTTGAACTCTAACTTTACCTCTTTCTTTATCTCTATCATCTCTACCTATACCAGCCTGACTATAAAAGACATAGAATGGTAGAACATATAAACCTATTTTCAGATATTTATACATTTTTCATATAACATGTAACCCAGGGCCTCCAAGATTCTGGCTTCTCACAGACTAGGTTTAATCTTGGGTGGCTTATTAAAAAAAAAAAAAGTTATCCTCTCATTAGCTCATCATGACCACATCCTTAATTTGCTTCAGGAAAAACTGTAAATCTCATTCATGTCTAGGTTTTCATAGATGTGAGTAAAAAGGGTCCCCTGATCCAATATAATCACTCAAGGTAATAAATACCTTTGATTCACCTCATAGAAGACATAAAAAATGCAAAAGGCACTTAGGAGACTCAGAGGAACTCATAAACAAATAATAGAGAAAACGTAAAACATTCATAGTTGTTACATTTGGAAGGAATGGAACTTGAGTTTGCCATTGGAACAACTCTTTGGCATTCCAGTGGAACCCTAGTTTTCCCAAAGGGTCGCACACAGTTTCCTAAAGACTCATGTTATCCTTAGAAGGCAAACCCATTTTGAGGCTGCTGTATGCCAGTCCTCTTCCTACTGGACCTCTACTGTCCAAATAACTCCCCAGAGTAGTGGGGAGTGGCAAGGACTAGATCACTGATTTTTTTGAAGTCATAGTTTTCTTTATTTCTCCTCATGCTGAAGAAATCTTCTCTAGAAGCCTCATACTTCCTTGCTAGGCAAACTTCAAAGCTTATGCTACTCAGGAAATCTCCCTTCTCTGGTTGGTTAGAAAATCAGGTAGTGGGGTCACATTGCCTAGTCCTTGTCCTCTGTGTTAGGAGGTTGAGGTTCTGGAGAATTGTATAGGAACTCTCCTCTGGAATTATAGGGGTGAAGGGATAAGTGTACACACACATACACACACACAAACACACACATCCCTCCCTCCTATGTGCTTCCTCTGGAACTCCACCATTGCTCCGGGGGATATGATAACTGGATAGAAAGTCCACTCTCAGGGCCACAATCTACCTATGATTCTCATAGGCTTCTTCTCCCAGTTCTGCCATCATTAGATTCTGTGAAAAGGAGACTGAAAGAATTCACCAGATATTGTCCCTCCCCCTCACAAAGGTGCAATCAAGAGTACTCTGGTCTGTCCTTTGAACAGGGCAAAAGCAACAAAGGAAAGGGTTGAATCATGATCTCTTTTTGTCCAACACAGAGGGGTAGTTACTCCAACTTGAGTCTGTCCTCCTTAGTCTGAACCCATCGATTATCTTGGGGGATGCTTTAATTTACCAAAAACCGATTTGGAGTTGTCTGTATCCTCTCCACAAGGAGAAATTGGTGAACCCAAACTCTCCAATGGAAGGTGCTTTCTGTAGCCATCTTCCTGGAAAGCAAACCCTTATGGAGACATGACCTGGCAACTGTTTCTAGCAGAGCTATAGCCTTTGCCTTCTTGGCAGCCATACTGAGGATTTAGTAAATCAAGTTCTTGCCACCAAAGTCCTTGACTTTGTCAGGTTGTTGACCATCATGAATGGATTATCATTTTGTCAGTGGAGATGACATGAAAGAAGATGAATCACTATCTACTTTGCTGTTATGCCTTAAGGACATTCCATCCCTTTTTCATCTGAAACTTCTTATGTGATGTCTCCCCATTGGAATGTGGGCTCTTTGAGAGCAGAAATTTTCTTACTTTGTTATTTGTATCCTCACTACTTAATAAAGAGCTTTATACATAGTAAGCACTTCAGACCAAAGCTTGGTAAACTGGACAGGTACATCAGAGAACTCTCCTGATCAACTCTCATTTATATATGAATTACTTGAAAAAGGATTAGCAAACCAATCACCCAATAAGGCCCAAAGGAAGTAAAAAGGGGAGGATTAGGTTAGTCTGGAGTGTGGTATTGGGGGGCAGGGAGGGAGGGGTGTAGGGAATGGGGAGAGCAAACTCCAAAGCTGTGCTTATTAGGGGCCTTCTATTTCCTTTCTTCCTTTTGCACCACATCAAAAACCAGATTGTCAATTACAATGGTCTTTCACTAATTTAGGAGCTCCTTGCCCAGGTAGCTCTAAATTACTTTGAGTAACAAACAGCTCCGGATTTAAAATCAGAAAAGCTGAGTTCACACTACAGGTCTAACACTAACTATGTCCAAGTAGTTTTCCCTCAGTTTCCTCATTTGTAAAATGACCCTACATTAAGTACTTCACTAGGTTGTTCCAGGGAAAGTACTTTATAACCTCTAAAGTCAATATAAAAATGAGATATTGTTCTTCACCTCCCCACCCCCCCAGATGAAGTGGTCCATGATGGACTCCAGCTTGCTAGAAGGGTAGTCTGCATCACAATTGAGGAAACCTCCCAAATCAGATGAATTCAAAGACTGACTCTGCTACCTTAGCTTTGTATCTTAATTTCTTGAATCCTTATCTCCCCCATCCCTCTAGTTCCTTAGTATAACTCCTTTAAACCCTGAACTTCTCAGGTATCAAAGGGAGTAAGGGTTTATTTGCCAGTATCCTGGCACCACATTAAATTTGCTGTTGTTGTTCACTGGTTTCAGTTGTATCTGACTCTTTGTGACCCTGCATAGGGTTTTCTTGGCAAAAATACTGGCATGATTTGCCATTTCCTTCTCCAGCTTATTTTACAGATAAAGAAACTGAGGCAAACAGCGTTAAGTGACTTGCATAGTAACACACCGCTAGTAAGTTGCTGAGGCTGTATTTGAATGCAGATCTTCCTGACTCCAGGCCTGGCTACTCTTTCTTGAAGTTTGGAGTTAGGTTAATGGCAGTGGCTTTAAGGAGGGAAAGCAAACTTACCATTGTGGTGGTACTGGAACTGAGCCTTGAAGGAAGATCAGAATTGAATAGTAGCATTTATTTAGCTCCTTAGAGTTACAAAGTTCTTGATATCTCTTATCTCATTTGTTCCTCACAACAATCTTTAGAAGTAGGTTCTGTTAATATTCGCATTTTACAGAGGAGGAAACTGAGGCTTTGAGACTTCTTCAGGTTACTATTAGCAGCAAGATTTGAACCCGTCTCTTTGTGACTCCAAGTACAGTACTCAATCCACTATGCCATCTAGATGAGAAGGCATAGATCTAGAAATAATATATATGAATGCATGGAAGAAGATGGGCTCTCAATTTTACCAGATGACCAATAATCCATTTTGATCAAAATGTAGAACACATGAAGGAAATCTCTCTTTTTAGCATCTCCAAGGGCATTTCTTCAGGATACCCAATGGTCACATGGTCATCCCTCCATTATTTTCTTTTGAAGTAAGAACTGGGACAAAGGATATTTCTTTTGCAAAGACTCACTGAAGACATTTTCTCTCTTAGAACTTGAAACTCCAGATCATAGGTTTGCCATATCAAAGAATGAGAAGTCAAGGGGGAAAAAGAGAGTGTTTTTGTCTTCCAGGGAGCAATGTGAGGTCATCAAGCCCTTGACACCAGAAGAGGAAGCCAGAAGATCTCCAAGACAGTTTTCCTTTATTTCATCATTTTGCTTGGGGCTGTTTTTGGTTCTCTTTCTTGTGAGTTGTTGTTCATAGCTGACCTGGCTTCTATCCATCTAGTCCAGTCTAGTCTAGTCTAAGTTCAGCTTCTTATGTTTATTGCTGAGTCAACCCATCCCTCTTCCAAGGCTTTTAATAGCATTCATCTGTCTTACCTTCTTCCCCCAATTCCAGGGAATCCTTGAGCTTTCTTTCTCCTGTGGGGCACGGGTCACAAAGTGTATCAGGGATTTTTCCACTTCATTATACTTATGGCTGGGGGGGGTGGGTAGGGGGGTTTATAGCTCCCCAGAAGAACAATGTTCTCTGGCTAGAAACTCTCCCAGGAGGGGCTTCTTTTATTTGATCAGAGAGGCATGCCTTCAGTTAACAATTGGATTGGAATCAGAGCTATTTGAGTTATGAGAATCATGGGGAAAGCTTTTTGGTTCAAAAACCTTAGTAAACTGAAAAAAAAAACAGTTAAGTGCACACTATCTAGCCTTCTCCTTTCAGATAACCTTCACTTACTCTGTGTACAACTTGTATCTAACCTAGCTATTTTTATGTTTTCTCCTCTATTAGAAAGTAAGCCCCTTGAACTCAGGAGCTGTCTGTTGTTTTTTTCTTTGTATCCCCAGCACTTGTTTGTTTGTTTGTTTTGTTTGTTTGCTTGTTTTCAGGGCAATGGGGGTTAAGTGACTTGCCCAGGGTCACACAGCTAGTAAGTGTCAGTTGTCTGAGACCAAAATTTGAACTCAGGTTCTCCTGAATCCAGAGCCAGTGCTTTATCCACTATACCACCTAGCTGTCCCTATCCCCCAGCACTTGTATAGTGAATGGCACATAGTAGGCATTTCATAAAATTTACTGACTTCTTGCTCTTTTCCTGTCAAATACTGTGGTAGGATAAGGTGGTACAAAGACACAAAAGCAATAGTCTATAGCCTCAAAGAGTTAGAGGGTTTTAACATGTTCACAGAGAAGTATTGTACAACGTAAAGTGCATAGGATTACAAAGGGAAGTGATTATATTGAAATACAATTATCAAAATACTTTTTTTCAGAGGAAAAGCCTGTTTTTACAAGTGTAAATGTACTTATAAGTGTAAGAGTTACACTTACCACTAGGATAAGATTACACACAGTAGGTGCTTACTTACTTACATAGTAGGTTTGGATTGAAGAATTTCTATAGCCATGTTGGCCATGGAAGTGACCTGCAATATGACACCTTTCTCTCTTTTTACACTGAGGAGATTGTGTCATTTAGATACCCTAGACCTTGATCTTTTTTTTCCTGGTTTGTATTAGTCTTTCACATACATCAGTAATTTTGAAAAATGAAAAAATCTGGCCAAGACATACAACTTACATGCACCTAAATATTATAAAACTGAAGTTGCTAAAATGATAGAGAGGGGGTTCTATATTACAGGAATCTGCAATATAAAAAATGTCCACACCAAATGTCAAAGGACTGATATGTATCTATCTATGTATGTATACACATATATGTAGCAAAATTTTATATACTATGTTGTATTAATGCTATATATTCCAATGCCTCATTTAACTATTGCCTTCCCAGTAGATGTTCAAACCTAATTATGTTTTTCTATATAGCTGAACCTTATTTCTTTCAGCACTCAGCCATATATTATGTTAACCAATCCTCCATGAAAACAAGTATAGATGTATTACAAACTTTCCTGACATCTTTAGAAAAGAACCTTTCTTTATGGCTCCAGGTCATCATCATAAATCTGACTTATTGTACAAAAGTACCTTTTTACAGATGTATTAGTAGAAATATGCAATAGAATGTATTTAAATTATAATAATAATGTATTCTACAATTCTTCTTGGAGAATGTGCCAAATTGGAATTGTTCCCTAGCCTTGCCCCATTATTTCTCATCTTTATGCATTCACATATCTTCCTGGGTATAATGCCTACCCTCTTTAACTCCTTCTGCTCAGCTATACAGAAAAGAGTGCAGAATTTGGAATCACGAGGCTTGGGTTCAATTCTTTTCTTTGCTAATTCTCTCCCATGTGAGCATGGAAAAAGGCAAGACCTTTCTGGGGCTGTTTCCTCATTTGTACAATGGGGACATTGGATAAGATCATTTTAAAGTACTTTCCAGCTTTAAATCTATGATCCTGTAATTCCTTCAAGGCTCAGTTCCAGAGTTACTTTCTCTATGAATTCTTCCCTGATCTCCTTTGCTGAAAGAGTGTCCCCTTGAATTTTCCTGGGGAAGTTTGTCTGGATAGCTCACATTCTACTTTGCATTTGTTTCTCTATGTACATCCTTATGGAATCAACTCCCCAATCATATCCCTCAGAAGATTGCAAATTCCTTTAGTGCTGAGTCCATGTTAATTTTATCTTTGTATCTTTTATATAAGTTATTGAATTGAACAGAAAAAAGAAATATGACTTGAAAAAACAAATATTTTCTTTCCATAGTAGTAATAGGGAGAATTAGGGAGTTCAGACAAGAACAGTAAGGAATATTACTATTTGACACCACAGCTAATGGCCCCAGGTTTCTGTTAACCTCAGTTATCTGTCTCAACCCATATCTATGAAATTCTCTATAGTTCTCAGCCAGGCTTCATCCAAAGGCAGGAGGGGCAAGGTCAGTTCTTATTTTTTTATACTTCTCTCAATAGCTTTCTTCTATTTTACTGTGTTGGCTTCAATACTATCCTTTACTTTCGGTCCTGAGCCTCTCAGTCCCACTATTATATACTTATATTCAGAAATTTATGTTAGTTCTTAAGACTAAACAAGAGAGATAATAAAAATAAACACTTTTAAGAGCCTACTATGTGCTATCTAGGCAGCTAGGTGGCTCAGTGGATAAAGAACAGGGTCTGGAATCAGGAAGACTTAAGCACAAATCCAGCCTCATATACTTACTAGCTATAAGACTCTGGGCAAGTCACTTAACCTCTGTTTGGCTTAAAGCACTCAAGAAGGAAATAGCAAACTAATCCAATATTTTTGCCAAGAAAACCCCATGGACAATATTGATGTGATATGGTCTGTGGGGTCATGAAGAGTCAGGCAGAAATGAACCAGTAAACAACAACAACAAATGTGCCAGGCACTGTGCTAAAAACACTTTACAAATCTTTTTTGATTCTTTCAATAACCCTGGGGGTAGGTGCAATTATTACCCCCATTTTACAGATGAGGAAACTGAGGTATACAGACTAAGTGAGTTGCCCACAGTCACATAGCTAATAAGTACCTGAGATGGGATTTGAACTCATATTTTCCTGATTCCAGACCCTTCACTCTATCCATAGAGCCACCTAGATGACCTCCACAATATTTTGTGTGCTTGTTTGTAACCATGCATTTATGTGTGTGCTTGACATACACACATCTGGACATCTACACAAATATGTAACATGTGGATATATACATGTACATATACATATAGACAACAGTTTGTGTATTTAGATACACATGTATATGTGTCTATATACATACATAGGTACACTGAAGCCCAGCTTGACCTGACCCAGAAAAGTTGATCATTAAATTTTCAGTGTGGGCATAAATACCTTGGAAATCAACAAATATGAAAAATCAGGGCTTGATTTATTGTTTTATGGATTATTTGGATTTGAGAGTGATGGAGAAAGTGTTACAGATTAAAGTGTGTTGTACACATTTTTCCCTTGAACATCTAGTTAAACATTTATAAGGATATGTGTGTGTGTGTGTGTGTGTGTGTGTGTGTGTGTGTTTATAGGTAGAAGAGTAATATGGAGTAGTGGATAGAGGATTAGTCTTAGCCTCATGAAGACCTTGGTTCAAGACGCTTCTAGCATAATTAGCTGGGTGACCATGGGAAAATCATATCCTCTCTCAGTTCCCCAAGACATTTCTCTAAGATATTAATTACAAAGGATATACATCAGTTGAAGGAATTTCCACATATGAATGAAACACCCCCTCAAAATATTAAAATTTGAAAAAATGTGGCCATAAAGATATTCTAAAAATCAAACAGCATAATTAGAGGCATTTGAGGAAAAGGTATGGTCAGCATGGGTCACAATGCGTCACTGGATAAAGCATACTTTCTTAATATTGCATTCCACAGACTAACAAGGTTGGCAGCATTGTGTTATGGCAGACCTTCCACAGCTAGAAAGGATCTCACAAGTCAGCTAGTTTCATCCCCTCATTTTATAGCTGAAGAGATTGAGACTCAGAGACAGAAAAGGACTTTGCTTAGTGTTACATAGGTAGTAAGTGGCAGAGCCCAGCTTTGAACCCAAGTCCTTGGACCCTGATATTATATCAATATTTCTCAATGTTATAAATTGTTAAAATGTGCAACTAAGTCCTGCACCATAGAAGCTTCTATTCCTGTACCTACCCATGGGCCAAACCCATGTTTGAGCTTCTCCAGATTCATGAGCAAAAATGTAGTCCCTTAATAGATTGGGAGCTTTATTTACAGGCACCCCCAAACATCCCTTGTGTGGATTCCTGGTGGCAATTATACATTTGATGAATGTTTTGATTTCAAGTCAAAATTCTATTTTGTTTAGTAAATTATCTGCTGAGAATGCCAGTGTACCCCCAGACCCATACCTATTTTTCTACATTGAACAAATAGAATTCCCTAGCATCAAAACCTTTTCCTCTCTGATCAGTTAGTCAACAGGCAATTCCTATATGCCTAGTACTAAGTGTTGGGAATACAAATACAATAAAAAAGAAAGACAATTCTTGTCCTCAGTGAGCTTACATTTTAAAATAGGAAGAGAACATGTAAAAGGAAGTCTATCTTGGGCTTGTCCAAATGAGAAATTATATACTTCCTTCTTCTCAAAGACACAAAGCACAGTTAGTCCCTTCCTGTAATCATAAAAGTGCTTCTGCTGTATTAGAAAGAATGATGAATTTAGGAATTAGGAGAGTCTTGGGTTTGAATCCTACTTTTGATATTTTGAATTGTATGAATCACTTAATATCTCTGAGCCTCTGTTCCATAGTCTAAAAAAAGGATAATAATCCTGGAGCTCCTTGGGTTGTTATAAGCACCAAAAAAGATATTGTATATTAAATGCTACATATATTATCAACAATTATAATTATTAATAATATTTTTAATAATTATTCAGGCAGGTGGTAGAGTTAATAGAGAGCTAGGCTTCTAAGTGAGGAAGACCCGGGTCAAAAACTTGCCTTTCGCGCTTACCAGTTGTGGGATCCAAGGCAAATCACTTAACTTCTATGTATCTGAGGCAATTCCTAGGAGCTATCTACTAAGTTGTAGATGGGTTGTGATCAGCATGGGTGGCTGGAATTTCATAAATAAAGAGGTACCCACACTGACAAATTCACAGGTCCTTTACATATTTCTCTATTAAAAAGAAAGTTTAAAAACATCAAACAAACCTTTATACTGGTCTAATGATTGAATGAGAGAAAATAAATTGGAGATATACATAAAGGAGAGATGTAGTGGTGCTGCAACAACTACTATGCACTGACATTTATATGGAACTTTGAAGTTAGCAACGTACTTCATATTCATTGTCACCTTCATGAGGTGGACTAGTGTACCAGAATTGCTGTCAAGAAGACTTGGGTTCAAATCCATTAGCTTTATGATCATGGACGATACATTTGATCTTTCTGTGCCTCAGTTTCCCCATCTGTAAAATCAGGGAGTTAGACTTGATGGCCTCTGATGTATTTTATGGCTCCAAATCTATAGTAATAATGCCAGTACTATAAGTACTTTAAGACCCTTGGTCCATTGAGAGACAGAGACAGGGGCTGAGGCAGGAAGAGACACACAGAGAACCAGAGAGAGAAAGGAAGTAAGACAAAGACATAGACAAAGAAAGGAAGAAAGCAAGGGAGTGAGAGAGAGAGAGGGAGAGAGGGAGGGAGGGAGAGGGAGAGAGGGTGGAAGAGAAAGACAGACAGACAAAGAAAAGAAAAAAAGAGAGAAAGAGAGACTACACAGGTCATGAGATAAAAGACACACACACACACACACACACACACACACACACACGGGAAGGAGATAGAGATAGTAGTAGAAAGTATTAGGGAGAGAGAAACCCAGCAGCTGGGATAGCCCACTCTTCAAAACAACAACAAAAAAAGTTGTGCCTAACTAGATGAATAAAGTAATAATATTTATTTATCAGATAGTTCTGGAATGTATGCTTTCTTTCTCACAGCTGATATAGTCATTTACCCTGGAAAAATATCAGCTGACAGTGTTGGCAGAAGGAATAAATGTCCAGAGCATACAATCCATGGGGTGTTATCCCCATTTAACAAGCCACTAACTCCCTGGGAAAGTTGCCTGTGCTCCAGATGGGAGAGTCAACTTGCAAGGGCACTAATATCAGTAATCCTACTGCTACCTTGGGTAATGTCTGCAAAACAAAGTTCTTTCCGTGTTTCATACAGTGGTCCATAATAACATTATTTTGTTTGGTTCCAACTATTTCTCTAAAACAGACAGTTCCCTATTAACAAACTTATTCTCGAATCTTTTTTTTATCAGATATCCACTGATTGTGTGCTATTTACATTGTCCGGAAGTTTGGTATAAGGGGAAGAGCACTTAATTTAGATTCAAATCCTGGCTTTGCTCACTGCTAAAATCATCTTCCTAAAGCACACATATGCCCTTGTCCATACACCCTCCCTTCCCTCCCCAAGAGAGCTATCAGTGGTTCCTTTTTGCCCCATGGCTCATAAAACTATTCTGTTTGGCATTTAACATTCTTCACAGTCTGGCTCTGTTCTATCTTTCCAGGTTTCTTTTACCCTCCTCTCCTTCATATACTTGACAATGTAGCCCAATTTGTCCACTTGGAGCTCACTGGGTTCAGCCTTCCACCTTTCACCAGGTACCCTTGCATAATCTCTACTTCAGGTCTAGAGTACACCTTCTACTCACTTCTGCTTTTTAAAGTCTTAGCTTCCTACAATGCTCAGGTCAGACACAATCTCTCTCTCTCTCTCTCTCTCTCTCTCTCTCTCTCTCTCTCTCTCCCCCCCCCCCCCCCAGCAGGGCAATGAGGGTTAAGTGACTTGCCCAGGGTCACACAGATAGTAAGTGTCAAGTGTCTGAGGCCAGATTTGACCTCAGGTCCTCCTGAATCCAGAGCTGGTGCTTTATCCATTGTGCCACCTAGCTGCCCCAAGACACAATCCCTTATGAAAATGGAATCCTTTTCTGATCTCTTTGGTATTAGGATTCTTCCCCTTCTCAAATGATCATGCCTATGCTCGTCCAAGGACATTCTGTATCTCCTAAGTAGAATGTAAACTCCCCGAGGGTAGAATTTTTTTTTTCATTTTGTCTTTTTATCCTCACAGTCTAGCACAGTGCCTTGACCACTGTTGTTGTTCAGTTTTGTCTACCTCTTCCTGATCATGTTGACCAATGCATGCCAATACTGTTCATGGAGTTTTCTTGGCAAAAATACTGCAATGGTTTTTCATTTTCTTCTGTAGTAAATTAAGGCAAACAGAAGCCAAGTGACTTGCTCAGCATCACACAGCTAGTGTGTCTGAAGTCATATTTGAACTCAGATCTTCCTGTTTCCAGGCTCAGCTCTTTATCCACTGAACCACCTAGATGTCTCCATAGTAGCTACTTAATACATGTTTGTTGGATTGGATTGGATAGCTATGTGACCTTAAAAAAGTTAGCCTCTCTGGGCCCCATCTTCTTCATGCATAAAATGAGGAGGTTAGCTGAGCTGATCTCTTCCAGGGCTAAGATATCTTATGATTTTATGTTTCCCTTCTTTAGAGGCATATCTTGGACTGACTAAGGAACACATGCTGCTCCCTCATTCACACTTTCCTCCAGTTGGTCACCCATTCCTTCCTTAAAAGAGAAAGGGAATGGTTAGGGCTGTCTAGGTCTTGAGGGGAAAACATCATTCTTTCCTGCCCATGTCTTTTTTCCTAGAGAATGTTCCAAAGGCTTCAAGCCAATATTTTTTCCAAGGCAAGTTTCAGGTCTAACCAGTAGAGGGCATGGCTTACTTAATCACCAAACTAAGGCTGGAAAGGCATTGTACAGTAAGTAATTCATCCTGAGGTCAGTTGGGACAGATGGTCTTTTGCTGCAGCAATTTTCATACCTTTCTAGCTTTCTTTGAAATCCATGAAGGAGAAAGAGTAGCAAGGCTGTCTGACATTTGTACTGGGAAAAGATCTCCACTGATATACTTCAAGGTTCCTTATGAGAATCCTAATCCTAAATGTTTCACATACAAGTACAGATAAGCTTTTACTAACTTTCTGGACTAGCTAGAGACATTTTATCTTTTTTTTTTTTCCCCACCATAAAATCTCACTATCCTGTGCCATGCTCATTAGCACCTGTACACCTTCAAAAAAGATTATTCCCTTTGCATGGAATGTCATCATCACTTCTTTTTTTTTTTTTTTTTTGGTGAGGCAATTGGGGTTAAATGACTTGCCTAGGGTCACACAGCTAGTTAAGTGTTAAGTGTCTGAGGCCGGATTTGAACTCAGTTACTCCTGACTCCAGGGCCGGTGCTCTATCCACTGCACCACCTAGCTGCCCCTACTTCTTTATCTCTAACCAAATCACATCCATATTGAAGGTCCAACTCAAGGCTCACCTCCCTCCCTGAAGCCTTCCAAGGCTACTCTCCCCCTCCCATTCAAATCACCATCTCCTAAAAATCTCAACAGCCTTTGCAGACTGTATGAGCTAATTCAGTACATATTATCTTATCACTTTTGAGCTGTGGCCTATGGATTTGTTTTCTCTCCCCAACTAGCTATTGAGCACCTCGAGGGCTGAGACTGTTTCTTCTCCTTACTTTGTACTCTAGCAGGACAATACATGGCAAAGTATATAGGTTCTCCATAAATACTTGCTAATCGATGCTATCTGCCTAATCCAAATAGTTGGTCATATCCATAGGCGATGATGCTAGCATTGCAAATAGATTTGGGGAAATAGTTGGTCTTGTCAATTCGCTTTTAATTTCTTTTCCCAGCCCCAGATGTTAGCACCCCCCCATTACCTTGTATTTACTTTGTATGTGTATTTTAATTTACTTATATGTGCAAATAGTGTTTCCCCCAGTAAATTCTAAGCTCCTAACAGGGTAAGGATTGTCTCATTTTTGTTTTTGCATTCTCAGTACCTGGTCTATATCAGACTTTTGTTTTTGTTTTTGTTTTTTGCAGGCAATGGGGGTTAAATGACTTGCCTAGGGTCACACAGGTAGTAAGTGTCAAGTGTCTGAGGCCGAATTTGAACTCAGGTACTCCTGAATCCAGGGCCGGTGCTTTAACCACTGTGCCATCTAGCTGCCCCCATATAGCTGCCCCCATTTAACCAGTGCTTGCAGACTCATTGATTGATTGCCCCTACTGACTCATAATAATGACGATCCTTCGGCCAGAGCCTGAAAAGGCATCACAGTTTCTTGAAAGATGCAGTGAAGTCTCTCTGCATCCAGGATCCATGCAAGGGGAAAATACTACTTTTCTGGTTTGTTTGTTTTTGTTGTTGTTGTTGTTGTTGTTGTTGTTGTTGTTGTTAGGGTTGCAAACAATATATCATTTTGATGGTACACTGAGGACCTCCCGTAATTCTTCCTGGGTGCAAGTTCTACCAAGAAACTGGGAAGTTCTTGAGGAAAGGCCAAGGAATGAACATGTTATGTAAATACCACCCTAGCTAAGGTTAGACAAGTTCATCAGCCAGGTGGCTTGCTGGTGTGTATGCGTGTGTGTGTGTGTGTGTGTGTGTGTGTGTGTGTGTGTGTGTGTGTGTGTGTGTGTGTGTGTGATGGATCCCTTGAATACTCTGGGGAAGCCTATGGACCTCCTCAACATAATGCTTTTTAAAATAATTTAAGGGAAAACTAAATTTCAGTTAGAGGTTTATGAAAAATAAGATATGATGTATTTTTCCCATCCAAGTTCACAGACCCCCTCGAGCTGTTATAGAGGGGATGAAATATATGTAATCATACTTTTCTACATTCCCAGATCACCTAGGATGGAGGCATCCACATGGGAGATGCCAGAAACCTGCTTCTGTTTGAAGACAGTCTGCATTTGTTCGCCACAGGGAAATCCTTGGTTTCTCCTATGTAGGTACCTCTTTGTTCTGTGGTCTGGGCATGTGTCAAAGTCTAATTACATCCATATCAGTGGAGGCCATACCTATTCCAACAAAATCACAGGGTCTTAAAGTACTGAAGTCTAGATGCTTTTTATATTTTAGTGACTAAATGACATAGGGGTCTAAGAGGA
Organism: Dromiciops gliroides; assembly: GCF_019393635.1. Classification (NCBI taxonomy): domain Eukaryota; kingdom Metazoa; phylum Chordata; class Mammalia; order Microbiotheria; family Microbiotheriidae; genus Dromiciops; species Dromiciops gliroides. The sequence goes on from NC_057862.1 coordinate 554,637,477, forward strand.
ATCTGCCTTGTACCAAATTCTACTCTTATGAGAAAGGCTGCCATTTCAAGGTCCAAGGATTTTTTTTTTCCCCTTCCTAATCACCTTCTTTGTTCCCTGAATTCTTTTGTAATCTATGGACCTATTTTTGTTTGTTTGTTTGTTTAAATCCTGCCTCTCCTCCCTAGCCTCTATGTCAATGCTTCAGTGTAATTTTCTCCATCCTCTTCTCATGTCTCTTCCACTATTCTGATTTATGTAATAGCTTTCACCCCAAATCATAAAACACTCATTCATCCTCTTGGGATCATTATGATGTAGGCCAGCAACATCATCTCCATTTGGGGAAACCAAAGCAGAGAGATTCTGTAACTCCCATTAAGTCCCCAGCAAGGCAGCCTCAGAGCTGGGAATGGAATCTCCCCTCTTCTGACCCCAGCTCTCCCAGTTTGACCCTGCACAAGGCTTCTTCTGCATTACCAATGTTGAGCGAACTGATCAGCAATGTATTCAGGCCTGCTGCATGCCTGATTTTGCCCCACAGGGAATCAGAAGAATGCACAGGCCCTTAGAGAATCTCTTATTCACAGCAGAGAACTGAAGAGAGGTCCAAGCAGCTGAGACCAAAGTCATGATTGTATTAGCCGAGGAAAAAAAAACAGGAGAAGAACAGGGCCCTCAAGGTCATGGAACCAAATCTTCAGTACAAAACACAGAAAAATTTAAGGGATGTTATTCAGTGTCTGCAGGTAATGCACAAGCCTCAAAGCCCTCATATCCCAGAGATCTGTGGGAGCTGGAATGGACCACATGAACAATCTTGTTTACCCTCCCTCCCCTCCTTTTAGAGATAAAGGTCTGGACAATGAGGGGAGTTAGACTTGTCCAAAGTCACTCAGCAGCAGAATTAGGATTCCAGCTTAGTCCTCTGACTCCAAACGTAAATAGCAAACCATTCCAACGTACTGCTGAGCTTCTTTAAATGTTGCAAAAGCCCTATGATTTCTGCAGCGTGGGCTCTCCTTGCAGGAATACAGATCAAATCAGCGGTGGGAAAAAATAAAATCTTCCTGAGTCTGAGTGGGTGGCTTATGGTCAGCCTTCTGAGGAAAAGCATCTCCATACTCAGCCAGACTGGTCTCTTAGAAACCAGTCCTTGGCTGGCTCTGTGCACAAGCCTTTTCTAGCCTGATGAGGTTGTGTCAGAGCTAAAGTTTTGCTGGCATGGACTTTTTATTTCTGTGATCATGATTCAACTGAACTCAACAAACACTCATTAAGTACCTACTATTTGCCAGATACAGCGCTAAGCTCTGAGGATACAAAAAGGGGGGGGGGGACAGTCCCTGCCCTCAAGGAGTTTACAGTATAATTGGTATGTGTGTGTGTGTGTGGGGGGCAATATGTAAGCAAATATATACAAAGCATGCTATTATACAGGATTAATAGGAAATAATTAACATTGGAAGGCACTGGAATTAAGAAGGGTTGGGGAAGGCTTCCTGTAGGACATGAGATATTAGTTAACTATATAGACTATAGTTAACTTATAAATGATCTATTCCAACCCCTTGGTCATGCAGACAAGAGTTCTGAGGTTCAGAGAGGAGAAAGGATTTGTCCAAAGACAGAGAGGTGATTAGCAGAAGAGCCGAGGCATGAATCCAGGTTCTTTTCACTCCAAAGCCAATGCTCCTTCCTACTACACAATGTTGGTGTAAGCACATTAGCTGAAATTCCAGTGACCTAACTTAAAAATAGAAAAAAAAAAACCCACACCCAACAACCCAAAAACACTGAGTCAAAAGCTCTTAAAGAATTCATTTTTTTTATTTTTCTTCAATGGCAAAACCTAAACCAAAACAAACAAAAAGACCTTTTCTCTACCCTCCTGCTGGTCCTCTCTCACATCTTTACTTAATTAGGAACAAGCAGAGGGTGAAAGTACTCAAGTCCATTCAACATCATTGTTGTACTTAGATCAAAATGCTAGACACAGGGAGTAAAATCTCTTTTGAGTGCATTATGCTCCAATTAAAATTCTAGAAGTCTAATGTTTACACAAATCTTTTGTAAGACAAGGGCATAATATCAAAGGAAAAAGGAGAGTCAAAATTAACTGTAAGGTTTCTAAACAGAAATCATATTTTTCCCCTAGAAAAATACAGAGAGATTTATGGTTTTCCAATCTAGGGACTTGCCTCCATTAGTGCAGGTCACAACCCAACTGGGCTTTTTCCTCCTTTGTGATTTTTTCGATGTTCTCCCATATTTCCTCTGGATAGGCTTCATCCAATGTTCTTGAGCTTTTCCTTTCATGCCCTTATACATTTGCCGGTTTATATAATTTACCATTTACTTTATACATGTAGCAGTGCAACCCTTTGAGTTCTCCATCAGTCATTCCTCACTCTCATTGCATGTCCAGTCCTGGGAATAGGGGTGTTAGTTTTCTTCCAATATTTAAAACATGGCCATTGGAGACAATAAATTTACTTTATTTTGATTGGCTCCAGAGTGCAAAACTAAGGACAATGGGTAGAAGTTATAGGCAAGCAGATTTCAGTTCAATAAAATGTTTCCTAATATCAGAGCTATTGAAAGGCTGGCTGACCACTTCTTAGTGGGTAGAGTGGTTCTTGTAGTGACTCTTGATCAGGTCTGCATTGTTCTAAAGACTACTGAAGTCAGAGTCTATGATTCATCATCTGAAGTAGGGAAAATAGCACCATAAAGTCACCAAAGCATGTCTGCATTTATCAGCTACACTTTTGTCTTTCTCCTTTCTTCCTTCCTGGTATGAGATCCTTGAGAGCAGTCTTGTCTTTTTTTAAACCTTTCTTTGTACCCCCAGCACATAGCATGGTACCTGGTACAGAACAAACAATTAATGGTTATTGACTGACTTACTGACTACCTCCTGACCCCAGTATCCACCTTCTTTCCATCTTGTATCTCCTTCCCAGTACTTGGTTCTTACTAGTTGTCCATCAGCTGTCAATCATTAACACCTATTATAACAAGTAGAACTGTACCTAGCAATTCTTATGCCTTGGGCAAAGAAAAATTCAACCAAAGTTAAGGCTGAAACTTCAGGATACAAGTTCCTCTGGATTGGCAGGGACACAGGGACAGAGCAGATATGAGACTCTGGTACAGAGAGAAAGTTGCTATGTGTGCCCCTGCAAAGAGAGGCAAAGTAGGGTCACATATAAGAGGAAGGGCAGTTAATGCTTTTATGCCTCTTTAAATTTATCACCTTGTTGTCAAAGGCCCAGTCAACTTGTTCTAGTTGTGGCTCTCCTATTATACTCAATATATCTTCAGTGGTATTTGTATTTGCAAAAGGGGATCTTAAGGTTGAAATGCCTTCAAGACCTAGAATAATTAAGATGCTAAAGTAGTGGTGGAGTCATTTAAAGTTCTGTGGCAGGCCACTGGAAGGGTTGTTTTCCTATTTGTGGTGAGGGCTGTAGCGGAAAGATTTACACTCAGTCCAAGGTTACAGCTAATTCATAGCAGAACTGAGACTAGAACCCTGATCTCCTGACACATCCAAGGATTTTGCTACTAAGCCACAGACCTTGGTTGCCTATGATACCTTTTTATAGTGAGGAAAATAAAAGTAATAGTATCTGTATGGATTGTTTAATAGACAAAATTTCCTTTTCCTCTCAATCCTTCACCTTCTTTAAGCTTAGGGAATCTCTCCTTCCACTAATATCCCACTGCCCTATACTCAACTGCTTATTTCACAATGAAGAACTGATATTTTCCTAGTAATGGAATGAGATCAAGACTTGGAGTCAGAGGGCCTAAGTTTAAATCCTGGATCTTCTATTTACTATTTGTGGAATCCTGACAAGTCATTTAACTTCTCTAGGACTCAGTTTCCTCATCTGGAAAATGAAGAGGGGCATTGGGCTAGGTGATTTCTAAAGTTTGTTCTAGTTCTTTTTTTTTTTTTTCCTAGTGAGGCAGTTGGGGTTAAGTGACTTGCCCAGGGTCACACAGCTAGTAAGTGTTAAGTGTCTGAGGCCGGATTTGAACTCAGGTATTCCTGACTCCAGGGCCTGTGCTTTATCCACTGCGCCACCTAGCTGCCCCTTGTTCTAGTTCTAAAAACTATTTGTTTCCTATAAGCCTGGGGCCAGGGGAAGGTTAATGAGTTTTCCTAGCATTATTTATGTTCCCTATCCCTTTCCTCACAAACCATGGCATTCAACATTTGATGGTAAGCCTTTTGGGACAAATTCCAGCTTTGCTTCTTTTTATCACTAGAGGCGGTAAGTTGCCATTGAACCCACAGTAGAGGATCTAGACCTTCAAATTGCCCCCTACTTATTGTTCAGTACCTCTGACCGAGCCAGCAAGAACCTGGATCAAGTTGCAGCCTGTGATAATGGAGAGAAGGGCTTACTTCAAAGGAACCATGGGGGACTAACTGACTAGTGAATGGCAGGTAGGGAGCATTGGTGAAAGTGTCTTCCTGCACTGATGGAGAAGAGAGGAGGAAGGACAGTTATTAGGGATAGTAATGAAAAAAATGGTCAAAAGTGGTTATTATCTTGAGGGCCCATGTCCCAGTTAAAAATTTCCTTTGTCCCCAGGTGCAGGGTGATTTTCCTGGGACAACATGACATAGGTAAACTGCCCTTTTACCATCTCTCACCACCCTTTCATCAGGCACCCATCATCTTCATGCTGTCCTCTGGATGTTTAGAGCTCACCGCCCACATTTGCTCTGCTAGGGAAGAGTTTCATTGTTGGACTTTATTATTTTTCCTGTTATATTAAATTAAATTTTCATTTCCAAATCCTCTCCCTTCTACCTCATCCCAATCCATTAATAAAGGAAGAAAAACAAAAATTGTTGCAGATTTGTATAGTTAAGTAAAGAAAATTCTCACATTAGCCATATCCAGAAAAATTTTTTTAAAAAAGCTTTAATCTTTAAGTCCATCACATCTTTAGCATGTTTCATTATAAGCCTTGTGGAACTGTGGCTGGCTCTATTATGTTGATCAGATTTTCTGGCCAAATCTTTTACTGTCCCCTTGGCTCTGCTCCAAGCTATCTGTCACCTTCAAAAGGATAGATTTGTTCACAAGTAACTTGGTATTAACTGATAAATTTACTGGATTAATCCTAGAGGAATAATCACTTAATGGTGAGAATTTAGAAAATGGGAAAAGCAGATAGGGAGCCTTTTTTTTCTTTTTCTTTTTTTTAAGTGAGAGTTTCCAGCATCCTCAATTTTTACCACTGGGTACCCTGTTCCTCTATTTTCGCTGAAGGCTGGCCTTGTACTCTTTCAGACTGACAGGTAAAGGCCTTCCTGCAGTTCAGACTTTTCTGGTAACAGAAAGGAGGCCCCGAGCCAGATTTCTTTGGTCTGAATGTTTCTGACAATTGACAGAGGAGGAATGTTTGAATTATTGTATGATTTTATCCTCCTTCTTTACTTCTACCTTGAGACAGAGGAGCTGGGGAAAGGAAAGGGATCACCTATTCACCATTCACACCTTTTCTCAAGGACAGGTCTCAGATATTTAAATGTAGAAAGAAAACACATGACAAAGTAATTTGTGGAAGGGAATAATTCAAGAAAAATACATTAGGCTGGAAAGAATATAAGGATTATTTTTGTGAATATACTACTAGCTTTCTTTTCCTACTAATTTACCTTCTACTTCTAGCACTGACTCCTCGGAAATGATGGGAAATAATTAGTAATTTCTTTATAGGGGCTTCAGTTGGAGGCATTCTCTCCTCAAGGCCCATTCCATCCTACTTCTGCCCATTTCTCACTCTAAAGATGGTCACAAGGAGTTTCACCAATTTTCCTCTGACCTCACCCTATGAATGTTTTTTTTTTCTCTCTTAAAAGTTCTATGCCTTAATCTATGTAGAGAATCTGCCCCTGCTAACCCTACTGTACATGGATGATTGTGTGATATCCTTGGTCTAATCATGTTGATGTTTTTTGAAGATTTTTAAATGGTTAATTATTGGTGGAGAACTCAAAGGTAACCCTCTGGCTCATGGAAAGGAAACAACATTGCTTTGTTTTAAGAGGACAGGTAGGCCAAGGAGAAACCTGGAAATGTAGGCACTTTTGAGTGGGGATTGTTTCATTTATTGCAATTTGTATCCCCAATGCTTAGCCCCATACCTGGGACAAAGTAGGTGCTTAATTAATATTTCTTGATTAATTTGTTGAGTTTAGGCTAGAGGCAGAGGGCAGAAAAAGAACTAGGAAATGTTTAGTTCTGGACTTGGAGACTTACAATGAGATAAACTTCTTGGATGATCTGCTTAGTGAAACATTCCAGACTCAGATTAAATACAGGCTTCTCAGAGAAACAAGCTAAAAAATAGGTCAAGAATAACTGTGATTTGGGAAGTTAAACTGATGTATCTAGATCAAGGATTTTTTTCACATTTTTTTTGTTTTTGTTTGTTTCTGTTTTTATTTTGTTTTGGTTTTTGCAGGGCAATAAGGGTTAAGTGACTTGCCCAGGGTCACACAGCTAGTAATTGTCAAGTGTCTGAGGCCAGATTTGAACTCAGGTCCTCCTGAATCCAGGGCCAGTGCTATATCCATTGCGCCACCTAGCTGCCCCTTTTGTCACATTTTTGAAGAATTTTATTTCAGTCTGATGATACCTATGGATACTTCAGAATAAAGGTTTTAAATTCATAAAGCAAAATACATACTGTATTTTGTATTGTATTATATTTGTTTTATGTATTTTACATGAAGACTGATTTTAAAGGAAGCCTGTCATATTAAACATTTATCAAATTATTATTTTTGGAGGGGCAGCTAGGTGGCACAGTGGATAAAGCACCAGCCCTTGATTCAGGAGGACCTGAGTTCAAATCCAGTTTCAGACACTTGACACTTACTAGCTATGTGACCCTGGGCAAGTCACTTAACCCTCATTGCCCTGCAAAAAAAAAAAAAATTTGCAGGGCAAAAATTATTTTATTCAGCTAGAAAAATAATAACAAAATTCATCTGGAAAAATAAAAGGTCAAGAATATCAGGGGAACTAATGAAAAAATGCACAGGAAGGTAGGCTAGCTGTACCAAATCTGAAGCTTTACTATAAAGTGTCAGTCATCAAAACTATTTGGTACTGGCTAAGAAATAGAATGGTGGATCAATGGAATAGGATAGGCAGAGGAGACACAGTAGTAAATGACTTTAGTAATCTACAGTTTGATAAACACAAAGACTCCAGCTTCTGGGATAGGAATTCAGTATTTGACAAAAACTGTTGGGAAAACTGGAAGAGAGTATGGCAGAAACTAGGCATAGACCAACATCTTACACCTTATACTAAAATAAGGTAAAAAAAAAATACATGATTTAGACATAAAAGGTGATAGATACCATAGGTAAATTAGGAGAGGAAGGAATAGTTTACCTCTGCGATTTGTGGAAAAGAGAAGAGTTTATGACCAAAAAAGAGATAGAGAATATTATGAAATGCAAAATAGATGATTTTGATTAAATTAAATTTAAAAGTTTTTGCACAAACAGAAGCAATGCATTCAAAATTAGAAGGGAGGCAGAAAGCTGGGAAAAAATTTTATAGTCAGTCTTTCTGACAAAGCCCTCATTTCTAAAATATATTGGGAACCAAATCAAATTTATAAGAATCCAAGTCATTTCCCAATTGAGAAATGGTCAAAGGATATAAACAGCCAGTTTTCTGATGAAGAAATCAAAGCTATATATTGCCATATGAAAAAATGCTCTAAATCACTATTGATTAGAGAAATGCAAATTAAAACAAACCTGAGGTACCACCTGATACCTATCAGATTGGCTAATATGACAAAAAAGGAAAATAATAAATGTTGGAGAAACTGTGGAAAAATTGGAACACTAATGCATTGTTGGTAGAGCTGTGAACTGATCCAACCATTCTGGAGAGCAATTTGGAACTATACCCAAAGGGCTATAAAGCTTTCCATACCCTTTGACTCAGAAATACAACTATTAGCTCTTTTTCCCAAAGAGATCATAAAAAAAAGGAAAAGGACCCATATGTTCAAAAATATTTATAGCTGCTCTTTTTGTGGTGGCAAGGAATTGGAAATTGAGGGGATGTCCATCAATTGGGGAATGGCTGAACAAGTTGTGGTATATGAATGTAATGGAATACTATTATGCTATAAGAAACAATGAGCAGGCAGATTTCAGAGAAACCTGGAAGGACTTACATGAACTGATGCTGAGTGAGATGAGCAGAACCAGGAGGACATTATACACAGTATCAACAACGTTGTGTGTTGATCAACTGTGATAGACTTGACTCTTCTCAGCAATACAATGGTCCAAGATGGTTCCAAAGGACTCATGATGGAAAATGCTCTCCAAATCTAGAAAAAAAGAATTATGGAATCTAGATGAAGATTGAACCATACTATTTCTATTGTTTTTGGTTTTTGAGGTTTTACCTTTTTGCTCTGATTCTTTTTTCATAGCATGACTATTGCAGAAATGTGTTTGATGTGATTTTACATATATAAACTGTATCAGATTGCTTGCTGTCTTGGGGAGGAAGGAGGGAGAAAAATTTGAAACTAGAAATCTTATAAAAAACAAATGTTGAAAACTATCTCTACATGTAACTGGAAAATAATAAAAATACTTTTATGGAAAAAAAAAGAAAAAAAAAGTAAGTTATCACCTAGGCAAGTAAGTGGCACAGTAGAATGCTGTGCCTAGAGTCAGGAAGATCTAAGTTCAATTCTGGTATTAGATACCTGCTAACTGTGAAACACTGGACAAGTCACTTAACTCTGTCTCAGTTTCTTCATCTCTAAAATGGGAGTGATAATAATAGCACTTATATTCCAGAGTTGTTATGAGGATAAGATGATGTAATGTTTATAAAACACTTTGTAAGTCTTAAAGCACTATCTAAATGCAAAGTATTATTATAACCAAAAAAAAAAACCCAGCCACACAGTTGGATTAAGGTAGTGTATTCCTTTTAACTACCATCATTCCTTTGGTAGTTAACACCTGGGTAGATCACACACATTACTTTGAGTTAAGTTGTACAGTGCATTGGGTCTGGATCTGGAGTCAGGAAGACACGAATTCAAATCTAGCCTCAGATAATAACTGTGTGACTTTGGATGAGTCCCTTAATTTCCGTTTGCCTCAGTTTCCTCATCATGGAGATGATAATAGCATCTACCTCCCAGGGATGTTGTGAGGATCAAATGAGATAATATTTGTAAAATTCTTAGCACAGTGCCTAGTGCATATTACTTTTCCTTCTTATTGATACTGTATACTGGAGTGGTTTGCCATTTCCTTCTCCAGTTTATTTAACAAATGATAAAACTGAATTAATCCTCATTGCCCTGCCCAAAAAATAAAATAAAATCTCACTTATAAATATAATTTTGCTTTGAAAGAAAATGAATGAGTCTTCTAACAACCATGTTGACAGTTTGATCATTGTAACAAAGATGAAAACTATTGCAATTGTGACATCAACTATTTTTTTAGTATTGGTAATGCCATAGACTATCAAAAAACACACCCCTCGACACTTCAAATCCTAGCTCTGACACTTATAAGATATGTGATCCCAGAGGTGGCATTTAAGCACTCTCTGCCTCAGGTTCCTCATCTATAAAATGGGCATAACCATGGTACTACCCCATATCATATACATGCTCTAAGGAAAGCGTTTTGTCATCCTTAAAGCATTAAAGAAATGTGACTTTGTTATTGTTAAAACTTGAAGTCCAAGAACAAGCATTGAGGCCCCTGGGAGTGGAATGTCAGTTAAGAGCAAATACAGTACCTTAGTTAGTATTTAATCAATCTTGATAGCACAGGCCAGTAGTAAAGGCAGTAATTTGCCTTGGGGATATTATCCATGGAGAAACTCCCAGAAGCCTTTACTTAAATGATAATGTCCCCCTTTCTCCTTTCCCCAGGGTTATTTCTTACTCAGTGGGAAGAGATTCTACAACTAGGTGCCGCCTCTCTCTAAGATTTACATTCCTTTCAGCCTTTTCTCACTCCACCCCTTTCCTTTTGCTGTCCACATCTTCAAAAACAATTTCCCATCTCTAAATGAGGCCTTACCACCTTCCTGTTTCCCTATCCTGTAACTGCACTGCCTAGGAAGAGGGAATTGGTATGTGAGGCCCACAACTGCCCCTGCCCTTTGAACTGAGCTCAGCTCTGGATCTTGCCCAGGAGAAAGAAAAAAAAGAGATACTTTTGAAGTTCTAAAATTGAGAGGGTGGGGCAGGGCTATCTTAGAGATGGGGTACCTATTCGAAGGCTCCTCTCTCATGCTTATTTCCCTCCAATCATACAATTTGTCAATATATCCTTTTTTGTTAAAGGTCGTAAAATAGATAAGTATGTATATAAACAAACATATCCATATATACATATACACACAAATACATGTGTACATATACACAAATATATATACATATATACACAAACCATGTATATATACACATACATACACAAATATATGTGCATATACATATTGTTACTGATAAAGAATGTTCTTCACAAAGTAAGAATAGACAAATCAAGAAGATGATAATAAAACATCACAGAATGAATATATTTTCTAGTTACATTTAAGGAGGTATAAATTGATGGCTTCCTGCTTTTAAAAAATGAAACTAGAAACAATGTATGGGATAAGAAATGGATCAGTGGCTTCAGAAGTACATGGAACTCCTAGGTGTTCAACCAATGCAGGTTGGTACAAAACATAGTTTTAGTTGCCTGACGTGTTGAGAATTTCAGTTTCAGGCAGCAAACTGTTGTCAAATGTCATATAGTCAATATGTGTCGAAGGCAGGACTCAAACTTGTCTTCTTGGCTTCAATACCAGGCCTTGATTGACTATGGCCACTTACAACAAAGAACCAAAATTAACATATATTTCATACTTACTCTTAGTGGGATAATAATGGACATATATGTAGTACTTTTAAGTTTGCATAGTGGTTTTTTTTTTTTTTTTTTTTGCGGGTCAATGGGGGTTAAGTGACTTAACCAGGGTCACACAGCTAGTAAGTGTCAAGTGTCTGAGGCTGGATTTGAACTCAGGTACTCCTGAATCCAGGGCCGGTGCTTTATCCACTGCACCACCTAGCTGCCCCCTTTGCATAGTGTTTTACATACAGATTTCTCATTTTATGTTTATCATTCCCATTTTACAACTGAGGTTTAGAGAGATCAAGAAACTTGCCCAAGGAGTTGTGCAGCAGGTAAGTGACTGAGACAGTAACTAAATTTAGGTCTTTCCTGATACTAGATCCTGTATTCTTTCCACTTCTCTGTTTTAACACATAAATAAGGTTTAAACAATATTCCTAAATACTGGTATAACATGACTAACTTTGCAAAATTATTTTCATGTCTGATACAAAACATATAGTAACTGTTTTTAGAGCTTCAAAGACACACAGGAAGTGGCAAACTCTGTCCACATACCACAGTTTCTCTCTGTCTCTCTCTGTCTCTCTGTTTCTCTGTGTGTGTGTGTCTTTCTCTGTCTCTCTGTCTCTCTCTCTCTGTCTTTGTCTCTGTCTCTATCTCTGTCTCTCTCCGTCTCTATCTTTGTCTCTCTCTGTCTCTCTGTCTCTCTCTCTGTCTTGCTCTCTCTCTTTTCCCCCCCACCCCCAAGGGGCTGCTATCAGAGGGAGCAACCATTTGTCAAAATACATACAAACGAGATGAATAAATTCCTGGGTGGCTACATCAGATGCATTATGATCCTGTTTGTCAGTCCTTGGCTCTTTTCCTGTCTTGGTCATCAAGCCTGTTCTTCCTTCCCGAGTGTTGGGAAACGTGTAGAAACAAACTTCCTTGTGGGGCAGAGAGATTGGGAGGCCAAGGAGAGGACATTCAGGGTCTCTGCTCCTTTAATCTCTAACCATAAGGCTGGGCTTCCACTTTGATAAACATTTTGGCTCTTTCTTAGAATTTAAAAATTGTTGGAGTCATTGGTGACAAGCTGAAAAAATGCAAGATATATTTCCAAGGTCAAAGTGTTTACTGATACTTTACTATTTCAAAATCTCGGAGCTGAGAGAGGTTAGATGTAACAAGATATCAGAAGACATATATCCAAAGGTCCCAACTTTCTCCATCAGGTATTTTAAACTTTTATTGTTTCATGGACCCTTTTGACAGTCTGGTAAAGCCTATGAACTCCTCAGAATAATATGCATCAGATAGATGCATAAAATGAAATGCACAGGATTATAAAGAAAACTGATTAAATTGAGGTAATTATCAACATTTTTTTTTTTAAGTTCATAGACCCTATTTCAAAGACCTTTGGTCTAAATCCAGACACTATCTTTCAAATAGGCCATACCACTCTGCAGAGATGTGTAGCCTAGGTCACATACACATTGAAGCAGAGCAAATTTGTTATTTTCCAACAAAGTTAGGAAAAGGCATGCTCTGATGCAGGTTCAACTCTGAGGGAGTCAGTGTGGTATAGCAGAGAGAATACTGCATTTAGTGTTCAGATAACTTGGGTTTGACTTTTGGTTTGGCTACTTTTATTGACAGTCTGACTTTGGGTAAATCTTTTAACCTGTCTAGATCTGTTTCATTATCTGTCAAATGAGGGGTTGTACTTGGTGACCTCTAAGATCTCTTTCAGCTCTTTCAGTAATCCCATTGTTTCACCCCACCACCTAACTTCCCCAACTCCCAACAGAATTGGCATGTTGATTCTCTTAAGGGAGGGTTAACTACCCTAATTTACCCTGAGGAGCTGACTCTTTCTAATGCTGTCACTCATGAAACCCAACTTGTGTGCTTCCCACTGATAATGATATTCTCCATTAGCTTTTAGAAGAAAAATATTTACAGAGCAAATATTACAAGGACAGATTTTACTAAAACAATCTCCCACAACCAAAGTTCTTGGGGAGAGTGTGCTCAAACTTAAAGTACTAAGCTAGTGAGGTATTTGTATAGAGAAGATATGTGGTAAAGGGTTAATTTCCAGTTTCTGGTTACTGAATTCTTTTCTCTCTTCATAAAGTTCTGTTCAAGTTCCCTTAGGTGTAACTTTTGGCTGACCTCCAAGAGTCAGTGTCTTTCAGTGGTCACAATCCCTGAAGATGATGCCATCTTCCAGTAACTGTCTTTCCACATTCATCTGCAAGCAGTTCTTCTGCCACTTCCACTGTGGCAGTTACAGTTACTGACTTGAGTCAGTAATGGGGTGAAGATGAGAAAGAGACAGAGAGAGACAGAGAGAGAGACAGAAAGAGACAGAGAGACAGAGAGACAGGGACAGAGAGAGAGACAAGAGAGAGACAGAGAGGCAGACAGACAGGCAGAGACCCAGAGACACAGAAAGAAAGAAACTCCTTTCACTCTCCTCTCTCAGGAGCCCTTCACTACTTGATTTGACCACTACTCAATTGACTGGATCTGAACTAAATTTGTGGTTTTTATATGTAGCCCAGACTTGTGTTGGATTCTTTCAGTCAATTGCAAAATATTCCCTTTGAGGTGTCAACAATCTTCATTCAAAGTTCAGCCATTTAACTTTGATCAAATAGACTAAGGGTTTATTCATGTTTGGTTATACATTAAAAAAAATTGGGGGTGGGGTGGGGCAATGAGGGTTAAGTGACTTGCCCAGGGTCACACAGCTAGTAAGTGTCAAGTATCTGAGGCTGGATTTGAACTCAGGTCCTCCTGAATCCAGGTGCTTTATCCACTGCTCTAGGTAGCTGCCCTGGTTATACTTTTGATTGATTTAATCATGATACCTGGGCCTTTTGCAATTAATTGGAGTGGAGGTGGAACTCTATTTTTATATTTACAATTCAGTAAATAGTCTAATTGAGGGTCGCTAACTGGTACACATCAGTTTTCAAAAAGTCAGAATACATTTAGTACTAAAACCATGGAATGCTATTCTTTCAGAGTTCAGGAGTACTTGAAAAAAAGTCAATGAGATAACATATGTATAAAAATGCTTTGAAAAACATCATGCAAAGTAAGTAGCTGTGATCACTGTCATTATCATTATTACCTGGAATGAGAGGAAGCCTGGCATCATGGATAGATACTTGCCTTAGATTCAGGAACTACTGGGTTCTAATGATCCCCTGACATTAGCAGGGTAATCCTAGTATACACAGGATTCTGGTAAGCATACCATTGAATGACAGAATTGGCTGTTACTCCAGATGTCGGAGGTTGGAGATACCACCTCTGTCTCCTCTTGCTGCTTCTCAGTGCCCCAATTCTCTCTACCTATACCAGTTCTTGATATCATATTAATTAAAGGCAATGTTCCTCAGAGATAACTATTGTCTAAACAACAAGCTTAAGTTCAATGTTGAAAATGGAAAAACAGGGATCCTGTTTAAGATGAAGGGATCTGATGAGGTTGGAGATGGAAGGGACCGCTGATCAAAAGAGTTTTCAGCACAGTTTTCATCTCAGAGGACTTGGGAAACCTACATTTTAATGATACGACCTTAGCACTGTCAACTGCTAGTGTTGCTATTGGAATTGTCTTGGACACTGAGTTAGATACTTTGGTTCCATTTGCTTTTGTACCAACCTCCATGCATGGCAAACAAGGCCTACTGTTCTAATTCAGACCACAGTGGATCTTGCCAGTGTCCTGATGTTATTCAGACAGTTGGAACATCAAAAAGCTCTTTTTTCCTCCTTCACTGACAAGACCATTGCTCTGTTTACTTGGGAACTGGCAATGCCTGCTGACATAACAAGTGATGCCCAGGCTGTTCTCCAAAGTTGGATAGCAGCATGTAATAACTCCTCCTCTAAGTGGCTTGGTCCCTGACTGACTCAGCCTCTCAGAACAGACACAGAGTGAAACTACAGGCAACATATTCATGTGGCAGACAGTCTCCGGAGGGGCAGCTAGGTGGTGCAGTGGATAAAGCACCAGCCCTGGATTCAGAAGGACCTGAGTTCAAATCTGGCCTCAGACACTTGACACTTACTAGCTGTGTGACCCTGGGCAAGTCACTTAACCCTCATTGCACTGCAAAAAAAAAAAACCCACACAAAAAAAACAGTCTCTAGAAATTACAACAGCTTTGACTTCTTACTTGCCTGTGGTCCTCACCGTCTCCACATAAACAGCACCACAGGTTGGACACTGAAGTCCTTGGTGCTCTAAGAGTTCATCAGAAAATTCTGGCCCTCAGAGATAAGAACCTAAATTGCTCTCTCAATCACTGTGTCCATTATCTCCAACACTGTTCCTTCTTTTGTGTTCCTGATGATGATAAAATACAAAACCAAAGCAAACCAAAAATATTGGCCTCTGGCTTCTCTCCTCGTAGGTCAATCAATAACTTTGCATCTGTCTTAACCATTGGGTCTAGTGAAGAAATGACAACCTAAAGAGCAATGAAATTTCTTTCAGGAAAAGATCATTTAATGCCAATAAAGCAAACTTTCTCCTCCACTTTAATTAATAATAAAAATAAGGCAACAGCAAATAAAAAAGATCATATAAAAGAAATTGCTTGGTTGGACATAAGGGGAAGAATTTTTTTTTCAATTTAACAAAAAAATCTATACATATTAAAACTCTTTAATCTTAAAAGTTTCTTCTACTTGTGAGTATTCTCACCCTTTCCATGTGGCCTTCTATTTATTTATCTGTGTAACTGTTTTATTCCCAATTCAATTAAATTCAAAAAGCATTTAATTCACTACTATGTGCTAGGTTCTGGGGATAAGAAATGAGAAATAAAATATTTCCTACGAGTGAGGGCCTTAGAGTCCATTAAAGAGAAACAATACTACATGTAGATCAGTCAGTAGAAAATATATACAACATAAATACAAATTAATTTCTCTGGAGAGCAAAGGAGAGCAATAATGACTGGGCAGATCAGGAGAGGCCTCATATAGGAAGTAGCCCTTATGCTGAATTTTGAAAGGAGATCAGGATTTCAAGAGGCAGACATGAGGAAAAGGAATTATTGCAAAAGCATGGAGATGGAAAATGGAATTTTGTACGTAGAAAATAGGTTTGTTTGACTTAAAAGTAGTTTGCGTGCAGGCAAGTAATATGAAATCAGTCTGGAAAGATAAGTAGGGGCCAGATTATTAGTGGCTTTAAATGTCAAATGGAAGAATTTGTATTTTATCTTAGTTTCAATAGGGAACCCCTGAAGCTTTTTGTGCAGAGTATAAAATGATCAGATCTGTGTTTTAGGAATATTGATTTGGCAGCAGTGTTGAGAATGGATGGAGAAAGGAGAGCACAGAAACAGTATGGCCAATTAGAAGGTTCTTGCAACAACCTAGGCAAGAAGTAATTGGTCTGGTCTTGGAGGGTATCCATATGATCGGAGAGAAAAATACAGGTGAGAAATGTGCAGGTAGGATCAATAAAAAATGACAACTGCTTGGTTATTGAGGCTGAAGGATAGTTATAGGTTAGGATGGCTCTGTGATCATATGTTTGGGTGGTCAGAAGTTTGGTGGTACCATTGACAGAAATCAGGAAATTGAGAATAGGACTGAGTTTTTAGGGAAAGATTTTGAATTGGACTTTAGATGTGGTGATTTCCCAAATGGATGTTCACTTCTCAGAGAACATTTGGGACTTTTTTTTTTTAATTTTCTAGATCTAGAACAGTACCTTGCATACAGTGGAATTGGGGCTGGACCTATAATTTCATCTGTATAAGGAACTCTTGCATGATGAAATTCCCCTCTATCAATGTAGGTCAGTGCCTTCTCAATAAGCTGCCTGGGGCAGTTAAGTTACTTGGCCAAGATGACACAGCTAGTATATAACAAAGGTAAAACTTGAACCCAAGTCTTCCTGCCTTCAGGGTCAGCTCTCTTTCACTGCACCAAGCTATCTCTCACCTTGCATACAGAAAGCATTCAATAAATACCTAGTAAATGTTTGTTGAAATGAAACAACTTAGGAATGGATAAAAATGAAATTAGCTCTCTTCTTTCACTTCTACGATGATCTTCCCTGCTCTGGTGGCTAATCTTGGCTTTGTGTTTTTAAAATTTTTAAGCTAAACTGTATTTTATAAATTAATTGATATTACACCAGTTTTGGCAGTAGGCATTTATTATTAATTAATATTGTGTATCAGTAAAGTATTGACCACATATCTCCCTAACTTTTCATGCTCCTTCAAACATACATTGCCCTAAGAGGAAGAGCGCTCACCAAGAGAGTGTCCAGAGCTAAAAGAAGGAGGCAAGAGAAGGCAAAGATGGTGACTGTGGCGAGACCAAGGGTTTTATCCTCTTTAGATATGGGAGGGTCATTATGCATTGATCTAAGCTAATTGGTTAGCATCATTCAGTTTTATTGATTGACATGACTGGAGGGTGGTCTAAATTAAATGAACTCAGGAAAGAGTATGCAAAAGAAGGGCAAAGTCTAGTATCTAGCTAGGGTTCTTTATTTAGCTAGACAAAAGAGTCTATCTCCATTTCTTTTGTTCCCCTGAGGTAGTCCCAGACAAACACTGAACTTTTAGGACTGGGGGTGAGGTAGGGTGGGAGAAAGGACTGAAACTGATCTCTGGGTTCCCCCTAGGAATCCATTATTAATAATTATTTTCTCACAGCTTGGAGTTGACCTTGGATTCTCAAGGACCAGCCACTGGAGCACCAGCTCTGTCAGGTCCTATAAGAGAATGACTTCAAGGATTTTCCCCATCGGATTATTGTTGTTTGTCCTTCAATCTTGAAGAGGACCATGATAATAGAAGGTTATGTCATGACTTTCACTGAATTGGATTTAAATGAGGGAGGGCTGTGCAAAGTAACCACCTCACTCTCTTTTCCATAGTCATCTAAGTCTAGTGGTATGATATATATATCAAGATGACTGGAAATGGCCCTGGATGTTTTAAGGAAATTGGCATGAAATGACTTGCCCAGAGTCACACAGCTAGTAAGTATCTGAGGTGAGATTTGAACTCAGGTCCTCCCACATTCAAGACCAGTGCTCTACCCACTGTGGCACCTAGCTGTCCCACCCGATCAGATGGTGGCATGAGGTAGTGGAGTGTGGATTGGGTTTGGAATCACAAGGCTTAGACTGAAATCTTAGGTGTGCTACCAACCACCTCTGTGACCTTAAGCAACTCATTTAAGTCTCTGAGTCTTAGTTTCCTCATCTGTAAAAGGAAAGTTTAGACTAGATAACCTCTAAGGTCCTTTCCAAATAAAGATTTAAGATTAAATGAATATTTTGTGGATACCTTGCATTGTGTTTACTCCCCAAGACCCCCAAAATTTCCAGAAAATTGGAAAATTTCAGTAAGGACAAATGAAGCCCTTGATGCCCCATGAGACTTCAGTGCTACTGTTGCTCATTCCATTTGAGGTTTGCTTCCTAGTATGCTAAGTATGGGAGGTTTGAAAAAACAATTTCTTAGAGTTTTATGTTGAAAAAAGAGATCTGAAAGGCTTTTGTATGGCTGCCTCCCAAGTAGTAACCAGAGATACACAGCCAACTATGGACTATGTTAGAGAGGAAGCAGCTATCTATTTCCTTTTTCTTCAGTAAATATATTTAACATTCATTGAACCTGACAAGCTGTGTAACTCTGGGGCTATCACTTAACCTCTCTGGGACTCAATTTCCTTTAATTCATTTCAGCCAACTTTTATTATTAAGTTCTTAATATGTTCAAATTCCCAAGCTAGGTGCTACAGGGGGATGCACTGATGAATAGAATATCCCTGATAGTTTTCTCCATCTGCATCATTGGTTCTCATGGTTGAGACAGATGTGTTGCTACTATCATCTACAGGAAGCTTTAAATCTATTCAGAGAGATACAATATACAATGTAAATGATATAAATGTAAAATGTAATACAATGTAAAAATACAATAAACAATAAAACCTAAGAAGTACAGAATAAAATTGCCAACAAAATGGGAGACAAGTTCAGGAGAAGGAAATATCATTTTTTTTGGTGGCCATTGGGATTAAGTGATTTGCCCAAGATCACACAGGTAGTATCAGAGGCCAGATTTGAATTTAGGTCCTCCTGACTCCAGGACAGGTGCTCTATCCACTGTGCCACCTAGATGCTCTGGAAATAAGGGTTTTTGAATGAGGTATCATAGGATCATAAGTTTATAGCTAGAAAGGACGTTAGAGGCTTTATCCAGTCTAGGCCTCTCATGGAATATGATACCCAGGGAAATTATAACCTACTTAAGGTCATATTAGGTAGTAAAATTCACAGGTGGGATTTGAACTCAGGTTCTTTGACTCCAGAAGCAGTTTATACTATGCAGTTTCTTAGGGAAGGTGTCATACAAGAGATAACGCTTCATTGGATTTGGACTTTAAAAGATAGGAAGAATTTTCTCATCTGTAAATTGAAGACATAAAAAAATCTCTAAAGTTGCTTCAGATATAAAGTTTTATGATTTTTTGGGGGGTACGATATTGACTTTAGGCTAAAACTGCTTAAGAAAAACAAATCTGTTGGAAAGTTAGTCCCCTTGTGAAAATTGGCTCAGCCAGCTTATTTCCAAGGAACAGGATTAATACTTATACCCTTATCAGCCAAGTCTCATCCCAACAGACTAGATTCTGAAGTCCTTAGTCAAACCCTCACTAAGTATTTTTGGTTTTGCCTGGGGAAGAGCCTTGAAATCAGCTTCATAATGATTTATGCCTCATCAGACTGATGCAGAGGCAGTTTCCGTCACATGGGCAGCCTAACAGACCTCAGTATTTATGTCACTGCATCGTCTGCATGTCATTAAAGTTCCCAACAGCTCACTTCTCTTACTCAAAGTGCAGTAAGCTCCCAGAAGGCCAGGCTGGCTACCCAGTTTATGCACTTGTACACTCCAGACCTCTATCACACCCCAGAACTAAGTCAGAGTCAGAAAAGCTGGGAGTGAATAGTCAGGTTATGTCAGAGAAAGGATAGCTTGTACTTAGAAAGAAGGAGTTCCCCCAAAGCATATTACTCAGTTTGTGACAACTGATACAGCATGGGATTCACTTCCCAAATGAGATAGTGCTTGATGCATTTTTATTTTTATTGAATTTTTCATGGAAAAATTCTTGATCTGTGTATTCAGAGCAGGTCAGGAGATTTCAGTAGGATTACAGATTTACCTTAGATTGACCTTAAAGGCAAACTAATAAAATTCTCTTTTCACAGCTTGGGAAACTGAGGCTAAGAGAGGTTTAGTGATTTTGCCAGGGTCCCATAGGTTTTTAAGTATCTGAGGCAGGATTCAAACCCATGTCTTCCTGACTCCAAGAAAAAAGCCTCAAACACTATAGCATGACTCTTCTTTATAACTGTTAACATCCCCAAATTTTAATGGAATGCAAGCTTCTTGTGAGCAGAAGCTGTTTTTCATGGTGTCCTCAGTTCCTGGAACATAATATCACATATTGAATTAGCAAATGTTTCCCTTGGCAGTTTTATAAACTGTCAAAGATATGTCATGTGGTAGCTTTCAGTGTTATTTCTGCCTATTATTATGCCATGATGTACATACTGATGTCCTGAACTTTGAAGTTTAAACGACAATTATTTTATTATTGTTGTTGTTGTTGTTATTATTTATACTTTCAAAGTTTGTGCTTTAAAGTTTTTAAGTACATCATTTCATTTGAATCTCAGAACAAACCTGTGAAGCAGATACTACAGTTATCATTATCCCCATTTTAGATAAGAAAACTGATTCTTTAAACAGCTTAAGTGGCTTATCCATAGATGCACAGCTAGTGTCAAAGGCAGAATTTGAAACCATGTCTTCCTAAATCCAAGCTGGTCTAGCTATTTTTCTACTAAACCAAGCTGTCTTCTTAAAAACAGCTCACATTTTAAAATCACCTCACAGTTACAAAATACTTTCACTGAATGTCATTTATTAGTAGTAATGGCTCACTAGAAGAAGGGGCACAGAATCATGAACACCTAACTTTCTCAGACTGTAAATTGAGAAGAAGCTGCCAAACAGCAAACAACATTCTCATGGGGAGTTCCCTACCCCAACAAAATCACCATTGTACAGAGTGAGACTTCCTAACAACTTTTGTGTCTCATGGACTCCTTTGGCCATTTGGTGAAGTCCATGGATCTTTCCTCAGAATGTTTTTAAACATGTAGAATGAAATACATAGGATTATAAAGGACACCAATTATATTAAAATAAAGATGTCTTTATACCCATCCAAGTCCATGGACCCCTTAAATCTGTCCACAGATCTCAGATTAAGAACCCCACTTACAGAACCTACTTGGTTTTCATTGTAAGTTTGGTTCACTTTCCACACAAAAAACCCATTAGAGTAGATTAGGTATTCTTCATGCTTCATCTTTACATCATAACTATACATGCAATTATCCACCTAGGCCATCTTACCCTCTATCTACTATCACTGACTTGCTCTTCTCCTACTTGACTAGTAGATTCCACATAGGCCTAGCAACCTAGACCTCCATCCCTCAGTCTTTCTGAATCCATGCCCTAATCTCAGGGGGAGTTAACCTACTCCTTTTTGGGGCTCCCATCCCAGAGGTAAACTCAATAGATTGGTGACTAGTTGTAAACTAGATACCTAGTTCATTATATCTACTGGCTGGCTTTAAGCACGAGACTATGTTTTAACATTTCATTCCTTACAGCCCTGCCACTCAGGACATTTCCCTATCTTCCAGGCTGTTTCCCCCTTTCCACCTCTCCAGAACAAAATTCCCTAATCTGTTCATCTCATCCATCCCATGTGTTGTCTTACCTTACTGGAATGTAAATGCCTTGAAGGCTGTCTCTTTTAAATTTTTTTTTACCCCTATCACTTAGCAGGGGGTAGCTGGCAAAGAGTTACATGTTAATAAATGTTTTTTCCCCATTTATTCATTTAACATATGTGGAAACTGAGGCTTGGTGAGGTGAAGTGACTTACCTAATTTCCTAAAGCTAGTAAGTGATAGGGCCAGGACTCTACCAAATTCTGCAGACCCTTTCCAGTATACAATCAATATTCTAATTAGTTAAAGAATGTCCCAAACTCAACCTCACCTGTTCTCATCCTGGGCTGAGTCCTACAGGATAGTAGAACATTCTCAGTCCTTCCCCACAAGAGGTTTTGCTCTCTGCATCAAAGGGTAGGGTCATAATTGGGGCTCAGTAGGAGTGTCCATATCCTAAGACACAGGCCTTTTGATAGGCTAGTTGGGTGGGAATCCTCCCTTCCTTGTATCTGACATCATCCACTGGAAATTTCTCTCTCCTGGGTAGGGGCTTAGCCCATTAATATCACCAAGCCAAATTTAGCCAAGATGTCAGTCTTGATGAGAGGAGAGGGTGGATTAGTATTAGAGGTACGTTATCACCAACTAAGCAAATAAATTTACCTAGATCAGTTTTGAAGACCAGATGAACATAGGATCTAGAGTTGTAGGAGTTCTCAAAAAGAACATTTAATCCAATTCCTTCTTTGGAATTGAAGATGTTGTTAGTGGCATAAGCAGAATTCAAACTCAAATTTTCTGATTCTGAACCAAGATTCTTTCTACTGGGCCCTAGATGGTGCAGGAGATAGAGTGCTAGGCCTGGAGTCAGGAAGACTCATCTTCCTGAGTTCAAATCTGACCTCAGACACTAGCTGTGTGACCCTGGGCAAGTTACTCAACCCTGTTTGTCTTAGTTTCCTCATCTGTAAAATGAGCTGGAGAATGAAATAGCAAATCATTTCAGTATGTTTGCCAAGAAAACCCCCAATAAGGTCACTGAGACTCATACATGACTGAAAACTACCAAATAACAACAAATTTTTTTCCATTCCACTATAGCAGGCTCCTCTCTCCTTAGTACCCCCCAAACCACTCCTCCCCAAAATGAGCCTAGAGACCTATGAGTGACTTGATAAAGTAGGTACAACCACATATTTAAGCAGAGTATGTAGCAGCTCACTAGTGTCAACTGAAGAGTTTGGGAAAGATCCAAATACATTGACCTCACTGGTACCTGAAATGATTTTTAATCACTTATAAATCTGGTATACTGGGAAGTAACCTGGTCTTAATTAAGGTCATATGTTTGGGTTTGAGTTTTCCTCCTACCACTTAGTAGCTCTGTGACCATGAGAAAATCATTTACCTCTCTGTGCTTGAGTCTTCATCTGTTAAATGGGGATAATAAGATCTTCAGTACCTTCCTCTCAGGGACCTTATGCAGAAGGTGCTTTGTAAATCTTGAAATATGATAGAAATTAGTTTATCAGATTTTTTTGCTGCTGATCATCACAGACGGCAGGAAAGCACATAGCAAGCAGCAGTGGAGGACAGAAAATAAACTTCACCTGCTTTGTACCTTTCCTAATATCGATTGCTGACTCATCTATAAAATGAAGGCGTTGCAGCAATTGCTCTCTCTAAGGTTCCTGTCAGTTTGAACATTCTAGGATCAATTGGTGTCGTGTTTTCTATTGTTAAAACATATGCTTGAATCTCTGGACCCATAGCCGCCTTTCTATCTTCCACAAGCTTTCTCTGTGACATTGAGGAAGATAGTCAGCCCTTTGCTTATGGAATATCAATCGATTCCAGTAACATGATTAACTTAACACCCACATACTTTTGGCACATCCACATTTACATTTCTGAGAAGATAGGAGCACAGGTAATTGTTAGCATTTATATGGTACTTTAAAGTTTGCAAAGTTACTTTGCATATTTCATCTCATTTGTTCTCCAAGACTGTGAGGTAGGCAGTATAATTTTAGTGTTGATATCCCCATTTTAAATAGGAGAATACTGAGATAGAGGGAAGTTGACTTGCCTAGTATTATAGTTCTTATAAGAGTCTGAAGCAGGATTCAAATGCAGGGCTTCCTAACTCTAAATCGAATGCTCTGTGTGCACCTGATGACCATCAGACTGCTGCATGCAATTATCCCCACTTATTTTCCATATCAGCAAGCACAAAGGTGTGGTCTTTATTTTTTCCTATCAATTTATTACTTTTTCACTTGAGTTGGGTTCATTGACACAAAACTTTCTTGTAGGAGAGGATGAAATTGTTTCCATTCCTCCTACTTTGTCCTCTTTAATTCCTTTTGGATTAAAACACACACACAACCAAAAACAGTGTTCCATTACTAATCTTTTGGTGGAAAAACAATAGCAATAGTTAGCATTTATATAGAATTTGTGCAAATAGGTTTGCAAAAAGCTTTACAAATATCATCTCATTTTATCCTTGCAACAAACCCAGAAGTAAATGCTATTATTCCCCCCGCATTGTACAGATGAGAAAACTGGGGTAGATAGAGCTTAAATGACTTGCTCAGAGTCACAAAGCCAGCAAGTATATGAGGCAGGATTTGAACATGGGTCCTTCTGATTCCATGTCCAGTGATCTATCCAGTGCTCTACTTAGTTTCTTTGAAAAAATGGAGGGAGCTAAAATACTAAATGGAAGAATTTACATGTTTATAGAATTCTTACTAGTTAATTCTGGTCTGTCTATGAATATACAGAGAATTTATTTGATCTTCTTCTAGGCATTAGCTTTTTTATTTTGTTTGTTTGTTTGTTTTTTGCTGAGGCAATTGGGGTTAAGTGACTTGCCCAGGGTCATACAGCTAGTAAGTGTTAAGTGTCTGAGGCCGGATTTGAACTCAGGTCCTCCTGAATCCAGGGCCGGTGCTCTATCCACTGTGCCACCTAGCTGTCCCTAGGCATTAGCTTTTGATTTAGCTAACCCAATTTGTCTGTACTAGAAGCCAAATCAAATTCTAGACCTCTAGATTAATTATATTGAGTTTGTAAGTTTGCTTGATATCTTGGCCCTTCTAGAATCCAGGGAAATCAAGGAAGATTTATATATATATATATATATATATATATATCTTCTCAAACATTAAAGCGTTATATAAGTATTATTACTAAAGTGCTATATAAATGCTGTTATTATTATGATTTCCAGTCTTAACTTTGAGCATGGGTGTCCAGTACCAGATAGATACTTTCTTCTCAGGCCTATATTATGAGTTATTTTCTGAGCTCCAGGCTTCTCAAGAGCTTATAGTCACTTTGCTCATTCTCTTCCTCAGTGGCTATGAGTTTATTGAAGTTCTGTCCTTGCTCCTTGGTTCCCTAGATAAACCTCTCCCCTTTCCAGCCTTCAGTAATCTCTCTCCTGGGCTTTAAGCCTCTTGTCTTGACCTGGCAACAACTTCTCTCACTGTCCTGGAGATGTCATTGGCTTTAAGCCCTGGGAGTTCTTTCACCCTCTCACACACAGACATTATCCCATTTTTATCTTGATAAATGATAGGAGATTAGAGTAGTTTTTGGCCTGAATCATTCTCTCTGGTGATAGCCCAATGTCAGCAGAGGGAAAAAACAGCAGAGAAGAGAGGGTGAAAAAGAGATAGGTATGGGAAAATATGACGATACTCTATCCAATACCACATACAATATCCTGAAATGAAGGTGTTAGGACAGAGGTCTTGAAACATACACCTTTGTTCAGGCATGGGAAAATGCAACGCTAGGCTTGCCTGGAAACAATGAGACACTCAAAAGAAAACACAGAGACAGACACAATAGCCCAGAACTCTTTCTTTTGCTGCAGAGGGAGTACAATGGGCTGCTGAGGATAGCCAAGCAGATGTCTAGCATACTTACTGAGCTTCCTGCTTCCATCCCTTAATGACTATGACCTAAGAGAAGGCCCTTCTCCATTCTACAAAAGCCAGTGATTATATTCTATCTCCTAGAAAATATTTTCATGAGGCGCAAAGGCCATGTTTACTTCACTCCTTACTCCTTGGATGTTTTCACCTCCTTGCCAGCAGTCTTCCTCATAGAAGGGATTTTAATTCTGTACCACTATACCAAGTCTAAAGAGTTTGAAACAAAATAAAGAAATGAGACTTAAAAGATCTTTGTATGTGTAGCTATGGTACACCTGCTACACAACTGTGAAAGACATTATCTTTTTTCTGATAAATGTCTATAATCAAATAAAGAAAATTCTCTCCTGTTTTCTACCTTCTTAATGCATTTATCATGTATTTTTCATGCATTGTCACTCTCTCTGTAGGTGGCTTCTTCCTATTTGATTGTAACCTTTCTCAGGCCAAGGCCCATATCTTATCTAAAACTTTGTCTCCTCCAAAGTTTCCTTCCCACAGTTAATATGTCATGAATCTGTGATTTCAGCACCCTGGCAGGTTTATAACACCCTGGCAAAAGTACTATAATAACAAGAGGTAGCCCCAGTGTATCTTTGAGGAAGGTAGGACAAGTAATATTAGTCCTCTTTTATGGATGAGGCAATTGGAACTCTGAGAGGTTAATCTATTTGCCTATGGATACACAGCCATTGTCAGAGGCCAGATCTGAAAGTCAGTCATCCTGACTCCAAACCCATAACTTTGTTTACAGTGCTTCTAACCCAGAGCCAAATACCTGATTGTGATCTTCACAAAACGTCTTTAGCTTTCTAGAATATCAGGTTGTTCTTTTGAAAATGATGAAACTGTATTTTGTTGTTTTCTGTAGGATTTTGTGAATTATATATTTTTATACTTGCTCAGCTGGTGTGTTGTGCTATTGTTTGTTTCACATGTGTGTGTCCTGTCTTTCCAGTAAGATTATATGTCCCATAAGGATAGGGACTGTCTAGTGTGTCGAATTCTCAGTGTCAAGCACAGAAATGAATACCTAGGAAGCAATCAATAAAAACATGTTGAATTCAGTTTAATTCAGGTAAGGATTTATTTTCATCTCCTTGTCTAATTTACTTACAAAACATTAAAAATTGTTACTTTACTTATCCATCCAAGGCTTACAAAATCCAAAGCTTACAAAACATTAAAAAATGTTACTTTACTTATCCATCATATTTCTTCTTATTCAGTCTCATCAAATGTGAGAATGACCTACTTAGATGAAAGCAGAAAACTCCCTCCCTTCCAATTTTGCACCACTAGCTTGGAAGAGGGGGCGCTGATAATGCTTATGACTTCATGTTATTAGTTGTCAGGGTGGTAGAAAGGGTGGATAAATGAGGATCACCATGTTCCAGATGAGAAGGTTCAGAAATCACATTCAGGTCAGCATCAAAACCACTATGGCAATCACAGGCTGCATTAAGAGATTTGTGGTGCCCAGGACTAGAGAGCTGGTTGTCCCACTGTAGTCTGCACTGCTCAGATTGTATCTGGCATTATACCTGGCATATCATGCTCATTTTGAGGAGCTACATTTAGGAAAGAGAAGCTGGAACAATGGCAGGAATCCAGTCAAGATGGTGAGAGGACTGGAGGCCAGGCCATATGACTATTGGACATGGAGATGCGTAGCCTGGGGAAGAGAAGACAGGAAGCAACTGATAGCTACCTATTTTCAAATATAATTAGCCAAAAAATGAAAGGAACCTTTATGTTCTAAAATTTTTATGGGAGCTATCTTTATAGTGTCAAAGAACTGAAAATTGCACGGATGCCTATCAACGGGGAATGATAGAACAAGTTGTGCAAGATGATTGTGATGGAATACTATAGTGCTATAAGAAATGATAAGCTCAATGATCTTAGAAGAACATGGAAATACTTGCTACCTACAAGCATTTGAAGAGTCCTCATGCAGGAAAGGGCTTAGACTATTATTCTTAGCCTCAGAGGCAGAAGTTAGGTGCAATGGGTGAATGTTTTAGAGAGGTGAATTTCTGGGTTTTGTAAGGAAAAATTTCCAAAGTAAAATGGGTTGCCTTGAAAAATTGGGTCTCCTTTCACAAGATATCAGCAACTTTTGGGGGCTCTTATGCAGAGTTTTTCTCTTTAGATGTATCTTGGACTAGATTGTCTCTAAAGCTTCCTTCCAAATCTGAGATCCAGGAATTATGGGAATCATACTGACCTTCACAGGGTTGCCTGGACTTTCTTTTACTTTTGATGTCTGACTTGTTTCTTATATCTTCCTGGACTCACTCACGTCATCCCCATGGTCTTGTAGAAGTTCAAATAACCAAAAAAACCCTTGACTTTCTCTCTGATTAAAGATAATTTCTGGTTTCAGGATTGGATTCTTTTGTATACAGGGAGGGAAGAATGATTAAGTGGTTCAAATCCTGGACACAGTTTGATTTGTTTTGGGCTTTGACTTGTTATGTAAGTTTGGTTTCTTTTACTCCTGCACTGTGTGTTTCTCTGAAAAATAGAAATACAATCATCGCCCCACATCCCACCCCTACAAGGAATGCTTTCTATTCCTCAGAGAAAGAGAAGAACAAGATATAATTATAATTAAAGATGTTATGGTAATGATGACATTGATAACACAACACCCTACATCTTCCATTATCGGTGGACAGATAGATCTATGTCTATTACTATTATAATGTCTTGTGTGGTCCTTGTTAGAGATGAATGAGTGGGAAAGCTGTATACTTGCCTCAATGCCTAGGTTCTTTGGTCATTCTTAGCATGTAGTGATGTTATTACTCAAGATAACATCTTGGGTTATTAGGTATGTGTGTGGGGGGGGGGGTGCTGCCTAGGATTACAATACTTACAGTATGGTAGAGCTGAAGAATGGTCTTTGCTCGATATCTTAGCAAGACAGGTTCTAACTTATATAATATAAAAAGACAAACTCCCTAAAGTATCTCTTTGACTTTAGAAGAAATTGTGATGTCACCCTAAATGGGTTATAAAACAGAAAACCTTTGTTATTTTGGTTAAAAAGTTACACTTTCCAATTAGAGAAAGACTAGATAATTCAAATTAAAATATTTAGCTTAATGACATTTAATTAAATTTGGCAGTTATTGATTAATTCAATTTAATTTAATAAACATGCATTCCTTAAACATCTGCTCCATGCTAGGCATTGTGCTAAGTACTAGGGATACAAATAAAAAAAATGAAACATTCCCTTTCCTCAAGAAGCTTTACATTATCCCAGGTAGGGAGAAGAGGAAAACGTATACATAGATAATTAAATACAAAGTAAATGCAGAGTAATTTGGGAGCAGTGGAAGTAGAGCAATAACTTCAGGAGTATCAGGAAAGGCCTCTGGTAAGAGGTGGTCATTGACCAAGTCTGAATGGAGTGCAGTGCAGAGGTCAATGAAGAGGGAGAGCATTACAAGTTAGGACAATGAGTTAATAAGCATTTATTAAGCACCTACTATATATCAGGTGCTGTACTAACTAATGGGGATACAAAGGAAGGCAAAAAAACCAGTCCCTCTTGAGGGACACTGACTATTAAACACTATTATTATATGGCATATATGTGCTATATAGTGCTGAGAATACAAAGGTAAAAATGAGTCAGCTTCTGCTGGCTGTTGGGTGGGGTAGAGTGGAATACAAAAGCAGAGAGAAGTAAATGCAAGATAATTTGAGGAGTGAAAGAATTCTAAAAACTGAAGGGATGGGGCAGCTAGGTGGTACAATGGATAGAGCACTGGCCCTGGATTCAGGAGGACCTGAGTTCAAATCCAGCCTTAGACACTTAACACTTACTGGATGTGTGACCCTGGGCAAGTCACTTAACCCCAATTGCCTCACCAAAAACAAAACAAAAAACAAACAAACAAACAAACAAACAAACTGAAGAGATCAACGAAAGCTTTGTGGAAGCTATGACACCTGAAATGTAGCCTGGAAGGAAGATGAGGATTCTGAAAGAGAGGATGAGGAAGGACTATGCTCTAGGCACTTGGAGTCAGTTTGTATGAATACATGGAAGTGGAAGATGGAATATAAAGAAATAGAGGGAGCAGTCAGTTGATCAATTTGGCCAGAACATAGAGTATATGAAAAGGCTTGATGTGAAATAAATTTGGAAAGGTAAGTTGGAGCCATATTGCTAGAGGCTTTAAGTTCCAGGCTGATGGGGAAGTCATTTAAGCAAACATTGATTGAGCACCATCTATGACCAAGGAATTGTTCTGGCACTATCAGAGTCAACAAAAATGAGTAACACAATCCCTGCTTCTAGTCCTACTAGATTGTCAGTTCCATGAGGGCAGGGGGCATGAAACTTTTGTTTGTTTGTTTTTTAAATTTCCCTAGCACCTAAAACAGCACCATAGGAATGGAGGTGTCTAATTTACTTAATATTTGTTGTATTGAACTAAAATGTATAGTCTAATAGGTGATATAAAACAAGGACACACATCATTCTAGTATTCATTAAAATGCAATAAGAGCCCAGGGGAGATGTAAATCAAGTATTTGTAAAGATTTAAAGCAGAATAGATCATTTTAAATGATGGGTATAAGGAAAAACTTTTGTCTTTTGTGAAGTTTTGGTTAACTTTGGTGGATTGAATTATTTTGATTTCGTTAAAGGTGATTGGAACAGTATCTTATGTTTTGTTTTGTCATTTCCCTTTCCCCCTTTGTTACATGGGATTGTGGGTAGACTACTCACAGCCTTGCTCTGCCAACCAGATTCAAGATTGATTGAAAATGGCTCAGGGATTGGAGAATAGGTGAATAAGCTCATTCCAACTCAGGCAAGTAGAACACTTCTGAAATTCTGAGTATTTTCTTGGACCATTTTCATCTAGTATCCACAATCAAGGATACCCTTCCAACCTATATGTGGGGAGCTGAACCTAGGTGAATAACTTAGAAATGAATTACTGCCTAATCTAGAGCTAGAGTTTTCTTTTATAATAAATTTTAGTTTATATTGTCTAGGTAAATTACTTTTGAATTCATATGGTAAGTAAATTTTATAAAATGTTGTTGTTTAGAATAAATAGTTGCTGAAGAAGAAAATAGATGCAATAGCCAGATACAGAGATATGGTCTAAGTGGCAAAAGAAGAAAGAAAGGGAATTAGGGTCTGTCTAGAATAAATCCTTTAACCTTTATAGCCATGTAGGCTTAGTCACCAGGAAAAACAGGAAGTGTCTTGAGTTAATAAATCTTTGGGCCAAAGGCAAAGAGCCTTTGAATTTGCTCCAAGAAGGAACTGGTTTCATCTGGGAGTTGACTTGGATTAACAAGGCCTAAAGTCTAGTGCTAGACCCTTTACTGGGGCTTGTAAAGAAGGTTTATTGAAAGAGTCGGTACCCAAACTAGGCCTAACCTGGAGGCAATGGAATGTAATGGAAAAATCCATGAATTGTAGTAAGTGGACTCGGATTTGAAACACAGCTCTATCACTATTATTTGTGTGATCTGAGCAAAACACTTTAACCTTTCTTGGCCTCAGTTTCCTGCCCTGTAAAATCAGGGGCTAGGACTAGATGTTTTCTAAGTTCCCTTCCAGTTTTAAATCTTGATCCTTGAAGGATGGGAAAGATTGGTGAGAATTAGTCACTCCCATCATGGGGGAATATCACGAAGCCAAAAAGAAGGTAGGATAAATCTGACTAATGACGAATTGTCTATAGTTTAGCTGAAACATGAAAAAAAAAAATGAAGGGGAGGATAGAGAGATAAGGTGGAAAGTACTATGCCTTCATGCCTTCTTTATTCCTCCCAATGATTATCATTAATTGGGTGATGCTTTGATACCTTACAGAAGTTATCCATTGGCACTGAAGACAGCATGGAACTTTCCTGTAATGGGAGTAACACACCTCATAAACCACCTAACACCTTCTGGAGATATCATTGCTAGAGACAGGAGGAATAGGACCAAATTCCAGACTGACTCATTTGATGCATCCAGCTATGTCTCCACATGGTTTGGTTCCAGGATAACCCACAGCACAACCTGCCAAGCTCTCTTCTCCTGAACTTTTGAAACTATGAGCATTAAAGTTGAAACTTAATCCATCTATTTCTACCTCATTTAACCCCCACTAACCAGAATCAGCTTTTCTCTATAATCTATCTAGCACATATGGAGTCACTGGAGACTTTTCCCCCTAAGTCTTTTTAAGCCATTTTTTCCCCTAAGGACAGGAGTTCATTTGGCTGGGGGCATGAATTCCAAACCCCAAAGTTCAAACTCATTTCATCATAGATAACACTCAAGACTTTGAGGAGAAACTTTGCCAATATGTTGTTAAAAGTCTAATAACCCATTCATTTAACTGTGGTATTTTTGTTGTGTTTTACAAGTTCATTTCACCCAAACTTAGAAAAGATAACAGGGAACAGTGATGATTTGAAGATAAGGTATTGTACTTTGGAGTCAGTCAGTCTTAGCCAGGTCTATGTTCTACTAGGCCCTTTTAGGGATACAAAACAAAAAAGCCAGCTAGAGGGCATTTAAAAGTGGGCAAACAATGTATTGAAGAACCTTGAGATCATGCCATATTAGGATCAACACAACCAATTAATTAGCCAATAAAAATTATGAAGTGCTTACTATGTTCCAGACACTGTGCTAGGTACTAGAGACGCAAAGGCAATAAAGTTCTTCTCCTCTAGGTGGTATAGTGGATAGAGCTATGGTCCTGGATTCAGGAATACATGAGTTCAAATCCAGCTTCAGTCACCTACCAGCTGTGTGGCCCTGGGAAAGTCACTTGGTCTCTATAGGCTTCAATTTCTTCAGCTATAAAATGGGAATAATAATCGCATGTCAGGGATGTTGTGAGGATAAAACGAGATATATGTAAAGATTACTTTGTAAACCTTAAAGTACCATATAGATTCTAGTTATTGTCATTATTATTATTATTATTATTATTATTATCAAGGGAGATAACACACATATAAATAATCTAGAGTGACAAGGTTAATCTTAGAGGTTAGAGTCTTATCCCATATACTTATCACAATGCTTTTTGTGCAGGAGGCCCTATTAAAGGTATCATTGAGGGTATGTATAACTGCAGAAAGAAGGTGCACCAGGCATGAAACAAGATTGAGAGGTAAGAACTGAAGAGTCTGAGCTTTGCATTGAGCTTCATGAAATATTAAAAGAGCTAGAGGAAGGCCTTCAGTACATTAAGGAGTTAGATCATGTTTGAGGTAGGACATGGACAAAGTGTCCACAGGATGTGAGGTGTGTACAAGTTGCAATCTGCAACCAGTGAAGAGATCATGCCCATTTAAAAGATTCTTAATCTATTGAACAAGCAAAATATATTAATAACCATGGTACCATATGTTTACAAAAAGACAATACTTCCCTTTAAATATTAGAAACAAATTGGTTTTCAAAATATAAATGTTTTAGACACCTTTTATCATTCATTATTCATTCATTCATTCAAAAAACATTGATAATAGGCAAAATGGACTATGTAAACCTCCAAGTCAAGGGTTTGCTAGTAAGCGACTAACAACAAGGTCTCCAGGAAAAAATAATAAAGTACCACTGACACACTTTTAAATTTAATTTTCATTATTAATACTTTCTTAGCTGTAGATAATCAATAAAAAATAAACCAAACCCTAATTTGTAGTGTTTCTTGATTTCTAAGGTGTAAATATTCACAATGGGAATTTAAACATTGGCCCTTGGGGCTGGCTCCAGCACACCCTTGCTCTAGGTGCTGATAGCCAATTTCTTTACTAAGGACCTTCTTCAAAGAGCCAGTGAAAGACATCTCAAGGGAGCAAACTCTTTGAGGCTGGGTATCAGGACCCTGAAAATAAGTATCTATGTTTCCATTACAAATATCATTCTTCTGTTGCCTTTCCCTCCTTTATAGTTTCCAGGATAGAAGAAACTTGGCAAATTAAGTTCTTCAGTGTCCAAGTGAAAGGCTGAATAGGATCATTCCATTTGCATATTATAGCTGCATAAAGTAAGGGAATTTTGGAGTGGGAAGCATACTGGTCTTCAAGGTAAATAATGGGATCTAAGCTCATCTCTGCCACTTTCACATGACTCTTTCCTCTTATGGTCCTCAGTTTTCTTAAATGTCCAATGACACATTAGATAAGATGATCACTGTGGTCTCTTCCAATTTTTAAAACCACAGTAGCAACTTCCTCATGTGTATCTACTGTCATTGCTCTGTTTTGACTACCAAACACTGATTCATCTTCAGTGAATTTGTCATTGCCACTGTACAGTCTAACATCTAGGATTTTGCAATAACAACACTACTCTCCTGCTTACTCCCATGTCATATGTGGAGAGAGAAAGGAGTGAAGCAAGTGGGCAATGGGTCTTCATTTTTCAGTTTGTGTATAGAATCCAAAGTTTGAGTCAGGGCTACCCAAAGGATTTGGTAACTTTTTGCCTGAGCATGGAACAAGATTAACTTCTTTGACCTTGTGAATCAGCTCGACACAATAATTATGAAAGTGATGAATATTCAGACAACTGAAATATGTGGACAGCAATGATGGGCAGGGGTGTAGAAAGAATCCCCTCATAGAGAGAGGCATTACTAAGGGTAAGTCACATCATGAATAAAATGTTAACTTTGTATAGGATTGTGTCATTTAGTTATTTGACACAATATGTTTTACTGAAAATTGAAGCTTATCCCTTTGTATAATAGAACTTAAACCTTTATTCTACCTTTCATGGAAAGCTGTATTATATCCATGTTTTTTCTGACTTCTTAAACTGAACAAACGAAGTATAACTTAACCTTTTCTTGATGACCTAGGGTCATCACTGAGAGCATTTTTTTCAACAAGCAGTTATTGAGTGTGACTATATGTCATAATACTATTACCTTCCATAGTGAAGCCCTCAGGGACTATCGAGATGTAGCTATTTGTCCTTTTTCTGAAATGTCCCTAGATTACCATGTAGCTTGAGATATTTATTTCAATTTTTATAGGTTTTTTTGTCTCTTCAATAATTCACTGTTGCCAGGGATCACAATAAGTATCCTTGTTGTAAGCAGTACTTCTTACACCTTTTAACTGATATTTTTAATTTCCAGTGGGCTGTGACACCAGATAATCAAGTGTGTTAAATTGAGAATAAATAGACTTTAAGTAAGGGCTTAAGTAGGTTCCCTTCAGTAAAGTTTTAGTGCATGAATTTCCTCCCACAAAGCATTTCCCCCATCCTTATGATGAGATGATTCAGGGATTCCTTGATAAATGACAACCTGGAGATAAATTTCTTGGATAATCCTTTGATTATCGACATTAAATTAATCATCAATGTGATCAACAAAGATGCTCTTTATCATTATGGACAATGTCTTCCACAGAGTCTAAATGATAGAAAGATTTCTTTATAGAGAGTGAATTATGAGCAGATGTTCTTATTCACGAAGGACATTTTCTTGAATTGGTCAATTCTAGAATATTACAGCACCTCTTCAGTAGTATCTGTAACTACTCCACTGTGCATGGTATGCCTTCTTGTAGCCATCAGTGAGAATTGGATAAAGGTAAATGAACAACCTTGCAAAGGGATCAGCAAGCACTCATGCCAAAGTCACTATAGTGTCTTCCTTAAATACCCCTTACACTCTAAATGGTATTTATTGAACATGGCGATGACATTATCAAAAAGGTACTTTAGGAAAAGCACTTTGGTGGTTAAATGAAGGAAGTATTGATGTGGGTAGAGATCTGAGGTAGGCAGACCCACCAACAGTCTATTAATTACTATAGACCAGGCATGAGATAATGAGGGCATGCATTAGAGAAGTGGCAGTGTCAGAAAAGAGAAGAGGCATATTCAAGAAATGGTGCAAATTTGAAATCAGCAGGCCTTAGCAACAGATTGGATATGGAGAGATTGGGTGGTGAGAGATAGTGAGAAATCAAGGATGACACCTAGGTTATGAGCCTGAAGGATGACACCTAGATTATGAGGCAGAGAGATCAGGAAGTTGGTATTGCTGTCTACAATAATAGGGAGTTAGAAATTTAAGGAAATTGGTGGGATAAGGGAGAGTATCCATTTAGAAGTAGTTAACAGAAGCATCACCATTTATTTATTGTCATGAGATACAGTGGAAAGGGCAAATAAATGAAGTTCAGGACCTAACTAGGGAACTCGAGTCACTTGAATTAAGGCTGATATTTTCTAAGACAGTGTTCCTTTTGGGAACTGAAAAATTGAAAAACAGTGGATTTGGCCATGTGGCAACTTGTCCTCATTCCCCAGTAGTTTGACCCCAAGGATAGAGGGCCAGGTGTATAAATGAGCTAAGCTTTTGGCTTAGACTGCTTCCCTTCATTTGAAGCAAACAAACAAAGATATAAACATCAAGGAAAAATCATGGTCCAGGTGGTCCTGGTGGTCATCCATCCATGTTTAAGTCTGTATGGTAGGAAGGGGAAAGGAGTAATTTTAGTTTTTGGTCACTAAGCAATAAAATAAATAGCCAGGAGAATTATTGTGTTTATCTTTTTAGGATTCCTTGAGATCAGCTCCCTTACATTCTATTGAGAGATAAAATAAGGATTAAGGAGGTCGTGTCCAAGGAGCACCTTTTGTTCTTGACAAGGATATGGTCTTCAAAAAGAAACTCACAAACAGTACATATATCTCTCCACCCTTGACAGAAAGATGGCCAATTAAAAATGACCATACTCATATTCTTGGAAGGCATATAATTGGAATATGGTGAATCATCATTTATTGTTAACCTCTGAGGATCAAGGGACATAGATCACCATATTTGTAATCTACTGACATTCTGATTAGAATTTTGCTGGATTGCCTTTGGGAACATGCAAATCTCATTTTTGAGCCTTTTTTCATTAATGCAAAGTACCAGTTTTTTAGTACTAACTTTTTGCTCTTTTATCTATATGGCAGAGGTATATACTATAACTATCCCTGATGTACACACACACACACACACACACACACACACACACACACACAAATCAAACAACAGGTTCTTCCCTCTAGCTTCTTGGGTTTCTGAGCCATATGTACCTAAAGAAGATATGTCTAATTCCAGGTGGTCACTATGTAAGCCTCCTGCCAGAGGCCACACAGGAAGGTGATGTATCTAAGAATAAGTCAGCTTTGACATACACAGGCCTGTAATTTGAGGAGTAGCTTGTGAGAAAATTGAGTCTGACAGCCATATGGAGAACTATCAGTCTTCAAAACAAAATGTCTGTTTGAGTTAGTGTCAAGGCAAATGTGGGAAACAGATCTGGGATAATTAAATCTACTTGAGGCATATCCCAAGAGGGCTTTTCATATCAAGTTCAACCTTCACTCACCCAAAAGGGGAGAAGATGCTGGAGGAGTAATGAATATTACTTGAGAAAGGGACTGGAAATGAACTTGGTGGATCCTCAAAAAGCCTGATGTGGATAAGAAACTTGTAGCTTGACTGTGACCTAGTTTTTTTTTAATTCAGCCAGGAGTATTTTAAATTATCTTCTATCTTTAAAGGCTGGTCTGGTTCAAGCTTGGGCTCAAGGAGGAGGGAAGATGAGCTGAGCTCAGAGTAGGTTTTACTCTAAAAAATTGTATGTCTCTTCTACACTGGTTTTCAAATATGTTTTTATTCCAATTTATTTTCCCTCACAGAATCAATAGCTTCTAGGAGAGGCAGAATGAAAATGTAAAAAAAAAAAAAGCCCTTGGTTTAAATGAAAAATCAGGTGAGAGCCTCTTTAGGCACACACACAAAATCATTCTTTCCATTTATTCTTTTCTTAAGTCCCATCAGTCAAAGAATTTGAAAATAGCTTTTTTGGAGAAGAAAACATTTTTATTTTAAGGTTCCTATTTTGGGATCTCTTTTGCAGAACAGGGTGGGTAAATGGTGTAATTCTTTTCTAAAAAATTTCTCTTGATGAGAACTCATGTACTCTCATTTGTCAAAACAAGCCACCACCATAAGACCTAAGATTAGCAGACAGGATAATGTAAGAACAACAGTGCCATATGTTATAAAGTTGGGGCAGGGGATGTTTGTCTGTCTTAGCTGTAATCAAAGAGGTATAGGATATCATAAGGGGTTTCAGATATCATCTTAATAAATGTTAGTTGAGGGGAAGCACCAGCCCTGGATTCAGGAGGACCTGAGTTCAAATCTGGTCTCAGACACTTGACAATTACTAGCTGTGTGACCTTGTACAAGTCACTTAACCCTCATTGTCCAAAAAACCCCACAAATAAATAAATAAATGCTAGTTGACTTAATCCAACTCATTATTTGAATAGCAATCCTCTATAACATCTCAGAGAAGTGAAATATTTATGGACACTGGGAAGATCAGAAACTATTCCCAAGTGTTTGCCTTCAGTGAAAAATTCTCATGCAACTCATTTTTATTGATGTGAACCTCATGCAAGATAGGTGGATGTCATAAAGGTCCAAAGACAGTACATAGAAGGCATTTAATAAATGATCATTGAATAAAATTGAATTGAGGTGTCCTTTGAACATGCTCAGGATAGAATTGGTCACGTTTTTCCTATTTTATGACATTGCAATTTTTCAGAGGATTTCATGGCAATTAGTCAGCGAATGGACACAGTACCACAGCCATGTGGTGAAGTAAGGAATGTGGCTAAAAGAGTTGTCTGAGAGGGTGGCTAAAATGACATTCTTTGGGTAAGGGAAGTTTCAAGTCCTGTGGTCTTATTTCACTGCCTACTTTGGCTCTCTCTAATGACTCCTTCACTCCTTGATGGCCTCCTGACACTGAATAATTTCAATGAAGTTTTCTTTAACCTAGTCTTTTATATTTAGTGACCTCTGAACTTTGGCTTGACCAGAAACAATTTTTTGTTTACTTGCTTAATTTACAATTTGTATAATGCCCTTTTTCCCCAAGGAGGGTTTTTCTTTTAATTATTCCATTAATTAAAATTGTTATTTCCTTCCTAGAGACACAAATTACCTGGGACTATGAGAGACCCAGAGGAATGACTCTTAGGCACCAGCCAATAGCACCTCTCAATCCCAACTTAATCTGTAATTTGTACACCATGCATTCCAGTCTTGAGGGCTTCCTTTAGCTTTGCTCATGTCAATACTGGGGAGCACATTGCCTGACATTTTTCTCTAAATCACTGCAATTGCATAAACATTGCACATTTATCTGGTGCTTTGAATTAGAGAATGAGAATTAATGAATGGAGTGAGGGCAGAAAGAAGAAGAGTTCCTGACAGGGTCTCTAAACAGAGTCAAGATAATTTGAAATAAAGATAACAACTCTATCCATGCATTTCGATAAGAAATACTATACCAGTGTCCCAGAGGGAGAAACTGAAGGGAAGAAACATGAATTGCATTTCTGTGTCAAACTAGCATGAAATCACTGTGGAGGTCATTTGATCACTCATCTACAACTAAAAGCCTTGAATTTGAAAAGAAAGCTACAGAAGCTCTATTTCCAAGACAAGTTCTGTGGAGAGGGAGAGAAAATAAGAAAGTGATGTGCAGGAATAGGGGAGGGCGGATGTGAAATTATAAAGAAAGTAGGCACCTATTCCCAGGAGACCTCCATAGCCTAACATTTCATCACATGCAATGTGATCTTCCTTGAAACAGCAGGCTTCTATTTTTATTTCTTATCCAGATGTTCAGCTTTGCCTCCCCTGTAAGCTAGCACTGTGTATTTCTCAAATATGGAACTCCTTCAGTGTCTACTCAGAGCTAAGAGGAGTTGTTGAAAACACACTTGAAGTGACTGGGTTTGGCTAAGGAAGAGAAGCAACACAGGACAAGTGACAGTTTAATTGAGATCTTAAGCCTTCTGGAAACTGACAACAAAAGGAAGAAAAGTGGTACAACAGATGTTTTACTGATAACCACTCGAAATGACTACTCTGTCTTTAACTGCCATCTTGTGTGCCAAAAAGTCTCATACTTTCTAAGATTTTTTCAGTTTTTTTTTCCTTTTTACTCACATTACTGCTGTTTTTTTTAAATTCCTCTACAAAGTCCCACTCCAAAGATTCATTATGGATTAGAGGTGACCTTGAATTTTCAAATGATATGCCAACAGAGTGCACACCATAAAAGGTTCTAGCATGTTGGAAAGGCTTTGATTATGGTCCTGACAGTAGACCAATTTTTTTTCTCAGAACCGGCATAGGTAAGTACAGAGAAATTCATGCCCAACAGCCTCACTACTTGGTCATAAATTATTTGAGTGTGGCAACTTTTGAAACAAAGAAAAATACAAAATGTATCTTTGTCCTATGCAGCCCCCATGTGCATCTACTCTGATGGTGACAGAACAGTGAGAAAGGAGGCAGATGGTCTTAGGAATTGTACAGTTCATTTCAATTATTTATAAACTTTAAATCAGCTATTGTTACTCTAAATGTGAGATCCTTGTCCACTGACCAATGGTAGTGGATATAATACTACAAGAATTAAATCAAATCAATATTGAAAGTTTAGCTATTGGTTTTTCACAGGAGAGGAAAGCCCTGCATGTTTCTTGGTTCTTTGTGGCGGTGGAATCTACTACCCAATACGTTGAGCAAAAAGGGCAAAGACGAAGACTACAAAGAAAGTCCAGCTATTTAAAAAAAGGGAAAATGACATTTCTTTTAAGTAAAAATATCGCTAACAGGTAATTCTTGGAGGGTCAAATCAAGGAATTGGGATTGGTTTTCTCATGTAGTCTAATAATTTATTGAGAAAATAGAGACCATTTACTCTGAGATCCCTCTTTTTCCTTATTCACTTCACAACCCCTTGTCATCATCCCATATTCCCTATATTACTTCAGTCTCTAATCACAAGGTAGTCATTTTTACTAAGGCCAATCCCTTTATAAGTAGCGTTGCTCCCCTTCCCTCCCCTCCCATTTTCTTCAAATGATTGTCCCTAAAAATATTAGCTTTGTGATACTTAATCTTTTCCTTGCTACTCTATCCTTCCTTGCTGCCTACTAACATGCCCCTGTCTTCCTATCCCCCAAAAAGCCAACACTAGACCCTATCATCCCCTCAAATGATCATCCTCTATTACTCCTCCCCTTCTCAGACAAACTTTTAGGAAAAAAAAAGTTTTCTGCACTGATTGCCTTCACTTTTCTCTGCTTTCACTTTTCAACTCTGATATCAGGCTTTTGTTTTGTTTTGTTTTTTTACCTCATCTCTCAGCTAAAACTTCCCGCTCTAGTTACTATTCATCTCTTAATTGAGAAATCTGATGATCTGTTCTAAATCCTCATTATTTTTTACTTCTTTGTAACATTCAACACAGTTAACAACTTTCTCCTTTATTCCATCAGGATTTCTGTGACACTGTCTTTTGTTGGTTCTCCTATCTGTCTGACTGCTCCTTTTCATTGTCCCTTGCTGACTCATCATCCATGCCATGCCCCTAATTGTGAATATTTGCCAAGGCTTTGTCTTAGGCTATCTTCTCTTAACTGTCAATATTCTCTCAGGACCTCAACTCACATGCACTTAATTATCATCTTTATGTGGATGACTTAAAGATGTGTATTTCTAGCCCTAGTTTCTCTCCTGAGTGCCAATCCCACATCTCCAAAGGTCTACAAGAAACCTCATATTTATATACCCCCATCCATCTCAAACACATCACTTTCCAAACTATCTTTAGAACACTTAAAAAAATATCACCCCCAACTCTTTTGAACTTCCTCTTTCTATTGAAGATACCGCATAATCTACAAAAAAGTGAGATGGGGTCATCCTTCAGACAACTGCAAGATGGTAAAGATGCATTCCATTGCTGATTATCACTTGGAAAAACCTTTTTGTTTATTACTACTGCTTTCATTAAGGATTGATTCTTTTATAGATAACTTGCATGAAGATTTTGTATAGGTGGGTGAGTAAACAGTTTGGTAGTTATTGATATTTTCTTTTTTGGTATTAATAAGGTCTGAGACATATTTCCACATATCTTCCCCTCCTTAGGACAAACTTGTATATTAATCCTTCACTGTCATCACAATTGTGTCTGCTCTAGAATAGATCTCATCTATAAATATTTTTATCTAGCTCCTTTTTTCATCTTTTTTTCCCTACAGTACCATTTCTACCTTATGTATAAGAACATCTAGGACTTGTATGTTAGGTTAAAAATGTGAGGGTATCACCATCCCTGATGGTGAAAAAAAAATGTTATAGCAATCTCTACACATCTTTTTTTTTTTTTTTTTTTTTTTTTTTTTTAGTGAGGCAATTGGGGTTAAGTGACTTGCCCAGGGTCACACAGCCAGCAAGTGTTATGTGTCTGAAGCCGGATCTGAACTCAGGCACTCCTGACTCCAGGGCCGGTGCTCTATCCACTGCGCCACCTAGCTGCCCCTCTACACATCTTTAAAAAAAAACAAAACTCTTTTATTTGTTGTCATTATCATCATTTGATGACCTTGGGATGACTTTCCTTAGTTCTTTCTCTTTCCAAGCTTTCTTTATACAAGTTTTTACCTTCCATTGCTTCTCTCTGATTTATAAAACAATACTTCTCATAATCATGAATCATCCTTCTTCATAAGATTTTATAAACAAGTTGACATTCTAAACTGATTTTTGACTTTGGCAGCCTTCTCAATTTGGCAAGTATGTCAATTGTTTTCTGAACAATGGATTTTCTGGAGGTTCCTTTGGTATTTCTATTGGGGCAATAATTTTACATTGGCTAACCATTTAAATAAAATTATTATGACAATTGTCTTTGCCATTCATATTATTCATTTTGCAAGGCTAAATATGCATTCAAATATTTCAGGATTGAGTTGTTTCATTTGTACACTAAATCTTTTTCTCTTTATTATTCTTATTTCTTTTTCCTCACTAATTCTAATTTATCCCCTGGCAAGTAGGCGGTCTGACTATATAAAGCTGACAATTTCCACATTAATAAGAAATGTTTTCCAATTTAACAAAATGTCATTGTTGTGAAGTTATCTGTATATGGTATGACTAGCACCTATCAATGCTTTTTTCACAGAAAGCTTTCAGGATATAAAGATAGAAGGCTTCTTTAAAATCCACAAATCCTTTGCTTCTCCTTTCCACCTTTCTATTCAAAATGCCAAATGTGAAAGTTTATGGTGATTTCATTTAGAAATTCTTACTAAATTTCTACATCAGTCTCTAAACATCCTCAGAAATCAGTAACCATGCATACACTAAAATTATTTTCATGGTGGTCTTTTTTGCACATATTTGTCCATACTACATTATGAAATGATCAGCTGTCTTATAACAAGCCTTTGGACATATAATTAATCCTAGTCTGCCAATTTATTTCTTTGAATCTCCAAGGAATGCTTTTGGCCCATTCTTCTTTTTAATTGCAACTTCCTTTTTTTCTCCTGGTTTTGTTTAAAGTAGGTATGGCAAGATATATATATATATATATATATATATATATATATATATATGTGTGTGTGTGTGTGTGTGTGTGTGTGTGTGTGTGATTTAGCTATTTTAGACCATGTGTCCATTGAATAAATACCTCACATTTAAAATAGCATTATTCAAATTAAAGTTTATATGGTCTAATATTCCTTGATTTTTGTTTTGTTTTGTTTTGTTTTTCAGGGCAATGAGGGTTAAGTGACTTGCCCAGGGTCACACAGCTAGTAAATGTCTGAGGCCACATTTGAACTCAAGTACTCCTGTATCCAAGGCCAGTGCTTTATCTACTGTGCCACCTAGCTGCCCCCTTATTCCTTGATTTTTAAAACTACCTAACCACTTTTCTTCTATTCTATCACCTTCATTGAAGAGAAAAGAAAGGAGCTATGAAAGACTAAAGACCAGCTTATATTTTCCTTTGTCATAATAAGTTTCCATGGCCAAATTATTCATTACCAAGTGGCTGGACTACTGATGACAAGCCTTTTTGTACTGAACTGGCCTGTTCCTTAGAAAGCAATCCTAGTCTGTTGCTAGAGGGCATAAATGAAGCATTGCTGGTGTTGCAGAATACACCTGAATTTATAGTATAGACTTGGAAAACTTATATTATGCCTAGATAGATAGATAGAGATAGAGATAGAGAAATATAGAGATATATAGATATACAGGGAAATGGGGGTTAAGTGACTTGCCCAGGGTCACACAGCTAGTAAGTATCAAGTGGCTGAGGCTGGATTTGAACTCAGGTCCTCCTGAATCCAGGGCCGGTGCTTTATCCACTGTACCACCTACCTGCCCCAGCTTCCATCCATTGTTGCTAATTCTGCCCCTGGGCCAAGGATAATTAATAATTAATTGATCATACTTTATCTAATCTCTTTTGCATATTACAAACTTTGATTTTTTGAATAAATTATCATACCATCAGATGTGTTCTCTTTTCTATTCTTCTGGTATGACATGGTCTCCAGTGTCCTTCTAATTGGTGGGTTCTAGTGTTTTACTGGAGTCTTCTCATTCACTAAAGTCAGACACAATTTTCACTTGAGAATAGAGTAACCCTTCCAATGAAGTACAGGACTGTATTATTGAATTATAGCTTCAATAAAAAGTAAAGTGGCACAATGGTACCAGCTGACCCCTTCTATTAGGGGTCAACTCTCAAGATAGGGCATTCATCTTTTGAGTACTCTTCTAGAGTACAGTAAAGGAGATTTCTCTTCTCTACTAACAAAATTAGTAGTAGTGATTTTGACCAGAAGCATATGCTCACATGCCACCTAAGAGATCATTTCTTCCTGAATCCTAAGCCATATAGAGGAGAA
Source organism: Dromiciops gliroides (assembly GCF_019393635.1). Classification (NCBI taxonomy): domain Eukaryota; kingdom Metazoa; phylum Chordata; class Mammalia; order Microbiotheria; family Microbiotheriidae; genus Dromiciops; species Dromiciops gliroides. Next base: position 554,681,996 of record NC_057862.1, read on the forward strand.
GCAATTCCTAGATTGCTTCATTCTACAGGATAGGCCAAAAGTCACAAAGAGGTAAAATCTCATAAGTGGCATAAATTATTTGAAAATAATTTTCAAAAAGTTATTAAAAATCAGACCCCTTCATGACTTTTAGCCCACCCTGTAGAATTTAGTCTTTTAGGAGATAAAGTAAAAATTCTCAGGTGACCCCTAAGTTACCTTCTGGGTAATTCTAATTTAAAGAATTCCACATAGTTCTTACACAGTATCCTACTTAGAGCACAATATCATCAAGGATTTCTCCTGAACTAAAAACTAGAGGTGGTAGAAATTATAGGCAAGTAGCATCTCCCTATAGTAACCAACAGAGCAGCATTTGGCTAAGAGAATGAAACCAAGGTCAGCAGTAGCAGTGTGACAATCTCATCAACCCTGCAGCAGTGAAGGCACAATTGCTCCCCTGCCTATGCCTACCCCACGTATGGACATTCTCTACAAATCTGCCTCTCTACATATTACCTCTACATGTCTCAATTCTCCATGATGATGGTAGGTGTATCTTTGAAAGAGTATCCAGATTTATGGAGAAGGTGTTCTGCTGCTACTTAGTAAATGTCTTTGCTTTCGTCTAATTGTCTTCTTCGGCTGGATATGAAATGTTGTTGGGGGCTTGGGCATTATAGTTATTGGGATGTGGATCCCCAGAATACCTTGAACTTAATGTAATCATCTTCTGAAAGAACTGACCTGCAAACTGGGGTATCATACATTTGCTATGAAGAATGCATGGTGTTAGGTGTGGGAGATACATGTACAAAAATGAAGCAGAGTTTGCCTTCATGCAGTTTCTGTTCTTCTAGAATGAGTACAACATGTCTATTGATAAGAGAATTCAGAGTATAATAAAAGAAAATACAGAGTAAATTCTGGAGCAAAATGGAAAGCACTAACATCTGAGTAGGGATGCAGGAAAAGCCTTCTTTAGAAAGTGCCACCTACACTAAGACTTGAAGGGAATAGAAATTTCTGAAGGAAAAGTTGTAGAGTAAGAACATTCCATGCAGGGGCTATAGTCTGAGCTATGGGACAAGGGTGAAAGATAAAATATTTTGTGTGAGGTACGTCAAATAGACCTATTTGACTGGAACACGGACTATGTGATGGGGTAATAATATGAGGTTGTCAGGACAGATTGGAGCCAGACCGTGAAGGGCTTGAAATACCAAGTAGGGGAGTTTGTGAAATATTTTGGTGATGATAACAGTTAGCATAAGAACTCTGATGGAAATTGTTGATGCCAAAGAAAACAAGGCAGGAAAATTCTACAGTTATACACTAAGCGTTGAATAATTCCATCTTAATTTGTTATCCATGTGAATCTGTGTTTTCACAGATCAGATTTCTTTAAAGTGAGGCCCAGTTGTAAAGCACCTTTCAAGGTTGGTTAGTGGAAGTATCAGTGCAGATAATATTCATAACACCTTCTCAATAAGTGTGCTTAAAATTAATTCCCACTTTTGCTGTCCTGTCAGCTTCAAAGGGAAGTTTGAACTTTGAAAGAGTATTTATACTATTTTTGTGTTGAGGCTTACATGTGAACCAAAGTATCTGGGTCTCTTTAAGGTATTTATCACTATTATGCCTTATTTCCTTCTCACAGATAATCTGGTAACTTCACTTATCATTATATTCCATTCTTCACATATTTCTTTGCTCAAGGTATTATTGTTTACTCTCTTTGAAAGTAAATGGTTCATTATGTTAAAGGAACAAAAAAGATTTTACTTACAGGTTGATGAAAACAAATACAGCCCACTCAGCCTTCATAGGACATGCTGATCACCCATAAGAACAAACTGATCTAGAAACTTGTGTCAGCTCAGGTGTTTATATTCATTCCCTTTGTAGGTTTGTAGCAAGTGCTTATTCTAATATGGAGCCTTTTCCAAGATTCTTGGAGGTATATCTCATCAGCACATCTCTCTGAAGCTCCTCTGGCCATCTGTACAATGTAACTCACAATATTATACAAATGGTAGAGCCATCATTCCCTGATGCCATTTCCCTTCATCCTCTTATGAGGAATATACCTGGCCACACTTCTTTAGCAGATGGCTTCTCTCTTAGCCAGTGATATTCTATACAAAATCAGTGAAAATGTCTTTTATCAAAATAGAGACACTTGACTTGATGATAAGCCATAAGAAAGAGAAAGAAAGGAAGGAAGGAAGGAAGGAAGGAAGGAAGGAAGGAAGGAAGGAAGGAAGGAAGGAAGGAAGGAAGGAAGGAAGGAAGGAAGGAAGGAAGGAACTGCAACCCAGATTTCTCCCTTCACTATAGCTCTTATGATCTCAGGACACACATGAACAGGCCCAGAAACACATTCCACCTCAAAGTTTTTTATTAGTTCTCCATCTCCAATATCAGGTTGAGTTGGGGTCACTCCAGTCAGATATCCTTTCTTTCCCATCATTTGGACAACACATCTAATAACCCGATTTAGCACTTTATATGGGTCTAATTTTCTCTCTAGTCTTCAGGATCATCCTTCCTTTCTGTGCTATTCAGAATAGGGGGTTAGGACTGGATAATGGTTGGGGAAGACAAACATTTCCCTTTCTTTGACACATGTAATTAGGAAAAGAAAATATTACTGCATTTACTAAATTTCACTCTAATAATGATTAAAACTAATGATATTCTGGGGGCAGCTAGGTGGTACAGTGGATAGAGCACCGGCCCTGGAGTCAGGAGTACCTGAGTTTAAATCCGGCCTCAGACACTTAACACTTACTAGCTGTGTGACCCTGGGCAAGTCACTTAACCCCAATTGCCTCACTAAAAAAACAAAAAACAAAAACCTAATGATATTCCCTACATAGTTAATTTAGCATAAACTAAGGCTTAAAAATTTGGGTTCAAAAATTAGTATTAATAATTAATGTTTAAGTAGTGCTCACCATGTTCTATAAGCTATGCTAAGTGCTTTACAATGATTATTTCATGTGATCCTCACAACAATCCTGGGAAGTAGGTGCTATTATTATCACCCCCTTTTCAAAGATGAGGAAACTGAGGCAAACAGAGGTGAAGTGGCTTGCCCAGGGCCACACAGTGTCTGAGGTTGAGTTAGAACTCAGCTCTTTATCGTTAGTTCTATGAAAAAAATGCTCTAAATAAATACTGATTAGAGAAATACAAAGTAAAACAACTCTGAGGTACTACTTCAAACCTATCAGATTGGCTAATCTGACAAAAGAAAATTTCAAAATGTTGGAGAGGATGTGGGAAAATGGAACACTAATGCACTGTTGGTGGATTTGTGAACTGATCCAACCATTCTGGAAAGTAATTTGGAACTATGTCCAAAGGAATATAAAACTGTGCATACTCTTTGGCACAACAATACCACTACTAGGTTTGTATTCCAAAGAGACCATAAAAAAGAGAAAAGGACCTACATGTACAAAAATACTTGTGGCAGGGTTGTGGGTTTTTTTTTTTTGTGGTGGCAAAATATTGGAAACTAAGGGGATGCCCATCAATTGACTGAACAAGTTGTGGCATATAAATGGAATGGAATACTAGTGTGCTATAAGAAATGATGAGTAGGAAGATTTCAGAAAAAAAACTTGGAAACATTTACATAAAAGGCAACTAGGTGACACAGTGGATAAAGCACCAGCCCTGGATTCAGGAGGACCTAAGTTCAAATCCAACCTCAAACACTTGACATTTACTAGCTGTGTGACCCTGGGCAAGTCACTTAACCCTCATTGTCCCGCAAAAGAAAGGACTTACATGATCTAATGCAAATTGAAATAAGCAGAACCAGGATAACATTGTGCACAGTAACAGCAACATTGTGTGATGATCAACTATGAATGACTTAGTTCTTCTTTGCAATATGATGATCCAATACAATTCAGGACTCATGATGGAAAATGCAATCCATATCCAGAGAAAGAACTGATGGAGCCTGAATGGAGATTGAAGCATACTATTTTCACTTTATCTTTTTAATATTTTTCCCCCTTTTATTCTGTTTTTTCTTTCACAACATAAGTTATATAGAAATATGATTTACATGATTGCACATATATAACCTATATCAAATTGCTTACTGTTTGGGGGGAGGGGAGGGAAGGGGAGGAGAAAATTTGGAACGCCAATTTTCAAAAAATGAATGTTAAAATTGTAATTATATGTAATTGGAAAAATAATATACTGTTTTTTAAAAAAAGAACTCATCTCTTCCTGACTCTAGTACCAACATTACTTTCAAACTGATGAGATAGGGTTTTTTTAGGCCATTATTCAAAGCATTGATGCTAGAAAGCATCAAATATTTTGATCATATATTAATTTCCCATGAATAGAATTGCACTAACTAGAAATTTCAAGGTGGTCAGCAGAAATTAATCAGGACCATTTCGATCAGAGTACAGATATACTCCCACTTGAACAAATTCAAAATCTATAAAATTAGATGTATACCAAAAATTTTTGAGGAGGGGGATCATTTATATAACAAAAGGCACCTTCATTTTTACCAAAAAGAAAGATTACCCATAGATTTTTTTATTATTATAAATATTTTAAGAGTTTTTCAAAACATTAAACTTTTTCTGAAAAATAATTATGTACTTGGATTGGATTGTCTCTTCCATCCTGGGTTACTTTGACATGTGATAGATAAGCTGAGGGGTCAAAAAAACTAAGAGTCACTGCCAGATGAAGGCCAGCCAGAAATTAAGACAAATCCTTTTTAAAATACTGATGAAAGTTAACAGGAATGTAGGGCTTTATTTGCAGATATTCTCAATTACAGATTCAATAATTATACCTAATATTAATAATGCTAGCTAGCATTCATATAGGATTTAAGGTTTGCATGCATTAGGATGTCTCAAAAGTCTTTAAATCCCAACAGATTTAAAGCCTATTAAAGCTTAAGCCTCCAATAAGATTTTTGGGACAGCTCTGTATACAATCTCATTTTAATTCCGCAAGTACCTGTGAGGGAGATACTACATTATTATCTCTCCTTTCGCTCTAAGGAAAACATTTTGATGACTGTATGGAGATGGATTGGAGTGGGGAGGGACTTAAACAGGAAAACCAAATAAGAGGCCATTGAAATAGTCCAGATAAGGGTTGACAAGCTCTTGAATTAGGGTGAAGAGAAGAGGACCTATATAAGAAATATCAAAGAGGCAGAAATAAGAAAATCTGGCAAGTAGTTGGATGTATAGGGAATTCAAGTATCACATCAATGCTAACACTGGTGGTATGTAGGTAAGTTTAAAATAGAGTAGGTTTTTTTGGTGTAGGGTTGTGTGAAAGGTTATGAGTTCTGTGAGAGGAATACCATTTTCCTAATGAAACTTCTTGACCTAGGGACATAAAAAGTCCCCCTTAGATTTGGTGAGTGGCTGAGACCAAGGGCAAGTGTTCTCCTGATTAAGGTGAGGAAATTGAGTCAGGAAAAGCTAAGTCCACTGTATTTTTGCTATGTATCCTTTCTGTGTTTGGACAAAATAAACCTCCTTTGTTCAATGTTTCACCAGTACTTCAGTTCATCACAACCTCAAACCTGAGGTTAGAGCTGTACCCCAAACAAATTCTGTTTTGGACATTTAATTTGTGATGCTTATGGGATATCCCTTTGAGAAGACCCAATAAACTATGATTTCAGACTGTAGTTGGAGAGAATCGGGATAGATATACACACCTGAGAGTGATCTGTATAAAAATGGTAATATAACCTAAAGGACCTGATGAAGTCATCAAGAAAAGAAGTGCAGACAGAAAAGAGGAGAGGGGCCAGGCCAGAGACTAGAGGGACTTAAGAGGTTATTACTTTGAAGTTGAATTGGCAAAAGAGACTGAGAAGAAACAGTCAGATGGGTAGGAGGAGATTCAGAAGAGAGAAAGGTCTTGAAAATGCAGAGAAGAGAAAATATCTAGAAGGAGAGAGAGGGTGCTCAACAGTGTCAAATGCTGCAGAAAAGTCAAGGACACTGAGAATTGAAAGTATCTCCTTTCACTTTCTGGACCTGAGATTTATATCATGGGGTGGGGAGCTCTGGGCCAGGAAAATGCTCCTACAGATGCAGATGAGCAGCACTTCTGCAACTTAGTCTTAGAAGAGATCAGGAGATATTGAGAAATTGAATGAATTGAGCAGGGTCACTCAGCCAGTATGTATAACAAAGGGAATTTGTATACCCATCTTTCTGACTTTAAGCCCAATTTGCTAGCCACCATGCCAGGCCACCTTTTTAAACTGTTTACAAGACTTGTCAAATGTTTTTCACCTGTGAAGTCAGCATGGAAAGAAAATCCAATGAGTAAAGAGGACATAGGGGATCTAGTGCCTGCTTTGCCACTGATTAATTAGCTACCTGTCACTTTCCCTTTTCTGGGTCTCAGTTTCTTTTCTGGAAAATAAGGGAATTGGACTCAATGATTTCTAAGGTCTCTTCAAGCTCCGTGATTTGGCATAGTTTAGAGAAGGGATGCCTAAGGTAAAGAGAAAGGAAATGAGTCGCCTATGGTGATTCATTGGCTTCCCCTTTGGCTCCAAATGCTCAGCTCCTAGCTTTCTAACTGTCTTCACAGGCAAACTCAGCTCCTGATGTACCAGGGAGAAGCATATACTAAAGACGTGAGGAACAGGAAACTCTAGTTGGGGCCATACTTTTCCAGGCAGGGACAGTTGTGAAGAAAGCAGAAACAAATCACTCCCACCCTCTTCTGCCCAAAGAACACAAAGGACAATGGATGAATAAACTTCATAAGGCATTTCCTTGGACTTCAGTACTGAAGGGACAATAATTTGTCTATGATTGAGTGGGTTTGGGGATCTCTTGCTTTTAAACTAAGAGATATCATAGACAGAACAAAGGAGGCAGGATTGTTCAGCAAGGAGGCAGATTAATGTGGTTTGAAGGAAACACAGCTCCCATTGTATGTGCAAGGTCCTCTCCCTGCTTCTGTAAACCATGCAGTCAGAAATAGGAAGCTCCTTTGGGGCCATGTTATTTTAATGTTTAAATTTGGAGAATTTTTGAAGCCCAGAAAGCAGAGGAGGGACCCAGTCCTGTATGGGAAACACAGGTTTCCTGAGCCAAGCAAGTGACCTCACATGAATGACCTTCCCTATTACTTGGCAGCCCTATTTACTTTTCAGTTCCTGGAATTGTTAAGAAAATCCTTTTGGTAATGAGAGAAGGACTCAGTATAGTGACTGCCCACTAGTGATGCATTAGAAAAGGAAGGAGTACAGACCGGCTAGTGAGAACTGAGGTTTGTGGTCTTGTATACCAACCAGTCTCTAGGAATATGGTCATTTTCAGTATTATTTTTTCCCCAGCTTTTGTCTGCTCCTCCATTTCTCCCCAAAGGATCCCAATGAACTTGGGAGATTAAAAATGAGACTAGATAAAGGGGATTCAGCATTCATAGCCACCTTACCCTATTCTCCCCCACTCCAAATCCTCCATGTCACCATGCTTAGGTTGGAATTTGCTAGTTGTTCTGCTCTAACACTTGAATGCAGAACTCTAGGCATGGGAGGGCACCCCTTTTGTCAATGAAGACCACAGCCCCTCTTTGCCTTAGTTGATAAGAGTTAGTGAGTCACTGCAGACACATAGAGGTAAAGTGATACCCATGATAACTTAACTAGTAGGTACTAAAGGTGGGATCTGAATCCAGACCTTCCTGACTGCAAGCCCAACATTTGATCCACTATGCCACACTGTGTCTATTGCAACAATAACATCATAGAATTGAAAATAGTAGAATCAGTAAATTGGGATGTTTTCTAGGACTTTGTAGGTCTAGGTTTGCAGGGCTGCTACTCATTCCTCATCCTGTTTATTTCTACTATATTTCAAAGGGATTAGCTCAACCTGTTCTTTATGAATCCAGTCAAAACATAGCTCAAAACTTGTATTGCCCCCATGGGCTGAGTGTGCTAACATACCTAGCTCACACACTAGATATAAGATTGCCACCACAATATCTCCAAAAGCAATTTTTCATGATATATATTTTAGAACTAGAAGAATCCTGTGATACTGCTTACTGAAACTCATAATTTTACACATATGGAAGCTGAAGTCCAGTAAAATAAAGTGGGTGGCCTAAGGTCCCACTCTTATTATATTGAAGAGCTGAAATGAAAGCTAAGACCAAAGCTTTAAGTAGGGATTTTTGTGCCTGGGGAAACATGACAAACTGAGCTTGGGAAAGGCAGCATGGAAAGTGCCCTCTATTGAGAGTAAGGGAGCCAAGACACTAGTAGGGACAGCTTCTCTGCTGGGAATGCTTTAAGATGAGGAGCTATAAGAGTGGGAAAAGGAGCTCATTCCAGAGCATTGAAGGACAAGAAGTGCTAAATATGCCACTTTGGGGCACAGTCCCCATTGCCTATCATAGTTCCACTTGTGCTTTGGAGTCTCATTTCAGTTTTCTTTTAGTTCCTATAAAGCTGGTCATCCAGGTCACAAGATACAGTAGCCATTGGGAAATTTTCTGCTGCACCATCTTGCATGACATATGTTAGCCTATTATCCTGTCTGACTGCATTCACTTGCTGACCTCCAACAAGAAAATACCTCCTCTCACTCCCCTTCCAGTATCACATAGTAGATGCTATACAAATGTTTTTTTTTTTCCCTCTCTCTCCATTCATTTCCCTCTCCCTAACTAGCTAAAAGGAAGAGGGGCCAGAGAGGACCCAGAAGATCTACAGGATCTGATGCTAGCATCCAAGTACTCCCTGAACTTTGGAGAGTTTCAACTCTGCTTCAAAGTGCACCAGACAAACCTCTTCCCTTGATCAAAGGGAGAGATTAATTCTCTCTACATGGGAAAATTAAAACCAGGGATTTATTTTCCTCTTTGTATTGAAAAGCCATCATTACCTACTTTTAATTTTTAGTTTAGGGTTAGCTAGGTGGCACAGTGGATAAAGCACCAGCCCTGAAAGCGTTCCTTGAATATTCAGAGTGGCTTCCTACAGTCTCCTGAAATCCTATAGTGCTTATTGGTACATCTCCCTTATAAGTTATGGCCATAAAATCATCAATTTTATTCTAGAAGGGAACTTAGAGGTCTTATAATCCAAGGCCCTCATTACAGAGGTGACAAAAGTAAATCCTGGGGAACATAGATGTTAGTAGAGCATGGACCAAAGTGTACTCATCAGGAGAAAAGTTTATGGTAATGCTTGTCATAGGTGTGCCATACTTTATGTTTGCTTATGATAGGGAGGTGAAGTGATTTGATTTAAGTCATATAGGTAGTAAGTGGCAGAGCCAAGATTCCAAACTCAGAATGTCCCATAGACAACTTAAATTCAACATGTCCAAAATTCAACATGTTCAACGTTTCATTATCTGTTCTCTAAACCCTTCTCTCTTCCTACTTTCCCTATCCTCCTTGACAGTACCACTATCCTTCCAGTCCCCTAGACTCATATCCCAGGTGTTGTCCTAACTTCCTTTCATCCCTTTCCATATTCAGTTTGTTGTTACCAAGGCCTGTAGATTTTATCTTTATAATCTCTCTCCTATATATCACCTTCTATTCTCTGACACTGCCACCATCTTAATGTATGCCTTCATCATCTTGTCCCTAGACTGTTGTAATATCCTGAAGTTCTTCAAACAAGAAACTCCATCCCCCATTCTGGACATCAAATCTACCTCCTAGCTTGTCTAGTTTCCTTCAAGTCCCAGCTAAAATCTTACCTTTTACAGGAAGTCTTTCCCCACCCCACCCCCGCCTAATTTCCCTCTATTGATTATTTGAAAAATTATTCTATATAGATTTTGTTTGTATGCTGTTGTTTGTATGTTGTCTCCCCATTAAATCTGAGCTGCTTAAGAGCAGGTACTGCCTTTCGCTTTATTTATAATCCTCAATGCACATAGTAGGCACTTAATAAATGTATTTACTGACCTCACATCTGTCACTCTTTTCATTGTACCATGCTTGACTCTCATGGCATGTATGGCGTGTATCAAAAGATCATAGACAGAGCTAGAATGGAACCTAAGGCCATTTGGTCCATAAATGATAAATAAATAACTTATTCGATGTGTGGCTCGTGGAAAATGTAGGACTTTAACCCTGGTTATCTATTTGTATATACAATTTCTTTTCACTTGACCATGTTGCCTCCCTCAAGAAATTAACTGTGTATAAGTCATTTAATCAATTGGAATAATTGCTGCCACAGGATCATGGCAAATAATGGGTGGAGACTGTCAGAAAAAAGACAAGGGCAGATAGGCTTGGATATCAGTTGGGTACAAGTACTTAAATAGGTCCCTAGACCTTCGGACTAACCATTCTAAGTTCAAAGGGGATTATTGATTCCCTTCTGAAGCTCCATGGGATTTGAAAGTCAGCTGAAGATCATGATTGCTATTAACAAGGAAAGTAAAGTAAAAAATGGGAATATTGAGCCACATTTTCTTTATTGGGCCTCTTAATACAGAAAAGAAGGATATAGCAACTCAACAAAACATGATAGATGGTCTCTTCTTCTGTGAATTTACAGACCTGTCTTTGATGGGGAGCAGAATTAACAATAAAGAAAATATTCTGAAGCAGGATTATTTTTGGCCATGTTTATGGGATGTCAACCATCTGGCTTGCAAGGGGAAGAATATGAAGTCAATCCTCTTAATGATTTCAAATATTGTAATAACAACATCATGCTAGCCATGTATTTGACACTTAATAAATTTTTGTTTATTGGCTGAGTGATTTGGCATCTTAAAGACAAGACTTATGGAAAAATGACATCATTAAATGTTTTTTCATACAGATGTTTTTGAATTATTATGTCATTCAAATAAAGGAAATGGATAGAAATGAAATTCTGCCTTGATGGTCTTTGGGAACTTTTTTATATAGAAACATACCATGGTAGATAAACAGCTAGACTTGGTGTCAGGAAGGCCCAACTTCAAATACCAATTAGCATATTTACTTCTTGTGTGGCTATGGTCAAACCATAAAACTTCTCTGACCCTCAATTTCCTCATTTATAAAATGGTAATGATGCTATTTGTAGAATCACTTTCACAGGACTTTTGTGAGGCCCAAAAGAAATAATGATTGCAAAGCACTCAGTAACTGAATGAATTAATGCATAGAAAGGCAAAAATTAAGCACTTGCTATGCACTCAGGACTGATCTAAGCATTGAAATATAAATGCCCAAAATGATACAGCCCCTGACCTCAAGGAGCTTACATTCTATTAAGAAGAGATAGGACACAGTTAACATATTGCTGAAGCCTAGCTTAAATTTTTTTTTAAATAACTTTGCTGGCATGTAAAATGAGTGCAATTGTTCAAAGGTTTGAATGTTCTTTCTTTCTGATTAGGATATAAACTGACTTTTTAAAAAAAACAAACAAACAAACAAACACATTTAAGCAAGGGATGGCTGGAGTATGGTGAGTCACAGGGATAGTGAGTTAATCCATAGAAGAGTTGCCATCTGTCAAGTTGGTCTGGGTAGATGGTTGGATGGTCTGGGGCCAGCTGGATATATGTTTGCATTCAGTCACCAATTTCTCTCTCTCTCTCTCTCTCTCTCTCTCCTCTCAATGTACATTTTAATGCTAGCTTCAGAATAAATCTCCATTCAAAATCTTTATGCCTATAAGAGAATGATGTTTGAGATGAAAGAAGACAACTAGCTCTTAAGTCTTTGTTGCATTGATGAAAGCAAGAGAAACACAGATAATGAAAAAAAAAACAGTGGAAAATCCAAAAGGCATATTTTGATTTTGTAATAAATCCTCTAATTTTCTTTCATTAGAGAATTTGGTTTTGCAATGATGTTTTACTTGGGCTAACATTAACATCACTTTTCATTCTCTTTGCATACAACATATAGAGAAATGGCGGAGCATATGATTGTTCACTGAAGAAAAAACTGACTGGATACAGCTAAAAGCCCTTGTATAATTTCTAAGTTTATGTACACCAGTGTGTATATATCACTAAATATGTTTATGAAGAAAAAAGGACGCAGTATATAATTCAGAGATACTTTTCCAGGTAAAGGAACTGGTAATGTTTAGCATGGAAGAAACTTGGAAAATAACATATGACAGCTGAATTCAAATAATTAAATGACTATCAGATGAAGGAAGGATAAAATTTATTTTAATAGAGAGTAGAATTAAAATAAAAAATACTGACCTGAAAATAAAGAGATAAGATTTCTTATTGAAATTCTTCAATGAACTTGTCCTATAATACTGGACAAGTCACTTTATAGCCCTGTGCCTCAGTTTCCTCATATGTAAAATAGTTGAATCAGATTTTATGATAAGATTATCTTAAGGTCTCTTTTTTGATATGATCTATGATTTATGACTAATGTGTGAATGAACAGGGAAGATGATTTTCAGTTAAATTCAGTAACCACTTATTAGGCAAATACTATTTGTAAGACAATGTGTTGCTTATAATGATACAAAGATGAAAAATGTCACTGCATCTGTCCTCAAGGAGTTTCTGGTTTACCCAATGTAGATAAAAATGTACACAGCTAAGTAAAATAAATAATGGACTCACTAATGACAATGTGAAGATCTTTCTAACAATTAAAATTATCTAAAAACCAGTTAATATGTCTAGATTCCCCAGAACCACAGAAGTATAAAACTTCAGAATTGGAAGAGGCATCAGAGGTGATCTAGTTTCACCTGAATGATAATCCCTCTACAAGAGCCCTGACAAGTGACCTTTTGCTTAAATGAGGGTCACCCACTGATTCCTGAGATGTTCAAGCAAAAGTTGAATGGATGATTACAGGGATATTGTAGAAGGAATTTTTGCACTGATATGAAGCTTGGCCTAGATGGACTCAAAGATATCTTCCAGTTTTAAGTTTCTATAATAAGTGACTCAATTGATCAGTTAATAAGCATTTACTGTTCATGTACTGCATGCTAGGTTGGTTGGTTGGTTCTCCTTTGTTCTTGAAGAGAATAAAAATGATAACACTATGTTAGAGTAAAGTTATAGTGTGTCCAACTGTGGCTAATCAGACCAATATAAGCTTGCAATGTTCTACCAGAGGTCGGGCACAGATAATCAATTTGAACATTAGGGCTGAATTCTCTAAATTTGTGCATCTCACATTTCTTTTGAGCTATTTCAATTCTGCTTTTTTTGTTTTGTTTTGTTTTGGTGGGGCAATGAGAGTTACATGATTTGCCCTGGGTCATACAGCTAATAAGTGTCAAGTGTCTGAGGCCAGATTTGAACTCAGGTACTCCTGAATCCAGAGCCAGTGCTTTATACACTGTGCTACTTAGCTGCCCCCTTCAATTCTGCTTTGCTCATACAGCACAGCACCTTCTCTGGTGAGGGAACACTATGGTAAGCAGTCTTGTACCAGTATCTCCCATGTGATACAATTAGGTACAGTCCATTGGCACAGTCTCTGGGAGCCCAAGTTTGCCTCAATGTCATGATGAGATTTCAGAGTAGGATTTAACTATTAGGAAATTAATTGATTCCTATCTAGTGGGAATGAATATTTTTATTCTGACTTTAAGCTCTAACACATAATTTATAAAACACTATCTACAGGATCCCATAAATGTGGTGATTTGATAAATTTATCCTTGTAGGAGCTTCAGTTTGGTTATTCTAATTCTCTAGCTAGCCTTTCCTACCCCATTTCTATCCTTATTTTCCAAGATGGCTTGGAACCTTATAATGTGAGGACATATGCTTGTTTGGATATTTAATTTTCTATCTTTCCCATAAAATGTAATGGTTATCACAATCTACTTTTTTCCTTTCCCTTCCTACCTCCAAACTAAAGGTTGGTTACTATTAAAAAGAATTATTTTGCTCTTTAAATTGCTTCTGCTCAGTCCTCTATAAAAGTATCTGCCTGTCTCCTGCTCAAGGAGATTGGTATCTCAGAGCCACTCTCTATTCCATGCCCTCTCCCCATGAGAAGAAGTCCAGATGATCACTCCAAAAAACATCAAAATAATGCCATAGGACTGTGCCTGGAGCAGCAAAACCCACAGAAGAATGTGCTGAAATCATCTTCTAACCAAGAACAGCTTGGAAGGTCAGAAGGAGGGGAGCTGCTGTGCTGATACAGGAGTGGAGCCCAACCCCACAGTCATCTTGACACAGATCCAGTCCCAGGAAGGCCTCACCAGAGAAGGAGACCCCCAGAGCCTCTGAATCAGCTGAAGCACCAGTGTCATCTGGAACTAAGCTCACAGTCTGGTGAGTGGCCTGAGCCCTTGGCAGTGGGGAGACTATAGGGGTCTATGCTGCTGCTGAGGCAGAACTTGGGTTTTGTACCCGTACCAGGAGGTAGGCTTGAGTAACAGTGGCCCAGGTGGGGGAGGGGCACAGGCTCATCAGAGCTGGCAACCACAACACACAAAGCTGGTTGATTAGCAAGTTGGTCTGGAGTCATTTATGGACCAGGGAACAGGTCAGGTGAGTGAACATCCTGATTCTCCTTAAATCATACCACCTGTGACTTCTGAGGCTTGGGATACTGCAGCCTGGAAAGAGTGCCCCACTTTAAGGAGCTAAAAGTCAAGTAAAATAAAGGCAAGATGAACAGACAGAAAAAGGTGAGGACCATAGAAAGTTTCTTCAGTGACAAGGAAGATTGAGGTGCACCTTCAAAGGAAGATGTCAACATCAGGGCCCCAAATCTAAAGCTTCCAAGCAAAATATTAATTGGTCTCAGGCCATAGAGGTGCTCAGAAAGGACTTTGAAGATAAATTTAGAGAGGTAGAGGAAAAAATTGAAAGAGAAATGAGGGTGATGGAGGAAAGACATGAGAAAAAAGACAACAGCTTAAAAAGTCAAATTGTCCAAATGGAAAAGGAGGTACAAAAGCTCTCTGATGAAAATAATTGCCTAAGAATTAGGATTGAACAAATGGAAGCTAGTGACTTTATGAGAAACCAAGACACAATCAAGCAAATCCAAATGAATAAAAAATAGAGGGCAATGTGAAATATCTTCTGGGAAAAACTGCTGACCTGCAAAATAGGTCCAGGAGAGATTATTTGAAAATTATTGGTCTACCTGAAAACCATGATCAAGGACAGAGCATAAACCCCATCTTCCAAGATATTCTCAGGGAACATTGCCCTGAAATTCTAGAAACAGAAGGTAAAATAGAAATTGAAAGAATGCACCTATCACCTCCAGAAAGAGATCCCAAAAGGAAAACTCCTAGGAATATTATAGCCAAATTCCAGAGCTCTCAGGTCATGGAGAAAATATTGCAAGCTGCCCAAAAGAAAGAATTCAAGTACTGTGGAGCCACAGTCAGGATAGCACAAGATCTAGCAGCTTCTACATTAAAGGACCAGATGGCATAGAACATGATATTCCAGAGGGCAAAGGAATTGGGATTATAATCAAGAATTGCCTACCCAGCAAAACTGATCATAATCTTTCATAGGAAAAATGGAACTTTAATGAAAAAGAGGACTTTCAGGTATTTGTGATGAAAAGACCTGAACTGAATGACAAATTTGACTTTCAAATACAAGACCCTAGAGAATGATAAAAAATTGGAGCTGGGGGCATACTTGGGGTCATGCAGTGGGTGACTGTCTTGTGTCTGAGGATGGGTTTTGGCTGGGATTCCCCTGGGTCTAGGGTGGATGCTTTGTCCACTGTGTCACCTAGCTGCCCCATGATGACATCTTTAGGGTTAAATTGAGAGATGAGGGGAATGGACTGGGGGAGGGGGAAGGGTAGAGGTGAAATCCTACATGAAAGAAACAGGAAAAGGCTTATGGAGTGGGGAAAGAGATGGGGGAAGGATCAGGGCAGTAAATGAATTTTACACTCATCAGAAAAGTCTCAAAGACCTTAAACTCATCAGAGTTGCCTCAAGGAGGGACTAACACACACACCCTACTGGGTGGAGTAATCTATTTATTGTGGGCAGTAAATGAGCCTAACACTCATCAGAATTGGCTCAAAGACCTCAATCTCATCAGAATTGGCTCAAAGACCTCAATCTCATCAGAACTGGCTCAAGGAGGGAATAACATACACACTCAATTGGTGGAGTAATCTCTCTAACCCTGCAGGAAAATAGGAGGGAAAGGGGATAAAGAGGGCAGATTGGGGGAGGGGACAGAAAGCAGCAAATTCTTTTTGAAGAGGGATAGGATAAAAGAAGATGGATAATGGAATAAATATCATAGGGAAGGGAATAGGATGGAAGGGAAACAGTTAATAGTAATCATGTAAAAGAGAAAAGGGGGGGATTGTACAAAAATATTTATAGCAACTCTTTGTGGTAGCTAAGTATTAAAAATCAAGGGAATGTCCTTCAATTGAGGAATGACAGAAGAAGCTGTGGCATATGATTGCAGTGGAATGGTATTGTGCTATAGGAAATGACAAACAGGATGATCCCAGAAAAAACCTGGAAAGACTCATGAACTGCTGTATAGTGAAGTGAGTAGAGCTGGGAGGACATTGTGCACAGTGACAACAGTATTGTTCAATGAGCAATTGTGAATGACTTAACTACTCTCAGCAATGCAATGATCCAAGACAATCCCAGGGGACTAATGACAAAGCTTATGATCCACCCCTATAGAAAGAACTGATAAAAAGAGCACTTGTGTATTGTACATATATAACCTGGTTGCTGTATTGTGGAGGGGGGAGGAAAGGGAGGGAGGGAGAAAAATTTGGAACTCTAAATCTTATGAAAATGAATGTTGAAAACTACCCTTACATGTAACTGGAAAAGATAAAATAAATGTTTGTTGCAAAGAAAAAAAAGTCCAAGGATTTCTCTCTTGGTTTCCCTTCCCCAGTCCCTAAATAAACTATTATCTTATTCTGAATTGGAAACAAAACAAAACAAAAACAAATTGCTTCTGCTCTCCTTTCCTTTCCCCTTTCCCTCTTTCCTTTCCTTTCCTATTACCTTTCCTGTCCCATTTTGTTTCCCCTTCCTTTCCCTTTTCCTTTCCCCCTTTCCCCTTTCTTTTCCCCTTTCCCTGCATTTTCTATTCTATTCTATTCTATTCTATTCTATTCTATTCTATTCTATTCTATTCTATTCTATTCTATTCTATTCTATTCTATTCTATTCTATTCTATTCTATTCTATTCTATTCTTTTTATTATATTCCATTCCATTTCTATTCTCTTCTGTTCTATATACTGTTTCTAGTGCATAAAAGGGTATGTATTTTAAGGGTGACTAATAATAACAGTATCTGGAAGGAATAATGTTATTAAACAAGAAAAGCTGAATCACAGGCTGATAATAACAGAAAAATACAAAGTTTTTATTGGAGTCCAATAGAAGACTGATAAAGTTAAGCCTAATGCTTGATTTCTGTCAGAATTCCACCAGCTACAGTGTCTTCCTCCCTTCCCCCAACCCCAGTTTTTCCACCATCTATGAAAATTCTCATTATTCTTCAAGACTCAGATTAAGACCTCCCTTTTCTATGAGGGCTTTCCTACTCTAGCCCATACTGATCTCTCCTTTGTCTGAATTGTTTTTGTGTCTCTAGTTTGTAGCAAACAATTGAACATATCTTTTTGATTATTTCCCCTCTGATCCTCTTTTTTCACTATCAACCAGGTTATAACCTTCACTCAATCAACAAGCACTTTTAAGCATCTACTGTGCATTAGGCACTGCACTATGTAGAAGGAAAAATGGAGTGCATATTCTATCAATGGAAACAAAATGTACATAGATACATAAATGTGTGTAAGTGAGTATATGTTCATTCAGAATAAATAAAAGTTAGTTTACGGAGAGAAGGTACTAGCATTTTGGTGAGGAGAGTCAAGAAATGCTTCATATGGGGCAACTATGTGGCACAGTAGATAGAGTGCCAGCCCTGAAGTTAGGAGAACTTGAGTTCAAACCTGGCTTCAGACACTTACAAGCTGTGTGACCCTTCGAAAGTCACTTGACCTAGATTTTAAGTAAGGAAGGAAGGGAAAGAAAGAAAGGAAAGAAGGAAAGAGGGAAGGAAGGAAGGAAGGAAGGAAGGAAGGAAGGAAGGAAGGAAGGAAGGAAGGAAGGAAGGAAGGAAGGAAGGAAGGAAGGAAGGAAGGAAGGGGTCAGGTAGGTGGCACAGTGAATAAAGCACTGGCCTTGGATTTAGGAGGACCTGAGTTCAAATCTGGCCTCAGACACTTGACACTTACTAGCTGTGAGACCCTGGGCAAGTCATTTAATCCTCATTGCCCTACCAAAAAAAAAAAGGAAAAAAGAAAGAAAGAGGAAGGAAGGAAGAGAGAGAAAGAGGAAGGAAGGAAAGAAAGAAACAAAGAAAGAGAAAGAAAGAAAGAAAATAAGAAAGGAAGAGAAAGGAAAGAAAGAAAGAAATGTATTATAGGTAAGATAGTGCTGGTTTTGTTTCATGAAGGAAGTTATAAGTTCTATAAAGTAGAAGTGAGGAGGAAGAGCATTCTCTGGTATGGAATGGATGATCAGTGCAAAGCCACAAATATGGTCAATGGAGTGCTGTGTAAGAAGATGGCCATTTGGAGTAATCTATAGAGGTAGGAAAGCAGAATAATGTACAAAAAAGCTAAAGTAGCAGGTTGGGACCCAATGGTGAAGGGCTTTATGGGTCCAACACTGGAGTTTGTGGGGTTTTTTCTAGAATAGGGAACTGATACTAGAACTAGAATTAATAGGAATTTTATTAAGCCAGAGAGTGACACGATCAGATTTGTGATTAGTGAAAATCACTTTGACAGCTGTGTGGAGGTTAGATTGGAGTGAAGAGAGACTTGAGGCAGGAAGATTAGTTCTAAGGCTATTATAATATTCCAGGTGAAAAGTGATAAGAACCTGAATTAGGGTGGTAGATATATGAATAATGAGAAGAGGATGGATGTGTGGTATGTTGCAGAGTTAAAAATGGAAAGACATAATAATTGGTTCTATATGTAAAAAATATAGATCTTTATGAAAAATACAGTTCTTTGAAGGAAGGGATCATTTGATAATTTTAACACATTGATAGCCTATAGTACATATTCAATACATTTTTTTTCATTTTATTCTTTCACCTCTGTTAAAGATATACTATGATACCTTTTCATAGCCTGGGGATAACATTAAATTTTGAGCAGATAGCAGCATTTGGCAGATCTTACCAAGGTGACCTAGTGACAATCTTCTATCTGAATAACAACCAACCTTACTGTATGTTAGGCAAGACTTGGCACTAGAAGGCTGGCCACTGTGAGAAAATTTTGCCCACAGTAAATCACAAAGACCATCAACTAAGGCATGGAGAGGTTGAAATCCTTATCAGTTAGGCACATTCACATTGGTAAAATCATAGAGTTTTGAAGGCTTAAAGTATTGAAGTATTGATGCTGTAATGGATATAGTAGATTTGACCAGGAACTCAGCTAGGAAGGTCCACTGTGGACACATTGCAATGAAGCCTGAGGATAACAGATACAGATGTCAGACAGATGGCTAAGCATGATCACAGACACACAAACACTTCAGCTCAGTTTGCCCTCTCCAGGTAATGGTTCAAAGATAAGAGGAGAAAATGACCAACATAGCTGCCACTTGAGCTTTACATATGTCCTACTCAATCCATTCCTCATGTTTAATTCTTTAAGGAGGCCCTGGAGAAGATAGCATCACATTATATTAAAAAGAGCTATAGAATGCAGATACTTCCACATCCTTCTAGGGAGTATGTTTAACACCTGGTCAGGTTTGTGGAACCAAGCAAGTTTTATGGGACTCAACTGGGTAATTGATCTTCTCTATGAAGATGAAAGTCCTGTGCCTACTTTCTGCAGGATGTCTTTCCACTTTCCCCAGCTGCCTTGCCATTTTGGTTACTTTCAACTACTCAGTTCTCACATTCATGTACCTATTTATTTACCTTGTGTCTTCCCTAATAGAATGTATGGTTCTTCTGGAAAAATACTGTTTTGTTTTGTTTTATCTTTCATTGTATATCTAGTACTTAACACCATTCTTGACACATTATAAGCATTTAATAAATTCATGTTAACTGATTATCTACCTAACTCTCCAAGTCCTCAGGAGAGTGGCCACCACAAATAAGTTACAATGCAAGAAGTTTTAGAAAAACTGGACAATTTGGAAACCAGATGAGTCCATGCACATCTGAATATGTGTCAGTAAGCTAAACTGCAAAGGCAAAGGGTAGATGGGGAAGAAACAGGAAGCCCTATTATCAGCCAAGAATAATCAGAGGTCAAAACACTGTATTTTGAATAAGCAGACTTTGTAGCTCAGAGGCTCAGGAAAAGAAATCCTTGCTTTTAAATCACAAAAAACCTTTCTTCTTTTTTAGGGTTCTGAATATTTTATGGCTGAATATCTGACACAGATCATAATTGTCAAATGCCCAGCTGTGCAAACCATTCTGGGTAGTCCTTAAGTGAAAGCACTTAAAACACACAGTTTTGGTCCAGTACATTGCCATTTAAATTAGATGGTCTAAGTTGATCTGCCTCCTTATCTCCCCAAACCAAATGAATTAATATATTGTATCATCAGTTTCATCATTTGAACAGCAGATTGAAATAAATAAGTCCTTTTTTTTTCTAATAGTTCTTCCTGGGTCCTCTACTATCATGATATGGCCTGGATAAAAAGACACTTGGGATTTCTTGAATGTAAGTCTGTGTCTTCTATATTCTATATTCTATATATGTTCTATATTCCCTCCTTCCATTTTTAATGATGATGCCCTAAGATTTCTTTTTTTCAATTCATCATACAGGCCTCTAAGAACTTTGACCAGGAACTCAGAACTTTGCACCACACACCCTAGAAGGATGCCTTTAGTAATCTTCCTCCAGCAGACAATTTTCTTGCTATACATGTATGAGCGCAAGCCTTACCAAAAAGACTCTTGTTAAACATGATATCAATTCCCATTTGCTCAGCCTGTATCATCATTACCTGACTTACTGTATCAAATAGATAGGAAACTACATCTGTTACAGCTGTCACTGATTATGCAATCAATTAACTTATCCCAATGGATCTGGGAACATAAACTTTGCTGTATCATAGATTCTGAAGTAGGCTGCTCTATGGATATTACTACTCTGTGGACAATAACTTCATCATTCGGTGATCCTTACAAGACAGTCTCCCAGAATTTGGATTCTTTCTCAGTGTAGGACTTTGAACATCAGATGTCAAACAGGTTCACACTAAATGAGTTGGATAGTCACAGCAGAAAGAAGTGGCTCCAGCTGTACCCACAGAGATAAGATTGCCAGAAAAACATTTCTATAATTGTGTGTTAATCCACTCCTCCCCACAAACATCTGCTTACACTTATCCTTAAAGGCAAAGTTAAGGACCTACATGGGGAAGTATCTTATGATGTTTAAGTTATGCTATTAGAGGGAAAGCACCTCTTACTTCTTTGGAATTTGAATCATAATCCATTGTTTCCTTGAATACTGCAAATACACCAGTAGTTTGACTCTCTTGATGGGGGCTCTGTTTTCTTGGAAAGAGCAGTAGTGTTTCCACTATCTAGAAAACTCTTAGTGAAGGAGATGGCCTATTTTGTTATATTCATGGGGTGGTCAGGAAGTGGAGTTGGAGGCATATAGCCAAAGTAAAAGAGCCAAAATCTAGGGAATGTGTTGCTGCCTGTATAGACCCTTCCTCCTGTTCATATGGAAAGGATCCACAAAATCCTTTTCCTAAGTGCCAGAACAATGGTTGTTTTGGTCCATAGTAAGCTGAAGTAGTAAAGACCTCTACAAAAACCCATTCCTTGATGAGTGATTTATTTTATAGGAACACAAATAGTACAGTCTCATCCAGTAAGACCATCCAGCTACTAAAATGGCAAATGTGATCTCAGGTCTCATTAATAAAAGTAGATTTTCAAATTATTCCTGGACAGAGTATCACTTACTCCTTTAAGCAAAAAGACAGGATTGGTTGAACAGCACCTAAATTTACTATCCATCAATCAAAATCAAATTAGCTGACTAGGGCAAGTCTAATTAAATGCAAATGTTATTATTATGCCACATTGATTCTGAGGTAAGTGTGTCAAAGGAAGAATTTCAGAGAATAAGAGGACTGTAATAACATAAAATTTTGTATTCGTTCAAACTATGTACTATATTAAATACCATAGAATACCCTAGTGTCCTAGTAGCTGACCAAGGAGAATTAGAGTTACTCACCCATTCTTTTTTCCTTTCTTTTGTAACTAGGCCTTCCAATAAGATGGCCTACCTGACATATCTCAATTAATCTCCAGACTTAGAAATTTAGAATCTGGTGGATTACTTTGGCAGCTGAATAACAAATGGAATGGAAAGAGCAGAGGATGAAAGCAGGGAGACTAACTAGTAAATCTTCTCACAAATATAGGTTAGGGGTGATGAGAGCTTACGGTGGTAGCTGTGTAAGTGAAAAGAAGGGAATGGATGTGAGTGATATTGTGGGAATAGACTTGACATTTGATAAATGATTGGAACTGGCATGATAGGGGAGAGAAAGGGGAGAATCAAAGATAATGCCAAGGTTATAGATCTAGATGACTAGGCAAGATAGTTCTGCCCTCAAAAGAATGGAGGAGGGTCAAGTTTAGGGAGAAGATAATGAGCAGCATTTTGGGCATACTGAGTTTGAGAGGCCTATGGGATACACAGGATGCTTCATAGAAGGTAGTTGATAATGGGAAACTAGCTATTAGGGGAGAGATTAAAACTTTATGGGAAAAATAGTCCTTTACTTAGAGATGACACTTTAATCCATAGAAGCAGATGAGACCACTAAGGGAAAAAATATAGAGAAAGGAAAAAGGCTCGGAAGAGAATTCTGAGGATTGATTATCTGCACCAAAGAAAACAAGAGATGGATGATACTCCAGCAAAGGAAAGTAAGAAGTGGTTAGAGGGAGTTAAGTCTGGAGAAATGGGGTATAAGGATATGAGTAAAGTGGCTAGAAATGCTAAGACAATCTGGAATTGTGCAAGGAGTTCTGCTAGGCATTCCCCAGTTCCCATATCTTTGTGCCACATCAGTATCCCACTCCACTCAGCAGACTGGGCATGTTGTCTCTGGACAGCTTCAAAAATGGTGCAGTGTGCAGAATTTTAAATGAAGGTCTCTTTTCTTTGCTTGCCTGTCTCCCCATTGTATATTCACTGGGGTTAGAGATGGGGGAGGGGTAGTATACTATGTTGAATTGTTCCAGGAATCCGGAAGGAAAAGGAAGAGTTCTCTTACAGAAAAGTACTCTATCCCTACCTTTATTTATCTGCCCATTTTATAAATCACCATAGCTTCTGAACAATTGTTTCTGAACTGGGTGTGACTGGTTTGTTCTTGCCTGGTTTCCTGCCTTGCTGTTAGCTCCCTCTTGAAACAGATTGATTCATTTCAATTTCCAGGGAGGTTGGGATGGAGGGACTGGGGCAGTTAGTAAATTCTATCATGCAAGAAACTGCTTGACCTAGAAGGAATGTTTGCTTCCCAGACCTACCATTTCCTAATGAGAGCATCTTCAGTTCAAAGGGCAAAGGGGGCAGCGATGGATTTTCCAGGGACCAGAAAACAGGCTCTTTCTGTCACCACCCCAAGATTAACATTTTCTTTCTCGTTGCCAGGGCTTTGAAAACATTTTTCTCATTAAAGTAAAATTATCATAGCATTCTTTCAGGTCAATGTTACTAAGCATGACAAATTGTATATTATAGACTGTAAGGAACATCAGAAATAATCCAGTCCAACTTCTTCATTTTACAGTTGAGGAAACTGAGGCCCAGGTAAGCTAAGTGAATTGCCCATGAGAAAACATCAAATGTAGGATTTGAACTTGGGTACTCTTGACTCAAGATTCAATGTTGTTTTCGCTGTACCAGATAGCAGAATTACTGAATTGTAAACCTGGAATGAATCTTAGAGACCTTATAGTCTAATTTCTTCATTTTATAGATAGAACAAAAAATAAAGGCTGAGAAACAAAGAAGTAGTCTATCAGACTAACCAAGTTTCCTGACTTCTCATTATCTTTTCCCAGAGAGTCTGTCCATCAAAAGGAAATTCTGAAAGTAAACATCTCCCATTACACTAGAATATACTTGATTTGAGCATGCCTCCCTGTTTTATGCCTTACTTATCAGTTCTGTGTACATCACTGAACAGTTATCACTATAATTATAAAGCTTCATTTGATTTATATATGTATATTATAATCTATAGAGATATACATATATACACATATATGCACATATACAAGTATATGTATGTATTTATATACATATTTGTATATACAAGTATATATGTATGTGTATGTGTGTGTGTATATATACACATACATATATACATGCTTGTTTGAAGAGAGTCTTCAAGTCTCCATTTTGGGATGAGCAAGAACAGAGAAAGGCCTTGAGTAGAGTAAGGAGAAAGAAACTGTGAGGACATTGGAGGACTTTGGACTCATGGAAAAAGACAAAGATTGAATTTGGCAAGGAGATATTTGGGATAACTTAATTAAGAAGTGGAATAAAGTGAAGGTGTCCATCTGATTGAGGTAACAGATTGAGGAGAACACATATGAAGTGAACTTGATGAGAAGGCAGTTGGCAAGAGAAGTGAGAAAAGTCAATTAGCAATTTAAGCAAATTGGGGGAAAGTGAGAAATAATGGGTAAAGAAAAAGGAAAATGGATATGGCTATCAAGTTGTTGAAAAATGGCAAGGAGTTATATGTTATTAGGTTATTAGAAGTGATAAAATGGAAGGAAAGTTCTGAAAGAGATGGTTAGGAAGTGAGTTGTAAATATACACAAGCAATTAGATAAATAAGTCTGAGGACCTTATTCAGCATAAAGAATATGAAAACAAAATCTCAGTGACTGACATAATGTATCATATTTATACTTTTTATTTATAAAATTTATTTTAATGGACATAAAGAGAAAAGTTAGATTTTAAATTAAGTACCTAGATAATGTGAAGAGAGTTGACAATTCCTGAATATTCCTTATTTTTAAAATTAATTTATTTATTTAGAATTTTCCCCAAGTTACATGTAAAAAACCTCACATTTTTTCACATTGATTTTTTAAAACTTTGTGTTCCAAATTTTCTTCCTCCCTCCCTCCTCACCCTTCCCTAAGAAATCAAGCAATTCAATTTGCAGTCATGCAAAACATCTTTAAATTAGGTTGTGAAAGAAAACAGACAAAATAACTTTAGAAAGAGGAACTAACAAATAAAATTATACTTCAATCTGTATTCAGATACCATCAGTTCTTTCTCTGTTGATGGTTTTCATTTTTCATACATCCTTCTGATAGCATCCTGCTTATCATTTCTTTCACAATTACTATTGCTAACTATATTTTCCTCCATCCTATTCCCTTTCCTTGATATTAACTCTATTTTCTTTTCTATCTTCTTTCACCCTATCCTTCCTTAAAAGTGTTTTGCTTTTTAGTGCCCCCTTCCCCAATTTGCCCTCCCTTCCTTCACCTCTCCCCCCTTATCCCCTTTCCCTCTCACTTTCCCTAAGGAAAAATATATTACTATACCCACTTGAGTGTGCATGTTATTCCCTCTTTGAGCCAATTTTGATGAGAATAAGGCTCACTCACTTCCTCACTCCTTCCCTATCTTCCCCTCCACTCTATAAGCTTTTTCTTGTTTCATTTATGTGAGCTACTTTACCACATTCAACCTCTCCCTTTCCTTTTCTTCCAGTTCATTCCTCTTATCCCTTAACTTTATTTTACAGATGTCATCATGGGTTAGCTAGGTGACACAGTGGACAAAGCACCAGCTCTGGATCCAAGAGGCCTTGTGACCAAATTTGGCCCCAGACATAAACCATCCCACCTTGCCTGCCCCCAAAAGACAAAGAGATGCAAAAAATAAATGCTTTACAGATATCATCACTTCATATTCAATTCATACCCATGCCCTCTGTCTAAGTATATTCCTTTCAGCTGCCCTAATGCTGAGATAGTTCTTATGAGTTAGAAGTATTATCTTCCTATGTAGGAATGTAAACAGTTTAACCTTTTAATATCCCTCATTATTTTGGTTGTAATCCCAGTTCCTTTGCCCTCTGGAATATCATATTCCATGCCTTCCAGTCCTTTAATGTAGAAGCTGCTAGATCTTGTGTTATACTGACTATAGCACCACAGTATTTGAATTCCTTTTATCTAGCTGCTTGCAATATTTTCTCCTTGACCTGACATCTCTGGAATTTGGCTTTAATATTCCTGGAAGTTTTCCTTTTGGGATCTCTTTCTGGGGGTGATCAGTAGATTCAAATTCTATTTTACCTTCTGACAATTTCTTGGAAGATGATGTCTAAGCTCTTTTTTTGGTCATGTTTTTCAGGTAGTACAATGATTTTCAAATTATCTCTCCTGTTTCTATTTCTAGATCACCTGTTTTTCCAAGGAAATATTTCATTTGTTCTTTTTTATTCATTTGGATTTGCTTTATTGTGTCTTGATTTCTCATAAAATAATTAGCTCATATTTGCTCTATCCTAATTCTTAAGCAATGATTTTCTTCACAGAACTTCTGTGCCTCCTTTTCAATTTGGCCAATTTGGCTTTTCAAGCTGTTGACTTTTTTTTCCTGCATCACTCTTATTTCTCCATTTTTTCCTCTACCTCTCTAATTTTATCTCCAAGGTCCTTTTTGAGCATCTTTGGCCTGAGAACAATTCATATTGTTTGGAAGCTTTGGAAGTAGGAGCTTTGACTGTTATTTTCTTCTGAGAGTGTATTTTGATCTACCTTGTTGCCAAAGAAACTTTCAATAGTCTGCTGCTTTCCCTGCCTGCTCATCTTTCTGGCCTATTCTTTGGCTTTTAACTCCTTCTTAATGTGTAGCACTGCTTCCAGGATTCACTGTCCCAAGCTACAGGGGGTCCCAGGTGGTGTGATTTAATGAGAGGATCTTTCTCATCCCACCTGGCCTCTAAGTAACCATGGGACACTTACTCTTTAACTTGGAAGATGAAATATGATTGAAATCTGATTCTCTATGATCAGAAGCTTGCTGTGCCTGTGCCCCTCCCCCACTGGACTGCTGCCACTCAATTCTGCTTACTGGTTCACAATATGGGCACTCCACCTTAGCTCCAGCAGAGACTGCAGCTCTCCTGCCCCCCACCGCACCCCCACACCCCCCCAACCACTGGACCCCCTCACCAGTCCATGAGCCGAGTTTCAGAAGTAGCTGCTAACAACGATGGTTCTGAGGCTCTGTAGGTTCAGTCTACCTTGGGTTGGATCTGTACTATGCTGCACTTCTCTCTCAGCCTAGTTCCATAGACCTTCCCTGTTGGCCTTTTAAGAAGTCTTTGGCTGGAAAATGGTTTTCCTCTATTCTTTTGTGTGTTCTCCTGTTCCAAGAATTGTCTTATGGCATTATTTTGAAGGTATGTGGATTGTTCATGTCGGGAGCTCCAAGGGTCATAGCCTTTCCTGGGCCATCTTGGTTCCCCCCACCCCATGATATTTGTACTTTAGCCAACAAGTGACTTGTATATTTTCAAAGTTCAATCCAGCTTTTCTACTAGAAGATAAGATGAAGAGAGTTAAGAAACACTTATCCATACTCCAGGAACAGGGAAATAAATATCCTATTAGAAAATGGAAGTATTGATGTCCTATTTCCTTAAAAAAAATTCTACTTGTTGAAACCTCTAAGGTGTCAAAGGGAAAATTAGCATAGTGTTTGACATATAGCAGGTGCCTAATAAATTATTTTTCAGTTGAATTTAATTAAAATTTTGTCTGAAGATTGAAGTGTGGAAAAACGTTATACAAAAATGAAGGAAAGAGAACAAACTGTGATATACTTGGAATAAAAATACAATTTTGAGGGGTTTTCTGAAGAAGACAGAACTGGATGTTCATATAGGAAAACAGATGTTTGTCCTCCTTGGAATAAGGTTAATAGCATTGTTGTTAGGTGACAGATGATTTAGTAGGGGTCAGAGGAAGAAGAGAAGAGTAGTAAACATTGGTAGCTCCCTGCTCAGGGGAAGTGAGGAAGCTATTTGTTGATTGAAAAAAATGGAAAAATCTATTGGCTCTATAGGATAGAAATTCAAAACATAGCAGAGGGGCTTCCCAAACTTATTAAAAATGGATTACTGCTATTTCTTTTGTGATTCCTTTGGCATAAGCTATACAGAAAGACCTTGTTTGTACATTATTTTTTTACATGTCGTTTATCCCCATTTGATCATGAGTTCCTTGAAAACAGGTATTGTTTTTTGCCTTTCTTTGTATCCTTGATTTTAGCACTATAACTGCCACATACCAGGTACTTAATGAATATTTAATGACTGATTAACTGACTGAAAAAGGAACCAAGTAAGCCTTGTTGTCAAAGAGTCAGAGTCTTGGGCAAGACACCAAAGGGTTTTCTTCACTGCTGCTCTTCGAAGACAAGGAATCCAAAAGGGGGAAAAACCTTTCAGAAATAAAGTTGTCTAAGAATTGCGTGTCTGAGAATGAAATTTGGATCTCTAACCACAACAAAAAATATAGTTATGATAGACTCCTTGTCAGAGATAGAGTGTCCTACAAATCCAATCAAATGGAGTTTAATCTAAAAATAGGATGGGGGGAGGAGAAAACTAATATCTGCTCAGCTAGACACGAGAAAATAGTTACAAGTAAGTATGACTAATAATTTTTGAAACACCTAGAAATTCATGAGACAAAATCCAGAGAAAGAACTAGTAGTAAATAAAATCTGTGGCCTCAAAACATTTATACACAAATGTCCAAAGTTTAGGCAACAAGCAAAATAAACTAGAGACTCTAATAGAAGGAGCAAAATGTGACTTCACAGGCACCACTAAGGCTTTTTTAGGTGACACCCATGACTTCAATATGGATCCTGATGTGTATATATTTTGAAAAATAAACAGAGTAGGCAAAGGGGAGTGAGGTGGCACTGTACATTAAGAAGATCAACTCATCTGAGTAAGCCCATGAATCAGAAGAGGAAAGAAAGATGATATATAATTTGGGTGAAGATCAATGACAGAAAAAAATGGGGTTTTGTCATTAAAGTACCTTATAGATGGTCTGGACAGAAAAAGAAAATAGACATAGATGAGGAGTCTAAGAAATAATTTTTAAGACTGTCATAGAAGTATGATATAGTAGTGATGTAGGAGGCTTCATATATCCTGGAGATCTTTCTCTTCATAAAAGCAGAACATCTAACTATTTCTTGAATTGCCTTAATGATATTTATCTTTCAAGAGGTGGGAGAACTGAAATTCTATTCTGCATCTGATTTTCATCAACTATGAGGAATGGGCTGATGCAGTGGAAATGACAGGAACTATAGAGGTGACAACTAATTGTTAAAGTTTGTGATGAAAAAAAGAAAAGCACCCCTTAGTATGACATACTCTTTAGATTTTAGGGGGAAAACCACTTCTGATGGTTCAGGTTAAGGATAAGTAAAATTGGGACAGCTAAATGGCACAGTGGATAGATCACTGGCCCTGAATTCAGGAGGACCTGAGTTCAAATCCGGCATCGGACATTTGACACTTACTAGCTGTGTGACCCTGGGCAAGTCACTTAACCCTCATTGCCCTGGAAAAAAAAAGGATAAGTAAGATCCCATAGAGTATGCTTCTATAGAGAAAGTAAGTCCAGGAGGGATGAGAAATTCTATAAAAGTGAAATGAGAAAAAGGATAAAAGGATTTCCCTGAAGAAACCAATGTGGATGCATAGAGAACTCACCAATGAACCGATATATTAGGGGGAAACTGTCATGTACAGAAGATAGAAGCAATGGGAGGTATGAAAAGAGGAACACAAATGCTGGCATTGTTCTGTAAGAATAATTTTAGAAGGAATGGCCTCTGGATGCTGTGGAACTACATATCAAACTGGGAGTTGGTTAAGTAGTGGGCTAAAGGTGATCAGACACCATTTATTTCCTATGGAGAAAGATGAAAGGTTCATAAGAAGAGTGATGGTAATGTATGCTTATTATTCTTGAAAGAAAGGTGATAGTCTAGAGGTTTAGAATGAGATATATAGGAGCAGCTAGTTGCTGCAGTAAATAGAGCACCGCTCCTGAAGTCAGGAGGACCTGAGTTCAAATCTCACCTTAGACACTTACTAGCTGTGTGACCCTATGCAAGTTACTTGACCCTAATTGTCTTAAACATGCTGGGCCAGCTCCAATCTTCAGTAATCCTGATATATATCATGCCACCAGACACAGATGACTCTGAAGGAGAGAGTAAAATTGGTGACCTTGCACAGCCCTCCCTCACTTAAATCTAATTCACTGCACTTCATGACATCACCCCAATGTCACAGTCCTCTTTGAGAATGAAGGACAAAAGAAAAGAACGAGATATACTGAGACATATTAGACATAGACTGTTTTCTTTGGTTTTACCATTACTTATTTTTTACAATGGCAAAGGCATCAACAGGAAGTGGGTCTAAACTAGTAATAACAAAGATGCAAAAGAAAAAAAGAAAAGCACATTAATAAAACATTTAATAATACAAAGAAGAAAAAAGTTCCAAAGGGGACAAAATGTCAATTTTATTATGACTTTGTTGTAATTAATATAAAAAGATATTAAATGTCTTTTATGATTTCCAGAAGAAAACATCTTATAACTAGTTCATAGCTGCCATTTGTCTCCTTCCTGAGCACCAAATTCTCTTATTGAATTATGCCTCAACCCACTAGGGTCAAACATGTTAATAACAGCAAGCAGATGTCTCCTCAAGTCCCAAGCCTTCAAATTATTGGCTTAATACCCCTATTTGGGTAATATGGTCCCAGTCTGGCCCCTCTTCTCTGCAGTATTACCAGTCCTGGGTGGTCTTGATGTTCTGGAGCATATATGACAGACAATAGGTCAAGCAGGCTATTTGCATTATCCGCACGATACTTAATTTGTGTTCCTTTCCATTGTCCTGACTAGTGGGCACATCCCCCCTGGAGGCCTACAGTGGGAGTTTGGAGTCACACTGTCTCCTTATTCCATGCTATTCATTTTCCAAACATGGGACATGTGGAGATTTTGTTGGTGGCATTGAAATTCCTGTTGTGTGACGGGACCATCTGGCCATGAAGTTAGAATTACAGCAACAGAACCAGTGAATAAAACTTTGTGATGGGGAGATGGCTTTAAGCATTCCATGGCTCCTTGCCTCCCCCTTGCTGTGTTTCTCAGCTCACTAAATATCCAGAAAGCAGTGCTTTAAATTGAGCAAATATCAGGGGAAAGGGTAGAAAACATGGTGGAAAAAATACACAAGCAAACAATTCCTGTTAGAAATCCTTCCTTTCAATAAAAGTGGAAAGGGCTGAGTTCAGCAGTTTTTCCGTTAGCCAACAAAGATGTAAATACTGAGCGTCTGTCAGAGGAATGTGACTATTACCTAAAGCACAGCTGCTAAGAATTTCTTACCCATGCCTTCCATTTCATATGCTTTATGTCCAGACAGAGCAAGGATACTTCTGGCCTGGCAATGGTCTCATAACTTAGATTATAGTGTCTGTGGTTATCTTAAAGACTTCACAATAGTTTTTGTTTGTTTGCTTGTTGTTATTTTTTGGAGTCTAGGATATTGGATTTCCACTTAAGCTTCCTAATCGGTCAACCAACAGTGAATTACTGTGAAATTATGATAAATCACTCAACATGAATAAAATGCTACTCAGCAGTCAACCCTGGCTCATTTTAAGTTTATATGAGAATAAAGTGGGCACGATCATAAGGAAACAATATTTAAGGACTATACACTTGGTCAATCTACATTTCGGAGAAACTCAGGTTGCCTTAAGGTGTGGCCACTGGAAGTTCTTACTGGAACTAGCTGTGTCATTATGTAGAACACTAAAGGAAAGAAAAGAAATACTTCAGTATACATAGACACAGATAAAGATGTATACATAGTAGAATGGATAGGGGACCCTAAAAGGCAAGGTTATAGACCAGAAACTAGGAAAAGACAGTTTGACAGCTTAATGTATCTGGGACTCAGTTACCTCATTTGTAAAACTAAGGGACTATATCAGATGATCTCTAAGGGGCCTTCTAGCTGCAATAATCCATGCATGTATTGCTCATCTTCCCAAACCATGCATCTTATCTTTATGTAGTTGTATTCTTCCCCTACAATGTAGAATTCAAAATTGGAGTCACATAACTTAAAATGTAGAGATAAGGCTAAGTCTTATAACTGGTCCATCATGAAGTTGTCTGTCAGCCAGTGATCTCTGGGGAAACTTTTGAAAAGTCCTTCTTCCCATCTATGGCTATGAACTGAATTAACCATGCCACTCCAATCACATTATGAGGGCTGATGAAGACACATTTAAAAATTATTTTGTATTTTATTGTCCTTGTTACATGTAAAAAACAATTTTAACATTTGTTTCTAAAATTCTGAGTCCCAAATTCCCTTCTTTCCTCCCTCCAACCCCATCCCCCAATTGACAAGGCAAGTAATTCCATATAGCTTGTACGTGTGTAGTCATGCAAAACAATTCCATGTTAGTTATGCTGTGAAAGAAAACAGACCAAAAAACCCTCAAAAAATAAAGAATAAAAAAACTATGCTTCAATCTGTATTCAGACACAATCAGTTTTTTTTCTTTGGGAATAGATAGCATTTTTCATCATAAGTCCTTTAAAGTTCCCTTGGATCATTGTATTACTAAGAATAGCTAACTCATTCACAGCTGATTATCTTACTTGCTGTTACTTTGTACACAGTACATTTACTTTGCATCGGCTCATTTTTCTGAGAGCATTCTGCCCATCATTTCTTATAGAACAATAATATTTCATCATAGTCACATACCACAATTTGTTCAGCCTTCAATTGATGGGCATCCCCTCGATTTCCAATTCTTTGCCAGCAGAGAAGAACTGCTATAAATATTTTTGTATATGTAGGCCCTTTTCCATTTTGTTTTTTAATCTCTTTTTGGATGTAGACCTAGTAGTTGCATTGTTAGGTCAAAGAGTGTCCGTGGTTTTATAGCCCTTTGGGAAACAGTTCCAAATTGCTCCACAGAATGGGTGAATTGGTTTACAACTCCACCAACAGTGTATTGAGATCTCATTTTTCCCACCTTCCTTCCAATATTTATCATTTTCCTCTTCTGTCCTATTAGCCAATCTAATATGTATGAGGTAGTACCCCAGAATTGTTTTGATTTGCATCTCTCCAATCTCTAGTGAGTTAGAATTTTTTTCATATGGCTATGGATAACTTTGATTATCTGAAAATTGTTCATATTTTTTGATAATTTATCAATTGGGGAATGACTCTTATTTATTCTTATAAACTTGATCCAGTTCTCTATATGTTTGAGAAATCAGTACTTTGTCAGAAAAACTTGCTTCAAACTTTTTCCACAGTTAGTATTGTTAACTGTATTTCCCTCCATCCTATCCCCTATCTGTTTACTCTATTCTCTCTCCTTTCACCCTGTACCTCCTCAAAAGTATTTTGTTTCTGACTACTCCCTTCCCCAATTGGTCCTCCCTTCTACCTCCCCCTTTTATTCCATTCCTGTTCTACTTTCTTGCAGTATAAGAGAGATTTCAATACCCATTTGAATGTGTATGTTATTCCTGCTTTGAGCCAATTCTAATGAAAGTTAGGTTCACTCACTCCCCCCACATCCCTTATCTCCTCCTCTGTAAAAGCTTTTTCTTGCCTCTTATATGTGAGATAATTAACTCCATTTCACCTCTCTTTCCATTTTCCTCAGTGTGTTCCTCTCTCAGTGATTATTTTATTTTTTGAATATCATCCTTTCATATTCAACTCACACCTGTGTCCTCTATCTATATATACTCCTTCCAACTGCCCTAATAAGAAAGTTCTTATGAATTACAAGTATCATCTTCCCATGTATGAATATAAACAGTTTAACTTTTTTAAATCCCTTATGATTTCCTCTTCCTGTTTATCTTTTTATGCTTCTCTTGAGTCCTGTATTTGAAAGTCAAATTTACTATTCAGCTCCAGTCTTTTCATCAAAAATACTTGAAACTCCTCTCTGTCATTGAATTTCCATTTTTTTCCTCTGAAGGATTATAATCAGGTTTTTAAGGTAGGTGATTCTTGGTTATAATTCTAGCCCTTTTACTCTCTGGAATATCATATTCCAAGCCCTTCAATTATTTAATGTACAAGCTACTAAATCTTGTGTTATCCTGACTGTGGCTCCATGATACTTGACTTGTTTCTTTCTGGCTGTTTGCAATATTTTCTCCTTGACCCAGGAGTTCTAGAATTTGGCTATAATATTCCTGGAAGTTTTTATTTGGGGATCTCTTTTAGGAGGTGATTGGTGAATTCTTTAAATTTCTAGTTTACCTTCTGCCTCTATCATATAATGTTCTTTGATTTCTTGTAAGATGAAGTCTAGGCTCCTTTTTTAATGATGGCTTTCAGGTAGTCCAATAATTTTTGGATTATATTTCCTGGATATATTTCCAAGGTCTATTGTTTTTCCAATAAGATATCTCACATTGTCTTCTTTTTTCATTCTTTTGGTTTTCCTTCATTGTTTCTTGATTTCTTATAAAGTCATTGGTTTCCATTTGCTCAATTCTAATTTTTAAGGAATTATTTTCTTCAGTAAGATTTGTACTTTCTTTTCCATTTGGCCAATTCTACTTTTTTTTTCTCCAATTCTCCTTTTTAAGGAACATTTTTCTTCAGTGTATGTTTGTGCCTTCTCTGTGGCTATCACTGTGTTAAGTTTATTTGTGTATAAAAGAAATAGAAGACTCAATCCTTCCCTTCAAGGAGTCTATGGTAAACTTGAGGAGATGAGGCATATGGATGTAAAACAATGAGAGAAACAGTGAGCTTTATATCACCAAGCTTGGCTCTGTAGAAGGTAGAATGTACCTTCTTTCCTTTTTTCAGAAATAGTGGGAGTACACTGTCAGACTAGGTTAACATATTGGTTAGTTTGGTTTACCTGTTTTTATTTCCTCTGTGTCTGTCTTTTTCTCCCTCTCTTTGTCTCTATCTTTTCATTTGTTTTTATCACAAGGGGTAGCTCATGTATTATGGGAAGGGAGGATTATATTTGGAAATGAAGGTGATATAAAAATGTAAAAAATCACAATTTTTAAAAATGTAAAAGCAGTCTGGGGAAAAAGGATAGTACTCTATTAGTATACAGTATGGCAAAGGACTAAGCTGGGTATCATTAATAATAATGGCAAAGGAAGTTAGAAATTAGGCAGATGGGGCAGTTAGATGGAACAGTGGATAGATCACTGGCCCTGGAGTCAGGAGTACCTGAGTTTAAATCCGGCCTCAGACACTTAACACTTATTAGCTGTGTGACCCTGGGCAAGTCACTTAACCCCAATTGCCTCACTAAAAAAAAAAAAAGAAAGAAAGAAAGAAATTAGGCAGATCAATATGGGTTAAAGTCATCAGAGAAGAGCTGGGCTTTCAGGAATGGGTAGGATATAGATGAGGAAAGAGTGGACCATTACAGCTTTATGAGCCAAGGAATAATATGATAAATGACTTTTGAAAGGAAGAGTCATGTGGCAGCAATTTATGAGCTGATTAGAGGAGGAAAGATAAATCAGGAAAATGCATTATCATTATTCATATTTTATACTTTTGTGTCAATTTTTAAAAAATTTTATTTGGTTTTGTTTGGGCATTTCATCAACTTTCTATTCCGGGGTAGTAAATCCTGTATGGACCATTTAGTCTTAGAAGAACTAATATGGAAGCTCACTCAAAGGACAATAAAGAGATACATCATGGGCATGAGCTGGTTGCAATACAATGGAAACAAGGAATTACTCTAAGGAAGTAGAGTAAAGGATGTGATCAAAGAAATATATGAACATAAAAGATCTTATATAACAAGAGCAAGACATAAATTAGACAACCTATGTCACCCATTGGTATTCTCATGATGTCAAGAGAATGTAAGGAAGAAGCCCCCTTGCATATTGGGTGTACTCTCTGAGGTGAACTTATGGAAGGACATAGACAAAGGTTTCACAGGATGGATAGGTACAGAAGGATTACAATTTGCATCATTGGAAAGAACTCACAAATTGATAAGATCACAGATCCATTTAAAACATTTGAGAAAACTATGCTATCCTACCCCTTAATTTTGAGAAGACTCACATCTTCAAATTTGGAAAGAGTAACCACTAAGCTATGCCCTGATAATTAATGTGGAGTATTTGATTATGAGAACTTTGGTTGATCTGATATAGGATTATGTTTAAGTCACCTAAACTGTCCTAAGTCCCTGTTTCCTCATTTGGAAAAAAATAAGATAGTAAATCTAAACAGGTGGTAATTAAATCATAAGGTGGTAATATACAGGACTCTTTACATAGTAACATGCAATGGAGGTACTTAATGACCTCAGAAAATTTTATGGCGTTATCAGTTCAACATCATTTAAGTTAGATAAATGGAAGCATGCAGTTTACAAAAATCATTATATAACAAGAGTTAGCATTTATTTGGACTTTACAAGTGCTATATATAACTACAGAGCACTTGCAAAATGTGTGCCTTGCCTTGTAAGCCTATGTATTGTGTTTTATGCATTTCAAAGCATATTCTGAGAAGCAATCCATAGGCTTCTGAAGACTACCAGAGGGGTCCACGATACAAAAAAGGTTCAGAACCCCTGAGATAGTGACTATATAATTTGATCCTCACAACCCTATGAGATAGTTGCTATTATTATCCGTATTTGCTAGATGAGGAAAGAGGTTGAGAGTGGCTAAGTAATTTGCCCAGTCACACAGTGTCTAGGGCAGGATTTGAACTCAGTTCTTGACTCCATACATAGCCTACTAATCATTGAACCATTTGTTTGCCAGTATGTTAGAACAGAAGTCAGGACACAGACTATTGAATGTGCTTTAATGAATGACTCCACCCTTCTTTAATACTGCCAAAAATCCATGATTTCAACATACCACCTACACCAATTACATCCCTACTAAGCCTTAATAAATAATTTTATGGTGTAATATGGCCAACAAAACAAAAATCATTTGGCAACCAATTTTCTGATCATGGACCTCCCCCAAATTAGTTATGGCTTGTTCTTAAAATGACATCTTTTTCCATCTTGGAAGGACCTGCTAGAACTTGTGATCCACTGATAGAAATAGAACCTTGTGTAACTTGGGTCACCTCCATTCCACTTGAATAGGACTTCCTGAGAACTCCACACAGTGAAAAGCTGTTTTGTGTTTGAGAGCCAAGTGAGGCAATAGGTTACAATGGTAAGTCATAACTAAAGCCTGCTTAAAGTTCCTAAAGGATGG
The DNA here is from genome assembly GCF_019393635.1 of Dromiciops gliroides. NCBI lineage: Eukaryota > Metazoa > Chordata > Mammalia > Microbiotheria > Microbiotheriidae > Dromiciops > Dromiciops gliroides. The sequence continues at coordinate 554,719,409 of NC_057862.1, forward strand.
AAAGAAGTAATGAGATTGTTCCTTAGTCTGATTACTTGGTGGAGGAGGGCACTGCCCTTTGAATAAATTTCATCTTAAGCCTTTGAGTCATAAGCTAAAAGAGAGATGGAAGAACCAACTCTATTCAATCTTTCCTGTCCTACAGTGTGGCAACAGGGCAGTCATCCTCAACTCCTTACTCCACCTCAATCCCAATATCCAGTCAGTTGTCAAACCTTGGTGAGTCCACATCCACAACATGTCCCCTATCCATCTCTTCATCTCCATTCCTAGCACCACCACTCATTCAGGTCCTCATCACCTCTCCCTGGGATAACAGGGAGAACCTCTTCATTGTTTCACCTACCTCTGGGTTCTTCCCTTTCCAATCCTTTCTGCTTTTCTTAATTCTTTCTCCCCTTGGCCGACTTTGGGATCATGACCCTGGTCTCTTTACTGTTCATTAGACTCAGCACTCCTCCTGTCTCCCAACCCTGAGCATTTTCACTGACTATCCCTGATGCTTGGAATACTCTCCACAGAAATTGTTGAAGAAACAAATATGAGGTAGTAGGGGGTACCAGCTCCTAATTGCTACCCATGTAATTCTATAACCATTATAATTTTATAACTATTATAATTCTATAATCATGTAATTTAGGAGTAGCTAGGTGACAGTGTCTAGAGTGCCCAGTTTGGAACCAGGAAGACCTGAGTTCAAATCTGGTATCAGAGATGTCCTAGTTGCATGACTGTGGGCAAGTTACTAAACAGGGTTAAGAATAGTACCTCCCTCCCAGGGTTTTTGTGAGCATTGAATGAAATATTGGTAAAACAGCACAATGCCTGGTACATAACCACTACTATATAATACTAGATATTGTTATTATTATTACAAGTGACTAGAAAATGTTTGTTGGATTAGGCACTTCTTCCCTTCCCTTCTTCTGCTTGTCTTTTCTTATTGTTAAGTATTGTCTTAACAATAAGAAAAGTAGTGCCTAATCCAACAAGCAACTATCTCTGGCTGAGGAAAACACATCCAACTGGTATCAATCATTTGCACTTCAGTATGAATTAGTTAATAAAAGCCTTATCATTGGGGATTTCCACAGACTTACAGTATACTTAGTGGGAGCACTAAGCTAGTATGAAGAAATGAGAGGACAAAAGGAAAAGGAAAAACCTAGAAAAAAAGGGGGAATATTCCAAAAAATACACCTAGTTTACAATTTTTCTTAAGGATAATCCTGTTGGCTCTCTGGCATTGGTCAGAATTAAAAACTGCCTTCCAGCATGCAAGATACTGCCAAACCTTCACTCAGAATCAACACAGATCTGATTTTCAATCACGCAAGCCCCATGCTTTAGAGAGCAGTGTCTTATTTTTGTCTCTTGTTATATGGTATAGGTTTTTTGAATAGCAGCATGCAGCTACAGCTAGGTAAATCATTTGAAAATATGTATTGAGAGACAGAAGGAAGTTAAAATATTTGCATTCTAATATTATTCACTGTGGCTCATGCTAGAAGTCCGAGCCTGCCTATGAGGTCTTAATACAACATCTAAAAGTCATGCCTGAAGTCCCAATACAAACAATGAATGGTAACATTTATAAGATTTCCACTTTTCTTTAGAATTCAGCCTGACCACAAAGGCATTGGTTGTGGTTTCAGCAATAGTCACAAATGGAGCCATTAAAATTTTCTTTTCACTCCAAATAGGAAAGATAGAAAGAAATGCAGAACATCATTTCCCTGGGGCTTCCTGTGTGAAACCAAAAAATTAACAGGAAAATGGCCATAATAAAATGAATTAGCAGATGAAAGGCACATATGCATATAGTCCAGTTCTCACTCTAGGGCAAAGTTCCCCTGTGGAGTTCAGCAAATATTAACTGATTTAAACATAAGCTTAACATAATAGTTCATTTCCTCCATCTTAACTCAGATGAAAGAGAAAGAAAAAAGCTGCCCTCAAAGTAAGGAAGACCTGGGTTTGTGTCTTGTTTCTGCTACATAGTGACTGTGTGATCCTAGACAAGTCATTTAACTTCTCATTGCCCAAGACAATTCTTTAAGACTTGCAGAAAGAATTCCTTCACCTGGGCTACAGCAACAACCTTCTGGTTGCTCTTCTTGCTTTAAGAATCTCCCCACTTGGGGGCAGCTAGGTGGCGGAGTGGATAAAGCACTGGCCCTGGAGTCAGGAGTACCTGAGTTCAAATCCGGCCTCAGACACTTAACACTTACTAGCTGTGTGACCCTTGGCAAGTCACTTAACCCCAATTGCCTCACTAAAAAAAAAAAAAAGAATCTGCCCACTTCAGCCTATCCCCCCACTCAGCTATCAAAGTGATCTTCCTCAAGTGTAGGTTGGACCATGAATGTCATTCTCCTTTTCTGAGCAACATGTCTATTCAGTAAATATTAGTGACTTCCTATTACCCCTAGGTTCAAATATAAAATCCTATTTGACTTTTAAAACCTTTTGTATTTTTGTTCCTTCTCTTTTCAGGTTTCTTAAATATTTCTCTCCTCTGTGTAATCTGTGATTCAGTGACTTTGACCTCCTGTTACTTGAATAAGACATTCCATCTTGCAAATCCTTGCATTTTAGCTGACTGTCATCCATGCCTGGAATTCTCTTCTTCTTCTCTTCTGTCTCTTGACTTCCCTGGCTTTAAATCTTAGCAAAAAATCCACTTTCTGCAAGAAATTTTCCCCAGGCTCCCTTAATGCTAGCGCCTTCCGTATATATTTACTTACACTTTATCCTGCATATACATTGTTTGTACATAGTTGGCTACATGTTGTCTTCCCTATAAGCTCCTTGAGAGCAAAGATTGGTCTTGCCTTTGTCTGTATTTTCAGCACTTAACAGTGTCTGAAAGTTGGCACTTGATAAATCCTTCTTGACTTGACTTGGGAGTTCTCCATCTCTATGAAATCATAAGTCCAATCCCTATTCCTAACCCAGGCAAAAATGTGTATGCCTGTCTGTTGTGTGTGTATGTGTTTGTGACTGTGAGTGTGCATATGAGCACAAAAAGGAAGAGTTGTGTAAGGTATGAATAGGTTACAAACAATTGCATGAAAATATTGAAGGCTGAAACACAGGGAAATTAAAGGATATATGAGAAGAAAACAGCTGAGAATCACAGGTCTACCAGCATTCCCAAGATAAATCTGGTCATTTCAAGGAAAAACTGGGACATGATGAATGAGTATAATCATTATGATAACTTCATACTTATATAGCATTTTATTTAATTTTATTTGTGGGGTAATGAGGGTTAAGTGACTTGTCCAGGGTCACACAACTAGTGTCAAGTGTCTGAAGCCAGATTTGAACTCAGGTCCATCCTCCTGAATCCAGAGCCAGTGCTTTCTCCACTGAGCCACCTAGCTGCCCCTAATATAGCATTTTAAAGTTAGAAAATAAGTTTCTTCAAAACAACTCATTAGATAATTATTATAGGTATTGTAGCTCCAGTTTTGCAGATGGAGAAACCAAAGTTGAAATGAAACTCTCTTCAGAGAATAAGTAAGTGTCAGAGCAAGGATTAAGAATAATAATTTTCATTTATATTACTCTGTTAGGTGCATAAAATTTATTTTACATACATTATCTCCTTTTTTGCCTTATGATCATACTGTGAGTTATATAAATATCCCTATTTTACAGATGAGTTAACTGGAGTAGAAAGAGGTAAAGGGATGTTCCCAGAGTCACAAAAAATGTAAGCATTTGAAGTTGGATTTTAACCCAGATCTCTTGACTCCAAAAATAAAAAACAAACTGAGGTCTGGGAGCAACACAAAAGCAGACCTCATGATAACTGTCTGAAGAGGAATGCATCGATTGAGAAAGAGTTTATAGGGAAGTATGGGAACACATCCACAGAAAGTTGTTTCAAAGGGTCATGAAATCATCAAAAAATGAGGAATAAGCAATTCTGGTACTTATGACAATTTGGGAAGGTCTTTCACAAAATCAACTGAACTCTTTTGAATAAATACTACTTTAAAAGGGGGCTAAAGAACCAGGGGTATTGACCACATTTACAGGTTCTCCATTATGGAAAACATGCAGCATGTGGCAGTGAGTATAAAACTGTATGAATGACTAAATAGCAGTTACAATTCATTTTTCCATTCCCATTACCTTTCGAAATAAAATGATTCTATTTTTTAAACTGACACTATCTATCCTTTGAATACTGTTATGTACAACATATCCTAACTTTTTCTTGTTAATACCTTTTCTAGTCTTGTCTTTTGTGACGAAAGCTCTAGGTAAATCATAAAGCCCTATATTAATGTAAATTGTTAGTATTATAAGCATTTTATCTTATCTTGCAGGCTTGCTATCACATGTTAACTATGGGATTATTTCACCATCTTATTCTTGGGATCTATCCATGAATTACATTTTAAGTTCCTTGAATGAAGAAGGAAGGAAACAAGCATTTATTAAGTGCTTATTATGTGCTAGACACTGTGCGGAGCACTTTACAAATATTTCAGTTGATTTTTGCAACAACTCTGGGACACAGGTACCACTATTATCTCCATTTTGCAGATGACAAAACTGAGGCAGTCAGCTGTTAAGTGATTCGCTGCTCATGGTCTTACTTCTAGTATAAGTCTGAGCCTGAATTTGAAGGTAGGTCTTCCAAACTCCAGGTCCAGCATTCCATTCATTCTACCACCAAACTGCTCCCTTCCAGGTAGGTATGAAGGTAGATACCATTTCTTATTCCATCATTGTTTCCACCTTGGGTTTACTTTTAAAATAAGGGATGGTCAATAAATGTTTGTTGAACTCAACTGAAATAATACTTAAATCAGCAAGCAAGTCTTTATTATGTGCCAGATACTATGCTATGTTCCAGTACAAAGATTTGAATGAAACAACTCCTGACCTCAAGGAGCTTACATTATACTAAAGGAGACAACACACACACATACACACACAAACATACACACATATGTGTGTATGTGTGATCTCCCACTCTTGAGTGCTGTCCCATCACCCTTGCTCCCCAGGGAATAGGAACATCTTTTTATTCTCTAAGATAGATGGCTCATTCTAACCAATTCTCAAAGTAGTATGTTGAGCTATCTCAAGAAGACCCACCACACAAATTATCTGGTAAAAGGAAATATATTCTGGGGCAGCTAGGTGGCGCAGTGGATAGGACACCAGCTCTGGAGTCAGGAGGACCTGAATTAAAATCTGGCCTCAGACACTTAACACTTATTAGATATGTGACCCTGGGAAAGTCACTTAACCCCAATTGCCTCACCCCCCAAAAAAAAAAGGAAATATATTCTTCCTACATGCCACCTTATGTCTTGAGCTCCTACGAATGCATTTCTATTTATACAACCAGTCATTCACAATAATTACACATATATTACACAGATCTTACACATATCCATTTATTCAACAATTTGGGGAAATGAAACAATAATGTTACCACATTTATTCATATATCAAAGCAAATGGATAAAATAATATGATTGTCAAAACTGTACATTAACCTCAGTCACATTTTCCCAATGAACTCAGTATCTGTGGAAAAGATTAAGCACACAATTAAAGAAACATGTGAAGGACATAGATGAGGGAGGAAAATCTGTGTGTTCAGGGTCATTTATATATCTCAAGAATTATAAACTTCTGCTCTAGAATTTCAGATGCTTTGTTTCCACTTACTGTTCCTCTCTCCATCTCTCCACCTGAACATACTCCTCAGTTCCTTCCTATATACTTAAGTAGTCTTTTTGGCATTGTTATTTTAAAATGTTAAAAACAACAACAAAAAAGCAAGCAGTGCCTCTCCCTTCCGCCCATAAGTGAAAACATATCTATTATTCAACATGAAGAAAAATTCCAGATTGTTGAAACCCACAAACTTTTCTCTTGTAAACTGTTTTATTACTTCCATTCATCTTATTAAGTACTATCTATAACTCAGTTTTTCTTGGGAAAAAATGGTTTGTCTTTAACATTGCAGAAGAATGATCAACTAAAGAAAATTTTCCAACCGTTGTTCCCAGAATAAACATCAAATAGCCAAACATGGAGAAGTCTGCTTTTTATTTTCCTGAGATTGTTATCCCTTAGCTTTTGGGATAATTTTGAGTCTGGCATATAGCAGTTCCAAACAGACACATACAAGGCACAGAATTAGAATCTAGTAGAAAACCTATCACTTTTTCCACGAAGGCTTCCTGGATTGCTCTAAATCATCTCTCTGCATTGTTTGCTTATCCACAATAGTGTTATGTTTCCTTCTCACCTTTTCCTTTTATCACCCCATGTTTTCCTTACGGTCCAACTTACATGCTACATTTGACACGAGGCAACTAGGTGGCACAATAGATAGAACATAGGCCTTTGAGCCAAAAAGTCCTCATTTCAAATACGGACTCAGCTACTAGCTTTGTGACCCTGTGTAAATTGCTCAACCTCTCAGACTCACTGTCTTCTTGTATAAAATGGGGATAATAATAGCACCTAGATTCTAGCCTAGGAATTGCCAACTCCAAATTTAACCTTCTATTTGTGTCAGCAAGATTCCTCTCTCAAAAGAGAGAATATTTGTATGTCATCTTAAAACTTGAAAAGTACTTCCCCACTGACCTAGTGAGAAGTCCGGAAACAACTGAAATGTTTGCAAAGGTTGTTTATACTGTTGACATTTTCCTGTAACACTGTTATAGAGAGACTGCATAAGACAGCAGGTGGAGAACCAGTCTTGGAGCTAGAAAGACCTGGGTTAGAGCCCTGCCTCTGACACAAACTGGCTCTGTTATCCTGCTGGGCAAGTCACTCAATCTCTCCATATTCTGGGCAAGTTTCTAGGATTATAAAATGTAGACCTGGATTGATAGATAGAATTTCCTTGCCTGGTAATTCCTAATACTGGTATCACACATTCAGTCCTTGCCTCTAATTTTATCCTTTAGCCAAAGAAAAAAGAAAGGAAATGAGCATTCATTATTTCCTATGTGCCGGCCACATAAGATGCTAAGATAACAAGAAACTATGCTAAAATGTAAGAATGCCCACCCTATTACAGGAGAGATTTTGAGGGCATTTGTAGTTCTATGAAAGGCTAGGAAACTTCAGAGATCTTTGAAATGACTTCAGAGAATGTGAAAGAATGAAGAACTGATCATTCTTAGTTCATTCCACTGGTAGACTACCAAACTTGTCTCCTCATCTCCAATCTCTCACCTCTTCAAACCATCTGGAACACCACTAACTCAATCTTCTTAAAACCCTTCCTTGAGCAGATCACTTCTATATTCATGAATCTTTCTAATAGCTCTCTATTTCCTACAAGATAAAGTCAAAGTTCTTTAGCCAGAACTGCTTTTCTGTTTAGTCTAGTTGGGAAAGTCAATCAGAAAAAACTCAATTTCTGATTAGCAGTATCTTTTCCCCCCTTTTTTATTTTGTATTTTTAAAAATAGTATTTTATCTTTTCAATTACATACAAAAATAAAACAAAGTACACAGTATATAGTGGGTGCCTTTTTTTGTGGAGCAATGAGGGTTGAGTGACTTGCCCAGGGTCACACAGCTAGTAAGTGAGAAGTTTCTGAGGTTGGATTTGAACTCAGGTCTTCCTGAATCCAGGGCCAGTGCTTTATCCATTGCACCACCTAGTTGCCCCCTATAGTGGGTGCTTTTAATAAATCTTTATAAATTGAATCGGAGATGACCTACAATTTGATCTTGGCCTACTCTTCCAAATTAATTTACCTCTACTACCCTCTCTAAAACCTCCCTAGCAGATAACACACAACACTGAAAATTCCCTAACCTCCATGTCATTTCCTTCTTTTACTCCATCTTACCTACAAGCCTGGAATGTCAACTTCACTCCTCTCTGCCTTTTTCTTCAAGGTCTAGCTCAAACTGTATTTCCATGACTCCTCCTATGATCTTTCCAAACCACAGTGATCTTTCCATCCTCTGAGTCCCAGTAGCAAATGTTCTCTGTATGGTCCAATTGGTACACATTGTTTTTGTTCAGTCACATCTGACTCTTAGTGACCTCATGTGCCATAGCACTCCAAATCCTTCTATCCTCTGCTATTTCTTGAAATCTGTCCAAGTTCACGTTCATTGTTTCCATGACACTAGAGAAGATTATAGATCAAAGTATCATCAATTTAGAACTTAAAAGGACCTTAAGGACAACCTAGTACAACTTCCCAATTTTAAATATGAAGAACAGAGGCCAAGAGAAGTCAAGTGACTTGCCTTGGGTCACACAGCTAATAATGGCTATTCTGTAAACTCCTTAAAGAAAAAATCCATATCTTACAGTTTACTTGACAGCATCACCATCATCATTGTCATTAGCCTCGCCACCATCATCAGCATTGTCAATTATCAAGAACAACAACAAACAATGAGCTTTGAGATCCTAGCATAAGTAACACACTCTGTTAGGTACCAGGAGACAAAGAGGTATGACAGGTCCTGCCCTGAAGGAGTTTACACTTTGGTTAGACATATAGGACACATAGCTTGGTAAGAATAAAAGACAACACGTGTCTGATGAATAGTAGGTACAGTTTTATTGAAGTCATGGAGGGGTATGGTCATTTTGACTGGGGTGATCATGTCCAGTGGAATCTGATTAGAATCTTGAAGATGACATTACCTCCACAGTATCCTACAAAATATATAGAATCCCCTCATGATCTCATTCACTTATTTATTCATTCAACAAAGATCTCTTAAAATTTTGGCCATGGTTCAATGCCTATGCTAATTTGGCAACAGCTTTAGTATATAGAAATATAGCTCCCATTTGTATAATGATTGAAGAGTTCCAAAGTACTTTCCTCCAACCCAATCCCTTTGAGGTAGGTAACCAAGTACGATCACACCCACTTTATGAAAGAATGGAATCTCAGAAAAGTTAAGTTAATTGCCTATGGCTACATGGCTACTAAATGGAATTAAGCACCAGTGTTCTTCCTACCACAGCATATTGCCTCCTGATGCAAAGGCCAGATGAAAACTAGGTATCACCAAAATCATGAATAAGAGTTAATATTTTTTTTTTCTTTTCTCACTAGAAGGGACCAGGAAAAAAACCTAACATCTAATTACACTGGTTTCAGTACAAGCTTTGTAAAGTGTTTTTATTTCTAGGGAAAGACACATATCTTTCTTCATGAGAAAGGAGTTAATGGTAGAGAGGAAAGAAGATGCCCTGAGAAACCCCGCTTAGCTCAAATCACAGCATAGCTATTTATTACTTGTGTTGCTAGAACCAAAATAATTTTGAAACATTCCTGGGTAAGCTAGTATTAAATGACCAACTCCCCCAGAGCATCAACTTGGTAGGTCAGTTCACATCAACCTATACAGATCACCATTCAGCTGTTGTAATTGATACTACTTTTAAGATGATTCAGATGAACAGGTAAGCCTTGCCACAGTTCAGTTCACCTGGTCATCATGGGTATAAAACAAGTCATTTTTAAGTATGGTATATTAAGGATTCTTGTTAAGTCTGGACTGGATGGCCTCAGAGATTCCTTCAAATCCTGAAATTCTGCAATTCTGTGATCAGCAAACAATCAAATATTTACTAATTGACTGCTATATATTAAACACTGTGTAAAGCCAATGAGAAAATGCCTTTTTATCCACCATTGAGAATACAAGTCCAATCCATCAGAATTTACCCAATAATTATAACACTAATTATGTGCATGATACTTTGCTAGATACAGCAAATATAAAGGCAAAGCAAAGCAAAGCACAAAGAAAAACAGTCCCTGCCCTCAGGAAGCTTATAATCTACTCTAAATTTATGTAGGTTCATGGTGTGTGTGTACAAAACAAACATATATAATCATCATATTTATACATGTAGATAGATATGTATATCTAGACATTTATCCATCTATATATTTATCTATGTATCTAGCTATGTTTTGAGGAGGCAAGAGAAATTCTTAACTATTAGAATTTTAAAAGGGATAGCATGGGGCGGCTAGGTGGCACAGTGGATAAAGCACCAGCCCTGGATTCAGGAGTACCTGAGTTCAAATCAGGCCTCAGACACTTGACACTTACTAGCTGTGTGACCCTGGGCAAGTCACTTAACCCCCATTGCCCCGCAAAAAAAAAAAAAGGGGATAGTACATGAACAGAGCCTTGAAGGAAGTTCAGATTCTAAGAAGTAAAGATGAGGAAGAAACACATTCCAGATAGAAAAGATGGTTTTTGAAAAGGCATCAAGACTAGTCTAGCTTCCTAGTTCATAGGGTAGTTATAATGGATTATACCTGGATTACTTTAAGCAATTTGAGGTTCTCCTAGGACTTCTGATTTGAGGTTCTCCTAGGACTTCTGAATCAGACTCTCACTATCTTTATATTTCTTTGGTGTTCTGTCCACAGTTTCCCCCTCAGATAAGTTTCTGTGACTCACTCACCATTAAAGACTTTGGTCCCTGAGCTGGCCCATTTTTATTCCCATTTTTTTTTTTTTGTGTGTGTGTGTGTGTAAGGATACAAGTCTTCTCAGACTTACGTGTACTTCTAATGGGAAAATGTCAACTGGGGGATGCTATGTGGCATTAATTGATAACCAGTGATGAAATGTGATTCAGGGAGAGTGACTGCAACATAGTCAGTCTGAGACTTTACCTTTTTTAGAAAGGAAAGATCAAGGGATAACAGCAACGCCATCTGGAAAACAACTTAGACAACACCCACTCAACGACCTCATTTTATACATGGGTAAGTAGTAGGTGAGTAGAAGCTTTCAGAAATTCAGAGTGATATATAGAATGGAGGGAAGTCAAAATGCTTTTGGAATTCTGTAGCTCTCTCTACATTCACTTTTGCCCACTTTTCCATTTACTCTGGAATTGTAGGGAAGAAGTGGTAAAGATAATTTAAATTTATTAAGTAATCTCCCAATCCACGTTATTTGGCTTTGTCATCCACTGTGGCCATAAAGCTTTTTATGAAACCGATTTATTTCCCTTATGTTTTTCCCCCTCGCAGTGACATTAGTCTTCATCCTTTGAGCACTTGTCTCTAGTTAATACTTGGGAGATGACCCAGAGGCATGCAGGGTGGCAGTTTAGAATCCAATACCTATGGCTGAAATCTGGGAAATGGATATGCCACATACTGCTCCAATACACTTCTGATTCAGGGTTTGGATCTCTGTCTTGGGAGTGGCTAAATGGAGCTAATTATTCATTGCTGGCACTATATAGATTATCAATTTATGGAAAGTTGATGCTTGATGATCAATTGAGCACGCTGATGGTGATGACTTTAAATCGAATGGAATTGGATTTTGGGTTAAAAGTAATCCCTCATTTTGTACAACTTTATAACATTAGAGGAAGGAGAAAAGAGATAGGTAGAAAGGACCTCCTTGTAGAAAAGCAATGTTCCTAGAGATTTCAAATGTTCCTGTGGGGCTTTCCCTCCATATTTGTAGGTATTCTTGTATGTTAGTGAGTCTTAAATACATGGCAATGCTGCCAAGGTGACTGAGGTCTGAAGCATGGAAAATGCCAAAAGGATTTGCAGGGATGGATCCATGTCACAATGTCAATGATGCCCACCCTTTTGAGCCATTTCCTTTTCCTTAGGTCATGTTTATGTCAGATGTCAGAAGAGCCTGACAGTCAAATACTACAGGGTCCTGGCATATTTGTTCAACTGTATTGAAAAAGCAGTTGAAATCATCAAAAAGTTGGTTGAATACATATTATTGCACATATTGTTGATTTTGTTGAGTCATTTTCAGTTATGTTTGACTCTTTATGACCCCATTTGGGATTTTTTATTGGCAAAGATACTGTAATGTTTTGCCGTTCCCTTCTCCAGTTCATTTTATGGATGAGGAAACTGAGGCAAACAAGGTAAAGTGACTTGCCCAGGGTCATACAACTAATAAGTGTCTAAGGCCAGATTTTAATTCAGGAAGATGAGTCTTCCTGACTTCAGGTTTAGCACTCTATCTACTATGCCACTTAGCTGCCATTACTGCATATTGTTGACTACTAAATGGCATAGTGAATAGAGCACAGGACTTAGAACCAGGAAGACTTGAATTTGAATTCTGCCCAATACACTCCCTGTTAGGTGACCCTGGACAAGTCACTTAACCTCTATTAGACTCAGTTTCCTCATCTTTTAAATGGGGATAATAGTAGCATCCACTTCAAAGGATTATTGTGAGAATCAAATGAGATATTTGTAAAACAGTCAGCAAACCTTAAAATGCTATATAAATGCTAGCTACTATTAGTTTTTATTATGATGTCTATAGGAGTAATTTTAGGATTATGTGAGTAAAATTGACTAAATAAATAAAAATGACCAGAAGTAAAGTATACATGTTTACTAATAAGTATTGGAACAGCAGAGTTCAAATACAACTTGTAAAAAAAAAGGGGGAAGATTGTCTGTATATGAAGTTTGAGATTGTACAACTGCTTCCTCCTCTTAGTATATGTAATTTAGAATAGACTATAATGCTACATAGCTAAAATTCATTTGTCACTGATTTTTAAAAAAAATTTGCAATATTTATATTAATCCAAAAAAACATTTGTTCAGTGTTTATGATGTGCCTGCAAGGACACAGGACAAATAGCCAAAAACAGAAAGAGCCCTAGGGTGTTATACTCTGTAACATTTTGATGTTACCACCAAGTATTGAAGGGTGTGCAGTTTAAGATTCTCAGCTCTGTTGGGGAATAGAGCCTGTTGTTGTTCCCAGAACACAATATGAAAAGCCACCTTTCCTCTAAACTTCCCTTTTTGTGTTAAGGGAATCATTCGCATCACAATCTCAGTTTCATCCATGATTCTTACAGTGTCCCCATCACCCATGCAGTTGCCAATTTTCCCCTCCTATCATCTTTTTCCTACATACTCTTCTCTACTTATATGGCTATTAACTTAGTTCAAACTCTCATTCCTTTTCACCTGGACAAGTGAAATACCTGGTTCCTTACTGATCTCCTCATTGCAGACTCTCCCTTCCCCAATTCATACTCTTTTTAGCAGCCAAGTTCATATTCCTAAATTATACACGACTGTCTCCTCTCTGCTCCGTATGCTCCACTTATTTCCCTTTCCTTCTAGTATTCATCAATCTCCTTTGTGTTTGGTGGTCAGAGAGGCAAAAAGCATTTACTGTGTGCAAGGCACTATGCTAAAGGCTGAAAATCCATGTACAGGCACAAAGAAAGACAATTCAAGTCCTCAAGGATCTTCTTCCTTAATGACAGAAGACATTTAGAAGGGAGCTGAAAAGGGGTGGGGGGTGGAGAGCATAGGTTCTGGCAAGCATAAAGAAGGAACCCCCTCAGAGGTATGGTGGTGGAGTCTAAAGAATCAGAAGAACAGTCAGCAGGAGAACGGACCATGGCTAGTCTGGGCCTTCCCCCCAAGCTGAGGACCTCCCCCTAGCAGAGAAGGGGCTGACATGGTGGCAGGATACTCCAGAGTGAGAAGACCTCAGAGAATGAGGCAGTACTACTGGGCACTTTAAGCCTTCAAGAGCCTGGGACTAATGTACCTTTTCAGTCTTATATATTATTCCCTTACATACTCTGGAGTCCAGTCAAATTGAACTCAAACAGGATATTCCATTTCCTAGCTCCATGAATTTGCACTGGCTGCTCACCATGGCTAAAATGCTCTGCCATCTTACTCTGGCCTCTTAGATTTCCTTCAAGGTTTGATTCAATGCTATTACCTACCTAATGTTCATGAAACCTTTCTTGCATTACTATTTGTTAAAGCCATCTATCTGTGAGTATCTATTTCTCCATCTCTGCTTCTTTCTCTCTTTCTCTATCTCTCTCTCTCTCTCTCTCTCTCTCTCTCTCTCTCTCTCTCTCTCTCTCTCTCTCTCTCTCTGTTTCTGTTGTTTCTATCTCTCTGGGTCACTTCTTCTGTCTGTCTTTCTGTCTATGCCTCCCCACAAATTACTTCACATTTATTTATCTGTGTATGTGCTGTGCCAACACCTCCTCTCTGAAACGGTCCCATGTCACCCAGTAAAATGTAAAAATCATGACGGCAGGGATTGCTTTATTTTTGTCTTCATATTCCCAGGTCCTTCCAAAGCATTTGGCACATAAGAAGCACCTAATATATTCTTGGTGAATTAGATTGAAAACACTTGAGGCCTTGATTTGAATTAGCTCTCAGGACTGTCTCAGTTTTTCCATTTATCGAGACTCAACTCAGATCTAAGCCACCCAGATATACAAGGAGATCTTTTATTTCCATTCAGAATAGTCAGGTATGTTGGAAAAGTGTCCTAGCTGTGAACTTTTCTCAAGGATTTTGATTTTTTAAGAAGACACAGTTGAGGCATGTGTTTTTTTTCCTCCAAAGCTTTTCAAATGCAGTTGCAAGGTCATGATGGTTTAAGAAAATAAAGCCTTCTCTGACACTTAAAAATTAAATCCATCTTTTGTCTTTCTCCCCTCTGGGTCTTCTATGCCTGTATGTTTGTTGTTATAGACTTTATTGTGACAAGGCTACTGGCAAGCATAAAAATGTTATTCGCCTGGAGAGAGAAGAGTTGTGACTGCTGTTTGTATTGTGACAATCAAATGTACTAAAACCGAAGCCCACCATGGAGCACACAGTAATTACTAATAAAAACGTTTGGCCCACCACCCTGAGCAGGTCCCTTCAAGTTATTGAAATGCAGAATAAAAATTACATTTGTTTAGCAGAATCCAACTTTCCCATGGCAAGTTCCCAGGCCTTTTGAATGGATCTGATTTTCACCCAGCAGGTGGTCAGAATGTATGGAATGATCATTATTTTGGATTGTGCGTCATCACCCCTGGTGTTCTATAAATGGGGTGTGTTGGAATCAAAAAATATGGTTCCCCTAGTGATCAGGATCCTAATTCTGGGTTCATGTGCTTCCATCAGATTCAGACTTTGGGGTCATGTCATTTTCTTTTCCCAATGTAAAATGGACTTGGGGATCCTTACTGGAGACCCTCAAAGAGAAAACATTTGCAAAAGACAGAATTTATTTTACAATTCTCAAATGTCTGTTGATAAGTAATGTGGTACTTATGATTAACAAGCTTTCCTCAGCCTTTTCTTTTATGGGAGTTTGTCAAATCATTTGCCTTAAAACCTACTGTCTGAATCATATCAACTTCTTGCCAGCAAAATAGGGAATGAGGTGCAGGTCACTGGCTAATGAATTTAGATGAGAGAGAGGCTCAATTTCTGTGCTTATGGAAAAGGGATGCCAGTAAATTTCAAGCCTTCCTAGGTTCCCTGCTGTTCCTAGTCAGTTAGGAGGATCCCAAATTTTGGGAGAACTTTTACTACTGATATGGAACTAGGAATTGAAATTATTAGAGAATACCTATTTTTCTCCACAAAAAAAAAAAATGTTCTGAGCTCCAAATCCATTCAAGAGCAGTGATTCTCAGGTGGAGATAACTACTCCAGTAGACAATAGGACAGTTGGCAGGTTGTAATCCCCACAGTAAATAAGCAATTTTGAGAGCAAAAATGTAATAATGACTGGCAATAGATTATTGAGAAAATATTTATCATTAAAAGAGATACAGAATCATTAAAATGGCATCTATAAATAGTGAATATAATTCTGAAAAAGCAATCCTACAGTTTCAAGGAACACAAACATTCCTGAAAGTAGGATGGCAATACCTTCTATATTACCTCAAAGAGAGAAGTTTATTTGTAGTTTTGCTCACCAAATTGGGAGAATTTTTCTCTCCTCAAGAAAGCCTTTCCAGAGAAGGAGACCTTCAATCTTTTTTGTTGCTCTGCTCTCCAGAAGGAAGGAGTAAACAAAAACCTGCTTTCTCCTGCTCCTCTGACCAATGGGAAAAGAGAGAGGGGTCTCATAGAAAGGATACTCAATGTCATTTAGCCATACTGACTACTTCCAACCCAGCTTGGTCATGTGCTTCTTGCCCAGTTGCTTCCTGCTAGAGGACTACTCTATAGATTGATACCATTGATTGATATCAGGTATTACAAAGGAAATATTGAATCTTGTGAATTCCATGCTCCAAGAGCAAATGGATTATTCCTTCCTTGTCAAAGGATAAGCCAATTTTGATTCAAGAGATTCCTGCCCTGTTGGTAACAGAAAGAAACCTATGCTTTTAGTTAAATCAAGTGACTTATTAGTGTAAGTCTATTCTGACTAGAGCTGAATGGAAGAAGTGTAAGGCATTAATTATCCTCACCACATTCCAAACAGCTAGAAGATAACTTGGTGTCAGTTGAAATCACAATATTATCCAAGTTGCTGTCACTAATTTTCTAATAAGAGATACTGTTGGAAGACCATACTAGGTTTAAAGAGATGTCACCATAATTCTAAGGTCACATTTGATATCTTTAACAATTATTTATTAATCACTTACTTTGTGCAATACCCCATGCCAGGCATTGAGGAGGATACACTGATAAATAAAACACAGTGGTTGTCCTCATGGAGTTTAAACTGTAGTGGGAAAACCAAGGCATCTTATGTATACCCATAACTTTTGAAAGGACTTTTCTGATGCCTAAGGAAAGATGAATGCTAGGTCAGGAAAATGAAAGTGTTATTATGTGGTAGAAATAGAAAGATAAATTATATTTAAAATAACTGGAGTATAACTACAGCAATGAACAATAGGACCCTTGGAAGTCTGTACTCCGTAAAATAAATAGACAATTTTGCTCATAAGAACAAAAATATAATAAAGACTAGAAATGTATTATTGAGAAAATATTTAGGTCAATAACAAGAATACAAAAAATCCAACTACCAAAGTACACACAGGAACTACATGAATTCAACTATAAAATAGTCTTTATATAAATAAAAACAGATTTAAATAATTAAAGAGATATTAATTCCTCATGTTTGGGCTATGTAAACATAAGGAAAATGACAATACTATCTAAATTAATTCACTTGTTCAATTGTCATAGCAAACTACCAAATGATTACTTCATAGACCTAGAAAAAATAGCAAAATTCATCCTGAGGAACAAAAGTTCAAGAATCTAAAGGGAAATAATGAAAAAAGTGATTAGGAAGGGAGCCTGGCAGTATCAACTCTGAACTATAATACAAAGCAGTAATTAATGAAACAATTTGGTACTGGTTAAAAAATAATAGATATTAAAAAGTAGAGTAGATTAGGTACATGGTACACAGAAGCAAACAAACAGTGACTGTGGTAAAAATTCATGATTTGACAAAAAACTCTACAAACACTGGAAAATTCTGGCAGAAGTTATATATGAATCAGAATCACATACTATATGCAAGCATTATGATTTAGATATAAAAGTTCATGACCATATAACTGAGAGGATCATAGAAAATAAAACCATTTTGATTACAAAAAAATTATAAACTTTTCACACAACAAAAATAATGCATTTAAAGTTAACCTGGGGGAGAATCTATGGAGCAGGTTTTTCTGATAAAGGTCTCATTTCCAAGATATAAAAGGAACTGATTCAAAAATATGGGGATAAGAGATTTTCTCTAATATATGAATGGCCTAAGGACATGAAAAGGAATTTTCCCAAGGAAGAAATTCAAATTATTACCAGTCATATAAAAATGTTCCAAATGACTAATAATTCAAGAAAGGCAAGTTAAGATGACTTTGCATTTCCACCTCATGCTAATAGGATGTCAAATATGACAAAAAAGGGAAAAGAACAGAAAGAACACTAAGATACTATTAGTAAAACTGTGAGGTAGCCAGTTGTGGAAAGCAATGTGGAACTATGCCCTGTAATTCACTACTTTGCACATACCCTCTGACCCAGTAATACAACTATTAGGCATATACCACAGAGATAAGAGAGGAAAAGAAACCATATGTAAAAGGAAAATTTATAGCATCTCTTTTTGTTTTATGGTAAAGAAATGGAAACTGAGTGTCCATGAATTAATGAATTGCTGAACAAATTATGGCATATGAATGTACTGGAACGTTGATTTTAACATAAGAAATGAAGAAAAGAATGGTTTCAAAGAAACTTGGGCAGACCTATGAATTTATGCAGAACGATTTAAATAGAATATGGAGAACACTTTATAAAAATAACAACAGAATTGTTAAGAAAAACAACTTTAAAGGACTTGAAAAGTCTTATCAAATGAAATTACCCATGTTGATTCCTGAGGACCAAAGATGAAGCGTATGACTCTCCTCCTAACAGAAAGGTGATGGACTCACCGTACAGAATTTTACAGGCATTTCTGGACATGGTGGGGTTTTTTTTGCTTGACTATGTATACTTTTCTTCAGCTGAGGAGGGCCTATGGTGAGAGAGGGGGGTTAGTAATAGTATTACAAATAGAAAATAAAGAAAGTCAATGAAATATTTTTTTAATAAACAGAAGAGGACAAAAGGAAGACCAGAAGGAAATACAGATAAACTGGATAACTTTGAAAGTTATATATTGAGTTTACTATATACCTATAAGAAAAAAAAAGTTCTGCATAATAGAGCCAGATTGTGCATATAAGTCTTTTTCTTTTCTGTTTTGTGCATGAAAAAACTCATTTTATTTGGTGTTTCAATCTAGAATGAATAATTTTTTAAAAGACATAGAAAAGGGGCAGCTGGGAGGTGCAGTGGATAGAGCACCGGCCCTGGAGTCAGGAGTACCTGAGTTCAAATCTGGCCTCAGACACTTAACACTTACTAGTGTGTGACCCTGGGCAAGTCACTTAACCCCAATTGCCTCACTTAAAAAAAAAAGACATAGAAAAAATAGAATAAAGGGGTTTGGTTTAATGACCTCTGTGCTTTCTTCTAAGTCAAACAAGATTTTCAAATTAGATGACATTCAAGGTCCTTTCCAACTCTAAATTAAAAGATGATATAGTTTGCTTTGTAGTATTTTTTATGGTATCAGTATGATACAGGGGAAAGAAAATTGGCACATGAGACAGAGGACCTCAGTTCAAACCCTGCCTTATACTTATAAACTGCATGAACTTGAAAAGTCAATTAGTCTCACTGAACCTCAGTGCCATCAACTGTAAAATGGTAAGGTCTTGCTGGATGGTCCCTAAAGTCCTTTACAGCTTTAGATTGATGGTCCCAATGTGCTGAAATATTTGTCTATAGTTTCTCTAACCGAGAGACTGAGGAGACAGAGAAAGATCAGAGTATACAATTAAGAACAACCAGTGTTGTTCATCATTTGTGCTCAAACAGGACCAGAATAATATTACTATGTTGGGGCAAGGTACAGTGAGCCTGACTGTGGCTGATCAGTCCAATATGAGCTCAGAAAGCTCTTCAGCAAGTTGGCCACAAAAAGTCCATTTGAATATTTGGGATGGAAATGTCTCTAGATTTGCATATCTCACATTTCTTTTCAGCTACTGTGATTCTGCTTCACTGATAGAGCAGAGTGCCTTCTTTAATGTGAGCGCATCACTCTGGGTGATCCCCTGCCAGTGTGGTATCTTATGTCTTACAATCTGTACTAAAGTTCTTCAGAGAGAGATTTTTTTTTCGGGGAAATGAGGGTTAAGTGACTTGCCCAGGGTTACATAGATAGTAAGTATCTGAACTCAAGTCCTCCTGAATCCAGAGCGAGTGCTTTATCCACTGCACCACCTAGCTGCCCCCAGAGAGATCTTGAGAGTGTCCTTACACCACTTCTGACCTCTGTATGAATGCTTGTCCAGTGTGAGCTCTCAGTCTTTTAGGTAAACATATGCTTGTACCTTATCTTGCCAGGTGATCTTCAGAGTGTTCCTAAGACAATTCAAAGAGAATCCTTTCAGTTTCCGGGCATGCCTCTGGTAGGCTGTCCAGGTTTCACAGGCATACAATAATGAAGTCAGCACAATAGCTCTGTAGACCTTTAGTTTAGAAGTCATCCTAATACTTCTCTTCCACATTTTCCTTTGAAGCTTCCCAAATGCTGAGGTAGCTTTGGCAATTTATGTGTCAAATTCATCATCTATATGAATATCCCTGGAAAGTATACTGCCAAATGAAGTGACCTTAACCATAGCATTCAAAAATTTTTCATTTACTTTAACCAATGGTTCCATGTAAGGATAGTAGAGTCCTTGCTGGCAGAGAAACTCTGTTTTTTGCTTGTTTGTTTGTTTGTTTGGGTTTGGGGGGGGGTGGGACAATGAGGGTTAAGTGACTTGCCCAGGGTCACACAGTTAGTAAGGGTCAAGTGTCTGAGGCTGGATTTGAACTCAGGTCCTCCTGAATCCAGGGCTGGTGCTTTAATCCACTGTGCCACCTAGCTGCCCCACTGGACATTTTCAAATGGAGTTGATTGACCTTTTGAGGTATGGGATGGAAAAAATTCCTTTTAATTCTGCTAAGGCAGGTTTCCTTTAACTCTGAGTTAGGTCTTCTCGACTGAATTTCTGTGAGAAATGAAAAGAGAATGTTTTAGAAATTGTATGGTAGCATAAAGTACTAAGGAAAATCGATGTATAATTCTCAAGTATAAAAATTTTGTTTGAAGAACAAAACAATTTTTTTAATTTAAATTTTTATTTGGCATTGCAAACAAAGCCCTGGCCTCACAACCAAGAAATTCTGGATTCAGGGCCTACCTCAGACGTATACTAGCTGTGTGATCCTAGACAAGGCCCATAAACTCTCACACACATTTCTAAAACTGTCGGTTGTAAAGCTGGTGTCATTCTGCATTGGCAGACAGAGTTCCCTCCATGAGCATTTCCTATACAAAGGAAATCCTAAGGTCCAGTTAAAAAAAAAAAAGTTTTAATCCAAAGAATTGCCACATTTGAAAAAGCCATTGAGGATGTACAGCTGTTGTTTAAAGTGAGGCACACCTGCATTTGAAAAGACCAAAACAAAAACACCAACCAAACGAAATAAAACAAAGAAAAGAAAATCCACAGAACTACCTGTCTTGTCTGGCATTAGGCTCAGAATGAGGCAGTCCTTCCTCTGACAGCATCTGGTGCATTGGCTAAGAAGGAAACAGAGGCTCAAAGAGACATCAAAATCATTGCCTCTTCTTGGCTGTCTGTAAGTGCTTTTGCTTCCAGGGTAGCTGGTATGTCACATGAAAACTTCGGTCTCTCTGGATCATAACCAGAATATACTCCCACCGGTTTATAGTCAGTGTCAACTGACCTCAACATTTCTGGCCTTTTCCTGTATTTTCCAATCACTGGTACGGTCTTCCTCAAATTGAAATGAAAGGAAGAGGGGGGTAGGTCAGTTGAGAACCTAAATTAAACATCAGGCAACCAGAAACTCTCATCCTATAATGTGCTCCACTGTAAAACACCAAATCGTCTTCCTGGTCTGAACTTCATGTCCTTGCAGTAGACGTGGAAACAGCCAGAGGCTATGGAACAGTGTGTGTGTGTGTGTGTGTGTGTGTGTGTGTGTGAAGGTAGGAAAGGGAAGAGTGCTGAATGGCTAGTCAGGTGACAGAACCTTTTATATGTTTACCTAGCTATGTCACCATATGCAGTTATTTAAAGTACTTCTTTCCATTATTTTACTCTCCTGATGGGAACAATTTTTTTAAAAAATTGATGTTAAAATTTGTTTTTACATATATTTTAGAAAATAAAATTCTATTCAAAAAAATAAAAAATAATAAAATTCTTAAAAAAAAAGAGCCTAATAACATTGAAAGCAAAAAATAAATAACTAAAACTATGAAGAAAAAAAAAAAGAAATTGACCAGATCGTATCATTGAGATTGTTGATTTTACAGATGAGACAAATAAAACCCAGAAAAGCTAAGGAAATGAAGTGACAAATTAGTGGAGGATCTGACCCTGGAATTCATACTTCCTTATTCTTACTCCAATGTTGTGGATTTATGTTTTTCCTCACACTGAACCTTGTCCCATCTAATTGTCTTTTTTCTGCTCCATATTCTAAAAGGATTTGGAGTGGAGAAGGCAGTCAACAAGTCTGTTAAAAAACCTATCATGTGCCAAGTACTGTGCTAAGTACTCGTAATACACAGAAAGGCAAAAAGACCAATCCATGTTCTTAAGGAGCTCACAGTCCAATGAGAGAGCAACATGCAACCAGCTCTATACAAACAAGCAATATACATGATAAATTGGAAATAATCAGCTGAGTGCATTAAGGGAGAACAGGAAGGGCTTCTTGTAGAAGGTGAAACTTTAGGGGGGAAACTGAAAGATGGAGATGGAATGAGTACTGGAAACCTTATCCCAGAAGACGTTGGTGCTTATAGTTTTAGATTGTAGATTCTACACTCTTACTTTGTTCATTGAACCCTAAAGTGCATCTACCATGCACGGGTAGCTATAGAATTGGGGCTACATCATTGCAGGATGGATCCTTCTGGCCAACCTCAGGTTGAGTTGCAGTTCCTAATAACACTGTGGTCAGATGGAGGGATTACATCCAACAAAAGCTTTAAAAATTACTCCTTGCAAACTTCTGTGTTCTAATTATTTCATGACTCGTCAGGTCAGCTAGAAACCTCTTAACCCCACCCTCCCCTCCCCCAGCATTGCCTTGGCTGGAGTCTGATCATCCACCTGCAGCCAATTCTGTGGGCTGAGAGGCCTGGAATGAGTTCGTAAACTGCAGCCCCAAGGGATCAATTCTATTATTTAACTCCTTTTTTATTATCAACACATGGCTGAGAACATTTTGACAGTGGTGTGCTTGATGAAAACTTTATTTTAATCAACACATTCTTTTCCAGACTACAGAATCCTCAAATATTAGAGCAGGGAGACACCTTAAAGACTCAAATCCCTCATTTCATTGATAAAGAAACTGAGCCCTAGAGTGGTGAGGTGAATTGCTAAAAATTCCACAATCAGTTTGTTCATAACCTGTATGCCTCAAGCATCTCTACCTAAATGTTTGATGAAGCTTTATTGGAGAATTTGTCATGTTGTGCTGCATTCAATATGTATGATGCAGAATAATAGGAGCATAGAGCTCATCGCATCATAAATATAGCAAAGTCTTCTTTGCTTAAGGCTCATCCCCTCTACTAGATAGGACAGAAATGAGGTTAAATTCTGACAATCAACACCATCGTCAGGTAAATTAATCCAAGTGTTATCAGTCTCTCCATTCTTTGGATATAGAAACAGACTCAAAAAGATTAAGAGGCTTGCTTGGTATCACATATTAATAATAATAACTACCATTTATAATGCTTTAAGGTATCCAAAGCAATTTACAGACATTACTTAATTTTATCCTTACAATAAACCTGGGCAGTAGATGCTATTATTATCCTTATTTTACAAATGAACTAACTGAAGCAGCCCAGTTAAGTGACTTCATCAGGATCACACAGTTGGCACCTGTCTAAGGCCATATTCTATTTTTATTTTTTTTTATGGGGCAATGAGGGTTAAGTGACTTCCCCAAGGTCACACAGCTAGTAAGTGTCAAGTGTCAGAGGCCTGATTTGAACTCAAGTACTCCTGAATCCAGGGCCGATGTTTTATCACTGCCCTAGCTTCCCCCCTTCCCCCAGATCATATTTTAACTTAGATCTTCCTGATGCCAAGTCCAATGCTTTAAGGGCTAGGCCACCTAGCCACTCTATCAGTAAGTGTTGGAAATGAAATTTGATTACAAGTCTCCTGGTCCCTCAGTAGGTAAGACAGCCAAGAAGAATAGCTGCCCTCACCTTTTAGGCATTGAAGGTCATTTGGGAAATTAGGAGGTACCTCTAGTGCAAATACTTCCAGAAGAGTGTCTTCTCCTTGAGGGCAAAATAAGTTTGCATTTTGTCTTTTTTCTTCTGTTGTTCCCTAAAGCCTTAGTATGGTACCTTCCGTATTAAAGAAATTCTTGAAAATATATATTTTTTGGTTGAATTGAAATAGCAACGGGCCCCTAAAATGGTGCTTTCCATAAACTCCAGGGAGGAAGCCAGAAATACAATGTCTTGGTATTTTATAAATTGGAACTGAACCATGGAGGATTGCAGCAAAAGCCTGGTTCAGTGAAAGCAAGGGGGTGGGTGGGGCTGCCTGCTTTGTGTCTTGCCTTCTTATCAGTAAAGAGAATGGCATTAGTGCAAAGAGGGCAACTGTCTGAATAGCAACCACATACCTATACTCCTAGAGAGGTTCAGTCTACATCAGTGGATGAATTCTTTACCTTTTCAGAAAGAAGCCTCTAAACATACATCAGTGAATTGTGAGGATTAATTGTAATCCTAATATGTACATCACAGTGTTTTTTGCTTCTCAGAAGGGCTGGAACTCCTGAACTCTTGCCAGATTGCTCATGAAGTTATAATCAAATGCCAAGGATTGTCTCACTCTCCCCTCTCCACTCCTGTTTACACTCAACACAATGGATTTCTCTTCACCTTTGTTCAGAGGTCATTTTAGGGTCAATTATACCACCCATTTCTATAAGGGTTTGCTTTTCCAAGGAATACTCCTTTCCGAGGAAAGGAGCATATGGGGAAATTCCACCAATCCAAATTTGTGCTACAAGGTGGAAAGATTAAAAGGCTTTGTAGCAACAGGATCCTAGGCATCCTCAAAAGGCAAAGCTCTCTTCAGTGTAGTTTTTTTTCTATTGACAGAAAACATCATTGCCCTGGAAAGTAGGAAGCCTGGGTTTTTGTTTCAGTTCTGCCACTAGTTTTGTGAATTTGAACAAATCACAACCTCTCTGGGCCTCAGTTTTATTATTTGTAAAATAAATGAAAAGACATTTATTAAGCACCTATATGTGCCAATCACTGGGCTAAATGCAGGTTATACAAATGCAAAAGGCAAGACTGGCTCTGCTTTCAGAGAGCTTACATTCTAACTGGAAGAAACATCCCATATGTAGGGTTCAGTACCAGAGCAGATGGTAAGGTTGTGTGGTGCTCCATTTAACAGGGAGGATTGTAGTTGATGGCACCCCGCTCATTCAAGTGGTGTGATTAGATGATTACCAAGGTTCTTTCTAGTTCTTCAGAGCACTTTGATTTTTTTTTACTAAGTCACAATATCTCCCTTATGTAAATTCTCCTAAAGGAATTTTTGAAATTATTTATTTTATTATTTTATTTTATTTACTTTTATTTTAAAATTTTTATTAATTTATAGAATAAAGCATTTCCACATAGTATCATTTAAAAAGATGGTTGACCTTGTACAATCATCTTTACACAAATTCTATTTTAACTTATGTTCTCTGCTTTACTGCCTTCTGAACTAGACTGTAAGTTCTTTGAGTACAGGAATTGTTTCTTATGCTTTTAAGTACCTTCAACAAGACATAGCTTGGTCATGTTGTAATCCAAGACTCATAGATTAATAGAATTTAGAACTGGAAGGGACCTTAGATAGCTTCTAGCCCAACTTCTCCTTTTACAGATGAAAACAATGAGACCCAGAGAAGGGAAATATCTCACAGAGAGGCCACAAAATTATACCTGGAAAAGTCCTTTCACACACAGCATCACTATGTTAATATAACATTGAAAAATGATTTCAATTGGTGTTCTTAGTAGGAAGAGGAGAACAAAGAGAAAAATTCAGTATTAATTAGTCATACAGTTGGATGGACACAAGGACTGACTGAGCCAATGAATAAAAAACAAGTAAGCCCAACAACAAGTGGGGTAAAAGTCCTGACTTGATCAAGAACTAGGAAGAAGAATAACAAAGTAGTGGAGTATTAGATTTGGGGTTACATCACACAGGGTTCATTCCCAGCTTTGCTGTTTATTATCTGATGTCCTTAGGCAAGTCATGGTAAGGGATCCTAGAAGAATCACTATGGAGTCACTTTGTAAGTGCTAAATAAATGCTTGTTGACCGACTGAATTGCCTAAAGTTATACAGGTAATAAACAGCAGATCTGGGAGTAGGAACCCTTGTAACAATCCAAATCCAGTATTTTTCTAATATGTCATGCTGCTTTTCATGTCTTGATCAAGTTTGGACTTTCTATCTTTTGCATTGTCTTCTCTAAGCCTCAGTTTCCTTAAGTCTAAAATGATGGGGTTAAACCCAATGATCAATAATGTCTCTCTGAGCTGTATTTGAGCCTAATGAACTTCAAAACATTCCAGGAAGAAAGTAGACCAACGTTGGCATTCATCTACAAGGAATTTGTGTAGATTGGTGAGATCACTTGGGTTCTGTAAAGTTCGTAAACTAGCTGTTTCTCCCGGATCCATTGAGTGTTCATTGGGCAAGCAGTTGTATAATAAGGGCTAGACAACTGCAGCTGTGATGGGTTGGAGCTTCCCCTCGAATAGTTACACTAGCTAAGTGTT
This sequence comes from Dromiciops gliroides, assembly GCF_019393635.1. Taxonomy (NCBI): domain Eukaryota; kingdom Metazoa; phylum Chordata; class Mammalia; order Microbiotheria; family Microbiotheriidae; genus Dromiciops; species Dromiciops gliroides. The sequence goes on from NC_057862.1 coordinate 554,745,719, forward strand.
TTCTCACTAAATCTCATTATCCTCATTCTTTCCCAGGCACCCCCTAATTGCTCTTGGCTAGTGCTTTTGATATTATGCTTTTGTGTCTTTCCTCCTTTGGGTAATAACTATTACTAGTAGTTAATATTTATTGGGTACTGACAATCTATTAGGACTAAGAGTCAGCACTCAGCTTATAAACCACAATTAATATCAACAGTAATTCAAAAAATCCTGTTAATCCAAGAAAAGCCAGATGTGTTCCAAAATGAGGCTTACTGATATGCTATGGTTATTTCTCAGACTATTGTAAAAGCCAGAACAATTAAATAAAGGAAAAAATTAAGAGTCTCACAAAATCTAGAATAAGAAGGATCATTTTTCAAAATAATTGTTTGGATTCACAAAAGAGCAATTATTCATTATAATGAATTGTTACTTTAATTTTTTTAAAGCAAAGTTGGCTTCAGAGCAAATGCCTATAAGGAAAAACTTGTTTACACTAATTTCCATTTTACAAAATAGAGATAAGCTCTGATTTGGAGTGAGAGAGAGAATCTGGAATAGTGTGTTTGCAAGGAATGGCTAAAAAAGGTACTAGACTCCTGTAATATGGGGGCATTTCAAAGGTTGCATTGACATATTTTCTTTACTACAGGCTCTATTTTGATGGAAGGGTAGGTCATCTTAGCCAAACCTTTTTTTTTCTGTAAGGAAAAATTGAGGAACAGAGATATAATGTGACTTTCCAAAGATCAAATAGCTAAAAAGTTTTAGAATCTGAACTCAAACCCAAACCCAGGTTTACTGCTTCCAAGGTCAGTGGTTCTTTTTTTCTTTCTTTCTCTTTCTTTCTTTCTTTCTTTCTTTCTTTCTTTCTTTCTTTCTTTCTTTCTTTCTTTCTTTCTTTCTTTCTTTCTTTCTTTCTTTCTTTCTTTCTTTTTTGGTTGTTGTTTTGGTTTGGTTTTTGGTTTGGTTGTTTTATTTATTTATTTTTTTAAACTAATGCCTACTTCCTCTCCTGACTATATGCTCACAGCTGCCCTTTTCATGGTTCTTCTTTTCCTGTTTTCTGAATGTTCACAATAGGCAATAGAGCTGAGCTAAAATATTACAAATAGTAAGATGAAGATAGCCTATGATTTCATTGTTTTAGGGAATTTTCAGGTGAGGAAATTCCTAACAATTCACATCTTATATTGCCTTTCTAGAGTCTTTCTATACTCTAACAGAATGCTTAGAGCACTGAGAGCTTAAGTGAATTTCCTAGGGTCACACAGAAAATATGTCAGAAGTGGGATTGGAACCCAGATCTTCTGGGCTGTGAGGACAGCTCTCTATCTACTACATGATTCCTCATATTACAAATAAGTCCCATTAGCAAATATGTGATATTTTTAATCTCCTTGGGTCACAATTTCTTCATCTGTAAAATGTGGCAGGAGGACTACTGTGTCATCATGACATATTGGCTAAAGAATTGGTCTCAGAGTCAGGAAGACCTGCTGAATTCAAATCTCAGCTCTCTCTCTCTCTCTCTCTCTCTCTCTCTCTCTCTCTCTCTCTCTCTCTCTCTCTCTCTCTCACACACACACACACACACACACACACACACACACACACACACACAAAGGATATGAGATCCTAGGCAAGTCACTTAACTTCACTGTGCCTTAGTTTCTTTGTCTGTAAAATTAGGGGACTAGACTTGACTCAATTTCTCAGGTGCCTTCTAGCTCCAGATTTATGATCCTATTTCTAAGATAAACTCTAACTTCTTTTTCAGCTGTAGATCCTAGTGGTGGTGGGAGGATTAGAATCTTGATCTTCTGATGTCTCGTCCAGGGATTTTTCCACTCTGCCAAGATGCCTGATTACTTAGTTAATTTCTTTTCCATGAAATAAGAAAAGTAAAATTAATTAAATAATATGAAATATTATTTAAATAAACATGCAGACAGCCATTTCCCACTGTATTTGAAGAAAATCTTTACCATAAATAGGAGGAAACACATAGCTTTCCTAGATGAAAAAAACTTCCTCAACTGATAGAAGTATCTTCTCTGCAACGTAGGTTCTTAGAGAAATGCCTGGACCATTGAGAGGTTAAAATAATTGTTTATGGTCATGCAGTCAGTATATACCAGGGAAAGGATTTAAATCCAGGTCTTCCTTGTCCTGGAGAGCAATTTTCTAACAACTACACTATAGCTGCCTTCTTTTTATTGAAGTACTAAAATAAGATCCATAGTTAGGAAAAGGCTCCCTAAATAAGAAAAGTAAAAACAGAAAGGAAAGAGAAAACACAAGAAAATAAGAATAAAAAAAGGAAGAGAGACCGATATGTGCAGTAAACTTGACCTTTTAATTCCTTTAAAAGCCACATCGCAAATTCTGAATGACTAAAGTCCTAAGTAGATCATACTGTTATAGCATAATTACACTATGTGCATTGAGGGATTTCATGGCATAAGACAGTTTCCAGAACATCAAGCAATAACTTATTTTTATTTGGTCATTCTAATCCCTCCTCACCCTCACCAGTCCAGATGCTAGTTAACCCTTCAATTATCAGAAATAATTGCAGGGGGCAGCTAGGTGGCACAGTGGATAAAGCACCGGCCCTGGATTCAGGAGTTCCTGAGTTCAAATCTGGCCTCAGACACTTGACACTTACTGGCTGTGTGACCCTGGGCAAGTCACTTAACCCCCATTGCCCCACCAAAAAAAAAAGAAATAATTGCAAAACATGCCTTCTGTAGAAAACCTCCAAGCTCCCAGTAGGTCTAAATCTGAGCTGCTAGATTCTCATATTTGAAAAACAAGATTGCTTGGTGGGGTCAAAAAGTGACTGAAATTTCTGGCTCATATATCAATTTTGCTTAAGAGAAACTCTCTGAAAACTGAGATTTATCCTTTTGTACCCTAATCCTCTTCTTTATATGCACTTTCTCCCTCTCTCTCAGTGGCATCCCATCTCTTGACACATACTTCTCCTCCCCTTCCCTGATCAATATTAACTCTCAAGAAAAGATTTGATGAAGAGATTTTTATAATAATATACATTTTCATTGTCTCAATAGCTCTGACTGCTAGGACTCAGAAACCTCTGACCCAAGCACAACTCAGACAGAGTATAAGAAAGTTCTCAAAAAGGGTTGTTAAGAACATAGGGGTCATTTCACTTCCCACCTCTTGCTCTGGGGACAGTAATCAAATCAATGCTACTTTTCCTTATGGAAGGGTATGCCACTTGATGGCATTATGAATTGTCACATCCCTTTGATTCTTCAGACTGAAATACCCTTCCCTGGCCACCATTCCCATATGTATGTTTTCTTCCCCAATTAGAATGCAAGCTCCTTAAAGGAAGTTCCTCTGTCTCTCTGTCTCTGTCTCTGTCTCTCTGTCTCTGTCTCTCTGTCTCCCCCCCTCTCCCCTTCCCTTACTCCTTCCCTCTCTCTTTCCCTCCCTTGTATTTTTATCCTCCAAGTGCAGCACAGTGCTTGTCACAAACTACCTGCTTAATAAATACTATTTTCATTCATTCAGTTATTCATCCATCAATCCATTCATCCATTCATCTATCCATCCATTCTATCACCCACTTCCTAGGCCTTCAAGTGTATGTTGTATCTTAAGACCTTCAACAACTTACCAGCAGTTTAGAAAGATTTTCCTTCTGAATTTGTTCTGCATTGCCTGGTCTGGTTATTTCAGGTGGATGAACAATAATGCATAATATAATATTCTCCAAAGGCTATATATACACAACATGGAAACAGACGCAGAAACAGAAAAAAACAGAAAGAAAATTACCCCAATATCCATACTTCTCAGAGATGCAATGTTCTAACACACGGAGGTCTTTCCTGGATCTCTTGATCCCTGCTATCAACTCTGTTGCATAAGGCCCATTCCAGAACACCAGCCTAGAAGCCTGAGCTAGCTCTGATTTTATCAATTAGAACACCTATATTAAGAGTCTGCTATTTGCCAGGCATTATACTGGGTGCTGGGGATACCATACATGAAAATGTGAGTTCTTGCTCTCCATAAAATTACATTCTAGTGGGCAGGAAAATAGGAATACAATATGGTCACAGATTAAATATATACTAAAAAAACATAAAATATTTTTTTTTCTGAGCGTGGGGGGGTGGGGCTAAACAAGTAAGAGAATTAGGATTCATGGAGATATTGCTTCAATTGAGCCTTGGAAGAATGTCAGATTTCTAAGAGGTGGAGGCAAAAGAAAATCATTCTAGCCATAGGAGACTGTGAAAAGGTACAAAGATGGGAGAGAGTGAATGCAATTATATCAAATAGGAGGTGATTACAATGATCAAGGTAAGAAGAGGGGATGAGTGCCTGAATGAAGGTACTTATGATATAAGTAGGGAAGGTGTCAGATGCAAGAAATCCTGACAAAGTGGATGTAATAAGATTTGGCGATGCTCTCAATAAAAGGCTGAAAGTTAGGGAGAGGGGTGGGTTTACATAAAGCGCTAATGCATTCTTTTTTCAGACATGGTGAATTTGAGATACCTATGTGATATCTAACTAAATATGTCAGGAAACCAGATAGAAATGTAGAATTGGATCTTCAGAGAGAAGTGAGAGCTAGATATGTGGGTTTGGGAGTCATCTGCCTGGGGAAAATATTCACAAAATATGGTAACTGATGAAATTGACAAGAGAGAGAGAAGAGAAAAGGACCCAGTAGAGGGCCCTGGGGTAGCCCAAACATAGAGACATGGAGAGAATATAGAAGGAAGGAGGTTGTGTCAGATGCTGGAGACATCCGGAAAGATGAGTATTGAGAAAAGTCATTAGAGTTTGTCAATAAAGATTGCTGGAGACAGTTTCAGTGAAGTGAGGGAATATAAGCTAAAGTGAAAGTAGTCTTCAATTGAGTGAAAGGTGGGGAAATAGAGGCAACATTTTTTGTTTCTAGAAGTTTGGCTACATATAAAAGGTAGGATAGAAGATGAAAGCCTCAGAGTCAAAGGGCATCTGATGATAGCACCAGAGCTGCAGTCAATAACTTCCTGTCATGATCAATAGCTCTACCTTATTGAGATGACAAAAATGGCTGGTAAGGCTTCTTATTATTTTACTAAGGATTTAGTATGCTTTTGTTAAAGGAATGAAGTTCTGATGGCAGAATTTTCATGATGATATAAAGGAGCAGAGGCAGGGGTGGAAAATGTCATTAGCTTTGGGAGGGGCTTCCTGTAATCATGACCCTCAAGTAGCTCACAAGTTCATCCCTGAACACTGTTCAAAGTAGCTAGCTCTCACAATTTTAACCCTGAACATTGTTTAAAGTGAGGGACGCTCATGGCAGGAACATTTGGTTAGAAATGTTTGAAGGCAAGAGCTCTTGTTTTATTTTATCTATGCACCCCCAGCTCCTATTATAGTGCTTGTATACAGTAGATGCTTAATATATGTTGATGAATTGAGTTATGCAGAAGTGCTTGAAGTTAAAATGTAAAATGAGGGAGATGGACTCCCTCAGGGGTCCCAAGGCATCCATGGATAGATTTAAGAGGGACTGTGAATTTGAACTTTTTCTATCTTTGATAATAATATTTCAATATAATTGGTCTCCTTTGTAGTACTATATTACTCTGATCAGAGATCCATAGGTTTCACCAAACTGCCAAAAGGGTCAAAGGTTAAGGACCATTGGGCTGGATGATCTCTGTGCTCTCTCTAAGAGTCTATGAGTAAGGTGTGATATGTATGGAAAGGTCCTGTTGCTGTGAAGAGGAGAGGGAAAATAAGGACCAGTGAGACTATTGAGAGGAGAAAAGCTTGAGGGTGGCACTCATAACCTCACACAAAACACTCCCTTTCTTGACGCTGGGCATTTTCACTAGCTGACTCTTATCCATGGGAAATTCTCTTTCCTCATCTCCACCTACTATATTCCTTCAAGCCCTAGCTAACAACCTTCTAAAGGAAAGTCTTTTTCCAATCCTTCTTAATTCTAGTGCCTTCCTTCTTTTGATTATTTCCTATTTTTCTAGTATTGGTTATTGTCCTTTGTTCTCAAAGAGGACCAAATTGATATCACTATGCTGGGATAAAGGTTCAGTGGGCCTAACTGTGGCTAAGCAGAGAAATATGAACCCAAAAGACTCTACCACAGGTTGGGCAGAAATAGTGCATATGAACATTTGGAGTGGAGATTACTATAAATTTGTACATCTCATGTTTCTTTCAAGCTACTGCTAATCTTATTTTTCTAATATATAGCTAATTTTTATATAGTTGGGGTTTTTTGTGTGTTGTCTCCCCCATTAGATAGTGAGCTCCTCAAGGGTAGAGATTTTTGACTTTCTTTTTAACCCTGTTGCTCAGCTCAGTGCTTGGGCACATAGTAGGTACTTAATAAATATTTATGACTCACTGACTCATTGTGTGCCTGGGGAGGGGAAGGGAGGGATTCAGGTTTTGTAGGTAAAAGAAAAGCTGACTGGAGCAGATAACAACAACAGAACTAACCCATAACCACCGAGAAGGGGCTTCCCCTGCATTTAGATTACTATTTGGTAGAGCTATTCACAAATTAGAGCTGCCAACAATGTACTATGCTATTTTATAAGATAATAAGTTCCTCATTACTATATCCCTTTTTTTTTTCTATTTTTTTTATTTTTTTTTATTTTTTTGCAGGGCAATGAGGGTTAAGTGACTTGTCCAGGGTCACACAGCTAGTAAGTGTCAAGTGTCTGAGGCCGGATTTGAACTCAGGTACTCCTGAATCCAGGGCCGGTGCTTTACCACTGCGCCATCTAGCTGCCCCTACTATATCCCTTTTAAGCAGAGATTGTAGTGGTAAGTCAGGACAAATGTAGAAGGAGTTCATGCAACAGGTAGGAAAGTATACTGGATTATCTTTATGTTCATTATATTCTATGATTCTGTAAATTTAATCAAAAAATAAAAAGAAGGAAGAAATGAAAAAAGAAGGCTAAAGGTCTGGGCCTCTGTTGTCCCCATCACCCAACTTCCACCCCTATCTAAGTAGGGCCAGTTGGTGGAGTAGCTGTCATTAACTTGTAATGATTTGAGAGGCATTGATTGCAAAGGCCCCCTTATTCCAAAAATATTTCTCTTGTAGTTTGAATTCTATAACATTAAAGTAACTCTTTAGTGTAGCAACCTGTTATATACCAAAAAACAGACCTTTTTTTGGTTGGGCAATGTGGGTTAAGTGAGTTGCCCAGGGTCAGACAGGTAGTAAGTGTCAAGTGTCTGAGACTGAATTTGAACTCAAGTCCTTCTGAATCCTGGGCTGGTGCTTTATCCACTGTGCCATCTAACTGTCCCTATAAAAGCAAACTTTAAAAAGGACCCACTCAATGGAAGAGAATTCCATAGACAGGATAGAGGGATGGGGGCTAACAAATAGTTGGGGACTAGCCCAACCTCCTTGGTATGGTCACTCTTGGGAAATAGGCAATGTGAGATAGAGATTTGGTGAAGTAAAGGAACCACCCTTGTCCATAGAGTCATCAGTCAAAATCATCAGAGGTCATAAGAGGATCAGAGATTTAAAGTAGGAAGGGACCTTGGTAGTCATCTTATACAAATATTTCATTTTATAAATAAGAAAACTGAGATCCATCAGCTAAAGTCACTTGCCCAAGGTCACACAGGTAGTAAGTAGCAGAGGTAGATTTGAACCCAATCCTCTAACCCTAAACCCAATACTCTTCTACTGCACCATTCAGCCTTGTCCAATGTCAAAGACAGTGTCCTTGGGAGGGATTGAGAAGCTTGCTCATCTCTTTACAAATTATTGGTTTAGTGGGAAACAGATATGTAAGCAGAAGGCTTTTAGGTGCAGTTGTGAAACCCTAGCCACAGGAAGATATGCAGAATAGGTTCAAAAGGCAGAGTTTCTTTAAGTCCCAGCTCAAATTCTACCATCTCAAGGAAGCCTTTTCTCATCCTCGTAAATGCTAATGCCTTCCTTCTAAAGGGAAGCTTCTTGGGCAGCTATATGATGCAGTGGCTAGAATGCCAGTTCTGGAGTTAGGAAGATTCCTCTTCCTGAGTTCAAATCCAGCCTCACATACTTACTGTGTCTGATCCTGGGCAAGTCACTTAACGCTGTTTGCTTCAGTTTCCTCATCTGTAATATGAGCTGGAGAAGGAAATAGCAAACCATTCCTGGATCTTTTCCCAGAAAACCCCAAATGAGGTCAGAGAGAGTCTGGCATTACTGAGAAAGGACTGAACTTCCATCTCAGATTGCTTCCAATTTATCCTGTATATAGCTTATATGTACATAGTTCATTGTCTTTCCTATTAGATTGTGAGCTCCTTGAGAGCTTGGATTATTTTTGCCTTTCTTTGTATCCTCTGCACTTAGCACAGTGCTTGACAAATAGTAGGTACTTAATAAACTCTTGCTTGAAAGTAGTGTTGTATTGTGGAGATAGATCAAACAAGACAAGGCATTGCATGCAACCATCAGGTATTTCAAAAACAGGAACTACTGTTACTCTTCCCACAAGGAAGTGAGTCACTGTGTTGAAAAAGTTGTGTGCCAGCCAATAATAATGATGATGGTAGCATTTATAGAGCACTTTAAGGTTTTCAAAGTACTTTTCATGTTATCTAATTCGATCATCCCAACAACACTGAGAGATGGGTGCTCTTATTATCCCCATTTTACAGATGAGAACACCAAAACCGAGTTACTTGCCTGTGCTAGCACAGTTTTTAAGTGTCTGAAGCAGGCATGTTAGTCAGGTTTTCTTGACTCCAAGCCCCACACTCTGCCCACTGCACTGCCTAGCTGACCTGCCTCTGTTTTAGTTTTCCTCTGAAATGGCCTTACATTGCCAGGACTAGATAGACCAGGTGGTTGGTCCCTGATATTAGCAGACCATGGTTCCTACATCCCCCTGTAACCTTCAGGACCAGAGATCATAACCTGGAAGACTTAACCCTTTCAGCTCTGGAATTCCTATACTTCATCTCCCATCCCACCTTGATGATTGCCTCTCATGGACAACTGTGAGTAAGTAAACTTCCAGTATGTTTACATTCCAGCCAGCTTCTCACCATCCACCTTTAAGTACCTGAAGCAGCACAGCCCCACCTTACTACCCCTTTCCAGATCTGGAATAATAATCAATTTAATAGTACGATTATACCTGGAAAGGACACAGTTATCCCTTCCACACTGTGGGGGTTAGGGGTGCAGTGCCCCTGTGATCTGGAAAGTTCATATAAAATGTGCTAGCCTTCCCTTCATACCAGAAAAGAAGTCTGAATTATGGCAGTATTAAAAGATAAACTGTGCTGATATTACACAATACCATACATATACTTAATACATTTTTGAGTTTCTAAACTTTTTCTGTGTCATCTACTGACCTTCTTATGTTGTCTGTAGCTTCCACAAAGCTCCTCCAAAACACCCATTTCATTTCTTTAGCTGACCCATATATTGAAACTGGTATTGGGAAGGTTGCGATGTTGAAGGGATAATTATATCAACTGATTCCCCTAAGCAGTGGCTTTTCAAAGCAAAACAGCTTCTCTCGCCTTCACTACCCTAATGAGTCAATTCTATTAAAATCTAAGCTTTTTGAGGGGAGGAATTCTTCCTTCCTTCCTTCCTTCCTTCCTTCCTTCCTTCCTTCCTTCCTTCCTTCCTTCCTTCCTTCCTTCTTTCCTTCTCTCTTTCTCTCTCTGTCTCTCTCTGTGTGTCTCTCTCTCTGTCTCTCTGTTTCTCTCTCCTTCCTTCCTTCTTTCCTTTCTGTGTTTTTAAAAATAATTACTATTGCTATAGATACCAGTTTGGGGTAAGCATATTATTATTTTATTAATATTATAGTAGTAAAGGACTAACCGTGAGTATCCCTAACTTCTCATGGTCTCAGGACACATGATAGAGAAAGCAGGGAGAGAGCTTTAGCATGGCAGTTAGTGTAAGCAGGAGGAAAGCCCCCAAAGACCCATGCTGTCTGCTAGAGAGACAGCACATGGTATCAAGGATATCCAAGAGAGATCAGAAGACCTACAAGACCTATGCTATCCTAAAAGAGACAAGAGAGCCTCTAAAACTGAAGAGGCACTAATATCATCTTCCAAGGGTTTATAATCCTATTTTGAGAGAGGCAGGTCATTATCCATTGATCAAAGCTAATTGGTTAGCATCATTACATTCTATTGGTTGACATGGTTTGAAGGTCATCCACATTAAAATGACCTCTACAGATGACATCAGGAAAAAGCATGCAAAAGACCCTTACTCAGGTTGTTTAAGGCAAAGTCCATTACCTAAGTGTGGTTTGATCTCATCAGTCCTTCACTGAACTAGACAAAATTATCTGTCTCCATTTTGTTTTGTTCCCTTTGGTTTTTCCCAGATCAAGGGGAACTGGACTTTCTGGAGTTTAGGGGTGGGGGGAGAAACAGATCTCTGGGTCCCCCAAGAAATCAACTACTAATAATTTTTTTCACACATTTCTTCCTTCCTTCCTTTCTTCCTTTCTTTCTCTCTCTCTCTCTCTCTCTCTCTCTCTCTCTCTCTCTCTCTTTTTATTTCTTTCTTTCTTTCTTTCTTTCTCATACCCTTCTCCAGAGATTAGTAGTGTTTTACTTACTAAAATCCACTGGGACAGTGGAAAGAACACTATATTTGGAGTCAGAAGATCTGGGTTATAGTCCTGGCACTGACCTCTTGTTTGTCATTTATGACAAGGACATGAGGCTGACTCAATCACTATGAAACCTTAGAATTGATTGACTATGCAGTAGGGTATCCCTGGTGACAGCCACCAAATATTGGGCAACATCCCAAAGCTTGTGCAAGCACAGAGGAAATGGCATGGCCCCAGAGAGGGACTTTGCAGGACCATAGGAAATCCTATGCAAGCCAATGTCTATATAGGCCTGGACATTTAGATCATGGGAGATGATAGCTGGGCTCTAACTTGGCACAAGCAACACTGAATACAACCAAAGGAAAGGGAAATGAAAAGGGCAATTAAAATCAAATTTATCAATATACTCAGCTGGGAAAATAGGACAGTAGAGACCATGAGATAAAGGGAAGTCATTCTACCTAAGGAGGGGGGAGGGCAGAAGGCTCACATGGGGTGTGGATAGAGATGAGAACGTAGATGTAGAGTTAAGAAGACCTAATTCAAATCTTGCCTCAAATACTCACTAGTTGTGTAGTCCCAGGGCAAGTCACTTAACTACTCTATGCTTTAGTTTCCTCATCTATAAAACTGGAAAATAATGCTGTTGTTCTTCACCCTTCATACTAGAAGAGGACCAATGACATCACAATAGGATCTTGAAAGGCTCTACCACAGGTCAGGCACAGACAATCCATTTGAACATTTGGGATGGAGATGTCTTGAGATTTGTGCCTTTCTTATTTCCTGGATACTGCTTTGCTCATAGACCACAGCACCCTCTTTGATGCAGGCATGCCATGCTCAAGGTCCTGTGCCAGAGTCTACCACATCTCACAACCCATACTAAAGTACTTCAGACAGAACTTGAGAGTGTCCTTGTATCACTTCTTCTGACCTCCATTCAAGAGCTCACCTTGTGTAAATTCTCCTTCAAATAGTCTTTTAAGTAATGTATGATTGGCATTTAGGCTACCTTGGAGTTACACTTTCTGTTGTAAGTAGGGTTTGAAGGACTGCCAAGGGGAAAGTAATAGCACCTAGCTCACAGGGTTGTTGTGACAGCCAAACTAATTATCATATTAAAAGTACTTTGCAAGCTTTAAAGTGTTACATTATCACAATTATTATTAACCTCTAAGTTTCTGAACTCTGGGGAAATGCTTTAAGCCTTTTATCTTGCATAGAGTTGTGGATGTTTAAAAGAACTTTCACCTTCTTCATACCCCCAACCTGTTGTAAGAGTCTTCCTGACTTTATAGAATGTGTTAAAGATAAAGCTAAACTATTTGACTAGAACAAAGAAGATCAAAGGCAGACTCCCGAGGTTTGCAGAAGAGAAATGAGTGGCCAACAACCTGCTCCTCCCTTTTGCACAAAGAACAGTTTTGACACTAGGATGGGAGATAAGACATGAGCGACATCCATATAGATGTCCAGTGCCAGCCTACGTGGGGGCAGCAAGGACAGCATTTGGGTGTGTGTGGGAAAGACAGAATTAGCAGATGTTTAAACTTAGAACATTCAGAACATAATTGAGCTTTGTTTCTAGTCAGGATCCCAGTTTAATACATTTTCTTAATCAAAACATCCTCTCACTAAGATCCAGTTGGAGGAGATTTTGATTAAGTGGATGTAAAAATTCCTTTGGGGATGGGAGAGTGGGAGATGGGGAAAAGAGATTTCTTGACATAGTTTAGGCCAAAAGAAGTTTTTTTAAAAAAATCTACATCTGCCTAATTATTCCAAAGCATAATTTAAATTCATACACTACTTTATCACCTCTTTTCACATCTTATTTAAAACATTGTGCAGTTAAGGGATGGGAACAAGGAAGGGGAAAGAATTACTGTTGTTCTGAATACTTCTCTTCCTCTTAAAGCTCCATGTATAAAAGACCTTGAGTGAGCATAGTCAACCAGAGGTCCCCAACCAGTAGATGGGGCTCTACCAGTAGATCTTAAAGACTTACCTGGTAGATGTCCAACTGGCCACCAGTTCCTCACTCATCTCCAGCCCTGTTGTCCGCTGGGGCAGTGAGGTGATACAGTGGGTAAAGCACTCAACTTAGAATAGGGAAACTAAGTTTTAATTCCACCTCAGATATGTACTAGCAGTGTGCCCCTAAACAAATCACTTGACTGCTCTGGGCCTCAGTTTTCTTACTTGTAAAGTGGGGATAATAATAGGTTTTTACCTCCCAGACTTATTGTGTTGAGAAACTAAGAGAGTACTTATAAAGCTCTTTGTAAATCTTAAAGTGTTATACAAATGGCTATAAAGATCATTAATTCTTTTTTTTTTTTTTTTAGTGAGGCAATCAGGGTTAAGTGACTTGCCCAGGGTCATACAGCTAGTACGTGTTAAGTGTCTGAGGCCAGATTTGAACTCAGGTACTCCTGACTCCAGGGCCGGTGCTCTATCTACTGCGTCATCTAGCTGCCCCCAAGATCATTGTTTCTGCTGGAGAGGAGATAGCATCTGGCTTCGCAAGACTTTACCCAGGACGATTTCATTGATTTATGATCTCAAAGCTTTAGAGGAATGAGAAGTGTGTGCTCTTTCTTCGAAAGTAATCAGGGACTCCTTATCCTATACAGATTGTGTCTTGACAAAATGAATGGGATTCAGTACAACAGATGTGTTTATTCAGATTGTCTTTAGGGGCTCATAAGATTGTTTCATGATCAGTTTAGCAATGGTGATCCTTTACACATGCTCCCATATTTGCCAGAGTAGGGGACTATGGGCACAGAATGTTGTATGTATTCTTAGATGTAGTTAATGTGTTAGTTGGTTTTGCTGAACTGCTTATTAATTTTTCTCTCTCATTCTTTGCTATAAGGAGTGATTCTATGAATAGAAGTGGGAAGAGAAACGTATTCAGAAATGTAGATGATTTTAAAACCAAAGATGTCAATGAGAATGTGGGGAAAAAGTAAAAAAATAAAGGGAGTTGGGGTGATCTCATGGTCCAATTTGTTTACCATGTGGTCATCAGTTGTTTCTGTTCATGGCTTTGCAATTTTCTTGTAGGAGTCAATGTGGTAGAATGGAAAGAACACTACTGTCTCTGAAGCTTATTTCAGTAAGTAAGTAAGTAAGTAAGTAAGTAAGTAAGTAAGTAAGTAAGTAAGTAAGTAAGTAGGTTTGGGTTCAAATTCTAATGCTTTTATTTGAGTAACCTTGGACAACTAAACCTTCCTGGTTCCAAATTTTTTCACATGTGAAATGAGTTACTAGATGACTTCTCAGGTCCCTTATAGGCTCTTGATTTATAAGCTTAACAGTATCTTAAAATTCACAGCCCTTTATCTAAATACATAGCCCCAGTTCTACTTATGAAGCATAATATTGATAGTAGAAATATTATCAGGAAATATTAATAGCATTTATAAAGTGCTGAAAGGCTTGTAAAGCACTTTACATGTGTCCTCTCATATGGTCCTCACAACTCTGTTAGGTAGATGCTATTATTATTACTATTCCAATTTTACAGATGAGATCATTGAGGCTCAGGAAGGTTAAGTGCCTTGCTGCAGGTTATAGAAAATTCCTAATTCTTAAAATCTGTTAATTGAAATAACAGCATTGTGACTCAAAAGACTTTGGCTCTGACACTTGCAGACTACATGACTTTGATAATGTGTTGTTTAAAATCTAAATTGTGGGTTCTAATCTGCCCCCCCCACCCCAGTCTTGGAGGGAAGCTGGCTAAAATCACTGAGAAATTCAGCAAGAGTTTAGGCTTTTAAGGATTTATTAAAGCTTGGATCTATTCAGTATAGTCAGAGAGATGGAAACCTTTCCTTTCCTAGCAGCCCACGTGAAATTCTGCCACCAAGCTGATGTCTCGAATGATAAGAGGGACTCCTGTTCTCCTTCTCCCACCACATGCCTCTTCCTCACCAAAAAAGAGAGTGTCCTATGAGTCAGCATTGACTTCCTTGTTCCTCTCTCTCTCTCCCCCAAAGGGGAAGTCCTTCAAGCTGATTGGTTGAGAGTGGTCTCTTACTGATGTCAGTAGTACACCAATACGTCACTCAGGGCCAGCCAGGTCTGGTCCGGTCCCCATCCAATCATCCTTTTTTTTTTTTTTTTTTTTTTTTTTGGTGAGGCAATTGGGGTTAAGTGACTTGCCCAAGGTCACACAGCTAGTAAGCGTTAAGTATCTGAGGCCAGATTTGAACTCAGGTCCTCCTGACTCCAGGGCCGGTGTTCTATCTACCTAGCTGCCCCCTCAATCATCCTTAAGTAGGAACTTAGTTTCTCATTCTCACCCAATTCAAATAATACTAAATCAATCAGGTGGGACCCCTAAGTATCTGCCAAGTCCCATTATTTTATCACAATAATAAACATTTTTACTTACAGCTTTGGGTTCCAATTTTTATCCCTCTTTCCCTCCTTCCTCCTGAGTTGGCAAACAATCAGATATGAGTTATATGTGTATGATTATGTAAAACATTACTATATTTGTCATTTTGTACAAGAAAACTCGATTAAAAGAAAAAAATGAAAAAAGTGGAAAATAGCATGCTTTAGACCAATAATTTAACTTCTTTGAGATTGTTTCCTTCTCTGTAAAAATACATTGGTTAATAATTTGCCTCCTTTATTAGCTCTGCCATTGATCGTTGGAATCCTCAAAAGAAGGTGAGGATCAAGAAATTGACCTCTGGGGGCAGCTAGGTGGCGCAGTGGATAAAGGAGTGGATAAAGCACCTGCCCTGGATTCAGGAGAACCTGAGTTCAAGCCCCACCTCAGACACTTGACACTTACTAGCTTTGTGACCCTGAGCAAGTCACTTAACCCTCATTGCCCCGAAAAAATATTTTTTTTTCCCCTCTGGTCAAATGGACCAAGGTTGGAGAAATTACTCTCCAGGAGCATCTTAGGACCCTAGGGTTGAGGAATTTCCCCAAACATTATTGTTTCATCAAATCTTTGGGATTGTTTTAATGTATTGATCCTGGGATTACTACTGCTGCTGGACTTTGATGTCTGCTTTGGATCCAAAGTCCTGGCTTATATCGTAGACCCTGGGTTTATTAATGCTGTCATTTATAGTTTTTGTCCTTGGTTATGTCCTCAGACAAATGACTACAACCTTGTTTTGTCTTTTCATCTTAGTTCATTTCTTTATTTTCCAGTGGAGCTTTGGTCTTGCTAGCATTGAGATAGTATACTCTAAAAAGTCTCTGAAAATAAACATATATGATTTGCTTCAGTAACACAGCTGCTCTCAGTTTCTTCATGCCAATAGGTCCCTTCAAATTAGGTGAGCTAATTAGGAATTCTGTATGGTACCATGAATGGAGTCCAGGCTTTTGGAATGAGAAAACCTGGGTTCAAATTCTACTTCTGATGCTTGTTACTTGTGTGAACTTGAATGTGTGTCTGGGTCTCTTTCTCATCTGTAAATCCAATTTTATATACTAGATGACCTTTTAGGCCACCTATATGATGCTATCATATACGATTTGCTGTGTGTATTTCAGCATGTCATACAGAAGTAGAAACTTGAGAAATGCAATTCACCACCTATTTTGCCGACAATGTTCCTAATAATACAAATGAAAGGTAAAAAATGAGTGGGTTGGCCTTGATGATATAAAATTTCCATTCTAGCTCCACAATTCAATGAGTTCATAATCTCTAGCACTAGTTTTAAACCCCCAGGCAGGTGAGTTTCTGGGTCTCTAACACTGCCAGGTTTCTTTACCCAGCGGTGCTTTCTATAGAAAATGGATTGACATACTGTTAGAGGTACCTATAGGTACTGATCCATGTTCTAGGTTTCTCGAAGCATAGCTCCACTTAGTTCCTATCAGCTATTCTTGTGACATCTCTAAGGTTTCTCTCATGGAGAGTTAGGGGCTTTTGTCTCTTAGCATGACTATAAGGCAGGCAGGAACAATTAACTAGGGACACATATAGCTTATATAGAAATTACATAGTTCTGTCCAGAATTTAGAATTGTCTTAGAATTGCCTAGCAAATATATATCATAGTCTAGCATATATAGGGTACATCAAAGTCTTAGTGTTGTTTTTAGCTATTAAAGCTTAAATAATAAATTTGTTATTATTAAACTCATCACTAAATTAAATATTTAAAAGCTTAATTTTTTTTGATTCTTGAAACAGCTCAGTTTATTTAGATATGATATGATACACACACACATATATATGTGTATATGTATGTACATGTGTGTGTGTATATATATATATATTTATATATATATATTTATATATATGTAATTAATCTAAAACAGAACTAATACTTTTGGGATTCCCAATAGGGAGAGCTAGCTGGGGTTATAGTTATAGAAACCATCTTTTCCCACACTTTAGGGTACAAATGTGAAAACTGAGGCCCAAGAAGATGAGAGAGGGAAAAAATAAGTACTTATTAATCACATGTTATGTGCCAAACACTGTGCTAAGCACTTTACAAGTATGACTCTGGAAGGCTGGTCCTATTATTCCCATTTTATAGTTGAAGAAACTGAGGCAGACAGAGGTTAAGGGATTTGTCTAGGGTCTCAAAGATAGTTAAGTGTCTGAGGCAAAATTTGAACTGAGCTTTTCCTGATTCCCACTTCCTTAGAGGCCATTCAGTAAAATTTTCTCATGTTACAGGTGAAAAAAATAGCCTCTGGAGGTTGCCCATAGCAATGTGCATCAGAAGAGAGATTTGAACAAAGGTCCTATGACCAGAGCTAAAAGAACAATTGGCAAACAGCTTTCTAGCATAATCATGGAGACCATCAGTAGGCCAATTGAAATAGATTTATAGAGCAAAAAACTAGTCACTGGACTTATGGCCATTTCATATTCTGTCCCAGTCTTCTGTTCAGATTTGCCCAATGTTGTATAGGTAGTAAGCAACCAATCTGGGATTTAAACCTGGATCCTTTGATTTCAAATCTAGCATTCTCTTCATTTCCTCATGTCCCACATCTAGTTCCCCTTTGGTTCTCTTACACTATGCCTGAGGTAAGGCATGTCTTGTTTGGCCTGGTCCTGCCCAGAGTTAGAGCTAAGATTGGCACACTCAGCTGACCTAGAGTTTTCCATTGCATGTACTGAAGTTTTGCAGGGCCTGATACAATGGGTAGTCAGAGGAGGTGGAAAAGATAGGAATTTTAGAGGAAGTGAGAGAAATGGAAGTAGACAGAAGCAAAGGATGGTGTGAGCTGGGTCACAAAACTGAAACAAGACAGGTGAATACCAACCAATGTGGAGGAATCCAAATAGGACTTGGCAATATGGAATCAGAATATGTATCATCTACACAAGAATCCCAAAAAGACTCAGTGAAAGAACAATGGTTGATGTCCAGTAATTCTGAAAGTGACTTTGGATAACATCTAATGAAACTTCTTTTTAGAGATAAGTAAACAGAAGCCCAGGAGAAGATACTTCCCTAAGAACAAGTATGTGGCAGAGCCTTGATTCAAAGCCACATCTTCTGTCTAAATTTGGAAATGGATAATATTGCTGTTGTTATAAATACATTCTGATGTAACCAGCCTAGTAGAGCAAACATCTCCTTCTCTGAAATCATCATATCCTTAAATTCTACAGATAAAAAAGCTGCTGCTATGCTTCATGTATACCTGTTATCTCATTGATGTGAGCCTGCCATCAGGTGCCATGGGCTGGAGTACACACATCCCTTGTCATCTCATGTGACTCCTCTCTAGCCCAGGAAATAAAGAGAATATAAAATGTCCATCAGTCCTGTGACTTTGGTTATTTTCTCTATAAATCTATTTAAATTAGTATAATTATAGTCTCCATTTTTGGTCCTAGAACATTGTTTGCTTTATGTCCTTTTAGCTCTGATCACAGGTCCTTTGTTCAACTCTCACTTTCTGATGCACATTGCTATGGGTAAAGGTGAGTAGTAATGTCCAGAGGCCTCTTTTTCATCATAAAATGAGAGAATTAGACTGAATGGTCTCTGTGGTCCCTTCTAGCTTTAGATTTATGATTCTTTGAGTCTACAACCCTCATATTAACAAGAGTCTCTCGTTAGGTTAAAAGGAACCCAATAAGGGGCAGCTAGGTGGTGCAGTGGATAAAGCACCAGCCTTGGATTCAGGAGTACCTGAGTTCAAATCCGGCCTCAGACACTTGACTTACTAGCTGTGTGACCCTGGGCAAGTCACTTAAGCCCCATTGCCCAGCAAAAAAAAACAAAAAACAAAAACAAAAAGGAAGCCAATAATCTCTCTGTCTCTGTCTCTCTGTCTCTCTCTGTCTCTCTGTCTGTCTGTCTCTCCCTCCCTCTTTGACTCTCTCCCTCCCTCTCTCTTTCCCTCTCTCTCCCTTCTTTCTTTCTCTCTTTCCCATGATAGATAGATAGATAGATATAGATCTTAAAATAATTTTTCTCATCTTCAGTCAATATTTAAGATATGTTAATACAGAATAGCAGCTGTGGTGTATGCCTTGGGTCTGGATGACCTATCTTTGAATCCTACCTCTTATACTTGCTAGGTGTATGACCATGGTCAAGTCACCAACCTATTTGATTATTGTTCTCTTCATCTGTAGAATAAAAGTAACAATGCCTGTAAGTACCTAACTCACAAGGTTATTGTGAATACAAATTATTATAATATAAAGTAAATTCTTTGTGAACAAACAATCCATAAAGTTATGTTATTATTATTATTATTATTACCTCCTGGTAAGGAAGAAAAGTAGTTAGCACCTTTTTATAATGGCTCCACAATTCTCCTCTCCACCTCACACTATCCCTTAAGGAGGTCAGTTGCTTCCTTCAGTGAGTATATTCCTTCACCTCACCTTTACTCCTCTTCAAGTATCTCTGCCTGCCAGTAATGATAACTGAGAAGGCCTGGAACCTATCATAGCAACAGGACTGGAAGTACTCCAAGACATGTGAGAAGAAGACAGAATTAGCAGGTCACTACTTGGGTTCTTAGAAGGGCATCTGGGAAGCAGGCTTAGCCTTCCAGGCTGCTGGAAGGGGGCGGGATACTCAAGTAAAAGAAGCAGAGTCAGCCCCTGCAAAAAGGAAGATTCACCCATGTGGTCACAGTGCCCAGTCCGTGCGATCAGAAGAAATATATCCTGGCTGAGTGCCTTGTGGAAATGCCATTCTGCTCTACATGTCCTCTGAGCCCCACCATAGTGAGCTCATGCAAAACTAATTCCTCTGACTCTTTTGCACTATCCCTGGGTGTGGCAATGAGTTCCAGAGAAGTCTGGAGCTTAGATCAAATTCAGTTAATAATAACAAGGTCAGGAAGCAGCAAATGAAAAAGCTGTTTTGTTATTTTTATTTATTTAAACCCTGGCAAGATGGGTGATGGGAAAGAGAAGGTGAACTTATAAAGAGAAGTAACCAAGAAGGTTGCAATGAACAACAGGAGAAATAATTCAATAAGTTTGATGCATTCTGTCAGGGCACAGGTGGAGGGTATGCTTAGATCTGGAATGCCAGGTAGGATAAAAAGATATGAGAAGAGCCTGGGATTTGTCTGAATAAAGTGAAGAGAACCCAGAGAAAAACTTATACAAGAACAACATTTTTTTAAGTGCAGAAGAACTTATTAAAGATGTACCATGTTCCAGGCACTATGCTAAGTGCTGGAAAGAAATATCCCATTTCTATGGTTTAGAGTATTTTTTTCAATTATATGTAATGACAATTTTTAGCATTCTTTTTTAAATGGAATTTTGAGTTCCAAATTTTTCTCCCTTCTTCCCTCCTGTCCCCTCTTCATAAAACAGTAAGCAATCTGATGTAGCTGTTAATAACTCTGAAAGAATAACAACCTCTGACCAATACAATGATCACCTATGACTCCAAAGAACCAAAGATAAAATGTGTTAATCACTCACCTCTTGACATAAAGATGATGGACTCAGAGTGCAGAATGAGACGTAAAAGTTTTGGACATCGTCATTATTTGAATTTGCTTTGCTTGACTGCACCTATTTGTTATTGTAATGATCGGAATGATGCCACCTGCTGGAGAGCTACTGTAGGAAAGCTCCACCATGAGGAGAAGGCGTCTGAGGGCAAGCCATGTGGTCAAGGTACTTGGCGTCAGGAAGTGACGTTTGCTCGTGGGTACTGTCTATCAAGGCTACCAGCCAAACAACTTGAGGGGCCTCCCATTTCTGGGAGGAGGACACGAAGTAGGAAGTGGATGCTGGCAGAGGACTTTTTTCTTCTTTTGGTTCCTGACCTCGCCATGGCGGGTTGGATGATGGGGTCTCTTAGAAATATTTAGATTTTTACCTTTCTCTCTGATCCTAATGCTCTTTAATAAATACTCAAACACTTAAATACTCTTGCTAAAGATTACAATTTGTTGGTGACCACTCATTAGATTTTAGATAGTATAGCTAGAATTTTACCCTCTTACATTATAAGGGATTTGTTTTTATTTTTTTTCATAGTGGGGGACTGAAAGGGAGAAAAAAATTAATTTCTGCTAATTGATGAAAAGACATTTAAAGTAAGTGGGTTTGAATGCTCAGATCTTTTACTTACTACTTGTTTAGATGTATGCCTAGAAAGGTGTACTAGGTGTGTCAACATACCCTGCCAAGGAACATTCCCTGAGGTGAGAAAGGGGAAGGAGAACAAGAAAGGAAGGGGTGAACCAATGGCAAGATATGTGAAGCCGGTTATACCAGCATACCCTTCTAGGCAAGCAAAGTTATGCAATGCTGTTCCTTTGGGCACATTCCATCCCTTCCCCCATTTAAGATGATGTTTCTTCATCTTAAAATGAGATCCTTTCAGAGAAGTGCTAGACTAGAAATGCATTTTGAATTCTGTGTTTTCAGACATGCACAATATACTGATTCATTTTACTGGACCGTACTTATTTGAAATAGGAGGGACTTCTATTGGGATTTAATGGGAGGCAATATCTAGCAAGAATTGAGAGGGAGGGATGGTATGAAATACTTGGCTGAAGAAGACCATTAACTACTCCCTCCCTCTGTCCCTTACCCTTGAGTGCATGGATCTACAGATTCCTAGCTTTCTTCTTAATGTGTGCTTTTCTATTTAGTTACTGAGATTTGCCCTAAGAGGAGAGGAGTTTCTGGAACATGCTACTGTGAAAGCAACGGGATAGGAAATTCCTGAGGTCATCATCTCAGAGGAGCTTTCTTGTTTTCTTGCTATCAAGCCCCTTCCTACCAGAATGCCTTTGGCTTATTTTGTGTCTAGGTATGAGTCCAGATCAATTTGATATTTTCTTTGCTTTGGGAGAGATACAATGATACCTATGAGTGAAGTCTCAATTTATTGGACCCAAGCCACCCCCACTCCCCGGGATGAAAACCAGAGATTAAAAAGGAATATCCTTTTCTCTCTTTGTATCCTTGGATAACCATAGTCTTGTCTGGTTTTAATGCCCTTCAAAGACACCCCAAACAACATCTTAAAGCAACTGATTTCTTTTGAGAACAAATGAAAAATACTGAAAGCAAACAGACTTTCAAAGAAATGAGGAATTGGGTATAGTTTCAGTGTGGGAACAACATTAAGGGAAGTGATGAGAAGGCAGGAGTTAGTTTTACCATTTCTCTTCTTAGCTCCAGGGATAGCCACTACCATTCTGTATTGGTTCCTGCCGGCCCTGATGTTTTAGCTATAGTATTTCCCAAGTATCTTGTTTCCTGGTTGTTGTCTGTAACAGCAATGGTAGCAGTAACACTGAACACCCACCCAATGCCCACCAACCTTCTCTATGCTCTCAGGCACTTTTATTCTTCCTCTGGCAAGGAGAAGGAAACACTGTCTCTTTTAGGGAGTCAAAATTGCCAGTCCTTGGATCAAAACATACTGGGATTTGTTTTTGTTCTGTTCACAGACATCCATCCCAATTCCTTGAAAAAGATTTTCATACTAATAGATAAGACAAAGAGAAAAAGAAAAAGAAAAGAAAAAAGGGAAGAAGAAGGGAAGAAGGAAAGAAAGGAGAGAAGGAAGGAAGGGAGAAAGAAAGCATGTAGGATAGAAACCCCATGAGAGCAGAGACTCATTTTCATCATTGTCTTTGTCCCTTAAGCACCAAGTTCTGTATCTCAAATGTATTGCTAATCAATAAGCATTTATTAATCACCTACTATATACAAGGTTTATGCTAAATGAAAGGAAAGGTAAAAGTCAGTGCCTTTAAGTAGCTCATGGTCTCTTGAGAGAGCTCGCTTAGTTTTTGGTTGGATTGAATTTAATTAGATATGAGACTGGTGAGGATTGTTCTCACTTAAATTTGTGAAGTAGGCAAAGTATATGTTTGGTGTCTCGAACATCTTTTGATTCCATTCCTTTCCCTTTTGTATGTCTTCCCCTTGGAGAACCTGAGATGATAGAACTTTAGGATGTTGAGCTTGATGAGACCCTAGAGATAAATTATTCAATCTAACTCTTTCATTTTACAAATGAAACTGTAACTACACCTGTCATCCAGTCAAAGGTCATAAAAAAAAAAATCAAGGTATTTAATGAGGAATGATTGAAGGAACTGCAACTATGTAGCCTGGAAAAGAGAAGGTAGAAAGGGGAAAACATCAAGCAATTGAAGGGTTATTTTGCTGAACCCCCGAGGGCAGATCTAGAAGAAATAGGTAGAAGAATCTAGAAGAAAGAGGACAAATAAACAAATTTAGGCTAGTTGTATGAAAAAAAAAAAAAACTTCCCCAAAATTAGATCTATCCAAAGGTGCAATGGGCTCTCTCAGAGAGTGATGGTGTCTCCCTCTTTAGAAGTCTTCATACTTCTCTGGTATATAAGAGAGGGGAGGCTTCATTAGATCTGGGCTGTACTGGAAGGGACTGAAGTCCCTTCCAACGCTGATACTCTTTGATTCTCTTACGGTTCTAAAGCATAGTCCTGTAAAATCCAAGAGTTAATGCTTTTTATCAGCATAAGTAGCAAATTTCTGGCCTTACTACAAAGGCCAGCATCAGTATTTCCAGGCTCCTCCTTCTTTGCTGGTCTTTTACTTAGCTCAGGCTGATACGCATCTATAAATCCTCCAGAGACACAAACACCAGAAATGACAAAATCACTGCTTGTACCAAGTTCCTTAACTAAAGCCCCTGAAGGCCTTGGGAAATGATTCAAAATGCCTGGAAGGAAGTTTAAGGGGGAAAAAAAGAGCAACTCATTTAAGAAAAGAACAAAAAATAATAAAGCAGTAGCTAAAATAACATCGGGAGGGCAGTACATCAATAAACTCTCTTTAGAGAAAAACATCCACAGGGACACCTGGCAAGTGTCTAAAGTAGAAACAGGGCATCATTGCTTGCCTTAAAGATAGGCAGTGCTGGTTGGGGCCTAAATGGTGAGATTTGAAAGATGCCAAAAGACTTCCTGCCCCCCGTATATCTCCCCTACTTAAGAACTTTAGCCTGAAATTCTACCATTAAATACTCATTCCTTTGGTTGTAGCATTGTTGTCTACCTGGATTCTTTTTTAAAAAAGACAGATACCCTCAGCAAATCTAATCTCTAAAAGTGTTAATATCTTAATGAAGATTAATTTTCCAGGAGCAATCTGCAAGGATCCCAATAAGTGGGAGAGCCTCGGACTTTGAGGACATGGGTACAAAGTCCTGGCTAAGGTTACTATCTGAGTAGCCTTAGGCGAATCGTGAACCCTCTCAGACTCTCAGTTTCCTCATCTGGAAAATGGGGATGAAGATATGTGAACTGCATACCTCACAGGATTATTAGAAGATAAGTATTTCTACAGTTTTATAGGTTTTGTGTACATGCTTAACCTTTGCTCTAAACACATTATTGAGGGAAGGACATATCTTTGTTTCTTTCTCAGAGCTTAGCAAAGTGCTTTGAATATAGAACATGCTTAGGACATGTTTAATGAAATTGATTAGAAATAATAAAAGTTTGGGGTATGTATGGCAGCATCTAAGACAAGTTCAACCTAAGGCAGGGGCAAACAGCCTTTATTGGACCTCTGGGCATCAGGGGCTGATATTAGTAGGGCAGGGGTGGGAAAGAGGTAATATTTCTCTGGTGACAGGAAGATCTCTTGCAACAGGAGTGACAAAGAAAGGAAGGTGAGGTGGAAGCCTAGTCCTGGAATTCCTATTGATGATTCACAGTTGTTTGAGGATATAGGCTATGACTCAGCCAAAAATCATTAGCTTTCCCAAGAAGGAATATAGATCCTAATGAGAGGAATCTGTTCAGCCTGGGTTCTCCCATGTGATTCTTTGATGGTAGGATCCAAACACCATAGGGTAGGATAACCAGAAGGAAACTGGCTGCTAGACAATAGCTCTTCTCTTCATACTATGAAGGATAGTCTTTGTTTCCTGAAAATGGGAAAGGGCCGCAGCTAGGAAATGGTCATTCTGTCATGTGATTGGGAGAAGGGAGGTCACATGGTGGTAGTTTTCCCTGTCCAAGATGGTGCCATGTCTCTTGGCAGATGAACAACCAAGAATCAGAAAGAGTTTAAGTTTAGTTCAAAGAATTTAAAGCTAGTCTGCAGCTTCCTAGTAATCTATTCATTTTTATACCCTGAGATTCCTTGGACTTTTTCTATATATGGCTTAATTGTTCCCTTCGGAATCAATCCTTATTTTGAATCTTATTTAGACTTGAGGGAGTATAGCCCTGAAGAAGTCAGGAAATCTTAACATAGTGGCAGTAATTTATAGGAAGGAATATTAGCATGTAGGGCTTACAGATGGGCTTCAAGGTTTTAAATTATTCATGCGATTATTAATCTAGTAGAGAAGTAAAGAAGTTTAGAGATAGAATTTTCTTCTGCAGCACAGGCAAAGGTGAAGTTCTTTCTCAAGGGAAGCTATGGGTTTTCCAATGGGAGTCTTGGGCTTGAATCAATTCAATCTAATTCAACAGCAATAACAAAACACTTATTTTTCACCTATTATATATCATGTACTGCATTAGGTACTGGGAGTACAAAGACAAAAACAATAAGAAAAAGGAGCTTTTGTTTTTACAATTAATAAATACACAGATAAATAATTTGAGAGAGAGAAGCAACTAAGTAGGAAAATTTAACAATAAGCTCTTGTAAATTGGCTCAAGATGGGCAGTCAGTTAGTCCACCAGTATGTGCTAGACTGTCAGTTTGTGCTAGATTTTATGGTGACTGCTGGCATAACAAAGAAAGGAAAATGTTGTCCCTGCTCTCAAGGAGCTCACAGTCTGAAGGGCAGACAACATTCAAACAACTATTTACAAATAAGCTACATACAGGATAAATTGTAAATAATCAACAGAAAGAAGATACTAGAATTAAGATGGATGAAGAAAGGATCCATGGAGGTAAAATTTCAGCTGGGACTTGAAGGAAGTCAGGAAAGCCAGAAGTCAGAGGAAGATCATTCCAGGCAAGGAAATGTGAAAATTTACAGAGTTGGGAGATAGAGTGTCTTGTGCAAGGAACAGCTAGAAGGCCAGTGTTGCTGGATTGGAGATTGTGCAGGTTTAGAGCATAAAAAGAAGCCTAGACATGTATATTGTTTGTGTGGGGAGGGGACAGATTTTGAAAAGTTTTGAATGGCAAACAGATTATGGAGGGGTGGGGCATAAGGTGTAAAAAAGACTGGAAATGAGGGAGAAACAGGTTATGAAAAGATCTAAAAGAAAGGATTTTCTATTTGATTTGGAGGTAATAAGAAGCCACTCGAGGTTTTTTTGTTTGTTTGTTTCTTTGTTTTAAGCAGAGAGGTGATATGAACAGACTTGCATTTTAAGAAGATGGCTTTAGCAGATGAATAGAGGATAGAATGTAATGGGGAGAGACTTGTGTTAGGGAGAACAAAGAACAGGCTATTGCAGCAGTCTGCTCATGCAATGAATAGGGCCCACACCAGTGTGTTGGCTATGTCAGAGGAGTAAAAAAAAAATATGTGAGAGAGATATTATGAAAGTAAAATGATTGGTAACAGACTGAATATGGAGTATGGGATAGAGTATAGAGTCAAGGATGACACCTAGGTTTTGAACCTGAGAGACTGGGAGGTTAGTGATTCCCTTAACAGTTGTAGGGACATTTGGAAGCCTGCGGGGAAAGATAATGCATTCAACTTTGGACATGTTGAGTTTAAGATGTCTGTAGGAGATGGAGTTCAAGATGTCTAATAGAGTGTTGGAGATGTTAGACTGGAGATCAGCAGAAAGCTTAGGGCTAAGTAAATGAATTTTAGAAGCAACAGACCAGAGATGATAATTGAATCCAGGGGAGCTGATGAGATCTCCAAGGGATGTAGTATAGAGAGAAAAGAGAAGACGGTGCAGGACAGTTCTGTGGGACACCCATTGTTAGAGGGAGTGACTTGAATGAAGATATATCAAAGGAGACTGAAAAACAATCACCTAAATAGGATCCTGGTCTTGCTGCTTACTACCAGCTGCATGCCTACAATGTACTTACTGCTGTAGGAAGTGGGAGAGTCAACTAGTTAAGGAGGTGTAAGAAGAAATCTTAGCAACAGTGTGGGCTCAGTTGAGGTTCTGTAACATAAATTATTCATGGACCCAGTAAACATGGTTCCTACGTGAGGTCAGTGAGCCTCAGTCTCTTAGAATAACACAAAGTGTTTTCCTTGGTAGGTAGGGTAAGTTCATCTCCCTGATCTGGAAGATGAGGAAGGTGAGGGTCAAAGCATTGAAGTGAAACCAATGGTCCAATGGCAAAAATGGGGCAAAGCAAGGATTACAACTAAGGTTCTTTGATTGCAAGACCAGAGTTCCATCCATAGACAAAAAATCCCTTCTTTGTAGTAGTCCCAGGGAAGTTCTGCCTTGAATATCTAAGAACAAGAGCTACAATTACAAAACCAAAGAATGATAATTCCCCCGTGTCTCACCTTCACTCCCACCCCATTAAAAGACCTGAGTTGATCCAAGCACAGGTATGGATACTCTTGCTTCTAGAAATTAAGTAGAGAGGGCCTGACAGTAGTTCCTTTCCAGAATGGACCAAAATTGGGCTAGCATTAGGGAAAGACTCCCTCAGCCAGATGACTAAAGGACAAGGAGCAAGATCTATTTCCATAATTTTAGATTTTTTATCTGGACATTAAAATCTTAAACACATGCTTGGATCAAGTTTCAGAATTTATCTGGAAGTGTGTGTTGCTCTCTGACAAGACCACCCTGAAGTATTAATTTTTTTTCTTTAGGACAGCCCTCTCCATTCCCCCTTTCCTAAGCTTTCAGGGATCTTGTGCTTCCCAGCTTTCCTCAATGAGGCTCAATTCTAGGGACTACTTGTAACTCTTTTTCTTCCCTCTATCGTTCATTCTACCCCATTACACAGAAATCTTTCCAAGAAGATAGCTAATTAATCCAGCAAATCAATCCGTGCTCATTTGAATTTCTAAACATGTGAATTCCATAAGGGAAGGAGTTGGCCCATATGCTATAGTGTTATTCATTATACTATGGGATTGGGATGGAACCCATGATTTCTTTGGTATAGGGAATTCCTGTGTGAGGAAACTCCTTCAAACAATGCAGGTTGGGACTTTCTCTGCAAGCTGAGAGTTACCTAGAACACTGCACCAGGGTTACATGGTCAGGACAGGAAGCTAGGTAGTGCAGTAGATAGAGTTCTAGGCCTGGAGTCAAGAGGACTCATCTTCGAGAGTTCAAATCTTGCCTCAGACACTTACTAGCTGCATGACCCTAGGCAAGTCACTTAACCCTGTTTGTCTCAGTTTCCTCATCTGTTAAGTTATCTGGAAAATGAAATGGCATACCACTCCAGTATCTTTTCCAAGAGCACCCCAAAAGGGGTCACAAACAGTGGGACATGACTGAAATGACTGAATGACAACACAGGGTCAGGATTTTTCAAAGGCAAGACCAAACCCAAGTCTTCCTGGTTTCCTGGACAGACCTCTATCCACTATTCAACTTGTCCTTTCATATTTTAGGAGACCTGTGAAAAAGGGATCTGGATGCACTTGAGAATCAGAGCACCCAATCAGGCAGTCAGTCCTAACCACTTCTACCCTAGGCCTCAGTTTCTTCACTAATAAAGTATGCAGATTGGACTAAATTAGAGGGCTCTCAAGATGGTATATGTAGACCCCCCCAGGGGGTAGGAGAAACTTTCTTCTAAAGGTACTCACAAGGCTTTAATTCTCCTCCTAATAATTTTTTTTTTAATTTTACATCTATATGCTAGGTCTACTCTCAATTTTTTTTTCCTTTCATATTCAGTAGGGGGAAGGGAAGATTTATTGAGAACTAAATTGAATGAAAAAAAGTTGGAAACTCTTAGATTAGATGATTTCAAAGTTTTCTCCTGCTCTACCATCCTGAGAGCCTGTGATCCTGTCAGTAGGTCCCCGGTGTCCTAAACAGAATGACAATTTCAGGAAAATGTATCCTGATCTTGACCAGAAAAAAAAAGGTGATAGGACAGACACTTCTTGAATCTCTGTGTCTCCAAGTTCAGCACTCTATCTAGCTGGTACCACCTAAATGCCTCTTGCTTTTGCCATCTTCTGTCAAACAAAACAAGTTTAAATGTTCCTCAAGATGGAAGAGAAAAAATGGGTGGAATTTGCAAAAAGCCAACAGGCATTTATTAAATACCTACTGTGTGTTAAGGGTTGTGCTAGGGATGCAAAGAAAAAAAAAACAGAGAGGGAGAGGGAGACCTTGCTTTCAACGAGTCAATATTCTCCTAGGGTAAAAAACTATGGCTGTGATTAGCAAGGGAAAATTTAGGCAGCTGTTCAGGCCCAGACACTACTGGGAGAACCTAGCAAAATGGTAACCTGGACTTGGGCACCCACAGCTCAACTTGCAATTCTCCATCTCACTTTTCCCTCAGCTGTCATCAACCTCTGTAGCTACTGCTGCTGCTGCTCCCACCATTGCACCAATAGGTCCTTTGTTTTCTGGGTATACACCACACTTCTATTAGGACATGACTCATTCTAAATGTTATAATTACAATTTCTACTACTGCTACTATGAATGACTTATATTTTCCTTTGCTCCTATTATCCTATAGTGCTTTAAGGTTTAGGAAAGCACCTTTCCCATAATATTTTGTCCAGCCAAACTGGGTGTCTTGTTGATTTCCAAGCTTGACATTAATAGCTGACATTTATATATTACTTTTAAATTTGCAAATAGCTTTACATAAATGCATGATGAATGGACAAACAACACATGTATTAAGTACTTACTGTATGCAAGCACCATGCTTAGCTGGTGATACAAATAGAAAAATAAGACTGTCCCTTAATATAAATTAGAATATAAATTCTAATAGAGACAACACATATGGAAGATTTCAACAACTACATGTCAGGTGGAAAAAGCCCATGGTCCTTAGGGAACAGCTGCAAAGCCAATGGTAATGTTTTCTTTTTAATACTACTTTCAGTGATTAATGTAATTTCAGCTTCTGTTGTTAAACCATTTGATAGTGTCAAAGAATTTGATGGCAAGGACTTCTTTGGTGGTTGGGGGGAGGTGTCTTTAGCAGATGTAGCTATAGCATGTATAGAAGCAGTTGCAAAACTACATCTTCACAGGGGTTACTTCCCAGGTCGATGACTTTGGGCACTGAGCCGGTAATAAGTATTCCTTTAGTACCCTCTATGTCCAGGCACTAAGCTAAGCACCTTAAAATTCTTACCTTATTTGACCCTCTCAATGACCCTGAGAGGTAGGTTTTATTATTATCCCCATTTTATAGTTAAGGAAACAAAGATAGACAGAGGTGATGTGACTTGCACAGAGTCACAGAGCAAGTGTATGAATTTGGATTTTAATTCTGGTCTTCCTGTCTCCAGAGCCAGTGCTGTTTGCATTTTGTAATCTAGCTGCTTCGAGGCACTAGAATAGAGGCATTGCTACTCCTAAGGTTCTTGGCTCCAGGGTGTTGGGTTGTTTCCATTAGAGTCTGAGGAGAGATACATGGTGGTCAAGGTGGTGGTTTCACTGTCTGGCACAGACTGCCTCCTGTCTTTCCCCCAGGGCTCTTTGCTACTTTATTATATCTCATTTGATCCTCACAAACAACTCAGTGAAATAGGAGTACACTATTCCCATTTTTATAATTTAAATTGCTTTATCACCATTTTACAGAGATTCATAGAGCTTAATTAACTTGCTTAGCATCACACAACCAGTAAGCGTCAGAAGGTATTTATGGTTACAGTGCTACTTGAATCTATCCATTATGTAACAAAACAAAAACAAAAACAAACTAAAAACCACTGACATTTACATGGTACTTTAAAAAAAATTGTGACATGTTTTATTTGTGTTACTTTATTTGTTTCTTATAACAACCCTGAAATAAAAAGCATAAATGTAATTATTCCCATTTTTTCTTTAACAATTAAAAAAAATGGTTACATTTGAGTCCCAAGCTATTTCCCTCCTTTGCTCCCTCCCAACCTCATATGAGAGGTCAACATTTGATACAGACATATATGCGAAACTATGAAGTATATAGTTCTAGATATCAGTTCTTAATCTGAAGGCAAATGAATAGCTTCCTTCATACGTCCTTTGTAGTTGATGTGAATATTTGTATAACTCAAAATAGCTTAGTCATTCACATTTACTCTTTGAATGATATTGCTGTTACTGTATACAATGTTCTCTTGGTTCTGTTCATTTCACTCTTAATTATTTCATGAAAGTTTTTAAATGTTTTCCTAAAATCAAGCTTCTCATCATTTCTTAGAGCAAAACAGTATTCCATCACCATTACATACCACAACTTATTCAGTCATTTCCCAATTGATGGGAATTCTCAATTTCAAAGCTTTTACTACCACAAAGAGAACTGCTATAAATATTTTAGAACATACAGGTTCTTTTCCTGTTTCCCTGATCACCTTGGCATTGCTATGTCAAGGGGTATACACAGTTGTATAAGTCTTTGGGCATAATTGCAGATTGCTCTCCAAAAATCATTCCCATGTTGCAGAAAAAACAGCAACCTATTATTCTGTGGTAAATAGTAATGATAATTGGCAACAACAACAATGATAGCTTGCATTTGTATAGGGCTTTAAGGTATGCAAAGAACTTTGGAAATATCTCATTTTATTCTTACAACACTGCTGGGAAAGTAGGTGCTTATATTATCTTGATTTTTACAGATGACAAAATTGTGGCAGACAGGTTAAATGACTTGCACAAGAACATACAGCAGTGTCTGAAGCTTAATTTTAATTCAAGTCTTACTGACTCCAAGTTCAGCATGCCATCCACTCAGGCCCCTAACTGAAATTAAATTAAACTTAATTCTACAAATATTTATCAACAGTGAGGGTAGAGTGGGCCTTTAGTGTAGGAGGAAGAGAACTGGTAGGAACAGGACTTTCTTAAGGTAGATTAAACTAAACTGAAGATATAATATACTGTGTTCATAGAGGAAGAGTAAAAAAAATCCAAGTTTTAGGGGGGGAAACCCATATAATAGGGAATAATGGAGAGACTTTAAATGTGAAGGGATTAAACAATCCAACAAAATGAAAAAAAAAGTGACAGATTGAATAAGAAAACATCCCCCACACACACACACAATTTGTTGCTTATAAGAAACACATCTAAAAAACAAATACAAAATATAAATTAACATATGTGATAAATGATATGTATTATATATAAAATTAAAGAAACAATAAGCTAATATAAATGAGATGAAAAAGTTACTATGCATTAAGTGAATCCTGAAAAAGTAGGTGTTGCAATCACACTATTAGACAAAGCAGAAAACATTCACAACACTAAAAAAAAAAGGATATTTGAGAAAACTGCATTATTTTGAAAAGAACAATAGGCAACAAAATAACATTTATATTAAACTTATATACATTAAGTGCTTTAGTATCTAAATTCATAAAGGAAAAATTAACTGGCCCATAAAAAGATATAAACAATACAATGGTAATGAGAGATTTTAGTCACTTTCTCAGTTTTGGATTAGTGTAACAGAAGAATGAACAAAAGAGAAAACAAAACTAAACAAATTTCTGGTCAAACTACAGTTAAAACACATGGCATCGTATAAATTGTACTACTAAAGAATATACAGATTCCTATCACTACATGGAACTTTTACAAAAATTGATCATGTATTTAAGGTCATAGATATTCCAAACAAATGTAAACAGGTTGAAATAGTGAACATATCCTTTACTAACTATAATACACAAATAGGAATCCGTTCGTTCAAGGACCAAAAACAAGAGACACAGACCAGAAGGAGACTTAGCAATGAAATTCTAAATAATAAATTGGTTAAAAAACAAATCATAGAAACAATAATTGTATGAAAAAAGGTAATGATAAAATAATATATTAGCATTTCTCGCATGCACATAAATCAGTCCTCAGGGGAAAAATAGTATCCCTAAAAACATACACTGACAAGATAGAAAAAAGAAATAATTAATTAATTGAACATGTTTTTTTTTTAATTAGAAAGCCAACAAAGAAACAAAATTACAGTAAGCACAAAAGAGATGTTAATAATTAGAAAACAAATAGATCAATGGAGTCCAAAAGAAATTTATAAAAATCCTAAAACTAGAAGTTGTTTCCTTGAAAGCATGTTTTTTAAAAAGCATGAATAAAATCCATAAACCTTTAACCAAGCTGATTAAAAAGATGAGGGAAGAAGATAAAATCAACAAACTAGCAAATGAATTGATTGAAATCACACCAAAACAAAATGAAATTAAAAAGAATTATCAGAACTTATTATCCATAGTTATATGCTACCAAAATGGAGAACACAAAAGAAATAGAGGAACACCTTCAATAATTTAAACCTCCCAAACTAACAGAATACCAAATAGAGATATTAAATAATTCAGTATTAGAAAAGGAAATAGAAATGTCTGTAAAGGAAAAATCCAAGAAAAGAAACCCCTGGACTAGATGGATTTATAGGAGAAGTGTATTAAACTTTTTAAAAACAATGGTACTGATATTATACAAACTGTCAAAAATTGAGAAATAAAATTACCAGATTTCTTTTATAAGACAAATATTGTCCTAATACCTAAACCAGGGAAAGAAAAAAAAACAGAGAGGAGCTATAGAGCAAGATAAATAATGAATATTGATTTTTTAAAAATTAAACAAAATTCTATCAAAAACTCTACAGTGATTGATCCTAGAAATCATTCTTCATAACCAATTTGGATTTATCCCAGGGAAACAAGGATGGCTCAACATTGGGAAAATAATCAACATAATTAATCATATTAAAACCAAACTCATTGAACACCACATTTATCATGATAGATATGGGAAAAGCCTTTGATAAAGTACATTACTCATTTATGCTAAAAAAAAAACCCAGCAAGAACAAAAACTATAAAGTAGTCATAGAAGAACCCTTTTTAATATAAAAACTATTATCTAAAATCAAAGTAAATGTAAGGGAAATGGCAATACTGCCAAAGTTAATTTATACTCATTATTTATCAATTAAATTATCAAAAATATACTTTATAGAACATGATAAAAATAATAACAAAATTCATTTTAAAAAAATTAAAGATTGAGAACATTAGGATAATTACTATTCATCCTTCTTTTTCTTAATGAACCAATGGCATCATGGCCAAGTGAGGCAAAGTTGCACAAATTGTTAGCTTCACTGTCTTCCAAAGTCATTGAAGTTTGGTAGTAAGACAAAAGTTAGGACAACTGGTAATGGCCCAGGATGTAGTGGATGCCCTTGGGATCTTCAGTGTCTGACCAAACACTCCAAAGCACCTGTTTTAGTTGCCCTCATGGTTGTTGGAAGAAATTGTTCTCATCCTTCCATTACATTGAAGGAAGTCTTCAATTGCTTGTGGTGGACATCTCCCTAACTCACCAATGATTTTGAGGGCTGCCAATTGCCCTCAACCTGATAAAGCCTTTCTGCTAAGATGGTTTTATGGGGGTGTGGTCCCTGAACATGCTACAGCTTCTTAGAATCAAAGCTGAGAGTTGGATAACAGGTAGACATCCAAGGTGGATAAGCAGCCCTTAAAAGGACTCACCAAGCTCTCACACAAGAAGTGCTAATTCTCCCTGAACACCTCATACACCCTATTGGGGAAATAGTGAAAAGAGAGAATAGTACTTCGAGAACTCAAACTATAAAGCAACAGTCATTAAAATCATCTGATATTGATTAAAAATAAGGAGGTAAATCAAAAGAACAATGTGGACAGGGGAGAATCAGAAATAAAGGACCCCAAAAACCTAGTGTTTGAAAAATCAAAAAATATAAATTACTTGGTTCTTTGGGCTTTTTTTCTTTTTTTTTCTTTTTCCTTTTTTTTTTTTTTTTTTGCTGGGCAATGAGGATTAAGTGACTTGCCCAGGGTCACACAGCTAGTAAGTATTAAGAGTCTGAGGCCAGATTTGAACTCAGGTCCTCCTGAATCCAGGGCTGGTGCTCTATCCACTGCACCACCTAGCTGCCCCCCAAAATATAAATTACTTGGGAAAGAACTCCCCATTTATTAAAAAAAACTACTGGAAAAACTGGAAAGTAGTCTGGCAGAAATTAGGTTTTAATCAACATTTTATACCATATTTCACAATGTATATTTACAATGGTGCCAATGGATAGAGTGCCGGGCCTGGAGTCAGAAAGACCTGAGTCTAAATCTGGCCTCACACATTTACTAACTATGTGATCCTGGGCAGGTCACTTCATTTCCATGTGCTTCAGTTTCCTCAACAGTGAAATGGGGATCATAATACAACCTACCTCACAAGGTTTTCATTAGATAAAATGAGACAATATTTATAAATCACGTAGCAAATCATTATGTGGTGCATAGTAGGTGCTTAATAAATGCTTATTGCCTTCACTTTCCATTCTAAATAGATGTATAACCTTGATATTAAAGATCCTACTAAAAAAAAAAACATTAGAAGGCCATCAGATCATATCGCTCTTAGAGTTATAAGTAGGAGGTATATTCTTACTCTTATTCCTTTTTTTTCTTTTTTTGTAGGTCAATGAGGGTTAAGTGACTTGCCCAGGGTCACAGAGCTAGTAAGTGTCAAGTGTCTGAGATCAGATTTGAACTCAGGTCATCCTGAATCCAGGGCCGGTGCTCTATCCACCACGGCACCTAGCTGCCACCTAGGAGATATATTCTTAACCAAAGAAAGGATAGCGATAAACACAAAAGATAAAATAAATAACTTTGATTACTAGAAATCGACATGCTTTTGCACAAAGTCAATGCACTGAGGTAAGAAGGGAAGTCTTCAAAAGGAGGAACTGTGGGAGCTAAAATTGTCCAACCTACAATGAGACTGAGGCAGAACTCTGAGCCAATAGCACTTTATTAAAAGGTTCATGGTCCCCTATAATGAAGTGGACCTCAGATCTTCCTCACAATCTGAGATGTCCCATTTTCCAAAACCCTGTTTTTATAAGTTTGATACCCAAATATGCAAAAGAGGCATGGTGAAATATAGAATATCATTAGTTGATAGACCTTGCTCTTGAGGGCCAAAAATGACATATCAGCTAGAAATCATATATCATCATGGGGAGGGTCTTAGGTTGGGTAAAGCATGGGGTCATCTTCTCTAACTAAGTGGTAATAAGATGGTCACCTGTTCATGTTGGACAAGAGAGAATGGTCCAGAGGTACAAAAATAAATTGGAGGACTTTCCAAAATATCAAGGCATCCCACACATGCTGGGTTTGGACAGGGAAACTGAGCAAAACAGCATGGAGTTATATTTGTCAGCATTCTTATGGTTGCACAAGTGAGTCTCAAAACTAGGCAAACAAATAGTGAACATTACACTAAAGTTTGAGGCCCACAATAAGAATCTATCTATGTAATTATCCCTACATGTTTTACGTAAAACATCAAACAAAATAATACTGACTGGAATTGAGTAGGTGTCCCAATGAATCATTTCTCAAAGAGCCTCCCTCCCACAATTTGGATAACCCTGATAAGGGTTGATATTAAAGATTTACAAATGATTAATAGATGTGTATATCCATGTATGTATTATGTGTGACGTGCATATGTGTATATATGTGAATACCTATTCTTATATATCTATATTATACATGTATATATGTATTGTGTGTGTGTGTGTGTGTGTGTGTGTGTGTGTGTGTGTGTTATACACATCCATATATACTTATGTGGGCCCAAATCCTACCTTTCTTGTTTGCTAATCTTTGTGGTCTTGGTCAAGCTGCTTAACTTCCCTAGGCCTCAGTGTGTCTTCATTTACAAAAGAAAAGAAATGGATTTTATGACCTTTAAGGTCCCTTCCAATTTAAAATCCAATAGTATAGCTATTTCCCAGCTTGTTCTCACTCCCTCTTCCTGTTCTAATGCTTCTACTTTTTACCTCAGCCAAGAGAACAGGAGAATCTTTGTTTTAGCCTTAAATTCATGAAAAAAGGAGGGTTTTATAGGCTCTAGGGCTTTAGAAGGGGAATGAACCTTACAAGTCATCTAGTAGAAAATTCTTATTTAAAAGATGAAATCAGCTTAGGTTTTGTTTTTGTTTTGTTTATTTCTCCTGCCCTCCTCTTCCCTCCTGGACCTTCCCTGAGATAATTGATTTGTTTAAGGTCACATAATTAATAAATAGAGAGCAAGGGTTTGAACTTAGTTCAAATGACTCCAGAGCCAGTCTTCTTTCTATCACATCATGCTGCTTTTCTGATTCTATTCTTCCTCATTTTACCAAAGCAACTCTCTTAAGTACAGATGGTACTTCATTTTTATGTCTTAGCTTCTGCTTCTGAAAACGATAACAAAAATTGTTTTTGGTGACCTCAACTAACAGAGATGCTGCTAAATGGAATAAGAAAAACAAACTTTTTTTTTTAAGGTTTTTGAAATGCTAAGGGTGAAAGCATGGATTCATTTATATGAGACTTTTCAGTCTTCACTTTCCCTCTTATTAACTCAGACCATTGCTCTTTCCTACATTCCTTTCATCTCTGATCTTCTTGGCATTCAGACTTCTCTTATGCTCTAACATCAAAATTTTCCTTTCGATCTTTCAAAAATCATATTTGAAATTGCTGTGAAAAGCCTGAAGGAGGAAGGAAAAGCCTTGAGTGGTGATACCACTTTTATGTGCCCTTTCTGCCAAAATCCAGAGACCTTTGATGTGGAGCTAAGAGATGAAAGCTAGTGAAGTGGATAGTAAAATTCTGATGTGCCCCAGGCATACATGTGAATCACCTCATCTACATATACTAAGAAATGTGTCTGAGAAAGAGAAGTGATTAGATCTAAAGAAAGGATCAGGTGAACTAAGCTAGAAGCCAAAATTCCTAGCAGATATACAGTTGACTCTAGTGTATCCACCCTTTTGAAAGAGAATAAAATAGTAGATACAGTGGATAAGCTCAGTACTAAACACATCACAGACAGGTAAGAAATACTTGATTGCTTTGTTGAAAATGTAAAACTCCAGTTTAACAGGATTTAATTTTAAAATTTGCATTTGAATGTGGGATGCTTCTGATCTGAGAATTTACAATACAGTATCTCTAACAGAGCTTTGAAAGTCTGGTTGGAGAGCTTGCTGGAATAAACTGCAACATTCAAACTAATGTCAAGGAGCAGGCCTAAGTCTACTTGACCTCTTCCAAAAATTTGATTCACAGCCCTCCTTCCCCTAATACACAGCTTCCCCAAACCCAAGTGACAGAAAAATGTTCTTTTGTGCTAAGAAATCTCTTTGTCTTGCTTGCCTTTGGGAATTGAGTTACTGAATCACACCAATAAAATCCATCGGTTACTTACAATTGTTAGCTAATACTACCCAGACCTGATTCACAAGTGTGGCTTTAAGACACCATTCTCATTTCTTGCCCTATATAGGTTCCTAACTGAAGGAGATTTTTAAGATTCCACCATTTTTTTCTTAACAGAAGGACTTGGGGGAAAGGGAAAATTTTTTCATGAATGGCTTTTGGCAGAGAGACAGAATACAGGCCAACAAAAGTTGCTATTTCTTTAAGAAACAAGAAGCAAGCAAGCAGATGTTGCAAATATTCCATTACTCAGATCCAATGATGAAAACCCCAAGGCTTTAGATTCTCTAACCCTGAAAGACAAGCTCTGAGATGAACTGGAGTGGGGAGAAAAATTCATGTTTTATCATGAATCTAGGTGAGTCTCACCTTGCTCTGGGCTTTTATGCCTAAAGTGAGGCCTGCATGTTTGAACCCGAACTGGCCAAATTTCATGCCGTTCCCCTCCCCATAACACACCTCTTTCCCATGGGAAAAAAGAGATAGCAGTAGGAAGAGTAGTATAAGTTTAAATGCAAACAACGCAAGGGATGAATAAATACCCTGCCTTTTCTCAGAGTGACACCCCCAGACATATATCAACAAGAACTCCTGTCCTTTCCCACATGGATAGCCCAAGTCCTGAAGAAGCTGTGGATCAGTTAATCCAGAAACTACCACCTTTCATGTTTATAAGACTGTCCAACCATTCTCCAGGGCTTCGTTTCTCTACCTTTAGAGACATGGCCACTTCCAGGGGTCATGTCTCCCACCATTGGTATTTGGCAAGCCAATGAGAGCAACTTATTGTCTCAGTACCCTCCCTATTAAGATGGCTTCGGAGAATGACATAGTCTCTAAGTCACAATCTATAGTAAGAAGTGTTTATGGGTGCAGCTAGGTGGCACAGTGGATAAAGCACTGGCCTTGGATTCAGGAGGACCTGAGTTCAAATCCAGCCTCAGACACTTGACACTTAACTAACTGTGTGACCCTGGGCAAGTCACTTAACCCCCATTGCCCTGAAAAAAAAAAATGAAGTGTTTATAGAGGTCCTCTATTGTAATACCCCTGATGTCCTCAGGATGAATACTGACAATGAACTCACTATTATAACAGGTAGTATATTCTGCTGCTAGACAGTTCTAGTGCTTAGAAATTTCCTGATTTTGACTTGAAAACTTTTTATTCTTTACATTTTAGTCCATTGTTTCTATTACTTCTACTTTCCATAAAGAGGAGTTCCCTTTCCATCCCCATTGTTTTGCTTTCTGTCCTTATTGCTATTGTTTGTTGCCATTTCATGCTCAGGTAGAACTGAAGCCTTGAGGAGATTGCCAGGGCTTAGGTTAGGACTGAGAGGAAAACCTAGTTCTGAAAAACACAATAAGAACCTATCTATATAATATCATTACATGATTTATGTAAGATATTAAACTAAATAATACTGATTGGAATTGAGTAGGGGTCCGTATGAACTCAGGTCTCTCTTATCTTTAAGTTCAGCACACATTCCAATAAAACATCATATAGTAATTAGGGGATAATTAAGACATGCCAGTTTGGGAGGGGTATGAGAAATAATTATTAATGATCACTATCTTGGGAAACTCAGTGATCTCCCCTTCTTTCTTTTCCCTTTGTCTGCCCCTCACTCAAGGTCTGAGTTCTTCCTGAAAGTAAGATTCATCTGGGTCAAACCAGACCCAAGCTCACAAAGGAGTATGAGTGGAGACAGATACTTTTGTCTAGATAGCCCAAGGACATTATTGATGAGATTAAAGTACTCCTAGATGAAAGATTTTGGGTCAGTGGTCTTACTTTCTCTGATGTTATCCCTGGACTTCATTTTAATATAAACACCTCCAAATCATGTCAAACAATTAGATTTTCATAATGCTAACCAATTAGATTTGTTTGCTGTGTGATGGACCTCACCCAACCATGAGGAGGGTTCTTTGGTCTGTTAGACCTCACTTTACTAAGGCCATAGACCTCACTTTACTAATATCCTGCCAGCCATATTAATAAAATGATTAAAATACTCAGATACCATGTCTCTCATTGTTTTTAATCAGCAGTAATAGGTTGTAGTTAGATCTGCAAAGCACATCATCTGGCATCTAGATATTGTATAGAAATTTGGTATTTGTATTCCAAAGAGAAAAACATGCAAAATTTGTTTAAACTGTCTATATTGGACCCAAAATTGGAAAAGAGAAGTAAAATTTCATAAATAGAAAGAACTCTGAGTTTAGGAAACTCTACCACTGCAGGCTGAGACCTTTACAACTTATACTCTTACAGAGTTGCCTAGAGTACTGACTTACTTGTTCAATGACTTACTTGCCCTGCCTCATACAGCTAGTACACGAGAGGCAAAACTTGACCTTGGTTCTTTGGAGCTTCAAGGAGAGGTTGCTATCCACTACTCCATGCTCCTTTTATTACTCAAATTATCATTACTCAGAAAATCATGATTTCAGTTCTCCCAGATCCCCAATAACTAACTATTTCAATCTTTCCATTTCATCTTCAAGAAAAACCTAGAAGAAAAAGAGAACTTCAGTCAAGTGACAAAGAAAACATTTTTCTTCCTCTTTCCACCAAAGCTAGGGAAAGGTGGGGCAGCCAATGAATGACTCATAGTTTCAGGATGAAATCCAGATAATCTCCAGTACTTTGGCACTTGGGGGTGGGGCAGGAACTGGGTATGATATTTTGTTGGGAGACTCTGCAAGCCTGGATGATGATCCTTCTGAAAACACAAAATCCATGATGAAAATGAAACAGATGCAGATGGGAAACATAAGCCACCCTTCCAAAAAACCAAGTCAGACCAAGCTGATGCTTAGACTCCTCTAGGGCTTAGATGGCTACATTAGTGCATTTTCAATGAGTAATTCACTCATTTGGGGGAGAATTCTTTATGGGGAAATAAAGATACTCTAGAATCTCTTCTCAGTCCTGACCAAAAGCCTGGCAAGCAGTGTAAGAACCAGGGCACCACCCCCTGCTGAGAAAGACATGAGGTGACCTTCCTAAGGTCATCCCAGCATCTGGAAGTCATGTCACAATTCATGGACCACCTTCAAGTCATGTCAATCAATGGACTTGAATGCTACTAGCCAATTAACTTGGAGCTGTGTGTGTGTATGTGGCGGGGGAACCGTCCCTCTTCTGGTTCCTTTAGGGGGCTTCCGGGAGAACTGGCTGGGACTCTATCTCTTTGAAAGTGTAAGCTGCTAGGTGAAGGCCAGTTTTTCTCTCTATCTATCCCTCATAGATCTGAGCTAGGTTTTTCCATTCTTTCAGAGATCTGTGCTCACTCTCTTCACTAACTTCCAATATACTTTAATAAATACTTAAAAGCCTAAACTGTTGCCAAATATATCAGTAAATCTTAGCTAGCTTCACACACACACACACACACACACACACACACACACACACACACACACACACACACATGGGGCGGGGGGCAGGTAAGACAAACACACATTAGATTTTAAACATCACAGAAGTATTATACAATGGGATGAGTGATACTTTTGGAATCAGAGAGCCTTAGTTCAAATCTGATCTCTGATAATTACAAGTCACTTAATTTCCCTGTGTCTGAGTTTCCTCATCTATAAAATGAAGACACTGGACTAGGTGGCCTTTGGCCAATTTCTAGTTCTGTGATCCTCCCAGAGGTTCAGTTTATCTGAATAAACCTTTTTTAAATGGGATGCACAACAGTACCGGGCTGGAGAGGCAGCTTGACCAAATCAAAAGTAGAAATAGGACCAATGGATTAAAATGACAAGGAAAAAAAAGTTCCGTTCAGCTATCATGGTACAGTGTGGTATCATGGAGAAAGAGTATTGGAACCTGGTTTCAAATCCTAGCCCTGCTTTTTAGTAGCTATGTTGTCTTGGGCATGTCACTTCTCCACTCTAAGCTTCAGTTGCTTTATCTGTAAATTGAAAGGGTTAAACTTAATTTCAAAACCTCCTCCCAGTTCTAAATCTATGCTCCTATCATTTAGAGATGCTTAGTATAGGTATCTATGTGTTTCAGTAGCTAGAGCTCTTGGCCCGTTGTCAGGAAGACCTGAGTTCAAATCTGGCCTTAGACACTTACTAGCTGGGTAAGTCACTTAACCTCTGTTTTCCTCACTTTGTTCATTTGTAAGATGAACTGGAAAAGGAAATGGCAAACCACTCAAGTATTTTTTGCCAAGAAAACCATGTATAGGATAATCACAAAGAGTTGGACACAACTGAACAAGAACAACAATAGAATGGGCTGCCTCAGGAAGTAGTAGGATTTTTGTCACTGGACTCAGTCAATCAACTAATATTAGTAAGCATTTATTAAGCACCTACTCTATGCCATGTGCTGTGCTAGACTCTTATGTATTAAAAAAAAGGAAATCTTAATAATTCCTGCTTTCATGCTGTTTGAATTCTAATGGTGAAGATAACATACACATATATTTTGGTATTGTTGCTCAGTTGTGTCCAACTCTTCATTTTTAATTTTTTTGACAAAGATACTATATTGATTTGCCATTTCCTTCTCCAAGTCAATTTGCAGATGAGGAACTGAGGCAAAGAGGGTTAAGCGACTTGCTCAGGATCACACAGCTGGTAAGAATCTGAGACCACATTTGAACTTGGGACCTCCTGATTCCAGTACTGATACTCTAGCTACTGTGCACCTAGCTGCCTCATGCACATTTATAGTTGAATACAAAACACATGCAAATAAGCTTGAGGGTATGAAGAAGAAAGGGTAGGAAGAAGAAGAGAATGTTAGCAGCATAGAAGCTACCATCAGAGGAATGTGTGTATGTGTGTAAAAAAATGGGACAGTCATATAGCAAGAGATAATGAATTGGAAACCTTCAGGTACTTTATAGATCTTACCTACCCCTCTCCTGTCATGACCTCATACTCTGAT
This sequence comes from Dromiciops gliroides, assembly GCF_019393635.1. Lineage (NCBI taxonomy): Eukaryota > Metazoa > Chordata > Mammalia > Microbiotheria > Microbiotheriidae > Dromiciops > Dromiciops gliroides. The sequence continues at coordinate 554,789,141 of NC_057862.1, forward strand.
CCAGTGACACTGGTCTTTCTGTTGTTTGAACAAGACCCTCCATCTCCCAACTCTAGGCATTTTCACCAGCTTACCACCTTACCTAGAACTCTCTCCCTCTGCATATCCATTTCTTGGCTTCCCTGGTCTCCCTGAAGTCCCAACTAAAATCCCCCCATCTATAGGAAGCCTTTCTAGATCCCTCTCAATTCTAGCATCTTCCCTTTTTAAAATGTTTTAATTCATTATGTATGTGCCTTGTTTGTGCATAGTTATTTGCATGTTATCTCCCCCATTAGACTGTGATCTTGAGGGCAGGGATTCTCCTTTATCTTTCATTGGGTGCCCCACTCAGCACAGTACATAGTATAAAATAGTTGCTTAATTGATTTGACACTGATTTGAATACCAATGGAAAGAAACTTGGAGACCAGGGAAATGTTTATGTTATATGTCCCACATGGAGATTCCAAGAAGCAGAGGTGAGAAGGGGGGTCATGGCAGGGATGAGGGACAACCAGTGAAAAGATATAGAAGTGGAAGATGCAGTGTCCTTTGAGGAATAGCAAGAATGCCAATTTACCGGGACTGTAGGATGAAAGGAGGAAGAATAATGCATAATAAGGCTAGAAGAGTAGGATGGAGCTAGGTTGTAAAGAGCTTTAAATGCGAAATAACATTTATATTTAATCCTGGAAGTCAAAGGAAGCCACTGGAGTTAATTGAGTAGGAGAATGACTTAGACTTTCACCTAAGGGAAATCACTTTAGTGGTTATGTGGAAGATGGATTAGAATAAAGAGAGACTTGAAGCATGGGAGCTATATAAGGGAATAAGAGGTGGGAGGTTATACTTCATGTGCCCTAAAGTCTCATGGCAATCATGATTGAAGAAATCAAGTGAATTGAACTGGGCTACTGTAATTTCCTACTACTATAGATTTAGCATAAGCTTAAACATCTGTATCTGATTGTTGATAGTAAACTCTCACTCTTGCCTTGGAGGAGTTAACCTTCACATGTGGGATGAGTAAGGAGTAATAAGAAATCGCATTCTTCTCCTGCATTTAGGCTCCATTTTTGTATTGCTACTGAAATAGCAATCTGCGAGATTAGAAAAAAAAGATGTTTAGTAAAACCATTGAAATGTTCTTTATTTAGCTAGTGATGTGGATTTTATCCTCTTTTATTTCCCCTTTTTTATTTAAAACAGTAAGCAACCAAAAAACACAAAAGTTTAAATGTGCAAAAACTAATATGAAGCTGAAACCATAAACTGAATTATTCAGAGTTTGTTAAATGAAGAAAAAGGTGTGTGTTAAATTATAAAAGATAGGAACCAAAATTCCCTGTTTGCTTACAAGTCTTTTTCTGTTCCCTTCATCTCTTGTGTATTTTTTTCTAGTGTTGGTGGATGAACAGGATGAAAAATGATGTTAATGGGAATTGTGCAGGAGAAGTAGTGATAAATAATATTGTTAGAGGTCTATATGACCAGAATAAAATATGTAGCAGTTATATAAAAAAAGCAGTAGGTGACCAACTTGTAACCCAAAAGGCCCATTGGTTTCCATGCATTGTTTAAAGATCTACTAGAAGGCTCTTTGCACATTGGTTTAACCCCTTATGGAGGGCATAGCCAAGGATGGTACTGGAGGAGAAGACCTGGATGAGTTGCATTCACTGTTGGTAGGAGTAATTGCAGGGTACTTATATGTCTAATTTTATAGTGCTGTTGTTATAGTAGAAAACCATTTGACCTGGAATCAGGAAACACCTAAGTCTAAATACTGGTTCCTACATGAATTGCCTGTGTGACCCTGAGGAAGTCACCTAAACTCTGACTTAGTTTCCTCATTTGTAAAATGAGACTTGCACTACCTACCTTACAGGATGGTTGTGAGGAAAGCATTTTAGAGCCCTCTAAGTGCTATACAAATGTGAGTTCTTATTATTTATAACTAAATCAGGGTAACTTTTCTTCAGATATCTTCACACTGAATACTGAAGAAATTGTGTAATCATTTATACTGATCTCTTAAAATAGCCAAAATGATAGCATAAGAGAGCTTGTGTCTAGTTATTTAGGCACATAAGTGGCACAGAGGATAAAGCCACTGGCCTGCCAGGGAAGACCACAGTTGAAAAACAACCTCAGTCACTCACTAGCTCAGTCACTTACTCAGGTAAGTCACATAACTTAAGTTTCCTCAGCTATAAATGGTGATAACGACAGCACCTAATTCACAAATCTGTTAGGAAGAGTAAATGAGATGCAATTTGTAAGGTGCTTAGCACAATGCCTGTCACATTCCTTGGTGTTGTCATTCAGTTGTATCTGCCTCTTCGTGACCCCTGTCCATGGAGTTTTCTTGGCAAAGATAATGGAATGATTTAGCATTTCCTTCTCCAGTGACATGTCACATAGTAGGCACTATATAAATGCTTATTTCCTTAAGACCTAGACTTTGAGTCTTTTTTTTTTAATTTTCAGATTTCAACCTTTTTTAAAAAATTCCAGATTTCAACTCACTCTCAGATTGTTTTCCCCCCTTGTTTGTTTAAATAAAACTTGGTCGATTTATTTCTTAAAATTAGTATATCACCCAGTGATGAAGAAAATCAATCAGAAGTCTATGAAGAGAGGGTCTAGCCAAGTACTTTTCCTTTTGGTTCAGATCTGCAGCAAGTGTGTGTGTGTGTGTGTGTGTGTGTGTGTATGTGTGTGTGTGTGTGTGTGTGTGTGTGTTCCAAAGAAACACTAGATTGCATAGACCTAAATCCTAATTAATTAAATCATTTCTTCCTCATGCTGTGACCTCTTATCAAACTGGACCATTTCTCATAGCTTCTTTTGGTTTGAAACTTTACAAGCTAGGGTGTCACCTACTCTGCATGGATAGCCCAAGTCTATACAATTTATTTTGGATTATCAGTGTTGCACTGGTATTGCCTTTGGGAACCTTGCCCAAAGTCTTGAGTTAATCCCAGCTGAGTTCTGGTATGTCACTGTGGGTAATTCCATTTAATTTATTTTCAGTGGGAGCATAGGTCACACGTAAAAAAGTATGGCCTGGAAGAAAGTTCAGTGTTTTAGGCATTTGGAAGCACTGATTCTGTTCTCCACTTTATCCTGGATTGTAATATTTCTAGTCAGACTCTCAGCAAGCACCACAGACCTCCCTCTTTCTATGAAATTGAGATACCAAGGGTCTATATATACAAAGTGATTTGTAATCAGTCAATCAATATACACTTGGTAAACACCTACTATGTGCCAAACATTGTGGCTAGTGTTGGGAATGCAAAGGCAAAACTTAAACAGATCCCATCCTCAAAGAGCTTATATTCTGTTGGGGGAGATGTACAAATATAAAAAAAAAATCAGAAAATAAATACATGGTAACTTTTTTTCCCCAGGGGAAGGGGGAATAAGGGAGAGCAAATACCAGCTCTTGGAATTATCAGGAAATGCCTCAAATTGCCATTTGAGTTGAGCTTTCAAGGAAATTAAAAGCACTAAGAGGCTGATACTGATAAGATTCTAAGACGGAAGGACATTGGAAAGACAAGGCATGGAAACAGCAGATATCATGTCATGTATGAAGAAAAGTGAGAGAAGACTGGACCAGACCAAAGGGTGTTTGAAGAGGACTAATAGATAGTAAATCTGGAAGAGCAGAGTAGAGCAAAGTTGTGAAGAACTTTAAACACCCAATTGAGCAGTACTTGATCCTAAAAGTAATAGGGCTTAATTCTCATTGCTCTGCAAAAAAAAGTACTAGGGAGCCTCTAGAATTTGTTGAGCATGGCAGTATCATAGTCAAATATTTGCTTAAGCAGAATCATTCACAGACCTTCATGACTGACCCAATTCCAATAATATAAATCTGTAAAGGTCAAATGTTCAGGCAAAAAGTAAGACCATATCCACTATCTATGCCTCTTTAACATATACAATACCGGCTTAATTAGCTAAATTTCTCCACAAGATGAGAGCCTGCCTCATGGACTGCATAGTATAAACATTCTCAGAGCTTGAAATAAGTATACATTTTATTCAATAGCAGCTAAAAATATTTCTGTTCCCCTTGATTGTTTTGTTTTTTTGTTTGTTTTGTTTTTGTTTTTGTTTTGTTTTTGGTGAGGCAGTTAGGGTTAAGTGACTTGCCTAGGGTCATGAAGCTAGTAAGTGTCAAGTGTCTGAGGCCAGATTTGAACTCAGGTCCTCCTGAATCCAGGGACAGTGCTTTATCCACTGCTCCACCTAGATGCCCCCGTTCTCCTTCATGTTCAGACTAAACTATTCATTTTAGTTTGGCTGGAAGAACAGTGCCCTCAAGCAGGACTTTAATGTCAGAGCCCCAAAGCAGCAAGAAAAAGCTGGGATGCAAGAAATTCTGCTCCTAATATTGCTGGATTTTGTTTAAGATGCTGGTCTCTTGATGGGAGAAAGCCAATAGTAATGATGACTACAACCCATGCTCTGTCTTGCTTGTTGACTTCCATTTCAGGAGAGAGAGTTCCTTCTATTCTTCTCACATATACAGTGTTGCTCTGTCGTTAATTACACAGGTGTGGATATGCAACACTTTCCTGCAATAGTACATTGTTCTGCTTTTTTCCCTCTCCCTCTCTTGACATTTATTGTGATCTTAAACTTAAAATAGCCTACATATTTCCTCTTTATAACCACAGGAGTTTATAATTAGAAAATCATTTAATCCAAATGCCTCATTTTAAATTTTGAGGAAACAGAGGCTCAGAGGGATTAAGTGGCTTGTCCAAGGTCTATACATTTCATAAGTAACAGAGGTGAGATTAGAATCCAGCTTTTCTGACTCCCTGTCCAATACTCTTTCTATTGCACCTCCCTTGGGAGCTGGGGAAACCACCTACATATTTAGAAATGCAGTTGGTAGATAAATGAAAGATAACAACAAAATTAAAAAGAAAAAAATGTATCTATCTGTTTGAGTTAAATGATTTATTTTGAATTGGTGCTGAATTGACAATGTCTACTTTTATTCCAAATTGCATCTTGGCACTTCTTTATAGTAATTAGATAACTTGTTTCCATTTAATGATATGTCCAAATATAGTACAATTATCTTAGCAACTATTTTGAATCACTAAAAAACACTATTTGTGGACAATATCTGTATCACCCGTTTTTAAAAGATTCGAGAGCTTATACTTGGTCTGCAGAGATAACAATTAAGAATTTCAAGTTTAAGATGAGAGCCCATGGAAACATACATTTTCCCTTGTTATTTACTAAATTTCTGCTGCTGACAGATAGCCCTTTTGGTTATTTGCATTTCTCCTTATATTTGCAAGTCAGTACCCACCAGCATATCCTGGAATTCACTATACCTACACACATATACTCATACATATATCCACACATAAATACACACACATATATGACCATAAGTGTATATGTGTGTAACTGACCACTAAATATTTTGTATAAATCTCAAGTATTATAAATACATGTTTATTGCATGCATGACATGTATAATATATTTAATATATAAATTTTAAGTATATTATTTTAAAATTAGTTGCTATTGGAAACAAAGGCAATAGTACTAGAAGAAGTGCTTATATGGCTAAGAAAATAAGCAGTTTATCTCACATAAATCAAGGTAAACCTATTGAAAATCAGCCAGCATAACTAGAAACACTTTAATAAACATCCTTTTCCCTTTGGTGAAAAGGAAATTTTTCTTTCCCAGAAACAGTGCCTGATCAGGGAGGAGCCTAGTGGCAAGCCCTTAGTACTCACCTGTGGGGTGGCTCAAGAAAAGGACTGTAGGCCCTATGTGCTATGGCAACTAAGGTTGGACAAGAAAGGCAGACATTTTATTTATTCCCAATCTGTCACAATTCTACAGATGAAGTCTAAATTTCATCTTCATCCCCTTCTGATCTCTTCCTCTATCCAGAACTAGTGAGCATGTTAATGGTTGAAAGTTGGGTAACAGAATGGAGCAGAAGATAAATGTACTAATAATAAAAATTAACATTTAGAGGATGTTCTATGGTTATAAAACACTTCATATGCATTGTTTCATTTTTTCCCCTCACACCACCACTATGAGGACAACAGCATTGGACTCCCAGTTCTTTGCACAGTGCCTGGCACAGAGAAGCTATTTAATAAATTACTTGTTGATTAGTCAGTAAACTGCCTAATTTGTAATTGCCTCTAAGTAATTTGCCTCAGGTCACACAATAAGCAGTAAGAGGTAGGGCACAGACTTGTACTTCCAAGTCCAGGAAATTACATTAGCTCTCTATCCAAGGGCCTGGATGATCCCCATTGAATAAAGCTTCTGAATAATCAAGATTTATTATAGACAGCTGAGTACTGAAATGACCACTTCTTGGCAAGTAGTAATTTCTATAAGTAGCTCAGTGTTCACTAAGCCCATAAAAATAAAAGTACATAATGGTCCTACGTCCATGTGTATTAATTACATTTTTCTAATAGTAGTAATACTCAGCTCATCCAGAATGTCTTTCATGTAGAGATCAGCCAGTACCTGAGCAAGGATCTTCAGGGCCCTAAAGGCTGTGTATTGTTATTTATTATTATCATTATCATTATTAGTATTAGTAAATTATTATTCCCCTGGGAGAGATGATATTACCTTCATTCTAAGTAAAGTTAGTTTAATTATCATTAGAAAGGGAAGAACAATACTATAAGGCTTACAATTTCCATTTTGTATTTTGTCCAAAGTGTCTTTTAAAAATTGAGCCATGTTATACTAGATGATCCCTTCCCCTCTCCACTCCCAAGATCTTCAAGCATGGTCTTTCTTGCCATAAATATTTTTTTTCTACTTTCCATGTTATACATTTCCATACTAAAAGGACATGAATAGTTAGGATAAAAAGTAGAAGCATGCAGGTAGGTACTATGCAATAATTTCCCTATGCTAGAAGAAGGCAGATTGAACCAGAAGAGGTTGCCAAGATTAGAGGGGAAAGAATCAAAAGTCAGAAGATATTAGGTGGATGGGAGATGAGAAAGCCAAATTGGAGTATTTCATGATATTTCTCAACAGTCAGTGAGTCAATTTGGCAAACAAGTTTCCATCTGTTATTTTTTTAATCAACATGTGTGAGTAATTTTGCAATATAATTTAGGACTGTATCACTGGGATTGGCATAAGGATTCCCTCTTCCCTTTCAAGATGAAGACCAGAAAGTTGAACTTCATGTCTTCTACATCATACACAGTAACCATTCAACTGATACTTGTTGAATGAGAAAATAAATTAAATGAATTAATGCTCTTCTTGCTTGTTCACTGTTTGTCATTTTTAAAAATCCCTCTTCCTTCTACCTGTTAGGTTTCATTGTGATAAGTGTGGAATAAAGCCCTTGGGAAGAAAAGTTCATACTTAACAGATGAGTAATATCTGCCTACAGAAGCCTGCCATTGAAGAGGAACCAGAATACAAAATGAATACCAAGTGGCTCACTAAGTCGGTGCTCTTACTGTGCACTATGGCAATATAGAGCAGAAGATTGTGGTGGCTTCCATTAAACAAGTTGTTGCACGTAGTTTTTGTGCATTTCTAAGCTATTAAAACTTAAAACTGTATTGAGATTTGGCTCTCAATGTTGAGTGAGCTGGATCAGAATTCTGATGGGATCATAACTAATGTCTCCACCATTACTTGAAAACTGGGATTATCTGGCATTCTCTCCTTAAAGCAAGTACAAATTTGGTTAGAAAGAACAATATTTGAGTGAGGGATTAGGAACAGTAGAGTTTACTTCTTCCTTGGCATATTGTCACAGACTCAGCTATTTATCCTTTCAGGAAAGAACTACATCTACATTGATTTTATTTTTAAATTATTTCATTTTATTTCATTTCTTTTTCATTGTAATTTCAGACCTCTCATTTTATCTGATATGGTTAATATAGATCTTATTGACTTTGATCTGTCTTCCTTCAGCAGTGGGAAGTAAAGCATACTCTTGGGCAAATGGCTAATTATAGGGCAGCAGGGGAATTCCTGTAGCAGCTGCCCTATTTTTTGCTCTCACACAACTCTGACCCAGAAGATCCAAAATCCACCACATCTGAGTCGAAGTCATAAGTTTTGAGACCAAAGAAGATCAAGCCCAGGATGATTTTTTTTACTCTTGCCAGGATGTTTGCTTGTTGAACAACCTGTTTCCTCGAGACTTAATAAACTGGATTCTGACAGCTTTGCAAACTGCCTATGTAATCCAATTTAGTTTAAAATCCATAAACGGCTTGGGACAGCTTTTGGAACTCAGACATTCCCACGGCCCAATTCCTATTTAGAGATTTGCTCCTCTATTTAAAGTTCATGGAGGACTATGACCGATAAGGCTCTCGATGTTAATTGAGAACATGAGATATGCAAAAGAAATGTTTGGTTGCTTCCCCAGAAGGTTGAAATCCTGACTATCCATGTCATTGGGTCCCAAGATCTCAAAGCAGTTTCTTTTCTCCTCACCCCACCCCACCCTCCCTACTTGGGGTACAGTGGTTGTTTGTGAAACAAAAGGGCTGTTTTATACTATTATAGGTTAGCAGAAGTCCCTCCAATGAATATGAATTTTAGGTTCTTTGCCCAAAAAAAGCCCTATTCAGATAGCAGCATGCCAGTTCAGTTTCTCATGCAGATGGGAAAGAAAATGAAGCCAAAATAAAGTATACAGTATCTCTGAGTTACAATTTTTTCCCCCTTCAGTGCAGCCTTTCCACAGGACTTAGCCAGGGACAAAGAGACGCTAAGTAGCTGTACTTGGGAACAACAAAGCCGTGAAGGCAACAGGAGTCACACAACTGTTCTCTACAGGAAGCCCCCGTCTCCGGTGAGAAATAAGAAACACAACAGCCACAGGATGCGCCTTGGGTCAAGGGGACGTGAAACACCAGCAGCTTTTTGGTTCTCCTTTGTATTCAGAGTGACTGAGTCTGTTCCTTTTAGATCCCAACTCTACAGCTGGGGCCTGAGATAGGAGCTCCACAAGTGTGAGCAGAGGCAGGAGCCACTGGTCTGGTCCTCATTTCTCGCTGACAGAAAGCTGGGAGCCACGATGGGGACAGCCTTGCTCCCACTGATGCTGCTTCTACTGCTCAACCAGATGCTGTTCAGCCCTAAGTCCTGGGCCAGGGCCAGCAATGAGGAGGAGGAGGAGGAGGCAGCTGCTGTGTGTGCTGGGACTGCCTGCTACACTGCCCACTGGGGCAAGCTCAGTGCCACTGAGGCCCAGCTCAGCTGCAGCACCAATGGGGGAAACCTTGCTACAGTAAAGAGTGAAGAAGAGGCCCAGCAGATCCAAGAAGCCCTGGCCCAGCTGCCTGACAGGGGGGCCCCGGCCCGGATGGTCAAATTCTGGATTGGGCTTCAACGGGAGAAGAGCAAGTGTTTGGACCCCGATGACCCACTGAAGGGGTTCAGCTGGGTTGGAGGTGGTGAGAACACATCTTACTCCAACTGGTATAAGGAGCCCATGAGCACATGTATCTTCAAGCGCTGCGCCTCCCTCCTTGTGGATTTTTCTTCATCTTCTCTTGCTGCTGCCCAGGCCATCCCGAAGTGGTCAGAAAGTCCATGTGGCACACCAGGTTCACCAGGCAGGAACATTGAGGGCTACGTGTGCAAGTTCAGTTTCAAAGGTATGTGCCACCCTGTCGCTCTTGGGGGACCAGGTGAGGTGACCTACACGACACCCTTTGGGGCTACTAGCACCTCCCTGGCTTCTGTGCCTTTTGCTTCAGCTGCCAATGTGAACTGTGGGTATGAAGGAGAAAAAAAAATTCACTACCTTGTGTGCAAGGAACGGAGTCCCAACCTGTTTGACTGGGGCATCCCAGGCCCTTTATGTGCCTCCCCAACTCATGGCTGTGCCTTCAACAATGGTGGCTGCCAGCAGGAGTGCTTAGAGGGGGCAGATGGTTCATTCCTCTGTGGCTGCCGTCCTGGATACCGTCTTCTAGACGACTTGGTGTCCTGTATCCCCCGGGACCCTTGTCATCCCAACCCATGCAGGGGAAAGGCAAAATGCAGCCCTGGAAGTCATGGACAGCACTATGAGTGCCAATGTCCTGCAGGCTTTAAGCTCACTCCAAATCGACTGGATTGTGATGATGTGGATGAGTGCACTGGATTCCCATGTGCCCACAATTGTGTCAACACTCCTGGTAGCTTCCATTGCACCTGCAATCCAGGTTTTGAGCCCCAACACCACAAAAGAATGGAATGCTGGGACATGGATGAATGTGCTGGGGACCGCTCCCCCTGTGCACAGCTTTGCATCAACACTGTAGGCTCTTTCCAATGTGCCTGCCAAAAGGGTTACAAGATTACTGGGGAAGATGGCACCCAGTGCCAGGATGTAGATGAATGTGCCGAGGCAAGAAACCCTTGTGAAGGCCTTTGCTATAATGTACCAGGTTCTTTCCAGTGTGGCTGCCTGCCAGGATGGCATTTAGCACCCAATGGTGTCTCCTGCATTGCCAACCACACCATATCAGTTCTTCCACGTAGCAGTCAGCAAGGGGATGAGAAGGAAGGAGAGAAGATCAATGAAATAGAGGATGACAAAGGGGAAAAGGAGAAAGAAAAAGAGAATAGTGGTTCTCCCTCAGTTCCAGACACAACCAAGAGACCTGTGGTCACCCCAGGAGCTAATGTTTTCTACCATGTGGCACCTACACTGGGGGAACCTTCCCAACAGACTAATACTCCTATCACTGAAGACTCTTCCAAGCCTCCTACATTCAGTAGGAAACCAAGAATTCAGGTGATCTCCAGCAGCCTCCAGCCTCCAGTAATCACCACTGATGGAGGATCTCAGAAAGGAGAATCCTTGGCAAATGGGAGTAATGATTACAATGATGACCAGAAATTGCTCTTGTTTTATATCTTGGGGACAGTAGTAGCCATCTTGCTTATTCTGGCAATGGTCCTGGGGTTAGTGTTCTATCGAAAGAAGAAAGCAAAAAGGGCAGAGAAGAAGAAGTCTCCTCAGAATGCAGCTGACAGCTACTCCTGGGTCCCTGAGCAGTCTGAAAACAGGGCAGTAGAAAATGAGTACAGGTAAAGGCTGCCAACCTGTAGGGAGGAGGTGGAGGCAAGAAAAGCCAGCAAGGGGGAGGTGGGAGGGAAGTGTTCTTGTTATGAGACTGTGAACCCCAACAGAGATCAAACTGAAGTCAGGAGACAAAGCTACCACAATCAATGAACAATCTTTCAGAACAGTACTTTAAACTGCTAGAGACACCAGGGTATTAAGGGTATTTTGATATGTGTGTTTACATGTAAAGAATATATGAATATATATATACATAGCTCTTTGGGTATATGTCTGCACACATAATAAGAATGGACTCCAATACCTATTACTTGTGTAACAGATTATGGGCATTGAGAACATTTGCCAAGATAATGTATGTTTCAGTCTATTGTCATCATTAACTTTAAATGGCATTTTAAAGTAATACATAAGTATATGTGCATATGTGTGTATATATACATATATGCACGCATACATGTATATATCAGCATGTTTTTCAACTTTGGAACTGGAATGGAAACAAAATGGTAAACCTGTGCTCTTGGGACGATTTTTTTTTGTGTTGATTCTTTATGAAACAGATGATTTGGACTTAGATTTCCTATGAGTGAGCAGCATATATAGTACCTTTAAAACCCAGGGATGGGGTTTGTGGGAGAAGTGGATTCTGGCACTATGGTTTCATAAATGTTTCATGAATATTAACAATGGAAATACACTGTCCCTTTTCTTGTTCTGTTGGGTCTTAATAGATATTTTTTTCACCCAACATTTTGTGAAGCTGCTCATGTTAGGAAAAAAAAAAGGAAAAAGGATATGCTAGGAGAAATTATGTGTTAAGAGAATTCTTTTTTGAATCCTTTCATTTCTTTTCAGTAGTCTATTAGAAAAAAAGCTAATTGGATAACAACCACGAATTCTTACTATATCAATAGACATAGTCCCTTGGGTCAGGTAGTTGGTATTGAAGAAGGCAATTAATTGAAACTGCATATGTTACCAAAATATCTGTTTTTGTGCTGAGTTTTATATCCATGGGTTGCATATCGAAGAAATTCACTGGGATGGGTATATATGAAGTGAATTCTGTTAATATCTAAGTCTTTAGAAGTCAGGATTACTCCTTCCCAAGTTGTTAGTTTTTAAGTTATTCAGAAGCCTATGATTTGGGGGAGAATAGCAGAAATTATTTTAGGTGAATTAAAGGTGCTATTATTTTTTAAATGTTTAATCCAAAGATTTAAAGAAAGAAAAATAAAAAGATCCAATTAAGCAATGACCCTGGGAGATTTCCAGATCTGGTGAGCCAGCTACCATGTAAGATCTAGTCATATCTCCAAAAAGCCCCGAGGCCATGTGGCAGCAGGACAAGGTCACAGTTCATTAGGCTTGAACTTTATTGCAGTGTTCAGTTACAGGATGAATTCAACCTGAGGACCCATATATTAGCTAATGTGGCTTGACAATAGGGATGACGTTTAGGCATCCTTCATGAACATCCTGTTCAAGGGATCTAAGAAACCATTCCTTTTTGTTTGAGCCCCAACTGTAGTTGTCCACATAAGTGATTCACCTGGGTGAAGAGCATTCCTTTCATATTGTTTTTTCTATATCTCTTGAGCCTGGGGCTGATCAGGCTACTAAGTTCAACTGAATGTATAATGTATGCATATCTGTGTGTATGTGGGGTGACTGAGTGGATGTCAACTTCATATCTGGGATAAGAATTTATTTTGGGAAATGAGATAGGTCCCCAGGGGGCTCTCTCAAAAGTGGATGGAATAAATGTTAGTTCCAGGTGATTGAGGGTAAAATGAACTTTCCTTCTTTCTTTCTTTCTTTCTTTCTTTCTTTCTTTCTTTCTTTCTTTCTTTCTTTCTTTCTTTCTTTCTTTCTTTCTTTCTTTCTTTCTTTCTTTCTTTCTTTCTTTCTTTCTTTCTTCCTTCTTTCCTCTCTCTCTCTCTCTCTCTCTCTCTCTCTCTTTTCTTTTTTCTTGAAATGCTTGACTATCAGAATGGAAACTTACATTACTGTCTGCCAGTTGCAATAACTATATTAGATAGTTTTGCTCAACTCTTTATGTGGTAAAATTTTATGGGACAGAAAGTGTTCATTGGGAAGCTATTAATGTGTCAAAACAAAATAGATTAATTAAAAAGTGGGTGGGAGATTAGAGAGATGGCATGGTGGAGTAGAAAGGGCACTGGGTTTGGGAGTCAGGAAACATGAGTCTGAATCCCAGCTTGGCTATATACTATCTATGTGTCCGTAAAATAATGGGGTTGGGCTATATAATCTCTAGGATGCAATTAGGCTCTAAATCTATGACTCTATGACCTTCTTTGCTAGAGGTTCTTGGAAAACAAACTGGCCAGTAGGCCTGACTTAAGTGAACTAGCTATAACTCATTTCTTCACCATTTTCTAGCAAATCTTCCACATCTGGACAGTGAGATATATCATAACTTTGTAACAAGCATCTACAGTTGATGGGAAATTATAATACCTTTGAAGAAAATGATTACAAGGTTTCAGTTTACCACTAATGAAAAACATACTAATTAAAAATAGAATAAAAGTGAAAAAAACTCTAAAGAGATATAAGGAAAAAAAAACTAAAACTTACCTTGCTTTCTTAGTAGATGGCTATTTTCTGCATCAATTTTCTGTCACTACTTTATGGTCAATGTAATATAACATTAGTCTTTAATTTTATAATTTCTTCATTTAACCATGCTCAACTGATTGCATAAGGTTGTATACATGATAGTGTGTATATATATATATATATATATATATACATTCAGATACTTCGTATACATATTTATATATGAAGTATCTGAAATATCTTGAAATTTGTTATAAAAATAGAACATATGTACTGTCATTTGTGGTGGATATTGTAGCCAGAAAGTGTTGAATAATAATGAAGTGAGTGATCGGGTAGAGGTTTGGGGAGGAAGCTCCAGCAAATCTAATGGCGTTGTAGGGATTCCTAAAGAAATATTTTCTGCATTTTACTCTTTTAATTAAGTCCTTAATTTTATCAGTTAGAATGACAGACTTTCTGATGCAGTGAAATAATTCTTCATGAAAAGCAGTACTTGAAAAGAAAGCTTATACAAGAAAGCTATTTCAAAGCAGATGAAATTTATAACCATGACATTTTAAAATGCAAGAGTTGAAAAGGCTTTTCTCCATATGCCAGCAGAATGTACAGAGACTTTTGCTTCTTAATGATTGCCTGCATTTTTACTAGACTGCATGGGCATTTGTTGATATCCCTAACTATTAGGATCTGAGCAGCTGACAAAGATATAACATGTTGCTTGGTGTACGTTGGTGCCTTAGGAGAATGAATTGAGAAACTGACACTCTCTTAGACATTTCAAAATTGTTTACCTGCTTCTAGCAATAAGATGTCAGCATCTTTTCACAACTTTCCCAGGAGGATCACCTATTTTAAAGGGCAGGACGATTTCTAGGAATCATTGGATATTGTATACCAAGTCAAGCAAAGGACTTTAAGAGCAAATTACATGTAGTGTATTATAATGGGGTTTTTTAGTGTATTATAATGTTGATGTAAATTTGTATTTTTATTTTTCAAGAAGGAAAGCCAAGGGAGAGAATAAGAAAGGAAGTCGAATTTATGTAGTGCTTCTAAAGGTAACTTAAGATTGTTTGGTTGATAGGCCACTAAGATTTCTATTAATTTGCAGATAGAGTAGTCCAAAACCTCCAGGTTGTTGCCAGTATTTTATAGCTGGACTTGACAGTTGCTATAGCCACATGGCACAATCAAATGGACCATGGCATGAAAGATTTTTAGTCATCTGAATACAAAATGAATAGCTTAACAATTCAACTATTCAAAGCATTGAAATGGATTGTGCAAATTGTATTAGTTTCCAGATTAGGTACTCATATTAGAGTGAACAACCAATTCAATAACTTTACCTGTGGCTTACTTTAAACTCTTAAAATGTATCATTTGGAAATAATGATATTCATTATACAATGAAGGAATGTTTGTCACTGAGAGTCCTATCACATTCAGTGCCTTTGATTCAGTTCCTAGAAGGTTTTGAATTTGCTGTCATGAATTATGTGCTCAATTGTTACTACACATTATAGTATATTCATTATTGTAAAATAATTGAATATAATTCAGGACCACCCTATTTTCTGATCTTCTGGTTAGAGGTTAATCTGGCCCAAATAGATGGAAAGAACCCTTCCAAAGGTTTCTGTGAGGGTGGGTAAATCCATCTCTATTCTCTGGCTAAAGAGGGACCATTGATTTGCCCAGTAAAGTTAAAAGGAAGATCACTAAGAAGGTAAATAGATTACCTCAAAGTCCATATATAGCCATATCCATTATGTTTCACTTTGAGTAACAGTTTAACAACTTCAATCTCTCTCTCTCTTTTTTTTTGGGGGGGGGGCTGGGGAGGGGGGGTAATGAGGGTTAAGTGACTTGCCCAGGGTCACACCCAGTTAGTAAGTGCCAAGTGTCTGAGATCAGATTTGAACTCAGGCCCTCCTGAATCCAGGGCCAGTGCTTTATCCACTGTGCCACCTAGCTGTCCCCAACAACTTCAGTCTCAATGTGGGTGTCTATCACCATGAAATAAGTATTGGACTAACAGCCCAGAACCTAGAAGAAATCAAGCAAAAAGACTGTTAAAAATTATGCCTTGAAGGTAAAATAACCTTGGTTCCTTCTCCTCCCCCTTTCTTTACCTATTTTCTTGGCTTCATACAAATCTGTATTCGTGTGGGGAAGCAGTGAAGTGGGGGAGGGAGATACTCTGAGACATTAACTGTCCCAGGGCAAACATATCAGAGTTCAGTGTAACCATCAATCTTCATTACTTTATGATTTCAAGTGATTTTAATTCACCAAACATTTGTTAGGTGTCTACTGTATGCAGGGCACTGGCTGTGACCTAATAAGGAAAAATGAGTGGACAGACCACTATCAAACCCCAAAGTTATTTCTTCTCTATGAACTAACACAGTTTATAATATTATTAAGTCATGCTGGATATATTATGGATAGATACTTTTGTCTTCTAAACCTGATAATCCTGGGAGTAGAAGGAAGGAGACTAGATTTGGGGGACTGACACTAAGACACATACCAATGAAAGAGGATATCTTGTTGACTATACAGATTTGGGGTGGAAAACTGTTGGAGAAGTTCTGTTTCTACAGATTAATACAGTACTCTTCCATGGCAAAAAAGCAGTTAATTTTTAAAAAGTGAAATTTTTGAATACCAAAATATATGCCATTAATGATTTCTTTAGTTTCATGTGAAAATTCTTAACTTCTCCCTACCCTACTTTTCATGCTTCTCCTTCCCCTGAGGAGTGGGAGGGGTGACAGAAGTTAAAAGAGTAAAAAAAAAAGGTACCTCTCATTGTTTTAGGAGTGAAAGAGAATTAGGAGCAGGATAATTATATGAAGTGTCAATTATGTTTTCTGTCATTATTATAGTCTAGAAAAATGCATTTTAATTTCTTTTTAACTATTCTTTAAAGTCCCAGTACACCCTAGTTCAACCAAATGATTGAATATCTGGTTCCTGGATTGAGTTTATCAAGGATTCAATCATCTCAGTCTCAACTCCATGATGTTGCGTGTTACGTGTATGTGTGTATGTGTTTTATTCCAACTGCATTAAGTGAATGTTTTAAGTAATTCTGATTTCAGGCAGGGATGTGGACTAAATGACCTCTCAGAGTGAATTCTAGCCTCAGGATTCTGTGATTCTCTATAGAGTTATTGTTATATAAAAAACAAGGGGGGAAATTCTAAAAAAAAATTAATTTTAACATCTATTTCTGATTAAGCACAAAATGTTTACTTTGGAAGAAAAAAAATAAGTATCCGTATGAGTAGAGGCTATGTTCTTTCATAATGAGTACATTTTAAGACCTTATAGAGCAATAATTTTGGAAATGTTAATTTTTGTACCCCCAGTGCTTATCACATGGTACCTCACACATATTGGGCTCTTAACAAATGTTGGCTGAATTGGTTGGGCTTGTATTTACCATTTTCTCCTTAATGCAAATGTACAGTTGGATGTGCTGTTCAAGTAACCTCTCCCTGCTATTAATACAGTCTTGTTTGTAAGAAACCTCAATGCTTTATTATATAAGAGCTGTTGAAAAGGAATATGGGTGTTATTCTTAGGTACTTATGGTCTCAGCACTTACATGCACATGTATATTTTATAATAATAGCTCAGAGACTGAAATTGTATTAAAAAAAAAATCAGTGCAATCCCAAAGAAACATAATGGTTCCTTTACTGCATGTAGGAAAACACTTTCCTCTTGCTT
Organism: Dromiciops gliroides; assembly: GCF_019393635.1. Taxonomy (NCBI): domain Eukaryota; kingdom Metazoa; phylum Chordata; class Mammalia; order Microbiotheria; family Microbiotheriidae; genus Dromiciops; species Dromiciops gliroides. The sequence continues at coordinate 554,806,555 of NC_057862.1, forward strand.
TTTTCCCTCCTTCTTTAGTTTTCCATTGTATAATAAAAAAACAGGAAAGCACTACAGTCTAGTGGCTGTAAATGTTTTTTAATAGGCTGTACCTATTTCCTTTACTTTTCACAGTGAAAGAAATAGTGCCTTCAACCCAAGAATTTGACAAAAAGAAAAGCCCTGAGAGCACTCTTCCTTCTGGCTGCAAGCCCAAATTCTTGAAACAAGGAAATCTTTTAGAGTTTATTTCAACCAGAATCTGGCAATTTAGAAATAATCAAAACACTCAGTTTCCACCTGAGAATAAGGTAGCCATTTTTACACAAGATTCCTGATCTTTTGTCATCTTTTGAAAGGATTTTTTCTTGTAATAAATTTCATTTTGGTCTCTGTTGTATATTATATATAGGGCATAACATTCCTTACTAGCTTTGTTAATCTTATCTACCAGGCAGGAAGGATTTCCTTCATGTACCTCAGCAAATTTTACTCCATGATTCCCCCTTTCTAATGGTTTTGTGCTATTTCGACTTAATCTTGAATGAAAGATATAAAACATCTTGATTCAACTCAGTCTGAAACCACTGAGAATGGCAATAATTAAACCAAAAAATTTTTTTGATGTATATTTGGGATATGTATTTTTGTCTTACAATCCAAGGGTCTTATGCAGGATTTATTCTCCATGTTAAGGGGAAATATATGCATAAATACTTCACTAGTTGTGATTTTTAAAAAAATACTTGAATCATGTGCAGTTCACCAGAGGCAATACCAATCTAGTGAAGTCATGTATCATCTTTGTTAGCTTTTAATGAACATCAGCTTTTTTTCCCTCATATTGTAAATGTAAAGTTGGCCATGCCTTCTGTTGCCAATATATACTAATAAAATTGGAGATAAATGTGTTGTGGACTTGTTTTAATATATTTTATTTTTTATTTTATTTTATTTTTTGCAGGGCAATGAGGGTTAAGTGACTTGCCCAGTGTCATACAGCTAGTAAGTGTCAAGTGTCTAAGGTCATATTTGAACTCAGATCCTCCTGAATCCAGGGCCGGTGCTTTATCCACTGCGCCACCTACCTGCCTGATTTAATGTATTTTAAAGGACTATTGAAGTACATTAAAAATTATGATCCATGTTAAAACCAAAAGCATTGCTAGATGTTGCATATGTCATGATAAAGATGGTTCCAAAGCTGCCATTCCTGAGTAGCATCCTATACTTAGAATAGAACAACCCCTTTGCACCCAAGAAATTTTGACATGACCCCAAGAAATATACATAATCTTTTATTGTTGCTAAATTTTTCACAGCCACCACATTCATTTACACAACCCCATATGGGGTCATGAGCACCCAGTTTAAGAAGCTAGAACTTAGAATACTGCTTATACTTCACAGTTCTAAAAAAAATTATCTAAGCACTAATGAATTGATCCTTTGAACTAATATCATAAACTGGGCCAATACCTTGATTCTTCTTTTATGGGTAAGGAAATGAACAGAGAGGAGAAAAACCATGGTTTATATGCCATGATGATTTGCTTAGAAAATCTTAAGGAATTAAAGAAACTAATTGAAACAATTGATGGCTTCAACAAAGAAACAGGAAAAATAAATCCACTGAAGTCAAAAGCATTTATATATAGCAATAACTAAATCCAGATGAGAATAATAGAAAGGGGATTCCCTTTCAACAGAACTACAAAATGCATAAAACATCTGGAAGTCAGTCTACCAAAGTATATTCAATACCTGTATAGATACAACTATAAGATGCTCTTTAAAGAAAATAAAGAACTTAAGTAATTGGAGAAATATTCAGTTTGTGGCTGAGCTATATCAATATAATAAAAAAAACTACTGAAATTAATTTACTGATTTAGCCTTATACCAATAAAATAATCAAGGGAATTGACTAAACAAGGAAGAATCAGAAATGGCTGAACTCGAGAACACTATATATTACCAACCCACAACATAAATTACCTAGGACAAAAATACCACAATTGAGAAGAGTTCCTGGTAAAACTGGAAAGCAGTTTAACATAAATTAGATTTAGACTAGCATCTTACTCCATATTCCATAATAAATTCAAAATGGATACATGGAAGGTCATGCCATTAAAAAAAATGGAAGAGAACCAGATTAGGCCCCTTTCACAAATACAGTCATGGAACAAATTCTTAACCAAACTAGAGATAAAGGTGATTACAAACATACAATAGAAAAATGTCTATTTCATATAATTGCAAAGCTTTGATACAAATAAAATAATGTGACTGGGATTTTTAAAAAGAAGTATTTGACTGGGAAAATTATTTGAATCAAATATCTCTAATAAGATTTTGATATCCAAGGTATATAGGCAGTTACATGATACAGTGGACAAAGTATTGGGCCTAGAGTCATGAAGACCTATGTTTGAATTCAGCGTCAGATACTTAATAGCTGTGAAACTCAGCACATCACTTAACTTCTGTCTGCCTCAGTTTCTTCATCTGTAAAATGGGATAATAAGAGCAGCTACCTCCCTGTGTTCTTACAAGGATGAAATAAAATAATAGGTATGAAGTGCTTTGAATAATTTAAAACACTTTGTAAATACTAGGTATTATTATTAATTATTATTACTAATAGAGATGTAAGATCTATTCCTCAATAGATAAGTAGTCAAGAAATATGAATTAGCAATTCATAGAAGAATGTCAAACAATAGTTTGAGATAGCGATTTGAAAATCAAAACAACTCTGTGATTCCACATAGCACACAGAAAATTAGCAATAATCTCAAAAGAGAGCAATAGCCAGTGTTGAATGAATTCTAGAAAGATGGTCACACTAATGCATTGTTGGTGAAGCTGTGAATTGGGTCTGGTGACTTTGGCAAGCAAATTGGAATTATTCAAAGACTGAAATGTCCATACCCCTGGATCCAGATACTCCACTGTTAGGCATATACCCCAAGGAAGTCAATGGTAGAAGAAAAACCCACATACACCAAAATAGTTATAGCAACACATTTTTAGTATCAAGAACAATGAACAGCATAGATGCCCATCAGTTGGGCCATGGATAAATAAGGTACATGAATCTATACAATATGGTTATACTTGAATAACTGATGAATAGAGAAGTTTAGGGTGATTTATATAAAGTAAAAAAAAAAACAGAACCATGAAAAAAATATTCACAATGATCATAACAATGCAAATAGGAACAATAACCATAAAAATTGAAACCGACTACTTCAAGATGAAGCTTGATTCTAAGGAGAGGATATGAGAAGATGTCTCCTCTTCTTTGAAGAGGTGGAATGATTATGGGTATGGAATACTACAAATTATGGCAGACTTTTTCCATGTGTTTGTTAGTTTTACTGACTTGGTTTTTCCCATTAAAAAAAATACTTGTTATAAAAGATAGTTCCCTGGGAGAGGTGGGAGGAAGTTTACATTGCAAAATGCAGGTGATGTAAACAAAAGTTATCAATTTTTTGAAGAAAAATCATAGCATCACACTGCAAATAAAATGCAGAACTAATATGTCAATCCAAGATCTTATTGCATTCTGTAGTTATGTAAACTTAGAGCTGTAACTAGGAATTTGGTGGCCCAGGGCCAATGTCTGCAAATCATGTGTGGAATAAGCAGCAGGAAAGGGATGCCATGGGACTGGAGATAAGACTCAAGGATACAGAAGAGCTCATGCATGCTATGTGGTTGTTTACCATTTTAACTAATTATTCTTGTTAACAAGGTGCTAAAAGGGGCAGTACAGATCAGGAGAGAGCAAACTGGACTTGGAGTTAGATATGAATTCAAATCCTACCCCCAACATATTGTCTTTGTGTAGATAAGCTAGGCACTTAAGTTCTCATTGCTGTTATAAAACTTTCTAACACTCTAAAATATGAGAAAGTTGCTAATCCATATCACTGGATACAGATCCACACTGCAGATTTCTACACTACAGTGGAAATCACAAATTTAGGTGAAAGGACAAAAAAGAGCCACTCAACAAGGTTATTTCTACAGTACTTAAAGAGCTGCAAATGTTATCAGTGTCCTCTAAATTTGGTGTCTTGGGGACATACTGCTGATCACTTTGCTCTAGTTATAGCCCTAGATATGGCTTAACTATATATGCAAGGTCATGCAAAGCTCTTCATTCATTCTGTAAGTTCTGAGTCTTTTTGACTAGGAGAATTAGACTCAAAGTGGCATTAAGCAGATTACTTCTGTAATTATTGCAGGAACATTAATAACAGTGTTATATTTAAACTTTGGGCTTGCTGTTGGAATAGGTGACTGCAATCAACATATTTGGAGAGATCTCTGGTTGGGATCCACACTTTTTGAAATCTGATGATTGTTATAATCATACTTGACGTTTATATAGCACGTTTGATACAGGGTGTCCCAAATGTCTTGTTGCAGTTGTACTCTTTAGTAGTGGAACACATTTAAGTTGCCAAAACTTAAAATTTGCATAGAAGTTTTTGGAACACACTTGATATTTCCTCATTTGACCCTCAAAACAATGCTATATGTTAGCTACTACTGATATTTTGATTTCCATTTTGTACACAAGGCAACTGAAGCTCATAAAGGTTGAAGTGATTCACCCAGGGTGACACAACTAGTGCCAGGGATAGGATTTTAATTGAAGCTCTGTCTTCCTGATCCCATGGTCAGAACTCTATTTATTAGGCCACATTGACTCTCTGACTTGAAAGAAGTTTTTTGGGGGCTTTGTTTGTTTGTTTTGGTGTGTGCCTTGTCATAGATATCACCTGGAACATAAGGCAGAAGGAAGGAAAGCTGACTGACATTGTGTTAAGCACTTTGCAACTATCATCTCATTTGAGCCTCAGGACAACCGGAGCAGACAGGGGTCAAGTGACTTGGCCAGGATCAAATAGTAAGTGTCTGAGGCTAAATTTGAACTCACATCTTCCTGATTCCAGACCCAGGGCTCTATTGACTGTGCCACCAGCTGCCTCATAACATAAGAGAAAGACAGAGCATTATGCTCTTCTTATAATATAGGAAAAGGACATGGGCTTAACAAACAAGTACATGCCATTGGGGGTTGTATGCAACTGAATATTTTGGTTTGGAGCAATGTCTAGATGCTCTGTGCTTTCACTCAGAATTGCAAGATATCTTCAACTTCACTTTTAGCAAAGATACAATTGAAATTTTTCTTAAACATATATATGCATATGCACAAACAGAAAGACAAATAAGGAAACAAATCAGTAATATTTTAAAAATTAACATTTAAATAGTACTTACTATGTGCCAGTCATGCTAAACACTTTATTATCTCATTTGATCCTCACAACTCTGGAAGCAATCACCATTTAACAGATAAGGAAACTGAGGCAAAAAGAAGTTAAGTGACTTGCCCAGGGTCACACAGTTAGCAAGTATCTGAAGCTAGATTTGAACTCATCTTCCTGACTCCAGGCCTGGCACTCTATACACTATGCCCCCTCAGTGCCTTATATTGTAAGGGAGGGACAGACAACTCTGATCTTCTTATAATATTAATTAGAAGGAGGTCATGGGATTACCAAACTAGTCCATGCTATTGAGGGTTGTATGCACTTGAAAATATTTTTGTGGGGGCAGATAAGTGGAGCAGTGGATAAAGTGCCAGCCCTGGATTCAGGAGGACCTGAGTTCAAATCATGCCTCAGATACTTGACATTTACTAGGTGTGTGACCTTGGGTAAGTCACTTAACCCTCATTGCCCCACAAAAAAAAATTTAATATTTTTGTGTTAGGTAATGTCTACTATACAGTATTTTCACTCACAGAATTACAAAATATTTTCAACTTTAATTTTAGCAAATACAGTTGAAATGTTTCACTGAACATATGCATATACACATATAGATAGACAGTCAAGGAAACAAATCAATAATATTCCATTTTCACACTTCTTTGCCAGAGGAGTATTTCCCAATCTACCAAACAGATGAACTGATATTGTTATGGGTAGAAAAAGTGGACCGAGGAGGAGAAAAATATCAAAATTTAGTGGTGGCTTTCTTTAAATAGTTATCTTCCTTATGCAATTAAAACATGATTCACTTCACAACAATTTCATCTACAAGCAAATTTTCAGGAATACATCAACTGCCTGAAGCAAAATGCATCTGTTTTCCTTTCAAATGCAGATGCCTTAAGGGGTCTATAACCTAATGTCTGTGGGAGTTTCTTTGGATTATAGATTTAGAGATGAAAGTTACATCTTTTTCATCCTGTTCATTTTACAGTAAGAAACTGAGGCCCAGGTAACTTTCCAAGACAAATTGTTGAGCCACATCAGTGGATACAGAATTATTCTTAAGGACTTCTACACCCCAATGAAAACTACAGATCTGGGTTAGCAAACAAACACCAAGAACCACGGGAAAAAAGTACTAAATTCTGTTATTTCTACAGATGGTGCTGTCAATTGAACACCAGACCTGGAATCAGGAAGATTCATCTTCCTGAGTTCAAATCCAGCCTCAGATACTTACTAGTTGTGTAACCTGGGCAATTCACTTAACCCTGTTTGCCTCAGTTTACTCAGCCGTAAAATGAGCTAGAGAAGGAAATGACAAACCACTCTAATATCTTTGTCAAGAAAACCCCAAATAGGGACATTGAAGGGTCAGACATGACTGAATCAACTGAACAACAACAGCAAAAAGGACAACAAATCTTATCTTCATTTTCTAAAATTAGTCATCTTGTAAATTTGGTACCCTGGAAAATGTCTCAATCACCCTGCTCTAGTTATGGCTCTGTCCAAAATCATTATTCTGTAATTCCTGAAGCACGTCCAAAATTTGAACCAAGTCTTCTGATTTCAGATCCTGCGCTGTTAGCACTCCATCGTGCTGTTCTTACATCAGTGACACTTTAAAAATAAATAAATAAAAATCTCTGCCTTCTCATTTTGAGTAATTCTTTGCTATATCTTTGTAATCCTCCCCAGAAGATTTATTAAAAAAACAAAAAACAAAAAACAAAAAACCTCAGAGGCCTTATTCTAGGCCTTTTAATACATAGGCCATAGAGCCAACATCAGTCAAGGAGACCTGTTTTTAAGTACTGAATCTAACACATACTGGTTGTATGTCTTTGGGGAGGTTACTGAATATCTCAACATCCCAGGCAGTGTTCTAAGAATATGTTATAATGCAGGTGTGGACTTGTATTAGTAGAGCTTCCTTGGAATTTCCCTATACTGATGAAATCACAGATGTAGTCTAACACACACACACACACACACACACACACATACACACACACACACACACAATGAAGTAGATGGTGTCCATATTACATAACATTTTTTCTAATCATATATGTCCAATATAAGTTTTACGCCTTCTATGTGTATGCATGCATATCATCATCAAATACTACTCAGATACAGTGCAGACTTTAGTGAGTATTTTGTGCCTTATGGGTAACATTTCAATTCTGGGAATGATGTTTGTTTCATATACAGCCAGCTTATTCTTGAGTAGTCATGGTAACAGGATACAGAGATAATACAGTTAATTGAAATCCACAGATCATCTTAAAAGTCTCATCTGGAATTTCTTCCTCACAAATTTTTACCGCAACTGCTAAAAGGGTACATGATTGATTAGTTTGAAATTCACAACCTTTCTATTCCTTGGATCAAGGCTTATTACTGTGCTTAACAAATATGGGTGCTTGATAAATGTTTGATGATTAATTAATTAACCATGCTCTGTGACAGATATGAATGAGGTAAGTCATACCAATGTGGGGCAATGGGAGCTTTGTATCATGGCACGAGTATTTAAAGTGCACTGAAAGTGCTTAGAGTCTTCCATTAGCTTAGAAATAACTGAGCCTAGCTCACAGTTAGTAAGAATAACTCTTTAAAATTAGAAACTGCCAAATGGCTCCCTTTATAACCAATCCTAGATGAGCTCCTCCACGGCCCTGTCCCATTCTGCTTCCTCTGGTGTCATCATTTTCCAGAAGCAACTGTGACCTGGGCTTTTTACTCACAGATTTGTATGTACTAAGATTTCCATCATCTCACCTAGATTTATCTTAAAATGCTGATTCCTGGATGGTTTTTGTGACACACATCTTTTGGAACTTGTGCAGGTAGCACCATAACTAGTTATGTGTCTGCTAATGATCAGAAAATAGGCAGGAAGAGAAAGCAGAAAAGCAAGATGCATTTTCCCTTTGTAGAATAACATTCAAAACCGTGGTTATATGATTATGCTGCCCCACCTTCAGCTGCACGGAAGTATCAGCACTGTAACTTCACTCAGTAGGCATTTGACAAATGTGGTTAGATTAGTGGATTGATTCACATAAATAAAGACTGACCTTGAATTTAGATTTGGCCCCTTTCCATCAAATTGGGTCACACTTGGTCTGCAGCTTCAAATGTTACTGGGAGGAGATGGGAAAGCTGCTACACATAGCCTCAAGTTTATTCTATAGGAATCCTAACTCAGAATATGCAACGCAAAGTTACTATCATAGCATGAGGAGATAATAAAAAGTCATTTTCCTGATTGCCTTATGAATTTCCTGAACCAGACTTCTACCACAGGCAGATGGGTTTCAGCTGAATTTGACAGAGATAGGAAAGGACACGACCCTACAGAGCACTCAGCATCCCTTTTACCATGTTGTTGTCACCTTTTTTTTTCAAGGAATATTGCTTATCTCTTCCTGTTTTCAGTGGTGTGTCTGTCTATCTGATTTATTACTGCATAGATCATAGACCACATCTTCTCCAAAGTATCTGCTAGTTCGTGATGTTCATTCCTATTGCAATGCACTAAAACTAACAATGAAGAAGTCACAGCCAATATCTCCTTTGATCTTTTTGCCCAACGTGAGCTTTGATTAGGCAATGTTTGAAAGTTACCTGTGATTTTCTTTTATGATTTAACAGATGATAGAAAAAATTAGGAAAAAAGTTTAGACAACATCTTACTCAACTCTTTTATTTAATGGGTGAAGAAAATGTGGCCTAGAGAGTTCTCAAGTGCTTTGGTTGAGGCCATAGAAGATGTGAAGGGCAGATTGGGGACTTTAACTCACCACTTCTTACTCCAAAGCTAGCAACTTGTATCCACTATACTATACTACACTACATAGTACTTAAGTGAATAACAAAGGAAGCAGGAAGAGATCACAGGTGGAATCTGAGTGGAGGTCATCCTGTCTGACAATGAGCCTAACATTATCTATTACTGCCACACTGCCTAATCCTGGTTTATTGTGGATAGACAAACTAGTAAATAACCAGTTTCATTATAAAAATAAAATAATCTGAACATCATTAGAATAAAAAGTAGAAGTTCAAGATTCCTGGAAGCCTATAGACTTTGCAAGACATGGGTCCATCTAGACCAGTGAAAGTAGACTGATCTGACTGGTCTTCATTGAATTATCCAGATAATGGTAAAACTATCTGTGTACATATATTATATAGGTATTATCATAGGTCAAACATTAATAAATGTTTCTTTCATTTGGGTATTACACTCATAGAGCCTGCCCAGGAACGTTCAGGGCACAGGGCAAAAAATATTCTGTGCTCCCCACCACTAGCACCAAAAGTGAAGTTAGATTAGACAGACTTAAAGCATGAACAATATCACAGAAGCAAGACACACCAAAAGTATCCTATATTTATTTTCTTTGTTCTTAGATGTATTCATGCTATCTCCCCTTATAAAATTTAGACTCCTTCAAGGCAGGTATCATTTCTTTTCCATCTTTGTTTATCCAGCATCTATCATAGTGATTGGCACACAGTAGGCACTCAATAAATATGTATTCATCAATCCCAGTTTTGTTCATACTACACATTGTATAGCATTAAGTGAATTCAGCCCCACTCCTAGAAGTCCTTAACTGTACGTGTGCTATTCATTATAGAAATGCAAAAAGGATAGGTTATTTCAGCAATGTTGGGACTTTAATATGAATAGATTTCAACCTACCTATGACTTAATAGGTAACACACAGGGAGGTCCTTGAGACATAGAAGTTAAATGGCTTATCTAGGATCAAAGAGTAAACATTAGAACCTAAATGTGAGCCCAACCCTTCCTGACTTGAAACCTACCATTCTAGCCATTAGACCGCACTGCCTGCTTATTACTTGGAGCAAAATTTGGAGGTTTTTAAATTCTCTCAAATTCTCCTTGTACTTTATTTTGATGGCCACAGTCAAACCCACCCCAGATGAAGAGTGTTTTTGTTTCCGTTAGGAGAGAACAACTTTTCTCTGACCATATAATAACAGTCCTCCATGTTTCATTAAGCTTTATAATTAAAAACAACTTTAGACAAGCTTCTGGGCAGAGACCGCAGTTGCCAAGTTTGAAGGAGAATCAGTATCAGCAGCCAAGTTATGGCCTATCATGAAAATATGGCTTTCCATTTCACAGGGGAGGTTGGCTGCACAGAACAATTTCATGGAGGCTGGCAGGAACCCCATCTGATTCTGGACAGCCTCGCCTTTCAAACCAAATGCTGCTTATCAATATTAAAAATATGGTAAAGATCTGCAGAATGAGATTTATAGACTTTCCAAGTGCAGTAAAACATGATGAATTTGGACCTCACTAATGGAGAATGAGTAATAAGTTGGAATCAGATTAATCTGGTTTATCTTTGCATTTTCTATCAAAATGGCATTTCTGAGCAAAAGTGTTATTGAATATTACAGGAGAAATGTTTGGCCTACTTAGACTTTTAAAGAACTTAAAAGCTCCCTTTTAAAACCAGTATCATTTGCATATAAATGTATGATTACTATAATAATAACACATATATATGTGTATTATTTTAGAATTGCAAGGCAATTTTAATATACTATAAAGAAAAGTGAAGCTGAGAAAGGTATAGTGACTTGCCTAGGGTCACTACCAAGTGCCTGAGGAAGGATTTGAACTGAGAAATTCCTTATTCTACATCCAACACTAAAGCCACGAGGCCAAAATGCTTTGCTTTTTTTTTTTTTTTTTTGGCTGGGCAATGAGGGTTAAGTGACTTGCCCAGGGTCAGAAAGCTAGTAAGTGTCAAGTGTCTGAGGCCGGATTTGAACTCAAGTACTCCGGAATCCAGGGCCAGTGCTTTATCCCCTGTGCCACCTAGCTGCCCCAAAATGCTTTTGCTTTTTAAGAGACTTTTATATAATGTTGTCATTAAGATCTGACAGGCGACACCTTATTCTGGTGCTTTTGTATCTCATGATAGTAAAATTGCATCTCTTTAAAAGTTCCTATAATTTAGACTGAATTTTCATATACGTCCATTGGGCCGAACTAGTAAAATTTTATTAAATCACAGCCAGTTCTACAAAGACTTGATAATTATTGAGGTAATTAAATCTGGAAATCTTCCTTAAAATGATCAGAGAACCCAAGGAAAGTTTTATCCCAATTCCCCATTTCATTTTGGCTTTGGAAATCTGACCCTTGGCAGCTTTTCAAGGATTACCCTTTAGTTGTTTCTTAAACTTTTGGCTTATGAAGTTGTTTGGTGCTGTTTCTCTAAGGTACCAAGTATTTTACTAACTATATTTACTAACTAACTAAATTCTTAACTCCATTCATGCATACATGATAAACTCATGGAACAACAATAGTTGTAGTGTATAGAGTGTTGGAAGTAGAGATAAGAAGCCCTGAATTTGAGCTCTACCTGACATTTACTGGCTCTGTGAGCACAGACAAGGTATTTAACCACTGTCTTCTACTATATACACACATATATACAAATATATATGTGTATATGTGTGTGTATATATGTATATGTATACACATATACATGGGCATATATTTATATATACATATGTGTATATAATAAATGATTCTTATATACCTATAGAATATATTATATGTGTTATATCAATCCTATTTACATATATATGCATGGTTTTATATATTTATATATATGTAATTTACTACAGAATATCAACATTTTCCAGGCAATGTGCTAAGTCATTTAAAAATATTATTTCATTTGATCCCCACAATAGAAAGATAGATAGATAGATATACACACATGCATGATGTGCTCTCTTTATATGTTTATATGTATATACATTTATATATACATATATGGGACCTAGAAAGACTTTGTGTAGGGTTATAGTATGTATAGTAAATAATGTTTTACAAAACTGAAAGTGCTAAGTAAGAATGAATGATTATGATCATCATCATTTCATGTATTTGATATCTACAATATGCCATACAGAGAAATGACCTGAAGATTTTTATTTAAGCCTGGCCAAGGGGCAACTAGGTGGTGCAGTGGATAGAGTACAGACCCTGAATTCAGTAGGACCTGAATTCAAATCTGACCTCAGACCCTTGACACTTACTAGCTGTGTGACCCTGGGCAAGTCACATAACCCCAACTGCCTCACCAAAAATAAATAAATAAATAAATAAATAAATGAATGAATGAATGAATGAATGAATGAATGAATGAATGAATAAATAAATAAATAAATAAATAAATAAATAAATAAATAAATAAATAAATAAATAAATAAATAAAAACCTGGCCATAGAATGATGGGATTAGAGCTACAAGGAACTATGTGAAAATATAGTTCAAGTACTTCATTTTTCAAATTAAGTTACTGAAGCTGAAAGAAGTGGTAAATCAATGAATGGCCCATATTCTCCTTTGGTATCTATGGAATGTCAACAGATATTTAGGCAGCCCCTCAACATGTTGGGTGACACTCAATGTAGGATATTTGAAAGGTCTTGGATAAGAGTCTCACAAGATGAAGTGGGGGAGGACTGCAGTCTACACTGTACAAGAGGGTATCCTGAGATGATGGTTTATTTGTTGTCATTGAATATCTTGGAGCTGGATTTTAAAGGGCTTTGAATGCCAGGTTAAAGAATTTGCAGATGTAATGATGTCTCTGGGGAACTATAACTTGGAATTTAGACCCATAGTGTGATGGAGGGGGAATTATTTAAAATGACAATTCCCAATCATGGTTGAACCAACCTGGAAAAAATTATCATGAGAAAATCAAAGATCTGGGAGGCCAGGATACTCAAACAGGGCAGGTATTGAGCCAAATACTGAATTTATTGGAGAGAAGTGAGAATAACTACAAGGATCATCAGTGCCATCAAAAAGAATCTAGACAGGATACAATGATCTCTAAAGGACTAAAATAATAATAGTTACCATTGATATAGTGCTTACTGTGCTCCAGGCACTGTGCCAAAAGCTTTACAATCATATAATCTCATTTAATCCTGCTAACAACCCTGGGAGATAGCTGTTGTTATTATCCTCATTTTACACATGAGAAATTGAAGCAGAGATAAAGTGACTTGCCCAAGGTTACATTGCTAGTAAGTATCTGAGGCAACATTTGAAATTAGGTCTTCCTAACTCTGGGTCCCAGTGTTCTATCCACTTGGCTGCTGGGGTAGAGTGCAAGTCTGAAAGTGGTTGGGGAAATCAAATGATAGATCAACTCCTCCTCTTTGTCTTGTGTATCAGTGGGTATGAGAGAAAGAGCATTCCAGGGAAAGTGTCAAGAGCTGAAATCTCTTCAAGAGGAAGGAATGTCAAAAGACTTCTAGGACAGAGGAGAGTTTAATCAGAGAAGAAGACTCCATGGGTCATGGTGGAAAAGGAGAGAACATAAGGACTGAGGTCAGAGGAGGATTTGGGCTGTTTGCTATGAGAAGAAGATGGGATGGGAGCAAGGATAGGAACTTACAGTACCTACTTCCTTCCATGATGACCCCATGCTGATTCCCAATAAGTTTACTGTGGGATACAGAGGGCAGCTGTTGCAAACATCTATTGCCTTTGACTATCATTTCACTCTAATTCCAGGCATACAAGCAGCGTGACACAAGTCCTTGGGACAGATGACTCATGAAGGGTAAACTGCTGGGTGACTTGAGAGAGCTTCAGAGCTGAAAGCTGTGAGGAACACAGAATCCCAGGGAGTTGGAGGATTAGGAGGGAAGAGGTCAGTTGTGCAACATGGTCACTGGGCATCCAGTGCTCCAACTAGGGGTAAGGAAGAATATTCTAAGGAAGGTTAAGGGAAATACTTCAAATTCCCTCAAGTCAGGGAAAAGCCCTAGATGCATTATACTAGTTCTGGATCAGCCCCTGGCCACCAATCAGCTTGGCCATTGAAGTTTGTCTTCATAAAACTACTCAGTAATCCACTCATCTGACTTTCTGAAGCCAAGCAAGACTTGGGTGAGATCCACTTTAGTTTTCAATGTAGCTATCATACTGATATATACTCCGTCTGTCCCAAGGACATTCTTGTTATTATCACATTTACAATTCAGATGCAATCAGGCCAGGTAGCACCATGATAGGCAAGACAACCAAATGAAAGCAAAATATAGTTTCATTTTGTAAAGGGTGAGGTATATTTTTAGCACCAATTTCTTTAAAAACAAATCACCCTGTGTTCCTTGAAGGTTTCACCAACCTCACAGGAGTATCTATTTGCTAAATATATTGTTAATAATGCATATTTTCTTTCATGTGCTTCCTTTTTATTTTTAAAAAAGGAATCTAAAGATCTGGTCCTATCAAACTTAGCCACAGAAACTAACTAGCTATGTGATCCCAGGCAAGTGAGTCACTCTGTCTACCTCAGTTTCCTCATCTGTAAAATGGAGATAACAATAGCACCTATATCTCCCAGGGTTGTTTTGAGAATCAAATGAGATAATAGTTGCAAAGTGTTCAGTATACCAGGCATATAGTAAATGTTTAACAAAATGCTTATTCTCCTTTTACAGCCTTTTTAGTCCCAAGTAAAAAATGAGAGAATCCTGTACTTTGGTGTGTTGAATGAATAAATAAATGGATGTAAAAGCATTTACTGGGGACAAAAAACTGTGTCAAGCACTAGTGATACAAACAGGACTGTATGGCAGTCCTTGCTTTCCAGAGTTCACATTCAAATGGGGTACATAATACATACATATATAAATATAATATATGCATATGTATATATGTATATGTATGTATACCTATGTATATATTGTGTATATACATATGTATATGTATATATACGTATGTGTATATATACACATGTATATATATATATATATATATATATATATATATATATATATATATATATATATATATATATATATATATATATATATATATATATGTGTGTGTGTGTTTCTGTCTCTCTGTCTTTGTCTCTCTCTGTCTCTGTCTTTCTCTCTGTCTCTCTCACCTACAATTCTGATTACAAAGGCCTAAGTAGTCCTTAGAGTACAGCCACAAAGCAGATGGTACTGGGTTACCTCAGTATCATTTGTATTTATAAAAACCACTTCCACAGAATCATTTGATCCTGTGAAGAATTTTGGTGGTTAGAACTTTATTTTCTGCTTTTTCAGCTCCCTGAGGCTGCTAAGGAAATGGGAGCTGCTGCAGCATCTGCTGAAGTACTTGCCAGATTGAATCTATACAAAGGTCAATGATCTGGATCATGACCAGAAGAGGCAGGCTAGATATAGAACCTATGGTCTAGATGGTGCTACTGTTTCTAGGGCTCTTGAGCCTACCTGTTTGTCAATGGCATTTGGACATCAGTTGGTCCTGGTGCTAGGGGAGATGGTGGGTCCTTTCTTCACTGGGACTCCTTCTCTGGATGACAGTTGTAGGAGCCAGGCCTAGGGGTAATTTCTCTGTAGGGGAGGTTAATTTCTTTATACTTAATGGTGGTGAAACACTAAATTTTTATTCATTCCACAAGATTTTATTAAATGACTTCTATGTACCAGACTCTATTTCAGGTGCTGGGGATATGATGAGAAAAATGAAACACTCTCTACCCTTAAGGAACTTATATAACTTACATTTGGGCAGGGGAGGGGAATATAATCATAAAACGTCAAATATGAAACATGTGCAACTTCCAGGTGTAATGATTGGAATGACGCCACCTGCTGGAAACTTACTGTAGAAAAGCTCTGCCATGAAAGGAAGGTCTTTGAGGGCAAGACCTTTGGCGTCAGAAAGTGACATTTGCTGGTGGGAGGAGGAAGGGGGAGCTGGGCGCTCTGTCTCTCTCTCTTTCCTGAGGACACTGGTGGAGAAGGGAGCTAGAAATGTGCTCTACCTTTAATAGATAGGAATCTAGGCCTTTTTCTCTCTCTTTACCAAATTCTTATTCTCCTTAATAAATGCTTAAAAGTCTAACTCTTACTAAAGCTTATAATTTATTGGCAACCACTCATTAGATTTTAGACAGTCTAAGTAGAATTTTAGCCCTTAACAGATGGCTGACCACAAAGAGGAAAGCTGAACCTCACTCTTCTGATCTTCCGGTTGGGTAAGAAATTTCCCCTACCCTGTCCCTTTAAATCCAAAGTACTGCTGAACTGCCGGGTGTTTTCCCTTTAAATGTTTTCAAATGGGTCTTTTAAACTCCCTAATTACCTTATTTTTGATTTTAGTCTGTTTAACCAGACAAATGGGGGATAAGATTATGTTAATGCTTTATTTTTGTGGAATTTTTATTTTTGTGAGAAGAGTCAGCAAGGTGCTCACACAAGAGTGCTCCCCCTCTCCCAACCATGCTTTTTCAGAGAAAACTCTGATGTCTGTGGCTTTTCCAAGTTCTAACACTAATTGTTGCTCTAATTTTACATGCCTGGAAACAACAACCCAACCTCTGGAAGCTTTTAATCCCCTAGCGCCTGGAGGCAAAGTGGGGGAAGGGGAATCCAGGCCTGAATTCAAAATCAAGTCTGATTCAAATTGCCCTGGTCCCTCCCCTCCTCTCCAGGCCCCACCTTCTACAACTTCCATGACCAAGCCCATGGATTCCCCTACCCAGGAAGTCCAGAGATCTAATGCGCATGCGCAGCTTTCTCTACCTAGCAGCTTCAGGCTCAGCCCTTCCCCAGCCTGGCTGTGCTACTGAGACAACCTTAGAAAACCCTTTAAATTCCAGATATGCTCATTTTGTTCATAATTTTGCTAATCTGCTTTTGTCTTTAATTAGTAACCTTCTAAAGCATTTGTATTATGAAAGGACCGACAGACAATATAGAGGGGTTAAAGAAGAAAAACTTAAGCTGAATGAGAATGACAATCATAGTTCAAGACTCTGCTTCTTTTTCCATGGAAGGGTACATATTTTACAGAAATGTAGAAGTAAGCGGCAAGGTATTGATATGAGTATTGGGGATTTTAGATACCAGAATCAAAAGTATTCTGAATTGACTCAGTAATAGTATCAGTTCAGAAGGTACATAGGATTTCTATGCTATTACATATACATTTTGAAATTAATGGTATGGGTTTATTTTCATGCTTTTGAGATTGTGTTTTATACTTAGTTTTTAAAACAAGGAGAATATTTGTAAAAGCTTTTTATAGTCATGTGATCAAGTTTATATTTTATAATACTCTTATTAATATTAATTTCATATTCATTTATATTTCCCTAGTTTGAATTTCATTGTCTTTCATTGTTCCATGTGTATTTTCTTCTATTCATTCATCTATCTCTATCTTGAAACAATGCAAGATGGTTTTGATTTCATAATACAATGTTAATTCTAGGAGTATTGTGCTCCCATATTCTGGGTTATTTGTTTTTGCTATTTTTTTTTCCTCTCAACTGATTATTTGCTCGAACTCTATAAAGCACTTCCCAGGCAAATTGGTTGCCGTGGCTAGTGTAAATTGATTCTAGAAGTATTATTTTTGATAAGCATATTTCTTCAAAAAAGAGGGAAAGATTTGTAAAAGTTTTCTTTTTTCAAAAAAAAAGTTTTCTTTGAGATTGTGTTGTGCTTTAACTTGTATTTAAATATGTTCTGATTTTTCACAAAAGTAATTGCACACTAAGTTAAAAAAGGGGGTATTATTTGAAATTGTTGCATAATTATATATTATATTCTGAGTCAAGATGTATTCACATTTTTTGCAATCATTTATTATCCTCAATTTTTAAATCCATATGAGATTTGGATTATGGGAACTTATCATTTAAGACATTAATTGCCTTTATTCTGAGTTGTCAGATGCCAGTTGGCCGAGATGCCATCCACTCACAAGAGGAATACATGTAAGAGCAGACACTGAACTGTCACATGAGGGGAGACATGCATGAAGTCAAGGTATGGCCGAGGGAATGGCTTTTGACAAATGTTGAGGTTGGATTCTCTTGGTTTAATATTTTATTCTCTTTTTCCCCACAATATTGTACAGATGGCTGGAGGTATTCAGCCCACCTATCTCATTCTACACCTGGCTTCTATGACCCCTCCTATATGCCTGATGCCATGGACATCTCAATCCCATGCATCTGATTAAGTCTGACTCAGTTTCCTCCAATATGTTCAGGGGCATGGACATATATTCCATTCACCTATTTTAAGCCTGGCATACTGCATGGGCAGTACATATTGCTTAAGTATGGGAATGCTCATATCCCATCATTTCTCTGTTCTTTTATGGTAACCCCCATAATTATCTCAGGTGTCATGATAAATAACAGTGTTGAATTTGGCCTTGACATCTGTTACCAATTATATTAGATTTTTTAATTTCTCATAATGGCATGAGGATAATTAGGCAGATGATGCAAAAAGTGATGAAACAAAGATAAAAATTATTTTTAAAAATTAATATTGCAGCAATTGCCTTCTCAATTACCCTCCATAAGGGGAGACTATAGTAATATTCATTTTAAAGAATATTTCAATTTTTGTTTTATTATATGTTTGATGTGTAACAACTAAGATTCTGAATTCCCTTAGACATGTTTTTGAGAACTTTCATTGTTTGATTTGATTATTGACAGAGCTCTTTTAAAGTTGTGTTAAGCTCAATTTTGTAGGAAATTTTCCTGCCTGATTACCAGCATCCACACATCAACCCCTGAAAAGACTTCCATTCCATGACTACACCTAGAGGACATCTGAGAAAAGACGTTCAGAGACTTTAAATGAACAGTTATGTTGTTGTTGTTTCTTTTTCTCTTTCTGTTATAATATACACCATCTGTAACATGTACTCTCTGCAGAGGCCCTCCCTTTGCAAGACTAATGTCAAAGCATTGGTTCATGAGGACAAAAAATTGCCCCTCTGGACAAAACTTTCCTCTCTTTCTTTTCTATATTGTTATTAACATATTGTTAATTATCATAGGTTATTATATTCTGTTATTTTTTACTGTTTCATCAAGGAAACACCCCGTTTCTTGAGGAAACAAAGGGGGGACTGTAATGATTGGAATGATGCCACCTGCTGGAGACTTACTGTAGAAAAGCTCCTCCATGAAAGGAAGGTCTTTGAGGGCAAGACCATGCGTCTTTTCTTTGGTGTCAGGAAGTGCTGGTGGGAGGAGGAAGGGGGAGCCAGACGCTCTGTCTCTCTCTCTTTCCTGAGGACACTGGTGGAGAAGGGAGCTAGAAATGTGCTCTCTCTTTAATAGATAGGAATCTAGGCCTTTCTCTCTCTCTTTACCAAATTCTTATTCTCCTTAATAAATACTTAAAAGTCTAACTCTTGCTAAAGCTTATAATTTATTGGTGACCACTCATTAGATTTTAGACAGTCTAGCTAGAATTTTAGCCCTTAACACAGGGGAAGACACTAACAACATGGGGAGTCATATTTGGCTTCCTAAAGGAAATGGCACTTGAATGGGACTTTGAAGAAAATTAGGGATTCTATAACAAGGTAAGCAGGGGGACAGGAAATGGAATGCTATATGCAAGATACAACAAAAAGGCTACGTTGGCTGGAACATAGACATAAAGGGACCTAAAGGATAATAAGCCTATAAAGGCAAGTTGGAGTCAGAATGTGAAGGTCCTGAAAAGTCAAACAGAAATGTGTAATGTATTCTAGACAGAGAGAGAGCGAGAGAGAGACAGAGACAGAGAGAGACAGAGAGAGACAGAGAGATAGAGAGAGAATATTTTTCTTCCTTTTTTTCTGGAACATGACTAATATAGAAATATGTTTTGTATGATTTCATATGTATAATGTGTACCATTTTCTTGCCTTATCAATAGGTAGGGAAGGTAAAGGGAGGGAGAGAATTTGGAATTGAAAATTAAAGTAAAAAATTCAATTTTGGGGGCAGCTAGGTGGCGCAGTGGACCCTTACTAGCTGTGTGACCCTGGCAATTGACTTAACTCCAATTGCCTCACCAAAAAAAAAAAAAAAAAAATCAATTTTATAGATGACTTTAAAAAAGTTGGGCTGCAAATAAGACAAACATACTACAATATTCTAATAACCATGTTTCCATCGGTGCATATAATCTCTCAATAACTTACCAGATGTTCTTTCATATTTGCTATGGTGACAACATCCATCAATGCTGCTGCCTGATGATGAGCTTCTCAATCAAACAATTAACAAACATTTTTAAGGGCCCTACTATGTGTCAGGAACCAGGGTATATGCTCTCAAGCTTCTTGGACAACCAATATACAGAATATAACCAGGCTCATACTTGCAGTTTATTAGATTAGTAGATACCACCAGAACTTTTATTACTTTGGCCTGAACTCTGAGAATCTAGAGTTACCTGCATTACATGATGAAGTATCATAGAAGGGCATCAATAGAAAAATGCAAAAGACCTTTGCAAAGAGGGAGAAAAAAACCCACCATTTTGTCTAATCTTCCAATCCCATGCTCTTCAATTTTCATTTTTCTTTTGATGGGAAATAGGAATGTGCCCAAGGGAAAAATAGCATTAAAATAGGATTAGGATTAGTATGGGTAGCAAAATTCTTGGAAAGAAAAAAGCCTTCCACATCCAGAATCCTGGATCTTATATAATTCATACAGTGTGAGTTATAATGTGTCAAAATATTTTCACTACATTTGGATTACATTGAACTTCACGTGAATATTTTTGCATTTTACATGACTCTAAGACCAGTTTGTGCATAGGTTATTTGCTGTAAAATCTCATGGGTGCATTGTGTAAATCCTTTTTGGCAGAAGTCTCCCCTAAAGTCCTCACCATGGCATGGAGATGACCCTGGACAGACACAGGCTCTATCTCAGAGTTTAATCTAAGGGCATCAAAGGATAAGTGTACTTTCAAAGGGATGAATTCTCTAGCCATGCAACAGTTGCTATGTGGAGGGAGAGACCGCACAAATAAAATTCAATTCTTTTGAAATATGAAAGCATAAGCCACATCTATGGACATTTCACTATACAGTCTGAGTCAGTTCCTTAAGGCACACTTCTTTAGAATGTTGGATGGTAGGTGTGGAAGAAAAAAATATTCTTTTTCAATATGACACTCTAACTCACATCCTTACTATCAGGTGTTCTACCAAGGGACAGATCAAGTGAATGCTCTTTTCTTTAATTTAGGCATCAAATATCTGAGCTAAATAAAATCTCCCTAAGAGAAAACTATTCTTAATAGTAAGTATATTTTCCTTTCTTTTTCTGTGATCAGCATAATTATTTTTATAAATGTGGAACATTTATACATAACTTTTCATTTATACGTTAGACCTTTCTTATAATCTAAATACCTATCTCCATTTGAAAGCATTTAAGAATAGGGTTTTATGATTTCTATTTCAGGGTTTAGTAGATCGTAAGAGATGGTTTGCTTCAAGTAAGATTCTTTTTGTCTTTTGTTTGCTTCAGTTTTTTTGAGCTGTTTTAATATGAGTAAACTTAATTATTGGCAAAGCAGGGTTTGAAAGTGACCAATAAAGAATTCATTGAATACCAAGAAGCCTTGAGAATAGCCAGGAATTAGACCACCCAATGGTTTGGTGATATGAACAGTGTGTTCCTCATCTGGGTTCACTAGTTTTGAATGATAACATAACATTACGTCATGACTTTTGAAGTTAAGACAGCAACAACATAATAACAATAATTATTTTTGTACTGGGTCTACAATTATTACTTTTATTATTGGAAGAACAAAAGCAACAATAAAGATTTCTGTAGTCCCTTAAAGTTTGCAAAAACCTTTATAGATATTATTTCATTTGATCCTCAAATGAACCTGTGAGATAGATGAGATACCTATTGTTATATTATTTGAGTAACTGAAGAAATTGAGTATCAGAGAAGTTAAGTGATTTGCTCCAATAAATGTTAAACCAGAGGTAAGATTTGAATTTGTCTTCTGGACTCCAAATCCATTCTTCTATCAGGCATTCTCCCCTTTTTTCTTTGCTTCCATGTCTACTATTAATAGAAATGCTTAAGATAGGGACTTTCTCTGGTCTTTTTAGGCTAAGGGATAAAGTGATCTTTTAAAGTAACCTAAGACATAATGTATCTTATAAAACTTTTATGAATAAGCCCTACAGAAGTTTTACTTACATGGAAAATAGAACACATTGACATTGTTTGAAATTATTTTCCCTGAGGGAATAGAACCATGTATGGGTAAAGATATAACAAGCCCTATTTAATGAAAATGTGATGATAGTTTGTGTAGGCAAACCATTCCTGAATCTCTTTAAGTTAGAAGGAAAGCTTTTGGGATTTTGCACATGACTATATTGAAAATCAGAACTGGATTTCAAAGTGGAAAGACAGAGTATAATATAATATAATATAATATAATATAATATAATATAATATAATATAATATAATATAATATAATATAATGTAATGTAATGTAATGTAATGTAATGTAATGTAATATGATGTAATATGATGTAATATGATGTAATAAATATAACAACATAATATTGTTTTATTATCTTATTTATAAATCATAGGAGAATCAAAATTTTAATGAAATCTTAGTTATGACCTATTGTACTACACTAGATAGTTGAGCCCATTATTGACTCATTCAGGCTAAAATCATTATTTTTATCTTCATTATCTGGAGAATTGTACATTGAGCTTTTACTTTTCTTTGGTTATAATACATGTCGACTGCAATGCTTGGTAGTGTAATGGCTAATCACACTATAGACTTGGAATCAGAAAGGCATGAGCCATAATATTCCTAGGAGTTTTCCTTTTGAGATCTCTTTCTGGAGGTGATCGGTGGATTCTTTCAATTCCTATTTTAGCTTCTTCTAGAATTTCAGGGAAATTTTCCCTGAGAATATCTTGGAAGATGGTGTCTAAGCTCTTTCCTTGATCATGGTTTCTCTCCTGGACTTATTTTCCAGGTCAACAGTTTTTCCCAGAAGATACTTCACATTGCCCTCTATTTTTTTATTCATTTGGATTTGCTTTATTGTGTCTTGGTTTCTCATAAAGTCACTGGTTTCCATTTGTTCAATCCTCATTCTTAGGCAATTATTTTCATCAGAGAGCTTCTGTACCTCCTTTTCCATTTGGCCAATTTGACTTTTCAAGCTGTTGACTTTTTTCTCATGTTTTTCCTGCATCACCCTCATTTTTCTTTCCATTTTTTCCTCTACTTCTCTAACTTTATCTTTAAAGTCCTCTTTGAGCACCTCTATGGCCTGAGACCAATTCATATTTTTCTTGGAAGCTTTAGATATAGGGTCCTTGATGTTGACATCTTCCTCTGAGGGTGCTCCTTGGTCTTCCTTGTTACTGAAGAAATTTTCTATGGTACTCACCTTTCTCTGTCTGCTAATTTTGCCTTTCTTTTACTTGACTTTTAGCTCTCAGGTCAAGGAGAAAATATTGCAAGTGGAGCCCCAGTCAGGATAGCACAAGATCTAGCAGCTTCTACATTAAAGGACAGGAAGGCATGGAATATGATATTCCAGAGGGCAAAGGAAATGGGATTACAACCAAGAATCACCTACCCAGCAAAACTCAGCATTATCTTTCAGCAGAAAAAATGGAACTTTAATGAAAAAGAAGACTTTCAGATATTTGTGATGAAAAGACCTGAACTTAATGGCAAATTTGACTTTCAAATACAAGATCCTAGAGAACCATAAAAAATTGGAGCTGGGGGACATACCTGGGGTTGTTCAATGGGCAACTGTCTTGTGTCTGAGTCTGGGTTTTTTCTGGGACCCCCCTGGGTCCAGGGCTGATGCTTTGTCCACTGTGTTACCTAGCTAGGTGATAACATCTTTAGGGTTAAATTGAGGGGTGAAGGGAATGCACTGGGGGAGGGGGAAGGACAGAAGTGAAATCCTACATGAAAGTAACAGGAAAAGGCTTATGGAGTGGGGGAAGAGATGGGAGAGGAGCAGGGCAGTAAATGAATTTTACACTCATCAGAAAAGGCTTAAAGACCTTAAACTCATCAGAGCTGCCTCAAGGAGGGACTAACACACACACCCAACTGGGTAGAGTAATCTATTTAATCTGGGCAGTAAATGAGCCTAACACTTATCAGAATTGGCTCAAAGACCTGAATTTCAGTAGAATTGGCTGGAAGAGGGAATAATGTACACACTCATTTGGGTGGAGTAATCTCTCCAACCCAGCAGGAAAATAGGAGGGGAAGGGGATAAAGAGAGTGGGGCAAAAGAAGGAAGGGCAGAGTGTGTGTGTGTGTGGGGGAAACAGACAGAAGCAAATCCCTTTTGAAGAGTGATAGGATGAAAGAAGGTGGATAATAGAATGTATATCATGGGGAAGGGAATAGGATGGAAGGGAAACAGTTAACAATAGTAATCATGAAAAAAGAAAAAAGGGGGAAAATTGTACAAAAAATATTTATAACAACTCCTGGTGGAGGCTAAGAATTGAGAATCAAGGGAATGTCCATCAAATGAGGAATGATGGAAAAAGCTTTGTTATATGATTGTAGTGGAATGGTCTTGTGTTACAGGAAATAACAAACAGGATGATCCCTGAAAAACCTGGAAAGACTAATGAACATTGATGTATAGTGAAGTGAGCAGAGCTGGGAGGACATTGTACATGGTGACAGCATTATTGTTCAATGAGCAATTGTGAATGACTTAACTACTCTCAGCAATGAAATGATCCAAGACAATCCCAAGGAACTAATGAGGAAGCTTACTATGCACCCCCATAGAAAGACCTGATAAAAAGAACACTTGTGGATTGTACATATATAACCTGGTTGTGATCTTGTGGAGGGGGGAGGAAAGGGAGGGAGGAAGGGAGGGAGAAAAACTTGAACTCTAAATCTTATGAAAATGAATGTTGAAAACTGCCCTTACATGTAACTTGAAAAAATAAAATAAATGTTTATTACTTTTAAAAAAAGAAAGAAAAAGAAAGGCATGAGCTCAAATCCAGCCCCAAATGCTGACTAGATTTATTTAAATATGATCTGTTTTGTAGTTATGGCATTCAGATAGTTCATTGATTCATAAATGTTCTCTCCTTGATCTCTTTTCCAGGTCATTTGTTTTTGCTTTGTAACACTTTATGTTTTCTTCTCTTTTTTCCAGCCTTTTGACCTTGTTTTAACAATCCTTTTTGTCTCATGAAGTCATTGGCTTCTATTTGGTTCATTTTAATTTTCAGAGTGTTTGTTGCACAGACAGGATTGTTTTTTGTTTTGTTTTATGCCAAGCTGTTAACTCTCTTTCCAATTCTTTCTTCTATCACTCTCATATATTTTCCATTTCCCCCTGACTCTCTCCATTTATAAAAATATTTTAAAACTCTTTTTAAACTCTTGCTTCATATCTTCTGGGAATTCTAATTGAGTTTATGTCCAATCTGTGTTTTTCTCTGAGACAATACTTGCAGATATTTTGGAATCATGATCTCTTCAGCATTTGTGTCTTGAGCAATCTTCCCACCAAAATTAAGGTAGGGTACTCTTATTGTTTATAAATTCTTTCAGGTTGCTTCCTGACTTCAGACTTGGTGTTAGGGTTGGGCTCTGTGCACTTCTGAAGGGAAGGTTTGGGCTGGCCCTATTGATTCTTTCTTAGAATATTAAGTGTTGTGTTATTCTAAGATCTCAAGAACATGGTAGGGACATGCAAACATTCAGCGCTCCTAAAGTGGTTTGACCCAGGGTAAATTCTGATTATTACCTCCTTAGTCTGAATTCTGAAAGTTTCTGACCTGGTTTGATTCTGAGCAAGAGAATAGTGCTGTTGGGCTCAGTTCCCATCAGCCAACTATGTTGTCTCAGAGAAGCAGGCTTTTCTTTGGTATGGGATTCTTGCCCTTGTTATTCCTTTGCAATTTGGACTAGAAATTAGAAGTGAGACCTTTTTATTTCCACTTAAAGTCAGAGCCACACCACTGCTGCTACTGCTGCTGTCTTCTGAGTTTCTTCCTTTCTCAGTAGACTTCCTAGAGCTTCCCTACCTTTGAATTCTACTCCTATTCACAGTCCCTCTTCTCACTTCACCCTGGATCTGAAACCCAGGACTTGGTAGTGGGAAACAAAGCTACCAATTTTTACTTGTTCCTATCCCAGTTGGATGGCTTGGGTTTACCCCAGAATAAATCTGAAACCTCCTCTTGCCTTGATGTACAACCTACCTTGGGTATTGGACTGTCCCCCCACTCCCATTCCTAATGTCATCTGACCTCTATGTCTACTTATGCCAAGGCAGGCTTAACAAATGTTTCACTGTGACTTTTCTGGATTTCCCCATCAGCAATTGGTTAGGCACATTTTCTACATCTGTGAAAATGAGTTTGTAGAGAGGACTCAGCAACATTGCTTTCTATCACTTTGCTGTCTTTGATCCACCTGGCTTAATGACCATCTTCATAACTTGCTATTATTTCCTTTACCCTTTTGTCCATCCACCAGAATTCAATAAACTTGCTATAGCTTCATCCCAATGCTAGGAAAGCAATTGAGGAACAAAATCTTCCCCTTTTCCCTTCATAGTGAATAAAACATTTTCCTATTTGCCTATTCTGTTTTTATATTTTTCTTTGTATTTTAGCATAACAAGGACAACATGGACAAGAACTAGATTTTTTCAGAGTAGTTTTTATTTGCTGCCAAGACCTAATGGGCATATAGGAAATATTACTTGGCAATTCTGCTTTACTAGAATTAAGGGACTCTCCTTGAAGTTTGAAGAGGGCAGTCATAGGTCGTCTAGCAGGAAATCTTTGCAGAATGGGTAGATTACATATGGAACATATTTTTCTGAGAAACTTTATAAGTCAAAAATATTAACGAGGTAAAGATATACTCAGGATAGAGCCATAATGGGTCACAAAAGCTGTGAAGATATGGGTAATGGTGAGTTACTGACATATAATGACTTCTGCTGTCATTGTCTGAGATAGCATAGGTGGCTGAATTGAGCATTGGTTGATCAATTCTCACTGGAGTAATATTTCTTAAGTAAGATATCAGGACTACCAAGAGATACTCAAGTGAATTCTGAGGGAATCATAGTGACTACAGCAGTATTTGGTGGTGACAATAGAGAAAGATATGGCTACATGAATGAGGTAAATAGATCTATTCCACACCCAAACTGTCTACATTAAGTTCCCTTGAAACTTTGGTATCAACTACAATACAATGGTGGGGCCAAAGATCTAAATGGCTATTTGAAGTAATACAAGGGTGGGATGAGGGTAAAGTCAGACAAGAAAGGCAAGGCAACACCCTTTACATACTTGCTATGTGGCAGGAACTGTGCTAAGATCTGGGGATAAAGATATAAGCCAAAAAAAAGACAATCTTCATTCTTAAGGAGCTTAAATTCTGGGGCAGCTAGGTGGCGCAGTGGATAGAGCACCGGCCCTGGAGTCAGGAGTACCTGAGTTCAAATCCGGCCTCAGACACTTAACACTTACTAGCTGTGTGACCCTGGGCAAGTCACTTAACCCCAATTGCCTCACTAAAAAAAAAAAAAAAAAGGAGCTTAAATTCTAATGGGGAAGACACACAAAAGGGAATAGAAAAAAACAGGGGATGAGGGGTTGGGAGAGATGACATTGCCCATGCAGGGGTATAATTTTGAAGTCTAGAGAATCAGGAAAGATGCTTGAAGGGGGATAAAGTTTGATTGACTTGTATCCCTTCACAGAATGGAGGCTCCAAAAGGAATTCACCTCGGGGAGAAGGGAATGAGTCTAGTGGAGAGATATTCCAGAGTGAGAGGGTTGTGATAGTAGTTGGATATTCTAAAGCAAGGAAATTGAAGGTACCAAGGGAAGTCCCAGAATGAAACTGAATCTGGAAAATGGTTTTAAAGTCTGGAAAACAGGAGCAGAAACAGGAGGACAATCATTGGAGCCTTGGAAAGGGGGAATATCTGATCATTGATTTTTTTCATAATGGAGGCTAATGATATGTCTTTCAGTTTTGTAACCAAAAAAGATCATCCAAAATACTTTGAATCATATATTTAGGGCTGGAAAGAATCTTAGAGGTCATTGTATCAAACCTCATTTTATAGATTAAAAACAAACTGAGGGGGCGGCTAGGTGGTACAGTGGATAAAGCACCAGCCCTGGATTCAGGAGTACCTGAGTTCAAATCTGGCCTCAGACACATGACACTTACTAGCTGTGTGACCCTGGGCAAGTCACTTAACCCCCATTGCCCCTGAAAAAAAAAAAAAACTGAAGCAGATAGAGATTCAATGACTTACCCAAAGTTATACAGCTAGCTTATTGTAAATAGTATTTACTGGTTACCAAGGAAGTATTTAATATAGCAAACTTACCCCTTTTCTAAGTTTAAAGTTAAGAAAGAAGTGCTCAGTCCTTTTCCTGGGGATTATTTGTTATTCAAACAGAAGGATTTCCCTTCCTCTCTCCTTGATGAAAGTTGTTTTTCATATAGGCATAAAGTATTTTTGAAATTATAAGACTTTATTGATGATGACGAACCTAAATATGATGAACTGGGGTGGGGAATGATAACTATGAAGTAATAAATTGAACTCAATCATGTACTGGATCAGCTGTAATTGGTAAATGAGAAATAACTGTAGACATCTGTCAAATAGAAAAAAGAAACATGATATGTGGTCAAACAAGTAGTTATGAACTTTGAAACAGTGAGAGATATGGATTATGGCCACTAGAACAATAAATGAAACTAGTCTGGCTGCAACAGAAAGTGACATCTTCCATTGAGTGCAGAAGGAATCTAGCAAGACTATTTCCAGATCCAAGTGAAAATGGTAGTCCTGAGGATAGAATAGTCCTTTATAAAAGCTATTGAACCAAAGAGAATATCAAGGAATGAATACAAATTGAATATAATATTCTAAAGATCTTGAGTCTAAAGTCGAATAAGAAATATGTCTTATCAACTCCTCCTTTCATGTACTTTCTCATTTGTTGTCTTTTCTCTGAATTTTCAAGCAAAAAATCCTTTGGAAAAATTCAAATCTTCTATCTGATGAACTAAGAAGAAATGATCATTTCTATACCTCCATCAGAGCAAGGTATTTAGAATTGTGTGCCTGTGATGGTGAGGTGGGGCAGTCGTAGCAGCCACGTTGAGTCCATCCCTTCTGGACCATTTCTTTATAAAACTAGGTCTGAAGATGATGGAGGAAAGACATTAAATGCATAGGGCTCCTGATACAATCACCCCCAAAATAGCAATAAAAGAACCCTTGGGGCAGAAAAACACACAAAAATACGGGCTGAGAGTTTTATCCAGCTATAGATAGATTTCAGGGGGACGTGCTGGGCCACGAATAAAGCCTAACCCCACAGTCAGGCAGACACATCAGACGTCTGCCTGAGGAATTTGCCCCAGTGCCTCTGAATTGACTGCAGCACAGGCGTCTTCTGAAACCGAGAGCGCGGTCAGGCTGAATGGCTGGCCTGGGGGGTAAGTGCAGGGGTACCAGTGGACTGGGGGAAAGGATTCGACTGTCCCACCCCAACGGGCAACCAGGAAGAAATCCTGAGCGGCTGAAGGCCAGGTGGGTGTTAAGGGCTAAAATTCTAGCTAGACTGTCTAGAATTATAAGCTTTAGCAAGAGTTAGGCTTTTAAGCATTTATTAAGGAGAATAAGAATTTGGTAAAGAGAGAGAGAAAGGCCTAGATTCCTATCTATTAAAGGGAGAGTGCATTTCTAGCTCCCTTCTCCACCAGTGTCCTCAGGAAAGAGAGAGAGAATCAGAGCACCAGCTCCCCTTCCTCTTCCCACCAGCAAATGTCACTTCCTGACGCCAAAGAAAAGATGCATGTTCTTGCCCTCAAAGACCTTCCTTTAATGGCGGAACTTTTCTACAGTAAGTCTCCAGTAGGTGGCGTCATTCCAATCATTACATGGAGGAGGGGAGCAGGGGAGCAGTCTCATTGGAAGCTGAGAATCACACCACAGAAAGCTTTGCTGTTTGGTTTCTTAGTAAATAGGCCTGAGGTTGTCCCCGGACTTGAGAACGGGCCAGGTAGGATTAAAACCTGCCCTTCCTCAACCCCAAACACCTGGGACCCTCTGAAGCTGAGAACAGGAGCGGAGCCCCCCCCCCCATCCCCCAGTGGAGAGTTTAAAATCAAATGAAAGTGAGGCCAGGTAGGCTGAGAAGAAGCCTAACCATCACCCGGGCCATGCTGTAGCTTGAAGAGTGTGTCATGGGAGGAGAGCCACACTTTAAGAAGGAGTTAAAAGGGGGCAGCTAGGTGGCACAGTGGTTAGAGCACCAGCCCTGGAGTCAGGAGTGCCTGAGTTCAAATCTGACCTCAGATATTTAATACTTACTAGCTGTGTGACCCTGGGCAAGTCACTTAACCCCAATTGCCTCACTAAAAAAAAAAAAAAAAAAAAAAAGGGAGTTAAAAGCCAAGAAATAGTAAGCCAGGATGAGTAGGCAGAGAAAGCAGAAGACCATCGAAAACTTCTTTGGGGGTAAGGTAGACCACAATACAACCTCAGAAGAAGATAATAACAGGATCAAAGCTCCAACATCCAAAGCTTCCAAGAAAAAATATGAACTGTCCTCAGGCCATGGAAGCTCTCAAAGGGACTTTGAAGAGAAAGTAGGAGAAATAGAAAGAAGATGTAGAGAAAAGGAAGAAAGAATGGAAAGGGAAATGAGAGCAATGCAGGAGAGTCATAAGAAAAAAATCAACAGTGTGAAAAGCCAAATGGAAAAAGAGATTAAAAAACTGTCTGATAAAAATAACTGCCTAAGAATTAGGATTGAACAAATGGAAGCTAGTGACCTTATGAGAAACCAAGACACAGTAAAGCAAATCCAATTGAATGAAAAAATAGAAGGCAATGTGAAATATCTCCTTGGAAAACAGCTGACCTAGAAAATAAATCTAGGAGAGATAAATTTGAAAATCATTGACTACCTGAAAACCATGATCAAAACGAGCTTAGACACCATCCTCCAAGAGATTGTGAGGGAAAATTGCCCTGATATTCTAGAAGCAGAAGCTAAAATAGAAATTGAAAGAATCCACCGATCACCTCCTGAAAGAGATCACAAAAGGAAAACCTCCAGGAATATTATAGCCAAATTCCAGAACTCCCAGGTGAAGAAGAAAATACTGCAAGCAGCTAGAAAAAAAGGAATTCAAATACTGTGGAGCTCCAATAAGGGTAAAGCAAGATCTAGTAGCCTCTACATTAAAGGACAGAAGGGCATGGAATATGATATTTCAGAGGGCAAAGGAACTGGGACTTCAACCAAAAATCACGTACCCAGCAAAACTGAGTATAATCTTTCAGAAGCAAAAATGGGATTTCACTGAGAAAGAGGCCTTTCAAGCATTTGTGATGAAAAGACCTGAACTGAATAGAAAGTTTGACTTTCAAATACAAGACACTGGGGCGGCTAGGTGGCACAGTGGATAGAGCACCAGCCCCTGGAGTCAGGAGTACCTGAGTTCAAATCCGGCCTCAGACATTTAACACTTACTAGCTGTGTGACCCTGGGCAAGTCACTTAACCCCAATTGCCTCACTAAAAAAAAAAAAAATACAAGACCCTGGAGAAGCATAAAAAAGTAAACAGGAAAAAGACTTCATGAGGGATATTAAAAGATCAAACTGTTAACATTCCTATGTGGAAAGATAATACTTTGAAATCATAAGAACAATCTCAGTAAGCAATTCATAGAAGACAGGGGTGAACTGAATATGAAGGGATTATATCTCTAAAGTATTTATGTTTTCTTCTTTGTAGGGCAGACAGGGTGGGTATCTTATGTCTGAGGCTGGATTTGGGCTTGGGGCCTCCTGGGTCCAGGGCTGGTGCTTTGTCCACTGTGCCACCTAAGTAATCCATGATGACATCATTAAAATAGGGTTGAGGTATAGGATGAATAAACTGGGGGAGGGAGAAGGGGAGAGATGGTCTGGGGAGAGGTAGTTCACATGAAGGAAACAAGATAAAAGCTTATGGAGGAGAGTAGAAGAGGGGGAAGAGTTGGGGAGTGGGTGAACCTTAATATCATCAGACTTAGCTCAAAGAAGGACTAACATACATACTCAAGTAGGTTATAGTAATATATTTTTGCCCTGGGGGGGGCAGAAAACAGGAGGGGGAAGGAGGAGAGGGCAGATTGGAAGAGAGAACAGTAAAAAGCAAAACACTTTCAAAGAAGATGAAGATGTTCTGCATTACTGCACCAGTATGACACATTGAATTGCTTGATCTCATAGGGAGGGTTGAGGAGGGAGGGAGGAAGAACAATTTAGAACAAAGAATTAGCTCGGGCACCCTGATCTCATTAGAATGGGCTAATGGAGGGGATAGTGTTCATACCCAATTGGGGAGGAACAATCTATTTGACCCTGCAGGAAAATAGGAGGGGAAGAAGATAAGGAAGGAATTGTAAAAAAAAGGGAGTGCAGAGTGAGGGAGAGGAGAGTCAGAAGTAAAACACCTCTAAGGAGGAATAGGTAAAAAGAAGAGAGAGTAAGTGTCATGGGAAGGGAGTGGGATGGAGGGAAATAGTTATGATGATTGATTATAATGGCAAAATGTATGGTACCTACTTTGCTAGGCTTTTATGAAGAAAATTCTCTGTCAAGCTTAAGGTACTATATACAAGTTATGATGAACAGGATACTATCAGAAAAACCTGGAAAGACCTACATGAACTGAAGCAGAGTGAAATGTACTGTATACAAAATAACAGCAATAGTGGGAGATGATCTGCTGGGAAGCATGTGGTTATTTTCAGCAAGGCAATGATCCAATATAACCCTGAAGGACTTATGAAGATTGCAGCCCATCTGCAGAGAAAGAATTGATAGTATCAAAAAACAGATGGAAACACATTTAAATTTTTTTTTCTTTTCCTCTTTGACAATTTCTTAATCTGAAATTTTGGGTTTTTTGACTGTTTTCTCTCACAACTAGCTAATATGGAATTTTTCCATGACTACTCATGTATAACTTATTTTGAATTGCTTGAGTTCTTATGGGTGAGAGGTGCGAATGGAGGAGGTGGGGAAGAGAAGTTGGAACACAAAGTTTTTTAAAAATTGATGTTAGGGGCAGCTAGGTGGTGCAGTGGATAGAGTACCAGCCCTGGAGTCAGGAGTACCTGAGTTCAAATCCAGCCTCAGACACTTAATACTTACTAGCTGTGTGACCCTGGGCCAAGTCGCTTAACCCCAATTGCCTCACTTAAAAAAAATTGATGTTAAAATTTTGTTTTTACATATATTTGGAAAATAAAATTCTATTCAAGAAAAAAACAAGATATATGGAGAGTACTACCTCTATAAAAGGTCCATAAAGCTATAATTTAAAAAAAATTATCTTTTTATTATAAAAAAAATAAAAATAAAACTAGGTCTGAGGTTGAAAATCTTCTTGACCTCCTGGCTATAGAGTTTTCAATGGTCTAGTGGGATTTGCTGCATTTTTTTTCCTTCAGAATTAGGGTAGAGTAGCAAAGTTGGAGGGACATAATTATTTCCACAGAGCTGGTGAGCTTGGCATACAACCAATTACAAATATACCGGATCCATTTTAGTCTTCCTATTCACAACTGGCACCTGTGTTCCTCAATCCTCAGTCAAGATAACATTAGGAATGAATATTCTGTCTTTTCATTTCCTGACAAGGTAGTTGCCAAAAAGCAAGCTATTTCTTGCTGCTCTGGAGACAGTGAATTGTGGAGTGCTTAGAACCACTAAAATGTCTACTGGAGCCGGGGACTGACTCATTTGAATAATATCTTCTCTTTAGAAAAATATTGTAACTAAAATCTAAAGGGCAGAAGTCACCTTCTGGGAAACCGAAAAGCATGTTTTAAAGAGATTTTTTTAAGATCCTGGGACTATTTCATGCCAAGATAAAAAGCATCTTTGGATCATATTTATTGCTTAAATATTCACTCTCAAGTTCAATAAATGGTGAAAGACTTGCAGATGACAAAAGAGTAAACTCACCTGCCAAGGAGATAACAGCAAGTTGTAAGGTGTTACTGTTGTTCATTCATGTCTGACTCTTTTTGATCCCACTTGGGATTTTCTTGTCAAAGATATTGAAGCATTTTGTCATTTCTTTCTATAGCTTATTTTACAAATGAGGAAACTGAGGCAAACAAGGTAAAGACTTGCCTAGGGTCACACAGCCAGTAATCGTGTATGGTCAGATTTGAACTTATGTCTTCCTGACTCCAGGCCTAGCATTCTATCTACTGTACTACCTAGCTGCCCAGGTGTCACTACTGTAGCCATATTTTAAAGTCCTCTGATTTACAATTAGCTGAATGTATATGGTTTCATCAGAAATAGTGCTTTGTAACTCACACTATCCACCTGATGCTGCCAAGATCTGCCTTTTGTGATATTCATTACTCAGCTGAGCTACAAAACCATGGGAACTACTTCTGATTCTGAAGCAATAATATCAGTCTGCAGAGCCCATGGAATGCAAAATTAGGAAGTAGCCTATGGCCATCCACTTTTCCAGAGAGTCTGAAAATCAGGTCACCAACAGTGGGTTTCTTGGAAATTCTTAAAGGCCTTGAAGACAAAATAACATTATGGTAGACTGTCCTTGGTTTCTCTTTTTTATTTTTAATTCATCTTTATCTTTAGGGTTTATTCAATGGATTTTAGTCTGGACCAGACACTTCCTATCGTCTGTTCAATTTCTTGACAATTAAAAGCAGAAGTGGTGTGTCCTCTATACTCTATGATGGAAGGTAACTATTATCTTTCAAGATTTCAGGATGTTTTTTTCCTAGTCTATAGACTGACTAGAAAGCAGATATATTGAAATATGACTCTTAGATTGAACTTGCTAAAACTTCAAGAGACTTTATGGTTCCCAATGTGTTGATCTGAAGGGTAGAGGCAAAGGCATAGAAAATGACAACTTGAACTGGGGGAATAATGGACCCCCACAGAGGACATTTCCTTCTAAATCTGAACATTTGGGTTTCTAGATAGCCCTGTGGACACATTAGAGAATACTGGGATCTGGTTCAAATCCCAGTTCTGTCACTCATAGGCTGGCTATCCTTGGGCAAGTCCACTAAACCTCTCTGTCTCAGTTTCCTCACCTGTGAAATGATGGAGTTGGTCTCCATAACCTGGTTCATCTCTGTTCCTTCCAGTTTTAGGCTATAACCTTCAAAGAGCTATGCTTTGTATAATAGATCATTGTCCATCTACTCTCCCTATTTGGCTGTACAGCCAAAAATCAAAACTCTCAGATATTTGACAGGGCCTTTGGGCTCAAAGTCCATTATATATAAAACAGATGAAAATGCTTATGTCCTCCTGTTCAGTGCCATCACCTCTGACACCAGGACCTGGAAGAAGTCAGACACCAAGGAGTGGTCAGAGAATGTTGTAGTATACACACACACACACACACACACACACACACACACACACACACACAAATAGAAGCCCAAACAAGTGCTTATTGGAACTCTTCTGTGTGATACTTTAAAAAAAACGGAATATTACCCAAAACATCTAAGGCTAAATGAAGTATGCTGCTCATAAAAATCGTAAGGAAATGCTATTATAAGTCGACAGGATAGAGTGATTGATTCTACTCAGTCTCATTCCACTTGAAGTAAGTGATAAGATGACAATCAATCAATCACATGTTTCCACTATGAAAAAAGTCTTCAACCTATAGTGATACTGTATAAGGACCATGTTTGGATAGGCTGAGGAAATCTGGCTACAATTCAGAGATTAACAATAAATTATTAAGCAATCAAAAAGTAATGGAGTCCAGAAATTGGAATGAGGGGAATGCTTTCCAGAAGGATCCACCTGTGTGGTAAAGGGAAGCCTAGACTTTGGCTCTCTTTCCTCACCACCCTCTCTGACCAGAGGAGGACTTTGTGAGTTTTGAATGGGTCTGGAGGAGTCTGGATCTCCCATCTTTCCATGGTTCACCTAACCATATCTCTGGATCAGGATTGGCTCTTGAAAGCCAATGATAGGTGAATACAGATTCATTTTGCTTAAGGGGAATTTTCTGAGTACCCTTTAAAATGGGAGAAAAGGACTTTCAGCTAATGGGAGCTGTGAGTTATTCCTTTTTGCCATCTAAGATCTCTAAGCTTGATTCCACTTTCCTTTATACCCTATATTTACTTATAGGAGAATATGCCACAGATTTTGGAGGGAAGGAGACTGTTTTACATTGTTTTTAATATACTGTCTTAGTGTAAGATTTAATGTACTATCTTAGTCTAAGATCTCTGGAGAGATCTCAGGTTCTCCTATCTTTTGTCCTCAGTTTTGAGGAAGAAAGGACCCATGATTTCAGTCCCCACACTCCATCCATGTAGGCATACAGCACTGAGTAACCAATATTGCTTCATTTGTCCTTATGGCTTGGGTTAAAGCAAAAGCCTGCATTTGGGAATTCATAGCACATTGGTACTTGGGAAGCTAGTACAAACATGAATCTTATTATTATATGGAGCAGCAAGCAGTATGTGGTGATTAAAATTATATGGGGTTGCCCTATATTTGTCCAAAGTTTTAGGGAAAATTATCTGGGGTTCTAAATATATTTAGTTATTTATAAATTAGAGGCTACTGCACCATTTTGGGGGCATTAAGCATTATTAAAGTATATTAAATATTAGTAAAGAGAGCACTTGACTCAGAAAGATCAGAAGCCCTACATAGGAAAGAGAGTAGAGGGAATAATCTGTGGTCCTGCCTCCCTTGAGTATTAAAGCCAAGAGGCCCTGAGAGTGGGCCACATGGCTGCCCCTTCCATGTCCCAGGGTAAAGAAGCACGCGTGATTGTGTAAGCTTCCTGCGGGCCGGAGGAGAGCCCCACCCTAATACATTGCTCCAAACTAATAGGCTAGCATCATACACCATCTATTGATTTGAGGGTGGTTCAGCACAGTCCTTGCTGATGTCAGAGTAAGGAGCCCTCTGAAGGGAAAAAGCCTTGAGGTAGGTGTGGTTTTAATCCCTATTCATAGTCCAAGGTCCAACCACATTTCCTTCAAAATTCTCCTGACTCAGGACGGGCCTTTAGAAAGGTCTGGCCAGGTATTCTGGGTGTCATAGAACCCCATATGTTTTCATGCACCCTATATGGCAATATAGACAGAGGTTCTGCCTTTCAGATGCAAGAAACTTGCCTAGCTAAAAGGGGAGGGGAGTCACATTGGGAAAAGTACAAACTCAAAACTGGGAATCAAACAAGAAGTTTTATACCCTAAAATTCTTGAGAATGGATAGTGGACGCCATATGCAGGAAGAGGCTTTTCTATGAGATCCATGTGTTGTGGGAAAATGCCCAGGGTCACTTATCTATACCAGGCTTGAGTTGGGGGAATTTCTTTGTTGGAACCAAAAATTTGCTTGAAAAGTTTGAGGTGGCTATCTGAAGTATATGAAAAGGAGTGGCCAGCAGTTTTATTCAGTCAGAAGCTTCAATGATTAACTTCTTGACACAGGGTTAAAATAGGTCAGAATAGTGGAAAAGTAGAAAACTGTCATGTCAATATGTTTTATGGCATTAGGACAACTTAAACCTAGGTAACTCTATAAATATGTGTGTGTGTGTGTATACACAAACATATATGTGTATATATATAAAATTATCCATTTAAAAATTATCCTATAATTATAGATATAAGATAAATATGTATTTCAAAAATTATAGTATCACAAATATCCATGAAAGAGGGAAAAGTCATATCCATTGGCCCTTGGAGTCAAGGGTTTACATTAGTAAATATGTCTTTCTAAACACTACTTAAGGCTGACTGATTAAATGATTTTCAACTAATAATCTTGGGAGAGAAAGAACATTAGTGAGAACTTGGTTTGATATCATTAGAGAATCATCCCTAAACCCCCAAGGGATATCCCTAGAAACTTTAGGGGGAAATGCAGCCTGGAGAAGTAGTAGTCAAAGACCCAATACTCATTTTTGAAAGTGGGAGTTGGGATAAAGATCCTAAGAGCTCACAGAGGCTACATAGATTTATAGATTTAGAGTTGGAAGGAAACTGAAAGACCACTGAGTCTAACCCTCTCTCTTTTATATTTGAGGAAACAAACACAGAAAAGTTAAGTGACTTGTCCAGACTCACATAGTTAGTATACAAGGAGAGACTTCAACCTAGGTCTTATGTCCTATACACTACACAATACTTGCCTTTAAGTCCCTTCAGTCCTTACTGCTGTTCTCCATCTACTCAGCAACAATTCTCCCAGAGTGCTGACAGCAGTACCCCTATTGCTTTCCCAGTTCAGTCACCATCCAAGTGCCAAAAGGCATCTGTAACATCACAGGCATCTGTGACAATCCAGGCATCTGTAGGAGTAGGATGAGGATACAAATAAATCTGAACAGCAAGTTCCATGTCATCACCCTCCAAAACCAGGAGATGGAGAAGTAAGAGACCAAGGATGGTCCCAAAAATGTTTCTAAATATACATATTTGATGAAGAAAATACAGCTGGTATAATTTCTTTCAAATCCCTTCTTAGTTCCTCAAAAGAGCAAGATGTCTCTTAACACTTACTAGCTGTGTGACTGGGCAAGTCACTTAAACCCAATTGCTCACAAAAAAACAAAAACAAAACAAAAGAGCAAGGTGTCTTATCACCAAAATCTTAAACTGGGTATATCAGGGGCATAAGTTCAAAGACAGGACCAGTTACATAACCCTAGTCAGGTCCCTTTAATGTGTCATCACATGGAAACTGTGCCTAATAATGTTTGTTATTATTGTGGGTTTTTTTTAATGATTATATTATAATGACACCTTAGCTCTATAATAGAATTCACTACTCTAGCCCAGATGATGCAGAAACAAGGTTCTCTGATAATGGAACTAGCACCAGTACAGAGAAAAAACTTTATTATTAAGTCAATTTAAAAGCTTTCTTAAGTTGAAATATTGTGAGTCCAAAAATAATCAGGTTAAAACACTGATTGACTTGAGTATAAACCAAACAAATACATTTATAACTGTAACTGAGTTAAGAGAAAATAATGAGTTTTTCATTAGCTTAATTCTTCTTTTTAACTTACTCGTTTTAACCCCAATCAACAGTGTTCAAGATTCTATTTTCAACAATGTTCAAGATTCTATTTTTTAATTACCTTGTTATTTATTTCTTAAATTGGCCTCTGTACTCAGATAATTCTTTTTTTGTTTGTTTGTTTGTTTTTGTTTTTTGTTTTTTTTTGATTTAGGCAATTGGGGTTAAGTGACTTGCCCAGGGTCACACAGCTAGTAAGTGTTAAGTGTCTGAGGCCAGATTTGAAGTCAGGGATACTCCTGACTCCAGGGTCAGTGCTTTATCTACTGCGCCACCTACTGCCCTGTACTCAGATAATTCTTACCCTAACTTATACACAGACCAGTCCAATTCCTAATGATCTCTGTCTTCTGTCTCTCTCTGTCTCTGTCTCTGTCTCTCTCTCATGTCTCTCCCTTCCTCCCTCCCTCCCTTCCTTCTCTCCTTCCCTGTCAAGTCTAGTATGTAGTGCTTGAGACATTTTTCTCCATTAAGACATAGCAATAAGAGTGAACTTGTACATATAAAATATTTCCCCTACACCAATAAATTTAGTGGAGTGGATTATAGTTATGTACAATCTCAGAGGAGAGCAAAGTGAGCAGCTTCATGACCTTTACCTCCTGCTCCCCTCTAGGCAGGAATCAAAGTCTCCCTTGGAGTAGTATGGATATCAAGAAATATCAATTTATGCCTTCCTGTAAGTCACATTTTCCCATGTGGACATACATAACCTCCATGGGAAACACATTTACATACACATAAAGACACATACACTCTACATATAAATTATATGCTAATGATCAACTTCACAACAACCCTGTGAGATAAGTGCTATAAATATTATTATCCCCATTTTATAGATGAGGATAATGAGGCTCAGAGAATTTAAGTGAATTGTCCATGGTTATTCTTCAAATATAAGAGGCAGGATATGAACATGGTTCTTCTTGATAAGTGGCTTAGCACTCTAACCACTGAACTACACAGCCTGTCCTGTCAATACGATACAATCAAATTAGGAATGGATGGATTTGTACAATCTGTCCATATTCTCTCCACTATCTAGTGGTATGCATTTTCAATATGGATGGCCTGGGGCTAAATGTTAAATATAATTTATTTACATAATGATAATTCCATACTACAATTCCACCTTACTCTATATCCTTCATGGGAAACTTTTGAGAGGTTTGAGAGGTTAGCATGGCACTGAACATCAGCTTGAGATATAGATTTAGGACTGGAGTTTAGCAGGAAGAGAACATCAGCCAGTCAACAAACATTTATTGTGTCTACTATGTGCCTGATACATACATATTGGTGTATGTGTGTGTTGCCCTAGAGGTTGTGTGTCCACAATGGGTAGATTGACCCACAAGAAGACATGAATTGATATCTCTTGTGTCTCCCTCATCCACACTTCTCCAAGGGAGACTTTGATTCCTACCTAGAAGAGAAGCAGGGAGATTGAGGCCATGAGGCTGGTCACTCTGTTTTCTTCAGAGATTGGATTAATGAACTAGAATTACATATATCTATCCCATTAAATTCTTTAGTTTAGGGGAAATTTTTTAAAGTACAAGTACAGCTTCTTATTGCTATCCCTAACTGGAAAAGTATCCCAACTTAGGTTTACACAGATAAGCAAAAATCAATCCCTGTTCTCAAGGAGCTTGCAATCTCATGGGGGGAGACAAGATGCAACCAACCATGAACAAACAAGACATATACAGATTAAATTGGAGATAAACACGAGGGAAAAGCGATACTAATAAGGAGGCTTGTGAAGGCTTCTTGAAGGAGATGGTATTTTAGCTAAAATCTGAAAGGAAGCCAGGAAACCCAGAAGATGGAGATGAGGAAGAAGAGAATTGTAGACATGGGGTATAGACAGGGGAAAATATACAGTCAGGTTATAGAGTGTCTTATTCGAGGAATAGCAAAGAGATCAGTGTCACTGGATCACAGAATACATGACGGTAGGAAGCAAGATGAATAAAGACTGGATAAGGTAGGAGGGGAGCTAGGTTATAAAAGTCTTTGAAGATGAATATTTCATATTTGATCCTGGATATATAAAGGAGGGGCATTGGTATTTATTGAATAAGAGAGCAACACTTTGATACCTGAATGGGAAATGGACTTCAAGTAAGGAGAAACACGCAACCAGGAGACCAACCAGAAACCTATTGCAACAGTACAGGAATGAATAATGAGGCCTGTACCAGGATGGCAATGTCAGTATCAGAGAAAAGGTACATGTATGAGATATTGTGAATGTTTTTATCTAAAAGATTAGGCAAACATTTTAGCTTATGGTGGGGTAGATATAGGGAGTGAGAGAGAATAAGGAGTAGAAGATGACATTGTAGCTTCACAACCTGGGTGACTGAGGTGATGGGAGTGTCTTCAGTGGTACTAAGGAAGCTTAAAGAGGTTAGAGGGAAAGATAATGATTTCAGTTTTGGTTAGACTCCAGTTCTCTGATCATTTGGAACTCAAGGTTTCCTCTAAGACTGGAGACACTTCATGTAAAATTCACAAGGTCATTCCTCAGCCTGGATACATCCTTATCATGAGAACCATGTTTGACATCTAATCCATAAAAAGAAACAAAAAAACTTTATCCCCACTTCCACCTCCACCCCCCTACACAGGTAATTCAAAATAAAAAGGACATTACTTGTCATGTGGGAAGAGTCAAAGCCAAGAGAGAGGTGAAGGAGTGGGCACATTCCCTTCTGTACAGCCTTTGAGTCATTAGTTCTCCTGAACCTGCTGGAAATGAAAGAACTTCCTTATCATATCACAGTGTAGGCCCCCTCCATCTAATGAGTCACACATAGACAGAAGTTCCCTGCCTCCCCAGTACATTTTTCAAGACCAAGAATGGCAGCTCTGAGTATTCCCCCCTGGAGGAAGATGGCTTTTGCTACACTGGCATAATCTACACTCATCACTAATCCTGGAATCCTTAAAAACCACTCTTGGTAGTTTCTGCTGGTAATGACCTGGTCCTGAATCGTTATCACAAACACCTTTTCCTACAAACAAACCTACTTGACTCAGCCTTTTGTTTCTTTTTTTTTTTTTCTTTTTTTTTTTTTTGTGGGGCAATGGGGGTTAAGTGACTTGCCCAGGGGTCACACAGCTAGTGTCAAGTGTCTGAGGCGGATTTGACTCGGGAACTCCTGAATCCAGGGCCAGTGCTTTATCCACTGCGCCACCTAGCTGCCCCCAGCCTTTTGTTTCTTTGTTGCAGTTGGCTGAGTTCATATGTTGTTAACCACAGAGAGACTTTTGATTTCATTTTTGAATCTTTCTTAATCATATCCATAGACCTCAACCAGAGGAAAGTCACTTTTTGTTACCTTTGACAAATTTCAGAAGGGCATCTATCTGTTATCAGCCTTTATGATTGCATGGTAAAGTGATGCCCATTTATTCCACAAATGTCTCTGTAGGTTTTTTTATGTAGTCCTCATGTGTTTTATCAATGTCTATCAGTTTTTGTCCTGCTTTCTGTTAAAGTGTGAATCTTTCTGTAAAGGTTATTTTTAAAGACATTTTCCAAACTTATTATGGGTCATTTTACAATGATGATGATGAACATTGATTGATATTACAAGGCTGTTCATTGGTCTAAATGTGTTCCTCCCATTTAGCTTCGGTATCTGGATGTTTATAAGTTTCCATATATTCAGCCTCAGGCTTCTCCTTAAAATCTTTTTTCTTGATGTGTTTTGCCTAAAGGAAATCAAAATATGGGTATATATCATCTCTATCTATTGGGGTTCGATATGTCCTCTGGATTTTATGCTCAAAGCTTTCAGTCTATGACATATACTCAGAATTTTACATTTATGAAGTCCAAATGATTTTTTGATATCATTGATAAAAAGATTCCATGAGAT
The DNA here is from genome assembly GCF_019393635.1 of Dromiciops gliroides. NCBI lineage: Eukaryota > Metazoa > Chordata > Mammalia > Microbiotheria > Microbiotheriidae > Dromiciops > Dromiciops gliroides. The sequence goes on from NC_057862.1 coordinate 554,849,830, forward strand.
GAAGGTGCCATTTTTTAAAGGCAGGGGCATATGTGTAGCTTGATGTGCATCACATGGCTAATAAAACATTTTGGTTCAAATTTTCCTTTTATCTAGAAGCCATAATTCATTCTCTTTAGGAAAAATCATAGCATCTAAAGCTAGGGAGAAAAAAACACAACGGGCTTAATTTGTCTTCCTGAAAAATTGAATTTTGTACAAATTATTCTTCACATTATTGTGTTGATTGCATTTATAAATTCGAAAACAGTTTTCTACATGGAAATCAAATGCTCTAGTGTTCTGTCTTATACTTGGGTGTATTTTATATATTTGCAGCAAATGAGTAAGACATGATTATGGAACTGAATCATAGGTTGTTTGAATCAAAGCAGCAAATATGTCACAAGATTTTGGGAACTTGCTCAATAATGATGCAGTTAATAAAATTGCTCTTCACCAGAAGATGTGATTTCCTTCAAGACTGGCATTGTGGTATTTTTTTTTCCTCTGTATCCCAAATGCCTAGCATATAGTATGCACTTAATACATGCTTTTTGGTTGGTTGGTTGACAGGTTCATTACATCCCTAGGACTTTTAGAACACCCTTTTTGTTCCTCAGTCAATATATTGTGAGTGTTTATATATTTATTTTTAGAAATACAAGCTCAAAATCTTTCTATTTAAAATTCATGAACAAGACAGCTAGGTGGCACAGTGGATAAAGCACTGGCCTGGAGTTCAAATCCTGCCTCAGACACTTGACATTTACTAGCTGTGTGACCCTGGGCAAGTCACTTATTCCTCATTGCCCTACCAAAATAAAATCATGAACATATAATTGGTCTGTGGTTGAAGAGGTCACTGGTATGCTCATCTCTTGGTAATAAAGTGGCATCTCTTTAAGAAATATAGGATAAAAAAAGCAAATAAGTTAAATGGAAAAAGAAAAGAAAGGTAAGAAAGGAAGCTATAAAGTCTTATAAATTCTATAAATTCATGCTCCTATGTGCATAGTCGGTTGAGTGCTGAGACCGGAGTCAGGAAGACACGAATTCAAATATGGAATCAGTTACTAAGTATGTGATCCTGAACAAGTCACTTAACCTCTGTCTCCCTCAGTTTCTTCAAGTGTAAAATGTAAAATGTATAATACCTGGTTAGAGTGATGGTCAGAGGTAGGTTTTGAACCCAGATTTTCTCAACTCTTTATCCATTGCTCTATCTACTTTGTCAGAGCTTCCTAAACTTCATGCACTAATTACCCCTTTTGTCCCAAGAAATTTTTATGTGACCTAAGGTATATAGGCATATAAAATAGGTATAATCTTTTACTGTTACCAATTTTTTCACAATTTTTTCTTGGCCATATTGAAAAATGTTAAACCTTCCATCATAATATTAAATGCTATTTTGGAACCATGCAGCCATAACACCAGAATTAATAATAGAGGCCATTTAGTCAAATCCTTTAGTTTTACAAGTGAGGTAATTGAGGTTTTAGGATTTTAAATAGCTTATCCAGAATTCTGTTATTTAACATAGCTTTATTGTTAGCAATCCTTCCTAAGGCCTACTTGACTTCATTCTCCATGATGTCTGGCTCTAGATCAGTAACCATACTATGGTGGTTATTAGTGATGTTAAGATCTTTCTTGTGTAATTCTTCAGTATATTATTGCCACCTCTTCTTAATCTCTTCTACTTCTGCTAAATCCCCATCATTTTTGTCTTTTATCATGCTCATTTTCACATGAAGCATTCCCTTAATAACTCTAATTTTCTTGAAGAGATTTTTAATTTCTCATTCTATTTCTTTCTTTGTATTGCTCATTTAAGAAAACCTTCTTATCTCTCCTTGCCATTCTCTAGAACTCTGTATTCACTTGGATATATCTTTCCCTTTCCCCTTCTCTTTCCTTCTTTTGTCAGATATTTGGAAAGCCTGATCAGAAATCTATTTTCCTTTCTTGCTCTTCGTTTTCTTTGGAATGTTTTTGTTGCTGTTTCCAATAAAGTATTGCAAATCTATGTCCATAGTTCTTCAGGCATTCTACTGACCAGATCTAATCCCTTAAATCAATCCATCACTTCCAATTCATATTCATAAGGGATGTTATTTAGTCATACCTATATGGTCTGCTAGTTTTCCCTACTTTCTCCAATTTACGTCTGAATTTTTCAATAAGAAGCTCATGAACTAAGCCACAGATAGCTCTAGGTCTTGTTTTAACAGACTCTATAGAGCTTCTCAACCTTTGACTGCAAAGTATATAATCAGTCTCATTTCATTATTGACCATCTGGTGAAGTCCATGTGTAGAGTCACATTGTGGGTTTTTGAAAAATAGTGTTTGCTATGACTAGTGAGCTATCTTGAAAAAAAAGTCTATTAGTTTCTGCCCTGCCTAATTTTGTATTCTATGGAAAAACTTGCCTGTTATTACAATCATCTTTTGATTTCATAATTTGGCATTCCCAATCTCCTATAATAAATGTAACATATTTTGGGGGTGTTATTTCTAGAAAATGTTGTAGGTCTTCATAAAACTGATCAACTTTGCCCCTTCAGCATCAATGGCTGGAGCATAAACTTGTATTACTGTGAGGTTGAATAGTCTGACTTGGATTTGAATAGATGTCATTCTGTTGTTTTTGAGATTATATCCTGGTATTGCTTTTTTTCCCTTCTTCTAATGGATTCTTTTCTGTGGTAGTATATGTAACAACCACCTGAATGCTATTTAAAATCCTAAAAGATGATGCTGTTAAAGGATTGCATTCAATATGCCCACAAATTTGAAAGGTCAACAAACAGTGGCCACTAGATTGGAAAAGATCAGTTTATATCCCAATCCTTTAAATGGGGCATTGTTTCCAGGCTTCGATATCCCAGGTGGTATGATTTAAGGAGGATCAGGTTCTTCACTCACCTGGCATGTCCCATTGTCCGTAGATGACCTCAGACCAACTTGCTAATCAACCAGCTTTGTGTGTTGTGGTTGTCAGCTCTGACGAGCCTGTGCCCCTCCCCAACCTGGGCCACAACTACCCAAGCCTACCTCCTGTTTCCCAGAAGGCATGAGAAACACAAGTTCTGCCTCAGCACCAGCATAGACTCCTGTAGTCTCCCCCCCTGGCAAGGGCTCAGCCCTCTCACCCGACTGTGAGCTTAGTCAGACAACACTGGCACTTCAGCTGATTCAGAGGCTCTGGGGGTCTCCTTCTCTGGTAAGGCCTTCCTGAGACTGGGTCTGTGTCAGGATGATTGTGGGGTTGGGCTCCACTCCTGTCTCAGCATGGCAGCTCCCTCCTTCTGACCTTCCAAACCATTTTTGGTTAGAAGATGATTTCAGGGGGCAGCTAGATGGTGCAGTGGTAAAAGCACCGGCCCTGGATTCAGGAGTACATGAGTTCAAATCTGGCCTCAGACATTTGATACTTACTAGCTGTGTGACCCTGGGCAAGTCACTTAACCCTCATTGCCCTGCAAAAAAACAAAAAACAGAAACAGAAACAAAAAAAAAAAGAAGAAGATGATGATTTCAGCACATTCTTCTGTGGGTTTTGCTACTCCAGGCATTGTCCTATGGCATTATTTGGATGTTTTTTGGAATGATCGTGTCATGAGTTTGAGAGTTCACTGCCTTTCCTCTGCCATCTTGGCTCTGCCCCTTATATCCCAATCCTAAAGAAGGACTCATTTCACACTTCAGCAAGGTTATGATTAAGATTCTGCAAGCTAGGCTTCAACAATATCTGAACCAAAAATTACTAGAAGTGTAGGCTGCTTTGCAAAGTTTCAGAGGAGCTATAGTTCAAATTGCCAACATTCACTGGATTATGGAGAAAACAATGGCATTCCCAAATACTACTAAAGCCTTTGACTGTGTGGACCAATAAAAGTCTTCAAACAGATGGATTAGCACATCATCTTTCTTATCTCCTTTGTGGAACTTATATGGATTTTAAGAATCAATGGTTATAGGGGCAGCTAGGTGGTACAGTGGATAAAGCACCAGCCCTGGATTCAGGAGGACCTGAGTTCAAATCCAGCCTCAGACACTTGACACTTACTAACTATGTGACCCTGGGCAAGTCACTTAGCCCTCACTGCCCTGAAAGAAGAAGAAGAAGAAGAAGAAGAAGAAGAAGAAGAAGAAGAAGAAGAAGAAGAAGAAGAAGAAGAAGAAGAAGAAGAAGAAGCAACAGTTAGAACACAACATGGAACACAATTGGTTTAAAAATGGAAAAGGAATACAAAAAGGCTGCATATTGTCACATTATTTATTTAACTTATATGTAGAGTACATCATGCAAAATGCCAAACTGGATGAATCAAAAGCTAAAATTAAGGTGGCCAGGAGACATATCAACAATCTCAGATATGTAGATGATAGCACTCGGATTGGAGAAAGTGAAGAATTAAGAAAGCTCTTGATAAGAGTGATAAAGAAGAGTGTAAAAGCTGACTTGAAGTTTAACAGCAAAAAAATATGAAGTTCGGGGCAGCTAGGTGGCACAGTGGATAGAGCACCAGCCCTGGAGTCAGGAGGACCTGAGTTGAAATCCAGCCTCAGACACTTAACACTTACTAGCTGTGTGACCCTGGGCAAGTCACTTAACCCCAATTGCCTCACCAAAAAAAAAAAAAATTTTAATTAAAAAAAAATTAAGTTCTTGGCAACTGGTCCCATCACTTCCTGGCAAATAAAGAAAGAAGAAATGGAAAGAGTGTCGGATTTTATATTCTTGTACTCAAAGATCATGGCAGATGGCTCCTGCAGTCATGAAATTAAAAAGGTGATTGCTCCTTGGAAGGAAACCATGGCTTAATAAGGACAGCATAATAAAAGTAGAGACAAAAAAAAAAGCAGAGATGTCACCTTGTCAACAAAAATCTATATAGTAAAAGACATCATTTTCCCAGTAGCAATGGATGATTGAGGGTTGAACTATGAGGACAACTGAGCTGTACAGAATTAATGCTTTTGATTTGTTGGTGCTAGAGAAAACTTTTGAGAATCTCGTGCACAAAAAAGAGATTAAAAAAATTAACTCAGATTATTCATTGGAAGGTCAAATTAAAGCTGAAACTAAAGCTGAAGCTAAAATTTAAATACTTTGGCCATATTATGAAAAGACAGAACTCACTGGACAAGACCGAGATGTTGGGAAAGATTGAAGGCAAAAGGAAAAGGATGGCAGAGGATGCGACAGAGGGATAGTGTCATGGAAGCAACAAACATGAACTTGGGCAAACTTAGGAAAATAGTGCAGTATAGAAAAGGCTGGTATGCTATGGTCCACATAGGGTAACAAAGAGTCAGACACAATTGAATGACTGAACAACAAACTGAGGCTTTATTTCTTAAAAATATTAAATTTAAAAGTTATTTTCATCTTAGAGAGTCAACATCCTTTACTTACTGATTCCATTAAGCTCTCTATACAATAACTTCATTTAATAGATGAACAAATCAAACTCCCAGGGAACTTTGTGCTAATAGTCTTTGTTTCTTTTCTGTTAAAAGGTAAGTTTATGTAGTCATGTAATAAATATGATCTAAAAACACAGACATTCGATGTTGAAAAAATCTTTTAAAACAACCTATAAGACTTAGTTGCTGACTCAGCATAATATATGCTGAATTAGCATAGTACATCCATATGCAAATCTCCAGGACTCCAATGGAACTGTGACTTGATCAACATGGATGTTCTCCCCAACAATGAACATCACAATCCCTCCACGATTGCTCATCCTGTCCAAGTCTTGTCCTGTTTTCTCATAAGGTCAACATATGGTATGAACCCAATAAGTTGCCTTAAAGTCAGAGGTATATGATTTTAAATACTCATTTCCTTAGCTTTCACATTCTACAGTTTTATCAGCACAAAAAAGTCTAATTTTCAAAATCTACTTATGGCATTAGAAAAGATAAGACTGTCAGCAATTTCGGATTTCGAGATTTTAACTATTACAAAAGAAATTAAGATTCATATTAAATACTTTCTAAAGCTTGGCTTGGATGAAAGCATAGTTAGGTGAATGTAGAAGTAGATGAAAGGCTGTATCCTGTTAAATGCTGATGCTAGCCTGGAGGCAGGTATTTTTTTACTAACGTCTTGGATAAAGGCAGAGATGAAATGCTTATCAAATTTATAAATGACACAAAGTTGGAAGGATAACTAATCCACTAGATGAAAAATCAAGCTGGTACATTATCTTGACAGACTGAAGACAAGAAAATGATATTATCCAACAGGGAAAATATAAGTTCTGTATTTGGGTTAAAAAAAATCAAATGAGCAAATCTAGCCCAATCACCAGAGTTAAATGAAGGAATGAAGCATCTATTAAGTACTTGATGCAAAACATTGTACCAAGCACTGGGGATACAAATAGAAAAACAAATCAGTCTCTGATCTCAAAGAGCTCATATCTAAAGAGAGAAGGCAACACATCTGGAAATAAGTATCCGGAATGGTATGATGCAGCTGGCTCTACAGGAGCCAAATGGTCTATTACTTGTTCTTTTAATTCTTCCTTTAACCCCTTCCTAAATATGCTACCTCCTTAACCCCCAATCACTTCTAAGTGATAATTTTTTAGGCAAATTGATCCTATATCATATTCCTAATATGAGTTGCTAGTAAGTAGTGGTATGGTTATAGCAGTAAAAGCACTGGGCTTCAGACCCAGAAGATCTGGGTTCAAATCTGCTTCTGACATATCCTGGCTTTGTGACCTTCATTAAATTACTGAACTGCTCAGCTTCCTGAGTACTCTCTAACACCATTAAATTGCAGAGAAAAGTGTTGACCTGGGACAGCTAGGTGGTGCAGGGGATAAAGCATGGGTCCTGGATTCAGGAGGACCTGAGTTCAAATCCAGCCTCAGACACTTGACTCTAACTAGCTGTGTAACCCTGGGCAAGTCACTTAACCCTCATAGCCCCTCAAAATTAAAAAAAAAAACAAATAAATATTTTGAAAATTGTTGACCTATATTAGTATAGGGAATTTGCTCATCTGAAATTTTTCTATAGAATGAAATCAAATATTCATTATCTTATCACATGACTATAATGTTACATTTCTGGGTTTTGTTTTGGTCTGGACCCATGAATTCATCCTTATGATGTCCTTCTAGTTTGGAAATCATCAAGCCAGATTGTCAACTCTTCTTATCTAGTTGGTTGTCCTAGTCATTTAGAACTTATGACTTGTCCATGATCACTTATCAGAGACAAGACTCAAGGCAGATCTTCCTAACTCCAACACTGTTTTTCTGTCCACAATATCACACTGTCTTTCCTTGTTTTTGACTGGGGTTACCTATTCTCCCCTAAGAGTTCAGCTGAAATAATTGCCATATCCCCATATGGAGGGTCTCTTCCTCTAACAGGGAAACTGTAAGGTTATGAATAGATCCTTTTAATTTATCTATCACAAAGTCACATCCACATGATCCAGTATGAACAAGGGAGGTTGTGTCTTAAGTAGGAATTTTCATTGAGCAAAGAAGGCCAGCATTTTGCTCTCATTGTCCTTGGAGCACTGGAAGTAATATAATAGCTGGCTGAGGAGAGGATGGAGCAGAAGCTGCTTGAAGTATTTGAGGGATAGTTCTGGTGATTTGAATGACTGATTTTGTGTTTACATACATATAGCCATACATATATACACAACACACAGAGACACTTATTGTAATTTGTGGGGGCAAGTCACTAATAACTGACTGAATCCTGAAAGTCAGAGTACCGAGAGCTGACATTTGAATTAAGTCTTAAAGGTTCCAAGAGATTAAGATGAAAAAGAAAAGCATTTAGAAATGGGAAATGATCTGTATTCATATCAGGAGGTAGGAGATGGAATATCATATATGAGTAATAGCAAATGGGCCAGTTAGGATAGGATGCATACAAACAAGTAATATGAAATCATCATGAAAGTTAGACTGGAGCCAAGAAGTCTTTTTATCCTAAAGATAATAGGGAGCCATTGAACCTTCTAGAGTAGTTGAGTCATATGATCAGAACTACAGTTATCTGAAAAAGGAAAGGGCTATTTCTGAAAGTAGCAAAGTTTTCCAGAGTGAAGTTCTCTGTCACCAGAAAGCTTCAGGTGAAAAACCAATAACCACTTTTAAGGAATGGAATAGAGGTGATTTTTGGCTTTAAGAAAAGACTAGAGTAGATGGACTCTGAGATCTTTTCTGTAGCTAAGAATCTATGATTCTATGCTTAATGACACCAAGTCCATAAGATAATAGATGCATTTTATCTTTGGTAAATATCTCATCTAGGCACCTACAATGCACTATTTTCTTTTCTGAGAATATACCTTTTAAAGACTGAAATTTAAACATAAAATCCATCTAATTTTACTAGATAGCCCCAAATCTCCTGATAATTCTTGCAAATGTTTCCTTTTTAATTTCTTGATAAGTACACAATGAACTCATAAAATCAACTCTTCAGGAAATACTGGTCAGAATTACAAATTTCACTTTAAGTTTCTCAAGTCTCAAGTTTTGAACTTTTCTCTTTGTGAAAAGAATCTTAAAGAGAACATCTTATCAGCTTAGGGAGAATCATTTCAAATACCTGTCCATTACATTTTGGCTACAAAGTGAAAGATTAAAATCTTGTGGGTGGAAATGTTACTTATGGGGGTGGGGGTGGGGGGAAGCATTTGAAATCACATACCCTAGGAAATCTAAATAAATGCAGATGGAGAAAGGAAGGTACAGTACTTTACTTATCCAGCCCAGACCTTCCCAAACACATTTCTGTAATCTCTCACTCGCCACCTACTGATAAAAGCATGTATTACATTATATAATTTCTGAAAGAACTATTTATTCCAAGGCTGCCACACCCTTGTTTCTCTATTCCTAATGGGTTAGTTGGTTTTCATATTAGTTCTCTTTCAAAAAGGATCTAGTAGAAAGTGAAAGATTAATTGCTCTGAACATCAACACAGAAAGACAACCTAGTACAAAATTAAAAACAAACAAACTGATGAACTTGAAATCAGAAGGCCTAAGTTCTGGTCTTACTTCGGTCTCAACCACTTACAAGTCAAGTGACCTTGTGTAAATCATTTAACTTCTCTGTCTTTCAGTATCTTTATCCATGAAATGGAGAGATGGTAAAAGCCTTCTCACTTACGTCACATAGTTATAGTGAAGAGCAAACAAGATGTATATGGAAGCATCCAAGAACCAATGAAATATTATAGGAATCTAAGGGTTTATTATCTAGGCTTCTCTGACAGATCTTTTTTACATAGAATGAAGGCTCTAGGCCTCGAGAGAATCATTTTGTTCAATTTATCTATTGAATATGGGGTACTAGGGACATCTAGGTTGGCACAGTGAAAGTACCGGCTCTGGATTCAGGAGGACCTGAGTTCAAATTCGGCCTCAGATAATTGACACTTACTAGCTGTGTGACCCTGGGCATCACTTAAGCCTCATTGCTCCCCCTCAGTAAAGAATATGGGGTAATAGACATGCACTTCCAGAAAAGAGAAGGAAGATCTTTTATCAGAGAAGGGAAACAGGGCATTCTTTCATTTGACTTCATCTTTAAGCTGATTCTGTTTTTTTTTTTTTCCCCACTAAGAACAGCTGGGGGGAAGGGGAGCAGCTAGGTGGTGCAGTGGACAAAGGACCGGCCCTGCATTTGATCCAGCTTCAGACACTTGACAATTTCTAGCTGTGAGCTGTGTGACCCTGGACAAGTCACTTAACCCTCATTGCCCAGCCAAAAAAAAAAAAATTAAGCCCCCCCCCCGTTTTGTCTATCAGCAATAATCTGATTAATTATTCCAAACTCAAACCCTTTACGAATGGTCCCTGTATTAGTGTATTTCTACCAGTGCATTTTGGGGGCAGCTAGGTGGCGCAGTGGATAAAGAACCGGCCCTGGATTCAGGAGTACCTGAGTTCAAATCCAGCCTCAGACACTTGACGCTTACTAGCTGTGTGACCCTGGGCAAGTCACTTAACCCCCCATGGCCCTGCAAAAAAAAGAAAAAGAAAAAGAAAAAAAGAAAAATATCAACAGAAATAAATGAATTATGAATAATTTTAATAAATAAGACTTCAACAGATGAGTAGAGGGTAGGGGAAAAAAAGTTAAAGCCAGTTGTATATCTGAATGAAGTCTGTTATTAATACAAAGAGTCTCTAGTAATGGAGGGCTGTCAGGTTTCCTAAGGAGAGACAAATTGTTCCAGATCCAAAAAATGGATCAGGTTAAAGATTCCATGCTAATAAGCATTGGGATTGGACCTCTTTTGGCCTGATGTACTTCCATCCTGTGAAAGATAGGGTGACTCAGTCTTAAAAAAATAAAATAAAAATTAGAGAGGAAGCATTAGACTAAATCATTTCTATGTTCCCTTTCAGCTCTGCTACTTATCACAGCAGACCACATATTTAAAACTGGAAAGAACACTCTATGTGTGAGCAACTCAGCAAGCGCTCTGAGTGATATCAATAGATAAGCTTGCTGCCTGTTGCTGCGCAAGGCTTTCCAGGGACACCCCAAAACTCTAGATAGTCCATCGTTTAGAGTTGAGAACAGAAGAGCACGATCAGCAGGGCTCTGCAAAAGGAATTCATTTGCCACTAACTGTAATTTCAGGTGTGAGGTTTAGAGCTGGACTGCCTTGCTTTGTCTCTTATTTACTGGTAGTCTGCTGCTCACAGAGTGAGGAAGGAAGGAACCAAACATTTATTGTGTCTATCATATGTCAAGCACTTTGCTAAGTGCTTTTAAAAATATACAATAACCCTGGGAGGTAGGTGCTATTTTTATCTCCATTTTATACCTGAGAAATTAGAAGCATAGAGGTAGTCAAAAGTTAAGTGACTTGCCGAGGGTTACACAGTTTAGTAAATGTCTGAGGCTGAATTTGAATTCATGTCTTTCTAATTCCAGGCCTAGTGGTCTGTCTATTACATCAACTTAGCTGTTTCTTGAGGTAGATGAGAAAGAATCAGGAATCATACTTATCTTTCCCTCTTGATTTGATCACAATCATATAGGTTCATCTCCTATACAAGGTGTTTGGGGGCAGGGGCAGGGATATTGTTCAAGGGCCAATTCAGACTTTATAAGCTTAAAAAAACTTGCATCTAAAAACTGGACATCTCTTACCAGTGGTCTTGCCTAGCAGTATACTGTTACTTCATTAGGAATGTGTCACCAAGTATAAAATGGGCAGGTGATAGAAACTCTTTGGAACTGACCAATCACATTCTCTTCTAATCTTCTTCCCTAGAAGATGCCCCAGGAATCTTTTTTTACTGAACCACATTGCCTTGGAAGGAGACAAGGCCTCTTTGGATTATGCCCACACCTCCGTTCTTCATCACACATTTCCTACCAGGAGCCACTCTCCAGTAATAGAGGAGAGGAACCTAATAAACTCATTTATTCTGGTGTAATAGACATAGAATAACAGAAACTAGGTAAGCTTGCTTTGAGCCTAATGTTATATTCTCTATGCTAAGCTGATTTCCATACTTACTAGTTTATCTATTTGCAGGATTATATGTATTTAAAAAGATAATGTGAAGAGAACAAGGTTAAAAACAAAGGAATGAATTAATTTTAGAATTTTAGACATTACTGGGGCAAAATTTCATGTATAAGGAAATTATTTAGATAGATCTTACTAAAGTCCTTCAAATCAATCCACTTATCTCCCTCACCCTGATTTTCATGTGTGTGTGTGTGTGGATGGATGGATAAAGATGGAGTTATATATATATATATGTGTATATACATACATACATACATGTTTGTATATATGTATACACATACATTTATCTATATATCCCCTCCTATAAGGGTGGCCCCAAAAGGGAATCATGGGTAGTAGAAAGAACCCAGATACAAGAGTGATTAAGTCTAAATTTAAATTCAATTTTTTATTCATCCATTGTTTCATTCATTCATTCCTCATTCATGAATTATTTATTCATTCATTTATCCATTCATTCAACAAGTATTTATTAGTCCTAGCTCTGCTACTTGGAGGCAGTGTGGTCCAATGGAAAAAGGATTAGATTTTAAATCAGGTAAATTAGACTTGAATCTTGACTCTGCTGCTTGCTACCTGTCTATCTTTGAGCAAATCCCCTAACCCATCTGGGCCTCAGCTTCATCTATAAAATCACAGGGTAGGATTAGATGACTTCTAGCTTCCCTTCCAGTTTAAAATCTATAATTTTATGCAATAACTTGTAGCTTATTAACTATGAGAGCCTTGGTAAGTGACATAATCTGTGTATCTCAAATTTTTCATCTATAAAATGAGAAGAGTAATACTTGTATTACTTATCTTGCAGAGTTTTTTAAGGAAAGGGTTTTCTTTTATTTTAACTTTAAAGCCTCATACTTCAATGATCTGTGATTTCTGAAGAAGTGGATACTTCTTATTGTCAAATTGGTAATAAGCTTCTCTGAATTTAAGCTTGTCTAAATGATAGACCAAGAATTCTGTAAATGCTATGCTTCGTTATCTTAGTTTCTCCATCTATGAAGTGGAATTGACCAAATGCTTTCTCAGAATTACTACAATAAGAATATACAAGCATTTAAGTGCATATCCCTATATTGATGTTGTTCGATTTACTATTTCCAGGCTCCTTAGCATGAGGTACTTATCATGATTTGTAGACAGTTGAACACTTGGCAGAAGACAGCTAAGTCATTGCAATATAGCACTAACTTTGGATTCAAAGTACTTTGGTTCACATCCTGGATCTGATGTTTACTATGTGGCCTTGGCCTAGTCATTTAACATCTCTTGGCTTCAGTTTCATCATCTGTAAAGAAAGGGGTTAGACTAGATGTTCCCTGAGGTCCTTTCCATCTATAAATCTATGATCCTGTCATCTTGTGATCTAGTTATTAAGCCCTAAGAAAACCACTAATAACTGGTTGTGTCAAAGCACATTGAAGTTACAGGCCTAGAAGACCACTAGTTTGTACACATTGCATATCCTGCAGAATAATAACAAGAGCCCCTTCTGCTCTCTATACCCATAGGTTAATGGGGTTTGTGTGAATCTGGCTTTTTGCACCTGGCCCTTGCTACTGGCTCCACCCCTTCCCACTGTCAGAACCCTTTCAAACTGTGAAGGGGGAGAGAAGATGCCTGTTAAAACTTTGAGCTGTCCAAATAATCCAGTTCTTTCCCAGCCACATTCTCCCAATATGGAAAGCCCTGAGCTTCCTGAGAATTACTCCCAATCTTTAACTTCCAATATACAAAATGATTAGAAATAAGATTAAACAGAGAAAGTAGCTTTAATTTGGAATAGTCACCATCTTCTGTCTTGGCAACACCTCATCCTTGGTTTAAGCTTCTCTCCTAAACAAATGCTCTGAAATCTCTCTCAGAAAAACACACTTCGGTCAGGTACAAATATGGTGGGAGTGTCAAAAAGGTCTATTTATCATTTTAGAATGTGCAGAATGCTCAGTGGTAGTTAGGGCATGCATTCAGAGAACTTAAACTCTTTTAAGTAAAAAAGCCCTGAAAGGTACCAAGTACATATTTCTTCCCTTTTGCAGTAAGATTTTTTTTGTGAGGCAATTGGGGTTAAGTGACTTGCCCAGGGTCACACAGCTAGTAAGTGTCAAGTGTCTGAGACCAGGTTTGAACTCAGGTCCTCCTGGCTGCAGGGCCAGTGCTCTATCCACTGTGCCACCTAGCTGCCCCAGCAGTAGGATTTTTAATACTAGAAATAAGTTTCTGTTTTTAAAGCACTAAGAATCTTGCCTTCTTCATGTTTTCCCTCTTTATGATCTATGATCTTCCCCCCCACACAAATATGATTTCATCACCATAACATTGTTATTATTACTATAAGAGTAATTTTGTAATGAACCATATTCTCACTGCCCCAGAGAAGTTGCAATGTAAAGGAAAAGGAAGACTGAAGTATTGCAACATTACAATTAATAATAACAATAATTGTAATAATTTATCACTTATAACACATGGTTCACAAAATACCAGAACCACTACTGTAGCTTCTTCCTTTTCCTTTTTCTCTGCCAATATAGTAATACAAATTGAGGAAGCCCTGGCTCTTACAGAGTCCCTCACCCCCATTTTTGTGGTTGTCAGGGCTACTATGACCTCATCTTAAAGAATTTCAAAAGATAAAGCCCACTTGATAGGTATCACAGAGATAGACATACATGGGACCTAAGTTCAATGGCACAATTTCCATTCAACAAATATTTAAGTAACAATAGCTAACATTTATATAGTGTTTTAAGATTTGGACACGAATTTACATATTATCTATTATCTCATTTGATCATCACACCAACTCTGTGAGATATATGCTATCACTATTCCCATTTGACAGATCAGAAACCTGAGCCTAATAGAGATTCGTAAATTTGCCCATGATCACACAATTACATAAGTGTTTGAGAATGAGATTGAATCCAGTTCTTCCTGACTCTAGGTCCACTACTCTTTAAATTATACTACATTGCCTCTAGATACTTAAGAAGTATCTATTGTTTGCAGAACACTCCTACTAGAGCAATTCTTCCTCCTCTCCCCCATCTTACTCTTAGGTTGCCAGGTGAATAGCTATATACATCAGGTTTAAGGTGCTCTGTGAGTCTTTACTCCTAAAATTACAGCTCTCAAACACCCACTGATAAGTCAGCCAATTGACACATTACATAAAAAGCCATCATGAACAATTGTAACAAAACATTTCCTCCATAAATCCTGGGGCTCACTGTTCTGTAAATATGTGCAACCTTTATGGGAAGAGTGGGCATGCCCATAGAATATACCAGAAGAGAAAAGCATGTTTATGGGACATACCTGGCCTAGAAAACTTGCCCCTCCAGCACATCAGGGCCATGTTACCCTTTCCCTTCTCCTGATATCCTCATGCTGCTCCTCCTGAGTACAGCATCTCCATCAGGAATGTGGCTTAGCTGGGTTCCTTAGTCCTATACCTCTCTATGGCTCAACTCCCCAATATACAGGGCTAATTTTCTTAGCTCATAACAGTCCTTTGGTCTCTTACCCTGGTTTACTGGGCCTTCTTCCTGGTAGGTGAAGTGTTTCTTACTGTTCTGTTCCATTAATACTTCTCTTGCAAGATACCATGACCAATGTGGATAGGAGGAGAGAGAAATTCCTTTCATGCCAGAAGTAAGAAAGACTCCCTCTCATGAACTAGGTTCTTTCATATCAGTTTTCTTCTAGAGTAAGAAAGCTATATCCTACCTCAGCTCCCCCGATAGAGTTTCTTGTTTTTTCAAAGGCTACCAGGGATATAGTTAATGGCTAATGAAACCCTAATTCCATCAACCTTGCTTAAACAACTTTATACCTCACAAAGAGACATTACAAATTATACTTTATTGGAACTGATTTATAGTCTTATGATCTCTTCTCTGTTATTTACTCTTTAAATTCTATAATTTCATCAATTGGCCCCATCTCCTTATATAAGCAGGGAGTCAGTGTGGTGAGGCCCGGTAGATCTAGTTTCAAGTCCTATATTGGAAACATACTGGCTATGTGATCCTAAGCAATCATTTACCCTCTCAGAGCTCTAGGCAACTCTCTTAACCATACCCTAATTGACAATATTATAATTATAATATAGCCCAGTGATGACCAATAGGGTCTCTGGCCCAACCTAGCTAATGAGAGGCTCAACTTTAGGCTGACTGTAGCAACTCTCAAAGACCATCTATTAACATATGTGAGTTTGAGGTCTGTTACACCTATCAATTGAGATCAGTCATTGGCAAAGCAACAGATTTTTGATGAAAAAATAAGTTTGTGTGACTTGTCCACAGTCACACAGCTAAGTGTAAGGAGTCTCATATTTATGACCCCTGACTGTTCCTAGTTCTACCACAACATAATAAGAGAGGCATTAATCCTCCCACCTCCAATAAAAAAGAAAAGAATCACCTCTGACTGAATGAAGAGGGAGGCTTCATCAAAGAGGTGACATTTGGTCTAGATGTTGAAGGAGAAGTAGAATAATAAATAATAAAAGTTCAGGAAGAGCATTCCAGCAATTCAATTCAACAAACATTTAGCAAGTGCAGACTTTATGCCAGGCACTGTGCTAAGCTTTAGAGATGCAAAGATAAAAACGAAACAGTTTTTGCTCTCAAGGAGCTTACATTCTACTAGGCAGAAACTCCAGGAGTAAGGAATAGCATGGGTAGGAAAGAGCACCAGTGAGTTCATGGTCCCTCCTCCAATCACAGGAATACAGCTGCAGAGCACTCTAATCGGACAATGGTATGCAAAATAGTTTAAAAATTGAGAGAACAGAGGCAATGAAAACAGAAGAAGGTATCAGAGGACCTTTTTTTTAAATACCTCTTTGAGGTTAAATAAATTAATCTCTCTGGTCTGTTTCCTCATCTATAAAATGGGGAGTGGACTAAATGACTGCTGAGGGATCTTCCTGCTTCCAAATCCTTGATCCTAAGATTGAAGATGCATTTCATTCATTTAGCAACCAGAAAGAGACCTGGAGTCCAGAGGCCCAGTTCCTAAAATTAAATTCATGTCACTGATCATCTGTGCTACCTAAGCATGTTCAATCAATCTTTCTCAGACTCAGTTTTATCATTTATAAAATGAAGGACTTATCTTAGATCCTATCCAGCTCTAATAGTCCTGGATTCCAACCTCCCCTATCCCCAGGGTGAGTTCTCACATACTGCCACTGTGGAGCTGCCTGGTAGGCTGACAGTTCCCTGCACCATTCCCCTTTCAGAAAGGGACACGTATAGCTCTGTCTATGTGATTTATTTGCATCCTATCCTCCTTTTTCCTGACACTCTCCACCTTCTCTGAACTGGAATACAGGTCCTGCTGATGCGAAGGCAGGACTACAACAGCCTGGCTGGGGTCTCCTCCCCAATGACCTGCACAATTCGGGATGATATATGGGTGGAGAATGGTGATCTTTTCCCATTATCAAGGGAGGGAGTCACTGGGTGACCCTCTCTCAGTCAAAGTGCCTGATATGTGGTTCCTTATCCCACCCAACCTCCCAGATATGGGACTCCAGGAGAAAAAGAGTGATCCGCACCTACCTACCAGTGATAAACATTCAGACCTAGTCCTGATCTGTCTGGCCTGGTCAGTAGACTAGAGATAGATACTATACCATCCCTAGTTGTTTTTGTTTAGTTTAATTTAGTTTAGTTTATTTTAGGTTAGGTTAGTTTAGTTTAGTTTTAGTTTTTGTTGTTTTGGCTTCCTTAGGATGCCCCTGGTGGTGCAATGGATTGAGTACTGAACCTTGCTTAAGGAAGAGGTGCTCAAATCCATCCTCGGATACCTATTAGTTTTGTGACCCTAAGCATGTCATTTAACTTAACCTCAACCTATTTCCTTATCTGTAAAATGGGAAGAATAGTAGCACCTACTTCTCAAAATTGTTGTGAGCATCAAATAAGCCAATAAATGTAAAGTAACTATTTAAATGCTAGCTGGTTTTGTATTCTAGGATAAACTATGCTCAAATTTTGGGTAGAGTGGCCTGGAACAGCTTCATGCAGTTTCTTCAGGGAGAGTGAATGAAAACAAACCATCTACATTCCGTACATCACAAAGCTATTTAAGCTTCTTCAATCCGGGGAACCTGGGAGAGGCAGGCAGTGCTATGCCCAGAACTGTTTTGTTGCCCTGGGACTCTAAGAGTTGTGATTATGCATCATCCCTTGGGGGAAAAATAAAAATAAACAGACAGTAGGAAAGCAATATTACTTCCCCCCATCCTCCAACTACTTTCATATTTATTCTCCCTGACTCACTGTTAGTGATTAAATTCTGTTCTGTTCCGTTCCAAGGACCAGCCTTCTCATCCCCATCTCCACCCCTTATGGTTAGGGAGCCCTACCTCCAAAACTGAGTTCAAGTGTTTTCGTTTTGCATGTGAGGTGAGGTATCTTTCTTATTCACCTAAAAAGTGTACTTAAACTTTAGGATTGCTTCACTGGCCTGGCCTGGAGGTGGGATATTAGCAGTACACCTACACACCATGGACCAGAGCTGAATTCTATGGTCCAGTACTCATGGAAGCAGTGGGCCAGGCGGAGTCAAAACTCTTGAAGGGGCTCTGCCAACAATTTGCCTTGAGGGCATTTGGTAGAGTTCAACAGCACCCCCTCGTGGTGTTTCAAAGTGGACGAGCAAAGGGCGGGAGTTACCAAATAAAGGAGAAAAAAAAATACTCCTCTACCCTAGTTTGGTTTTGGTTAATTTTATATCTTGCACAGAATTGTAGGTTAACTAAAATTATAAGGATGAAAGCCATGGAAAAATCCTTTCTGTGAAACTCTCCCGACGACCTCAGTTATTCAGGGAAAAGCTTTTCAGCCTCCTCCTCACTTGCCCCACCCCCCATATTTATCCTCACTATTGACTTGGTATTTGGCTAGTCTTTAGTTAGTTGCTTGGTTCATTATTCATTCAAAGTATTTAGCCATCTGAAACTCACGTGTGGGCATGTAGATCAATATCTCTATTTTTCTTTTTCTTTCCTTGCACACTGTCTTCTCCCATTAGAAGGAGAGCTCCTTGAGCGCAGAGACCCTGTTTTTGCCTTTCTTTGTATCTATCCTCAGTGCAGGGCACATAAATGGTTGTTGCCGGTGTTATCTATAATCAGGAAACTGCTCTCCTGGGCTCCTCAGCTAGACTGTAGGCCCTTCAAGAAGAGGGATCCTTTCTCTTGTACATTGTGTGCAGCCTACAGCAGGAATTCTGTAAATGGTCGTGAAGGATATTCTTTTCTTCTCCAAAGTTGTGAGGAGCAAACAATTCCTATAGAAATATATACTGTACATTAGAACTGCTGGAGTCTTGGTAACAGAGCAAACTCCTCGAGTTTTCCCTAGAGGCAAGAGCTCAATAATCTGATGCACTAATTTTCTGATGCTCCGACAAAGATAACCGAAGTGCCCAGCATTGGGCAATTGCCTCCCCGACTCAAAGTCATTAAAATTAAATAACTCCCTCCTTTTACTTAAAAAAAAAATAACCAGAGGAAATTTCTTTCATCAAACTCTGCTTGTCACCTCTGTTCAGAGCCCAATTTTACTTTTAAACCCAGTATTCCTTCACCCAACCCTTTCGGGGGAGGGAGGGGGGAAGTGCGTGATTTGCTAGGATATTTTCTCCACTAAAGCTCCCTACTCAGGAATTCTTGCTGCAGTATGCAGTAATGATAACTTTCTCCACCCACTCACCCCCAAAACAACAACAACAACAACAACAACAACAGAATCAGGAATAGTGGTTGTTTGTTTTGTTTTGTTTTGTTTTAAGGGAAAATATCTGTACGCATTACCCTTTGGGGTGGTTTCTGATTGTCTGGGAGATGGAGACCGTTATATTGTTTATTCTTCAACGTTTTCCTCGGTCTATGTCCTCCACCCTGGCTCCCCACACCCCACTTATCCCACCCCACCCAATTCACCCTCTTTGGCCTCCGTAGCGCTCAGCAATTTCTATGACTGTACTTTACTCATAGAGCGAGGTGATCGCAGCGTTTTGCTAACACAATAATCAGAGAATGCAGCATCAGCCCGTCCCACCAGGCACTTCCTTCCTTTCCCGAATTGCAAGGGAGGGCTGAGCACTTATAAAAACTTGGGCATCAACTTTCAGGCATGACAGAAACTTCCTTAGACTAGGATCGGATGATCACCGCATAGAGCAGAAAGAGAATCAACCAGAAGAAGCCAGTTCTTGCTTTGGATTCCAGAGCACGTCAAAGCTAGACGCCAGAACCCAGGGAAGCAGGAGAAATCGCAGTCGATTTCACTTCCCTCTTTTCTCCACCTCCCCCTCTCCTTCCTCCCAGACGACTGGCCTGAGAGAATGCTGCCTCCTCTGCTCCCTCTCCTCTCTCTTCTGACTATGGCTGAGCTGGGGCTCCCAGCCTCCCCAGCTCCGCAGCCTGGAGGCAGCCAGTGCATTGAAGACGACTGTTATGCCGTCTTCTGGAACTCAGAGCAGTTCACTGGGGCGAACCAGGTCTGCCAGCAGCTCGGGGGCCACTTGATGACTGTGCGCTCTTCAGTGGCCGCGGATGTCATCTCTCTGCTTGCTCAGGGAGCTCCAGAAATCTCACCCCCAGATGGTCGCCTTTGGATCGGGCTGCAGCTTGGGCAGAACTGCAGCCACGAGCAGGAGGGACAGCTGCGTGGGTTCAGGTGGGTCACGGGCGACAACAGCACCAGCTACAGTAAGTGGAGACACAGTGGCCGTGGCGCCCTCTGCGGTCACCAGTGTGTTGTGGTCTCCGGGGATTCTGCCTCTGGCTCCATGGAACTGGTCTGGGAGGAGCATCAGTGTGAGTTGGCCACCGAGGGTTTTCTCTGCGAGTATAACTACCCCGGATCCTGCAAGCCCCTCAACCTGGAGCCCAGTATCAATGCCAGTGTCATCTACAATGCCCCTTTCGGGGGAAAGGGAGCTGACTTCCAGGCTCTGCCCCTCAACAGCCACGCCTTGGTAGTACCTCTTGGTTTGGACCTTGTTTGTATGAAGGTCGAGGAGACCCCGCGCTGGGTCAAGGAAACCTTGGGACCCTGGGACTGCCGGGTGGAGAAGGGGGGCTGCTCGCAGAACTGCAGGCAGGACAGCGGGGAACCTGAGTGTCTTTGCTCGCAAGGGACCCTTTCTAAGGCCGACCTGCGCTCTTGCCAGGCTGAGGGCGACCCATGCACCCATAAACGTTGTCAGCAGTACTGCCATCTCAGCTCGAACGCTCCAGGCGGCTACACTTGCATGTGTGACTCTGGTTACTACCTGGGGGACGACGGGCATAGTTGCGTAGACGTCGACGACTGTGCACTGGAGCCGAATCCTTGCCCGCAGAAGTGCGTTAACACGCAGGGTGCCTTCAAATGCGAATGTAACCCAGGCTTCGAGCTGGTAGACGGCGAGTGTACCGAGCTGCTCGACCCCTGCTTAGATTTGAAGTGCCAGCATAAGTGTTTACCTTTGGAGGGGGGTACTTACCGCTGTACCTGCGAAGAGGGCTTCGTGCCCATTCCAGACCAGCCCGACAGGTGCATGCTGTTCTGCAACACCACGCAATGCCGGGCCAAATGCAACCCCTACAATCCAGACGACTGCAAGTGCCCGGAGGGCTATATTTTGGACGACAACCAAATGTGCAGTGACATAGATGAGTGTGAATCGGGAGAATGCCCTGGTGGTGACTGCATTAACCTGCCCGGCAGCTTCCAATGCATCTGTGGGCCCAAGTACACACTCGGTGAGACAGTCCAAGAGTGTATTCCCATAGAAATCAACCCTACTGATGATGATGGCGGCTCAGGAGAACCCCCATTCACCGAGACTTCAGACACCACCACTTCCCCACCGACGGAAGGAGCGGCCCATTCGGCCGTGCTAATTGGCATCGCCATCAGCATTTTATCCATTGTCACAGTGCTCCTCGCCACCATCTGCCACTTGAGGAAAAAACAGTGTGCAGCCCGGGCTGCTCTGGATTACAAATGCGCAGGCCCAGCCAAGGAAGAGGTCTTGCAGCAGGTGCGCACGGAATCAGTCCCTCAGAAACTCTGAAAGAGCTGGCTTAAGCTCCCCTCCATCCAGGACCAAGGGCTCAAGGACAGCTTCAGTCCTTCCCAGTGCAGAGCTGAGGGGAGCTGAGTGAACAGAGATGAGTTTGATGGCATTAATCGGTATTAATAACGGCTTGATCCCTTCTCTCCACTCTCAGTCCCCTGCTCTCTGCCACATTATTCTCCCAACACTCAGCACCTTAACTTTTTTTCGGATCTGGGAAGATATTATTGCTAGAAACTTCTTTCCCAGATGTAAGGGTATCAGTGGGTTTATGGGAGCCACATCTGGGGAGTACCTTTGAAAGACTTGTGAACAGCGACCATATGTGGTGAACCCTGTGGTCATCAGCCCGGAAGACTGTAAAGTGTTAATGTAGATTACCAAATGACTTCTGATCATAATTCAGAGGCTTCGAAACTGTACTGTTACTGCCTGTAGCTCCAAATCTGCCACCTTTGGTTGGACTGGGATGAGTTTGGAATTCTTGGATGGTCATTAGAATATTTATTTTTTCTAAGTATCTAAGATACTCTGCTTTCCTTTTCTGTTTCTTACTTTCTTTCTTTTTTTTTAAAGAAAGACATCCGTAGCTATCTCTCTATGTGTCAAACAAGAGTGGGAATTCCTTTTAGAATATTAGAAAAATCTACTTTATCATATTACTTTAAGCTTTCTCTGTGAATTTATATTATCTGTAGCTCTCACAAATGTGAAATCCAGATTCCCATTCCCTTTACCAACCCTCCCTCATCTACTGAGAGCTAAGGTAACTTTTACCTCAACAAATGAAGTCCTCAAACAGGATGCCTTTCTGTCGTTTCATAAAAACCCTACGTTTATCTTTCTCTGCTCAGGCTGTAACTCTTGCCTCAAAAAAATAACCACAGGGGGAAATAGGAATTTTTTTCTTGCCAATTCTTGTAAATTATTACTCAAATCATTGACTTTCATGGACAGCATAGGTTCAGTAAAGTTAATATGCACAAGGTATTAAGTCTCTTTGCTGGGTTGGAACAGAAATAAATCTAAATCTCACTGTATTTATCTTGTTTAAGGATTCTGGTATGTGATCGAATTGGAAAGTCGACATTATCGTTTGATTTTCTTTGCAGCTTACCTTTTGCCTTAGAATGCTGGTGAAAATGTTGAGAGGGTTGCTCTAACATGATAAAACTGATGTGAGAATGCAGGGAAAAACAGTATGAGTGCTGGATTTGGGTTCAGGAAAGTGAAGCTGAATGACCCATTTTTATTGTATAACTGTAGAGGGACAGTCAGAGCTGAGGGCATTTGTCAACAGGTAAAACATTGACAAGGAAATTACTAAGCCCTGCTGTTGACAGAAAGCATTTTTAAGGGGGGAGGGAGGGTCAAGGTGAGAGCCTAGATTATCAAAAATAGAAGCCTTCATTGATCAGCCTCCCAGGAGAACTATGCTTAACCATTTCAAATTGCCTCTGTGGCCCCAGCTTCTAAATTTCTGGAAATTCTCAAACAAGGGTCAATAACAAAGGAATAGTAAGTCAAGTCTGGGGCTTTATTTTAAATAAGGTGAGAACAATCTATTTGCTAGGCTGTTTTTTTCTTCTAGAAATGACCAGGTACATATAACTTGAGACTGCTATGCCAGGTTGGAAAATGTTTTTTGGTTCAGTTAAGCTAGGTTAATGAAATTGTTCTTCAGCTTTTGAAAAAGAGCAAATGTGTTATATAAAGTACCTTTTTACAGTAAAGTTTTTCTCTACTGTTTTGTAAACTTGGCACATTTGTAAATAGTTATTTATTTATTGGAAATAAAAAAAAGAGTACAGGCAAAAGCCTGACTTCCAATTTCACTTGTAGAAAATAAAAAGTTTTATAACTGTTTATGATAACATGATCTTGGATTATTTATTTGTTTTATGTTTTTAAAAATCCTTTTTTGTTTGTTTTTTAAAATGTGTTTCTTGTGTGCTACATGCACACAATAAGACAGTACACAAGAAAGCATGATCCAGAGAACAAATCTATGGTGTAACCCAGTAATAACATCTCCATTTTCTTTCAAAGATTCTTTCCAACATGGGAAGCTTACACCTAAAACAAAAGAAAACTGCCTGTGTAGTTTTATCACAAAACATAAAAAGAATTTGACACTTCCTATGCATAGAGTACAAATAACTTATGACTTTCTGTGGCCATAGTTACTCTTGTAGTATGACGCTATATATGTATGTGTGTACATATGTATATAGATTTTTTTATTATTGTGTAGGAAGATTATTTGGCAGAAAGTATCAGAAAGTATAGGTAGACAGAGGATATCTATGATATACTTTAAAAAACAATACTTTCCATGCTTCTCTGAGTAAATTTTGACCAGTTCTCCTATATTAGCTAAGGAAAAACTAGGTCTTGCTTTGATGAAATGCCAGGACAGTGTGTGTTAAAAGAGCCTATTTGAGGTCCTCATTCTAGGGCCCCAATTCAAGTAAAACCTCTCTGACCTCATACCAAAATCTTATTAACAATTCTTTTTATATAATCTGCATTAAAAAAATAAAAATGTCATGTCTTCAGTGTTCTCTCTGACACTTCATCAATCAGTTGATCTAACTCAAAGTCATCTTATAGGTGAACTCTTAAAGACATTATAGAGGAACATTCATGTAGAAATTTTAATGTTTCGTCAAATTTCCAGATACTTTTTAAGCATCTAAATAGCTGACTAACTATTCCCATTTTCAACTGATTTTTAAACTGGATAGAATCACTCAAGCTTTAAGTAAAGCACTCCCAGGTGGAGCTAATATACAGTAATTCAGGGAGCTTTCTTAAAAATTGCATTCCCAGATATACACAAAAAAAATGATAGCAAAATCACATTATATCAATCATATAAAATAAAAGTGAGATTGATTTGGGTCATAGCCAGACACAAGGAAGTAGTCCCTTCCCCTTCCTCCCAGGGATCATCATAACATTGTTCATGAGAGAAAAAGACTTAAGTTGTCATGCTGTTGGGTCGTGGTTCTCAAAGAATGTGTCTTCCTGGAGCCAGCTCTGTGGGAAGAGCAGATTGTTACATTTTCATTGTCAGCACTTTTACCTCAGAAATCAGCAAACACTATAAATCAGGGTTTGATTGATCATTTATTGATTACTTAGACTTAAGAAAGTGATAGAGAAAATGTTAATAATACCAACTAAGCTTAAAAGTGTATATGTGGGGGCAGCTGGGTGGCGCAGTGGATGGAGCACCAGCCCTGGATTCAGGAGTACCTGAGTTCGAATTCGGCCTCAGACACTTGACACTTACTAGCTGTGTGACCCTGGGCAAGTCACTTAACCCCCATTGCACTTAAAACAAACAAAAAAACAAAAACAAAAAAAAAAGTGCATATGTTCTGTATGGGTTTTTTTTACCCTTTTCTGGAGAACCAGGAGTCAAAATAAATGTTTGTGGGTTTTGTTTTGTTTTGTTTTCTAGACCTGGCTCTTATTTCTACTAGCTGGGCAACATTAGGGGAGTCACAGACTCTTTGAGTCTCAGTAGTATCCTCTGAAAAATAAGGATAATAGCCCTTATAGAGACCATCTCACAATTATTTTGTATAAAATGACACAGTTTGAAAGCACTTTAAAAGCTGTGAAATCTTTCCATAACCATGTATGTCATCATTATAATTTTCTCTCATTAAGGTTGGCTGACTTTGGGAGCTAGTAATCTGATGGGGCAGCTTAGATAGAAGAGTATGGGATATAGACCCAGGTAAGACCCAGATTTAAATCCCCCTCTGACACTAGCTATATGACCCCACAGAGGTCTTTAATCCTTATGGACCTGAACAACTTCCTCAGACTTATTTATTACCCATTGATAACTTACTATCTATATTAGAGGAAGGAGTTTTCCAATGCAGCACCCCAAAAGCTAAGAAAGCAGGGCCAGAAGGACCATTTTAAAGTGTCTTGCTCTTCCATTTCTAATTCTAGAATTCCTCTCTCTCCTACAGAGATATTTGATTTGCCCTATCAAAACAGCTTGGTGACATCTGCTCAGCATGGTAAAGGCCTTTTGCCTAAACTGACAAGTTAGTCAGTTATGAGTTATGACCCAAAGATTCAGGCAAATCAACAGATTTCATAACCAATAATCAGTGGACCCAGGGTACTGTACTCATGTGAATGTGGGTTGCCCCCAAGTAGTAGTAGTAGACTTGACATGAAATTCATTTCACATGAAACACACACACATATCCATATATGTATGGATATACAATAAATATATACATATAATGCATATACACATAAACATGTATGTATATTATATACATATACATATATAACACTGAAAAAATCCAAAATAGCATGTTTTACTATAAACGTTTTTAATTCAACTGAAATAAAGGTATTTTATTTATTTTTATGATCATTTCACTCATATCCCTCATCTTTGTTTTTATTCTCTGTCACCTTCACCTTTGACCTTTGCTCTTGAAAGGTGACATTTTAAAAGCCAGAGACAATAGATTTGGTAGTTTTTCTTCCCCATAAAATTATGAAGGACTACTAATGTATTCCACATGTCATTCCTCAAGTTTCATCTTAAAACGCAACTTCTCTACCTAGGCTATGAGAGGAGCTCATGCATGGGAGCTTAGAGGTCATATATTTTTACCTCTCATTTTATAGGAAATTGTGAGGATCAGAGCTGAAATGATTTGCCCAAGGCTACAGAGCTAGTTAGTGTGACAGTCAGAACTGAAATTTAAGGTGGGCCCAGGTAGGGAAAAAGTTGTAATGAATTTTATCACTCAAATGTTATTTCTGAAGTTCCGATACTTTTGGAATCAGATTATAGGAGGAAAGTGTTACCTAGAGATTTTTTGGTTGTCCCTTAGAGCAGAAACAGTGGACCCTCAATAATCATTTGCAAATATATGAATATATAAATGAAATCTTTCCTGGCATAGTATAAATTATCTTGTGGAAAATATTCTTTAGGGGCCTTATTTATTTGCTTTTCTTTCTTTTTTTGCAGGGAAATGAGGGTTAAGTGATTTGCCCAGGGTCACACAGCTAGGCAGTGTCAAGTGTCTGAGGCTGGATTTGAACTCAAGTCCTGAATCCAGGGCTAGTGTTTTATCCTCCCTGCCACCTAGCTGCTCCCTTAAGGCCCTTATTTTTCAAAGGATACTTTGTCATAGAGTCAGTAAAACACAAGGTTAAGTTTTGGGTTCAGATTCAAGGTTGAAGTTCAGGTCAAAAATTCATTATTGTTATCCAAGGTCTATGGTGAGTTTTTAGGTATAGAAATATCATATACAGAGATCATAGCATTAAAAACAAACAAGAAAACAAGTCCATGTCTCCTCTAGATTTCTAGCCAGATGCCAATAATTCTATGAATAATCTATCTGGGTATCCGGGTTGACTTTGACAAATGTGAACTAAGTATATATGTCCATTGGTATTAAGCAATCTTTTCTTTCTCAGCCCTTCATGATCTTCCCTCTTTTGGGGGGAGGGGCAAATGAGGGTTAAGTGACTTACCCAGGGTCACACAGCTAGTAAGTGCCAAGTGTCTGAGGCCAGATTTGATCTCAGGTCATCCTGAATCCAGGGCCAGTGCTTTATACACTGCACCACCTAGCTGCTCCTGCTTCATACTCTTCTTAACAACTCTTCCAAGAGACCCTGAGCTCTCAAATTCGAAAAGAACAATAGAAAAGCTGTGGAGAGTAGTTAAACAGATTTCTACTTGTAGCTCCAGCTCTCTGTATTTATTCACTTTCTTAACTTCCACTTTCATTAGCTGGCTGTTTATACATAAGTAGAGAGGTGAGTCAGATTCTTTCAACCAATCACAGGATATCACTTCTCTATCTAATTATCAAAACACTTAATTCCCCTCAAATTGATAAAGCACTTGTTTATACATAGTTTACACTTCTGATTGATTCAATCAGAATGATAATACTTATTACAATAGCTAGCATTTATATAGTACATTTAGTTTTACAATGTGTTTTGCATTTGTTATCTCATTTGACCTATGTCTTCAGTGATTATGTTCACTGGGATAAGGTAGAACCTCCCCCCACCCCCCTTCCCTACTTGTTATCAGGAAACAGTTTTTAATTAAACACAAATCAAACCTCTTCTACAGCTCTTATCACGCTTTCAGATTTTATACTAATGAAAACTGAGCGACTCATTAGAGGCCTGACAAAAACAAAGGATACCTTCTAAAAGACAAGGGCTTCAATACCCCGGGGCTTAGCAAAATGTTTCCCACAAAATAGGCACTTAATAAATCTTTGTTGACTTAAAGGAAGTTAAGGGACAGAATAAGTGACTGAATATAGTATTTCTGGAGGAAGCAGCATTTTCAGTTAGTATTCTGATTGTCCCTGATACAACAGTTGGCTTCATTTTCAAAATACTTCCTTAAAAAGGCAGAGGTAGGAGTGGGTGAGGACTTGTTCTAGGTATCAGAAGAATCAATTAGTTATAGGAGTAGGTGTAAAGTATCTGTGAGTTCTCATCTGCCCGGGTTTCCATTTCCCCTACATAAGAATTAGACAGGATAAAAATATTCCTACCTACCTTGCTTAAAAAAAAAAAAAAAGAAGGAACCAGGAATAGAATAATATATTGTCTTTTTTTTTCAAGAAATGTAGTACTGGGGCAACTAGGTGGCGCAGTGGATAAGGCGTGGGCCCTGGATTCAGAAGTACCTGAGTTCAAATCCGGTCTCAGACACTTGACACTAACTAGCTGTGTGACCCTGGGCAAGTCACTTAACCCCCATTGCCCCACGGAAAAAAAAAAAAAGAAATGTAGTACTTAAGTATGTTTGCCTTTCCCACCCCCACCTCCATTAGATGTGACTTGAAAAGTAAAATTTAAGATCATATTTGAAAACATCATTTGACTTTTTTAGACATTTGGGGTTTTTTTTTTGGTGAGGCAATTGGGGTTGACTTGCCCAGGGTCACACAGCTAGTAAGTGTTAAATGTCTGAGACCAGATTTGAACTCAGGTACTCCTGAATCCAGGGCCGGTGCTCTATTCACTGCGCCATCTAGGTGCCCCTAGACATTTGTTTTTAAAATACAAGAAAATGAAACACCATTTAACTACCCTTTGCTATTTTTAAGACACCCTCCCCCACCCTCTTTTTGTTTTTTATAGAACCTTCCTTTTCTTTTTTTTTTTGGTAGGGGAGAGGGTGTCAGTCATTTCAAATATAAACAAACTGATTTCCTTTCACAAGAGAAACAAAATGCTGTTTTTAACATTGGAATTTAACTAAGTTGAGATCCCTTTCTTAATGTTTTAAAAACTATGATTGTGTGTGGGGGAGGTGAGGATCGTGAGCAACATTAAATAATAGGTATTCCACCATTTGAATAGCAATGTGGCAATCAGGAAGTATTATAGAGAGAAAATGGAAACTGTCAATTCTCAAAATTGGGATATTGAAAAATAATTCCATGTGGGACATGTGGCTAAAATCCCTCTCCCACTTCCAATCATTCCTTTTGTCCTACAAACTCACAAAAAGGATTTTCTCTTTAAATGTATAATTTCATGAACTGCATTCCCTTTGGCACTAAGTCCTCTTTTTCTCTGTTATAATTTAAATATTGGACTCATTGTACTCATTAATATTCTGCTTTAAGTTATGTTTTAGCATTAGACAATACACGTTCACAATTAAGGCTTCCATTGAAGTAAACAGAAATTGTGTTTCTTCTATCATAGACTGAAATCAGAAATACTTAAGTTCAAATCTAGTCTCAAATATTTGCTAGTCATGTGACCCTGGGCAAGTCTTTTAACCTCTCTGCCTCAATTTCCTCAACTATAAATAGGAGATAATGATATCACCTATCTCCTAGAATTGTTGTGAAGATCAAATGAGATGGCATTTGTAAAGTGCTTATCACAGCACCTGGAATGTTTGTTGTTGTTCAGTAGTTTTAGTTGTATCCAATTCTTCGAGTCCTATTTTGGGGTTTTCTTGGCTTGCCATTTCCTTCTTCAGCTTATTTTACATATGAGGAAACTGAGGCCAACAGGGTCACACAGATAGTCCATTTCTGAGGCCAGATTTGAACTTAGAAAGATGAGTCTTCCTGATTCCAAGCCTAGTGCTCTAACTGATGCACCACCAGCTACTCAACTGGAACATAGTGATGTGGGCTGGAATTTGGGGTCAAATTGATTGTGAGTCGTCCCAAAAGAATTACAAGACTCAGTGACTTAGTTTCCCAAGTTTTATTGCAATACTGTGGGTGACCACAGGGAGAGAACCAGAATAGTGGAAAGATATCTCTCGAATAAGGAAAGGAAAGACAGTTATATTTATAGTACGGATAAATTGATTATCAGTCTCATTATAATAATCTCCACCTTGGGGAGGTACAGGGGAGGGCTTATCCTAATTCGGAGTTCCTGGGGTCCTAAGCCAACCCCCAAGGCAGGTATGCTTTTGGGGTTTACACATCATAAGGTGAATCTGGGGACATTTTTGGCCTTTTCTGCACATGTCTCTTTCTGACTCCCATGGCTAGTTTCAAAACATCTCCATTCTATAGGTTGTCTTTTTCCTTTATTGTTATTTTGACCTGACCCACTCTGGCCCGTTATGGATGTTGATCATTGTGGGTAAGAGAACCTAGCATTTTGACTTGTAAGTTATCCATTAACTGGGGTCTGACTCCCTTTTAGAACTAATATCTGAATTAGAGCTTGGGTCTTGGGTTTTTCTATTAACCCTTTTTTCGCCTCCTACATCATTCCCTCCTTTTCATATACCCCGGGAAAAAGGACAAAGATCATCTCTTCTGTTACTGCTTCCTGCTGAGTGGGGGCGAAGTAGGGACCCACAGGGGGTTTATGAATTGAGGGAGATGTAGGAACTAGTGTTACAAATGCAGAGGTGTTTCTAATATTTGGGTTTTTTGTTTTTTTTGTTTTTCTCAGGGAAATGAGGGTTAAGTAAGACTTGCCCAGGGTTACACAGCTAGTAAGTGTCAAGTGTCTGGGGCCAGACTTAAACTCAGGTCCTCCTCAATCCAGGGCCAATGCTTTATCCACTGCACCACCTAGCTGCCCCCATCCCATTACTTATTAAAAAGCAATAGAGGGGCAGCTAGATGGCGCAGTGGATAGAGCACCGGCCCTGGATTCAGGAGTACCTGAGTTCAAATCCGGCCTCAGACACTTAACACTTACTAGCTGTGTGACCCTGGGCAAGTCACTTAACCCCAATTGCCTCACTAAAAAAAAAAAAAAAAAAAAAGCAATAGAAAGTAAGTAGCCATTAGAAAACTGCAGTTTGCCTGATTTATTCATGTATAGTTTTAATATTTCAAAAATATCGTAGCTCACAATGCTGTTACCTTCTGAAATTCATCCTGGGAGTGCATCAGCCAGAAAATAGGGAGCATATGTTCAAGTAATGGATATGAAATAGAAAATATCATTCTAAATTGGATAATTTCTAAAAGTACTGTATTTGCAAAATAAGGATGGAAAGAAGCAATTCTCTCCTGTCTAAGAAAGCAGAACAGAGAGAGTAAATCAGGCTATACCACAATGGTGCTAAAACTAGTTGAAAAATGAAAGAATTAACTGATTAACCAGCTGTTTTTCCCTCTCTAAATTCCCCCAAAGAGTTACCAGTAATGCTGTCTTTAGAGAGGGTAGGAATTTTTTTTTTTCTGTTAGTGCTATTGATCCAGAGCAGTAAAATCAATCAAGGGCCACCTACATATAAATTGCAACTTAATTAAGATATCTATGTGTGTATATAAATATATACATACATATATGTGTGTATAATATGCATAAGTTGGTTTGTTTTTAGAAAGAGAAATATGAAATATTCAACTTACCAAGTTTTTTAAAAAAACACATTTAAATGAATGGGAGGCATTAAGCTTTATTCACTGAATCCAGCAAATATCAGAAAATCCTTCCTCAGTGCAATGCTAATGGGCACTTGAAGGGTAGAGAAGGAGAAAGGGAAAAAGAAAGAAAATTAGGAAGAGAGGAAAGGCAAGGAATTACAAGGAAAAGAAATGAGATTCATAAATGGAAAGTCAAAGAGGTTAGATAAATGTAATTTTGAGAGAGGGAAAGAAAGACATTGGGGAAAAGACTGAAAGAAAAAAAGATTCACTAGGAAGAGATAGACCAAGGAGACTGCCATTTTTTAGCTGTGCTACCACTTTTTGAGAATTCTAAAAGTTCATATGTGATAACACCATCCTTATCACTATAGATTCAAGCCCGATCTTCCTCTAAACAAATACAGGTCAAAATGTGGACCAATCTACCAAACATGGCACACTGTACCAATACAGTAGATCTTTTTTCTGGCATCCAACAATCTTACTTATGTGTCTTCCATTACCATATATATGCTTGTAAAAACACACACATACAAGCAATAAACATAAGGCCTTGAGATGCTGGGTCAGACACCATTCTAAGAGGGAAAAAAAGGAAGTAGGGCTTTGGAGACAGAGGGAGGAGACTCAGAACTTCTTAGATAATATAACAGCCATGATTTCCTCACTCTTCTATGATCTCTACTTTGGGACATATGGAACTAGGGACTGCTGTCTATTCAACCAAAGAGAAGAATTACATAATTATTTACTAAATTTAGGGCATTTAAATCTTAAATATCAATGGGCTATCTAAGCATTGTTTTTACCCATTATACTAATAAGATTACTTGAAGACACATGGTGATCTTAACTTCACTAGAGAGTTCTTTAATTCCCTTGTCATTTCAGTCATTTCAGTCATGTCTGACTCTTCATGACCCCATTTAGGGTTCTCTTGGCAGATACCAGAGTAGTTTGCCATTTCCTTCAGTTCATTTTCCAGATGAGGAAGCTGAAGCAGAGTTAAGTGACTCACTCAGGGTCACACAGCTAGTAAGTATGTGAGACCAGATTTAAACTTAGGTTTTCCTGATTCCAGGCTCAGTGAACTATCCACTGAGCCACCTAGCTTCCCCTACTTCCTTTTGAGTGTACCTATGTTAAAAGCTTCTACATCCAGGGAAGTGCCAAGGAAGTTGTGTTACTGGTTAAACTCCTAGAGCAGAATGGTAGCTACAAATAAACAAACAAAAAAAAACCCATAAAGCATAACAGAAGAAAAAGGACTTCACAACTGGGATGACTAAAAGGTTTTCCATGTTTGAATTTGATTCTGACTTACTAAGCCTCAAAAATTTGAATAAGCCACAAAATTGTATGTTTGGTTTTTTTTGGGGGGGGGGTTAGGGGGGGTTCCACTTCCAAAGATTCACTTGATTTATTATTTATTATAGGAATCAAGGCCAGTATTAAATGCGCATTTCTAACAAGCAGTGAATACAATGTTAAAATTTTAAGTGCTTTGTTTCTTATTCTCTCACTATCTCAGTTATTAAAGCTAGTCAGTATTTTTTTTAAAACAGGCAAGTGCTCAGTTTTCTAATCAATCAAATTGAAAGTCTTTTCTTATGAAAAGAAGCAGCAGACAGCATTACCCTGGTCTTTGGCAGCTAAAGATATGCATTGTCAGTACTCTTGGCTCATGCCTTATCAGAGAAAGAAAATTGCAGAGTGTGTATCATGTGGGAAATTAGAGCCAATGGAAACTGTTCTGTGATATGGTGCTGAAGGCAAAGTCCCCACCCAAGCCATGGCAAGGGCCCAGCATCCTAGTCCAATCTCCTACCATTGCCTGACTTCACCCCTTCACCCCAAGGCTATTTATCTTTTTACCCCCTTGCAAATGCCTTCCATTTAAATAACACCTCTCAGAGCCTCATCCAGTGATGCCATGGCTACAGGAGGTCAATAAATACCAGTGACTTACTTCCAGTTTCCTGAGATCACATATCTCTGGAAAGGAAGGAAAGAGCACTGAACTAGGGATTATTTGAGTGGAGTCCGAGTTCCAACTTGGCCCTGCCTCCCTGTGTGAGCTTGTTCCATTCTCTTTGCCTCAGCTTCTCATCTATAAAATAAATGGGTTGGATTAAGCAGGGCTTCTTAAATTTTATCCACTTGCAACCCCTTTTTGCCCAAGAAATTTTCCCTCAACTCCGGGTATATGGGCATATAAAATAGATAGACATAACCTTTTCCTGTTGCCAAATGTTTCTCAACTCCCACATTCAGTTACTCCACCCCATATAGCTTAGTGACCCACACTTTAAGAAGCTTTGGATTAGAGCATGTCTTCTGGTACCTTCCAGCTCCAATAAGACATTCACCCCCTGTCTAATCAGAGGCAGGATGGTATACTAGAAAGTGTCTCAGGAAGTCAGGAATACCAGGATTCAAGCTGGGCCTCTTGACAGAGATTAGCTGGCTGATCAAATCACTTAAATCTCTCAGTCATCTCAAGCACATCATTTTTCTTTATCTGTGGAGAGAGTTTCCCCACTGGGAGTTCATTACATCAATGAAACTATAGGTCTCTGATCTCTCTGCTGCAATATATTCACTAGCAAAAATGAAGCATGACATACCATGAAGTATGTCATACTATGGATTATGGGGTGGGTGGGAGAGATGGGAAAAGGGCAGGTGGGTAATGGACTGGCAATTGGAATCTTGTTTGTTTACCTGGCATTTCCTTTATTACCTTTCTGGAGGAGGCTGGGGTTTAGCAGTTTGAAACCTAGCTAGACAGCAGAGGAGGGTGTGTGTGGGTCAGGTGGGGGTGGAAAAAGGGAATGAAAGAAGGTTAGACATTGGATCATCATGGATAGTTTCTTCACAGATAAAACTACAGACTCAAACAACTGAAAGTGATCTTAAAGATCAATTAACCTTCATTTTACAGAAGAAGAAACTCAGGCCCATGATGTTGATGTCACATTCCCAAAGTCACAAATATTTGACAATAACTGAGAGCTAAATTGGGGGAATATGTCCAAACTAAGCAAGCTTAGGTACATACTTTCTATAAAGAATTATTATGAATTAAAAAAATATAAATGATGTTTGAAATTATTTACAAAGCAAATGTGAAATAATTTATGAAAATAATTATTATGGGTGAAAAATATAGAATTTTAAGATTTTTAAAGAGGTTAAAGACTGTGACTAGAGTCAGGGAGGGCCTTATTGGAAAAATACAACCAAGAGTCAAGAGAACTGGGAGAGGTAGGCAGCACAGTAGATAAATCACCAGACCTGGATTGAGGAGGACCTGAGTTCAAATCTGACCTCAGACACTTGACACTTACTAGCTGTGTGACCCTGGGCAAGTCACTTAACCCCAATTGCCTTACCAAAAAAAAAAAACCAACCAAACAAACAAACAAAAAAAGAGTGAAGAGAACCATTCACTTAATTCTGGCAAAAATTTTGTTTTGTCCCATGCTAATCAAGAATTTGTCTGTCTTTTACTCCACTGAGTTTATGGAGAGGTGGCCTGGTGTGAAAATGTTGGTACCTGGAGAGCAGGAGCTTCGGCATTGTGTGTGTGTGTGTGATCTGTCTGTCCTTGGTACCAGGCATAATGCTTTTTCACAGAGTGAAACCTATACATATTTGTTGAACGAGATTAAAATTATAGATGTTTAGTTCTGTCACTGCTTCATGGAAAAGCATATCACAGCCTCATTTGAGCTCCCCTGTTCCCATGGAGATCATCTGACTTGTCACTTGTCTAAAAGACACTGACATTTTCTGAGTTTATGTCAGATGCAATTTGGAAGGCACAAGTATTTTAGAGTGGAATCTCACTTCCAGGGGGCCAACACTTCCACTGACAAATCCCAATGACAAACCAAGATATAGTGCCTTGGAAGATTTATACATGGCCAAGAAAAGGCTGTGAAGTGTACTGGAAAGAGCTCTGGAGTTGGAGTCTTAGAACCTGGATTCAAATTCTCACCCAGCACTCTTAGCTGTATGAAATTAGGAAAGTGCCTTAATCTCTGCAATTGTTTTCTCCTCTGTAAAATAAGGGGATTGTAGTAGGTGATTCCTAAGACCCCATTGAAGCTCTAAATCTTATATCCACCAGGATCTATCCTTTTCCCCTACTCTACTCCTCTCACATATATACCACCATCCTTACTGGATATTCTGGATATGAGATCATTGGTTTCCCCCCTTTTTTAAATGACCCCCACTCACCCTCATTTACCACAGGCATTAATGCATATTCAACACCATTTTTATTAGGACTTCTAAGTTAATTACAATTATGAGAGGTTACAAAGCCATCTCTTCATCTGACAGTAAGCATAAATGAAACATCATGAATTGTCCTTTTTCTATTGTAAGAACCATCACTCAGCCATAATTTAACTAGCAGGAAAGAGTTTAGGTTGTTTTACTTTCTTTGATCTTGGGCTAGAGCTACAGTTTATTATGTACATCTTTTCTAATGGTTTCCTGATTTCTGGGGCCTTAAAAAAATAAAAAGAAAAGGAAAGAAAAGAAAAGAAAAAGAAAGGAAAGATAAACTTGCCTTCTAAATGCACATTTACATCCCTTCTTAAAAACAATGATTTTTTCTATTTGAATTTTCCCTTCCCGTCCCCACTGTCACTAATACAAATGTGTACCCCAAAAGGATGGTAAACTCCCACACTCAAGGGATACTGGCAAATAAATGACAGCACAAGATCTGGGTGAGGTTTTATCCTCTCTGTTGTTTTTATTATTGGCCAGATTTAGTGCCTTACATTAATCCCCACAACATACAACTTCAACCTTGGCTCTACCCACAAAGAACTTGTTACTGACCTGACATGATACAGATATCACTTATTATGTGACTATATGTCAAGGTTAGAAGCAAACAAGATTGCATCCCAGACTTTTGTAAATAAATACTACTTGGCAATACAGAGCTAAAGACAAAAAGCAAAGGAATGATCTAAGGTGTTAGATTTTTTTCCCTTCCTGTACACAGTTCATATTGTACCCCAATTACAATTAAGAAAGAAATAGCCCATAAAAAGAGAAGAGTTCCTATTTTGAAGACAGAATCTGGGGTCAGGTCTCTTCTGACTCCTGATCATTCTTTCTATCCTTTCTAAAGGAAAACTGGAAAAACAAGTGACTGAGACAGCACTCCCTCATTCCCCTTTCCCTCTTCCCTCCCCAGTAAAAAATGCAAAAACCAAAACAAAACTCCAAGGGCTCAGGAATGGTAATTCTCACAGTCCATGCACAGAGTGAGTCCTACCCCACGGAGATGTCCTTTAGCAAACTGTTGTTCTTGAGAGGAAAGGATTAGTTTAGTGGGATGCAAGTGTCCCTGGGAACAATACACAAGCAAAATGACAATGTTCATCTGGAAAGGACATGATCTTCTTGGAAAGCCTGGTTTCTCCAGAAGTCCAAGGTTCTTGAGGGGAAATCAGGGAGGAGACAGTTTGGTGGGGAAAGATGAAGATGGCCTCTGGAAGGTGATGACTGGGGATTGAAAGAGGTCTAGGTTGACAGGTCGGTTCAAGAAGCTGGAGTTTGCTCTTTAGAAGGTGGTGGTCCTGGTAAGGGTGCCATGCTTGCCACAGGGTTCTGGGTGCACTGGCTCCTGCTGGCAGGGCAGAGTGGGGCACATGCACCCACCCCCTTTGCTCTTAAGGGCTGTAGCATAGTAGTCCAAGGGTTCTTCCTCAGCAGCAGAAGCAGCATCTAAGAGACAACAACGAAGGCAGAGCACTCTCTGGAATGAACGCCGGAAGTTGTCTGAGAGAAAGCCATATAGAATGGGATTTGCACAGCTGTTGGCATAGCTGAGGATGAGGGACACGTGATTAGCAGTGGCATCCAGGCTGGGCATGAAGAGGTTTAGCAGTTGTACCACATAAAAGGGCATCCAGCAAAGCACAAAGACAGCCACCACCATGAGCACCAGTCTGGTGATCTTCTTCTCTGATCGTCGCCTCTGCTGCCAGCCAGCCCTGAGGGCCACTGCTCTCATCTTGCCCACAATAAGCAGGTAACAGAGGCCAATGGCCAGGACAGGAAGGAGGAAACCCAGGAGGAAAGTGTAGACCACAAAGACAGCAGACCAGGCTGGATGAGGCCAGTGCAGGTTGCAGGCCACAGCCTGGCCCCCTCGGGTGGGCTTAGTGTCTGCAAAGATGGTAATGGGTAGAGTGACTAGCAAGGATGCCAGCCACACTCC
This sequence comes from Dromiciops gliroides, assembly GCF_019393635.1. Classification (NCBI taxonomy): domain Eukaryota; kingdom Metazoa; phylum Chordata; class Mammalia; order Microbiotheria; family Microbiotheriidae; genus Dromiciops; species Dromiciops gliroides. The sequence goes on from NC_057862.1 coordinate 554,887,630, forward strand.
TCCATTGATGAGCTTGGCCACACTGGGCCTTCTGTAGGTGGCAGCTCTCAGGGGGTGCACCACAGCAATGTATCGGTCTACACTGAGCACGGTCAGGCAGAAGACACTCGTGAACATATTGAGGCCATCAACACTCAGCACAGTCCTGCAGAGGGCAGAGCCAAAGGGCCAGTGGCGGAGGGCAGCAGAGGAGGCTACAAAGGGCACGCTGAGCATGAAGAGCTCATCAGCAATGGCCAGATTCAACAGGTAGATATTGGTGGCTGTCTTCATCTTAGCGTATCGGAGAATGACGAAGATAACTAAGGCATTACCCACCAGCCCCACCAAGCACACCAGGGCATAGATGGACTGGATAACGATCATTCCAGCCTCACCCCCTGCCCCTCTTCCCTCCTCTTCCTCCCCGCCCATGTTCCCAGGGGGGCGGCTGCCATTGGGAGCCCTGGGCCAGTCCGTCCCAAATCCATTGATTCCTGTGGCTATGGCTTCCTCCACCCCAGGGGCCAGCGTCGGGGAGCCGCTCATCCTGGCAGATGGTCCATCAATGGGCCGACTGCGAGTAACAGAAGAGAAGAACGAGGAGGAGATGGAGAGAAAGAGAGAGAGAGATATGCCGCGGGAGCCCCTGCCGTCTGCCAGATGTGAAGCCCTCAGCCGGGCAGTCAGGAAAAGGGAAGGAGGTTGGAAAGGACTGTGGCTGCGCCGGCAACAGCAGTGGCGAAAGCTCCGGAGGCTGTGGCAGCTGGAGCAGATGTGCGCTTCCGAGCTTCCACCAGGTCTGCCTAAATAGCGAGCGGCTGTCACCCACTTAAAGCCGCTTCCAATCCTGAGCCGGCTCGCCTTTGATTTGCTTCACACATACCCACTGTTGCATGACAATATGCTCTCTCCCTCTGGCTCTTCTTTTTTTCACTCTCGCCCCCCCCCTTTCCCTCCTTCCAGACTCCCCCCTCTCCTGCTTCCCTCCCCTCTCCTACTTCTCCATCTCTCCAGTAGCTACCCTCACTTTGGCTTCGTTCTTTGTTCCCATCAGAATACATCCGGAGGAAGAGGAATGAAAAGGCAGCTTTTTGTTTGTTTTTGTTTTTTGCTTCTTTACCGTTTTGTCCTCTTCAACCCAGCTCGAGTCCTCTTTGTGACAATTGGGGAAGGGAAGGGGCGATAGAAGGGGACCAATGTTGGGGCTGAGGTGCGTTGGACTATGTCCCAGAACGGTTTTGTTTTGCTCTGCTTTTTGTTTGTTTGTTTGTTTTGTTTTGTTTTGTTTTGAGGTCTCTGGCTTCAGAGGTATATAGGCAGCAGCTAGCCTGTGGCTTTAGCCCTCTCTTCTAACTCCCTGGAATGGGCAGACATCTGGGAATAGGAGCTCAGTGAGGAGAGCAGCTACAGGTCTAGAGGGATGGTAGCTTGAAGGGAACAGAACAGGGAAGAAAAAGCCAAGTATTCCAAAGCCGCACACTGTCTCTCTCTTCCAGCTTCCTTACTTCTCACGGGAGCTGTCCATGGCTCCTAAAACCTAAAACCAGTTGAGATCCTGGTTAGGCCAGGAATGCTGCCTGGTATCTCCATCGACTTCTAGCACCCTAATTCCCTCATGGAGGGGGGGGGAGTGTGGAGGGGGGCAGTAGCAGACTTCTATAAGCTTCTTTTAAAAACAACAGATGTGTCCAAAATCTGCTGGTGACTGGATAGTGAAGTGAAATTTCTGAATTGAAAACTGACACTCAGAAACCCGGAAAGGAGTTAGAATCTGACTTAAATTGGAAAAGTGATTAACTTTTGTATTCAGCTTGGCCCCTCACTCCTGCAGAATCCTGCAATATCTCTTTTCCTTGAATTTGAGTCCCTTTTGCAGGGCTTGCTTTCTCACACATTGCAGCCTATTTTCCCTCTTAATGGAACATCTTCAATGACAGCTGGAAGAGCATTTAAAGGCCATCCAGTTTAATCTGTTCAATTTACTGTTGAGGAAACTGAGGTAGTGAGGTTAAGCTATTTTCCTAAGGTCATCCAGGTAGTAATCGGCAGAGTTGGAATTTGAAAGTTCAATCAAAGCAATTGGGTCTAGGGGCAGCTAGGTGGTGAAATGGATAGAACACAGGTCCTGCAGTCAGGAGGACCTCAGTTCAAATCCAGCCTCAGACACTTACCACCTGTGTGACCCTGGGCAAGTCAATTGACTGCAATTTCTTTTCCCCACGCTCCCCCCCCCCATTTTTTTTTTTTAATTTTCATCTGGGGCAAACCAAATTTAGTTCTTCAGATTCTTACACTCCTTTGCTGGAAGAAAGGGTACTTAAGGGGTGGGGAGGTGAGGGGGCGGGGAACCTCTGGGTGCTGAATATGCCTCCATCAATTTACCGACTTGCTTGACTGGTGACTATTTTCAAGTTGCTGGGATTCATTTAGTTTTTCTTTTTTTCTTTGCTGTTCTTTCCATTTCTATTCTTTTCCTTCTTCCTTCCTTCCTTCCTTCCTTCCTTCCTTCCTTCCTTCCTTCCTTCCTTCCTTCCTTCCTTCCTTCCTTCCTTCCTTCCTTCCTTCCTTCCTTCCTTCCTTCCTTCCTTCCTTCCTTCCTTCCTTCCTTCCTTCCTTCCTTCCTTCCTTCCTTCCTTCCTTCCTTCCTTCCTTTCTTTCTTTCTTTCTTTCTTTCTTTCTTTCTTTCTTTCTTTCTTTCTTTCTTTCTTTCTTTCTTTCCAGGATAGAAACCATGAAAATTATTAACCTTTTAGCAGCATAATTAACAAGTTGCTGATTAGTATGATTTTGGATCATCATGCTGGGAAGTTTTCCCTAATCGGCTCACCTAGAGATTGAATATCCCTCCAGAGTCCTTACCTAATGGGACTCTCTTTGCCAGGTAGTGTGGTAACTAGGTGGGACAGTGGATAGAGTTCAGGACCTCAACTCAGGAAGACTTATTTTCGTGAATTCAAATCCAGCCTCAGCTGTGTGGCCTCAGGCAAGTCACTTAACCCTGTTTGCCTCAGTTTCCTCATCTGTAAAATGAGCTGAACAAGGAAATGGCAAATTACTTCAGTATCTTTGCCAAGAAGGCCCCAAATCAGGGAACAAAAAGTCAAACATGATTGAAAAACAACAACAAAGAAAATAATTCACCTCTGTTTCTATATAACTCTTCAAATATCTGAAGATAACTGCAAGTCCCTCTTGAGTCTTGAATAAACTATACATGATCATGAAGAAGTTCAGAGAAAAGGAGATGAACAAAGGCTTCAGCAGTGAAGATTTCATGGAGAAGTTTGGGGCCTAAAGAATGACTAGGGATTCAGAGGAAACTAGTAGAGCATTTATTTCACCTAAAAGAAATGTTAGCTATGTGGTTGGCAGTGGTGCAGTGGATAAAGTGGTGAACCTAGACTCAGGAAGACCAGTTTTCAAATCCAACCTCAGACTTACTAGCTGTGTGACCCTGGGCAAGTCACTTTATCTCTGCCTCAGTTTCCATATCTATAATAGTGATAATAACATCCACCTTCCAGAATCCTTTTCAGGATAAAAAGCTATAAGAATATTTGAGACAATCTACATATGGAAGAACTTCCTACAAATTAGTTGTTAAAAAATAGAATGGTCTGGTCTAAGAATATGGTGAATTGTGCCTCATTGTAGCTCTTCATCCAAAAGTTAGATGACTTCTTATAGGTTATGTTGTTCAGGTACAAGGTAAATTGGATGGCCTCTGAAGTCTCTTCAGGTTCTGTGATTGTTCAGTGGCTAGAGAACTGAATTTGGAATCAGGAAGACTGGTTCAAATCCCATTACAGTTACTTACTAGTTGTCTAATCCTAATCAAATCAAGTCACTTAACTCTGTTAGATTAAGTTTATTCATCTACGGGTATGGGTAAAATAAGGAAGAATAATAGTACCTACCTTACAGGGTTCTTATGAAGATCAAATGGGATAACAGTTATAAAGTGCCTTTCAAATCTGAAAGGGTTATATAATTGTTAGTTATTTTATACATACATGTATATATATATACACACACATATATATACATGTATATATACATATATGTGTGTGTATATATATGTATATATATATATATATATATTCTTCATGTGGAGAATTAAGCCTGCCATAGAAAGGCTGGATTTTAATTCTGTCTCAGATACCTACTAATTGTGTGATCCTGGGTGAGTCACAACCTCTATTTGCTTCAGTTTCCTCATACATAAAATGGGGGTTATAATAGCATTTACCTCCCAGAATTGTTGTAAGGATAAAATGAGATAATATTTGTAAAATGCTTTGTATGCCCTAAAGTACTATATAAACTCTAACTATTATTATTATTATCATAGTGTAAATTACTTTGGTAACTCTAATGCTATTAAGATCACAAACCCCTTCCCTTTCAACAACCCTGTAAGTCAGGGAGTACAAGTAATATTCCATTTTGAAAATAGGGAACTGAAGTGCTAGGAAATTAAATGACCTGTTCATAGTCACATAGACAGTAAGACCTTCAGATGGAAGGTTGTTATGTATTTCCATATATTCGAAGAGTTCTCACACAGAAGAGGATTTCACTTGTTCCATTTTGCTCTAGAGGATATAACCAGGAACAACACATTGAAATCACATAGGAAGATTTGAGCTTTATTAAGGAAAACAACAAACAAATGTGCCAAAAAGCTTCCTGCTAATGAGGGCTGTTCACCTCTTTTTATTTAGTCAGGATTCCAAATTCAGATCTCTTATATTTTCCATTCTACAGTTTTCTAGGGAAGGTCTTTACTAAGGCGAGAGTGGGAATATAAAGAGTGGGAAAAATATTTAAAAGTAAGAAGCAATACCCCTAGATCTTTCTCCACATATGGGTATGTATTGACAAGGACTAAAACATCCTTGCCTCAGTGGAAGAAGTACATAAACCAATAATTCACATCCAGGTTTGGATAATAATTTTTTTGATAATAATATTTTGCTTTATGCATTTTAAAACATTTTCTAAAGCATCTATTAATTCCCCAAGACTACCAAAAGCTTTACTATTCAAAAAGGTAAAGAAAACTATAAAAAACCTCTGTTCTAGAGGAAAGTAGACTCAATCTCACAGCACATATGGCAAAGGGGAAGGCCACAACCCCTCACACAGTGGCTGGAGATCCTTTTCTCTCATTTGTGGGGTACTTAAGATGTTTTCCTTAGTTATGGTCTATCTTTAATACTGGGATCCTTTTAGAGTCTTGAGGCTGTCTTACTAAAGTAAGTCTCATTTATCCTCAGCCCCAAATACAGACACTTCTATCCCAGAGAAACAGCTAGGATGACAATAAATCCAAATTCTCTGAACTTCTGAAGTTCAAAACAACAACAAAGAAGTTCTGAACAAAGGAGGAAGAGAAAAGTAACTCAAAGTTCCTCCCTGTCCTCAGGGGCTTGTCTGGAATCTCTCTGTCTCTCTCTCTGTCTCTGTCTCTCCCTCCCTCCCTCTCTCCCCCCTCCTTCCCTCTCTCCCTCTCTCCCCCTCCCCCCTCTCTACCCTCCCCTTCCCTTTCCTTCCCTTCCCTCCCCTCTCTTCCACTCTCCTCTCAATTGCCTGGCACACTTGAATCTCTGATTCCAAACTTGGAATTGATGATAGCTTAATTGTTTTATACAACCCCCAAGAGGTAGGACCAAGTCCCTCAACCAATATCAATATATTCTGTGTCCCATCTAGTTGAAACTCCTTTGGTTTATTGACTCAGTGGAGGTGTCTAGGTATTGTTCACATCTACCTTGCTTCTCTTATTAATTTATTCAAATGCTATACTTCTATTGATATGTGATCTTACATGACAAAAATGTCAGGGCTAATTGGCATGGGGTGATTGATTGACTCCATCAACTCTTATGAGAAAAAAATGTTTTAATAAAATGGATTTTTGTCTAAGGAAGAAAAAAGTCATATAAATTGAAACTCATTTTAGTCAAATATAAAGGAGGAAGGAGGGAGTGAGATTGAGAGAGAGAGAGAGAGATTTGATTTGATTAGCCATATATAGAATGAGAAAATAGGCCTTCTTAATTTACTGAATTTTTCCTAAGTACATTGTAAAGTCAAATTTTTTTTGGGGGGGTCATAAATCTCTTTTAAAAAGTTATTCAGGGGTGGCTAGGTGGCACAGTGGATAAAACACCGGCCCTGGAGTCAGGAGTACCTGAGTTCAAATCCGGCCTCAGACACTTAACACTTACTAGCTGTGTGACCCTGGGCAAGTCACTTAACCCCAATTGCCTCACTAAAAAAAAAAAAAAGTTATTCAATGTTCTAGTGATTGATACAATAAGCATCTCATCTGCAGACAAATATTTGCATCTAATGGATCTTGATAGGAAATCCATCTTCCATTTAAACTCTTCACTGGTCATCCTATATGGCATCATCAGTGGCAGTGGCAAAAAACTTTGTCAAGGATGTGTTTCCCTATTATTTTATTCCTGTATGGCATAAATAATTAGAGGATTATATATGTTATCTGTTACTTTACTTATTACTAATTCCTATCTGACTGGGCTTACCACAATATCTGGTACATAGTAGAGGATTAGTAAATATTGATTGATTGATATTGGCTCATAGTTATAGATCTACTCTAAAACATCAGGGGTGAGGGAAATAATACCATCTATTTTTATTTTTTTTCAGGGCAATGAGGGTTAAGTGACTTGCCCAGGGTCACACAGCTAGTAAGTGTCAAATGTCTGAGGCCAGATTTGAACTCAGGTCCTTCTGAATCTAGGGTCAGCACTTTATCCACTGTGCCACCTAGATGCCCCTATAATTTTTAAAAAGCTCTTTGATATCCACTCTTTTTTTCACATCATGAAAAATGACCCTTCTTTCCCCATATTCTCAAAACTAGTATGGTTTCAGTATTGTTTTTCTGTATGTCTTTGGTCTACTTAAGCTGCTATTCCTGTCTTCCTTTTCTTTAGGGCCATTTCTAATTCCTTAACCATCACATTATTAAGATGTCAGAGTCCAAATGTGGTGGTTTTACTGTTATGGATGATGAAATTAATTCATTACAGAAGTGTTGACAGGTCTTTTCTAATATTTTATCTGTTTATTATTCCTTTTCTAATTTCATTTTTAAATGTTTTGGGGATTGATTTAGTTTAATGAGCTCTCATGCCAAGATTTCTGCAAACACATCTTTTTTCCCCTCTTCAAACACTTCATTATATTTAATCTCTTATAGTTCTCTATTGTTTCCTGTGTGTTAGTATGCACTCTAAGCTCCCCAAGTGTAGCTACTGTGTTTCATACTCATATCACCTACAGTCCATCAGGGTAATAGACATAGAACTGCTTAATAATTCCTTTTGTTATGCATTTGAAGCTCACCCATTGCTATTACCACAGAAGACCCCAATATAACACTCTGATACATCATTGAATTTAATGAAAAGCTAAGCCACTTTCGTGATATTCTATTGAGTTCAATTCCTTAATGTGAATGGATATTCATTTGGATGCCATTTTACCTCTAAGGGGGGATCAATCTAAAAACAGGGTCGTAAGTATATATATATATATATTCATATTCTAATCTATATACACACATACAAATATAGACACACATGTATATATATATACATATGCATATGTACATATGTATATATACATACATATATGATCATGTCACTCTATTGCCTAAAAAGATTTGAATACTTTCTTACTGCTTAAAGGATAAAATTGAAACTCTTCAGCCTAGCATTCGCCCTTTACTATCTGATTCCCTTCTACAGTTATGCTTCTTGCATATTTCTCCCCTTGGTACACTTTACAATACAGACAGAATGAATGAATGACTAGTAATTTCCTGAATGTTACAAGCTATCTCCTATTTCCATGAATTTCTGCAGGTTGTTCCTCATGTCTAGAATGCATGCCCCATTTATTGTTACTTTCCAGAATCCTTCTATTCTTTCAGGCCTTGCTTTATTACCACCTATTCTGTTGAGTTCTGTTGCATCAAAGTATTTTCTCTCTCCAAATTTTTCTTAAAGTACTTTTAACTCAGAATATCCCATCTCACATTAAGCTTATTCATGCACATGGCAATGTTACCACAGTAATGGACAAGGGCCATGTCCTTTTTTTTTCTTCTATTCTTGAACCATAATTTCCCTGACATGACATACTACACATGGTATGTACCTCCAAGTCTTTATCATCTTTCTTCTCTACTTCCTCTGCCTCCTTTTCCTCATCTTCCTTCTCTTCGTCCTCCACCTCCTCTACATCCTTTCCTCCTCCTCCTAGGGAGCTCCAAGTGAGAAACCTCTTTCCATTAAAGTAAATTTGTAATTATTTTGCAATTTAGAGTATTAAAGAGTTACCTGAGGACATTAAGAGGTTAAGTGACTTGCCAAGTGTCACAGAACCAATATACAACAGAGGAATGACTTGAAGAAGTATATCTTTTTTTTGTGTGGGGCAATGAGGGTTAAGTGACTTGCCCAGGGTCACACAGCTAGTAAGTGTCAAGTGTCTGAGGTTGGATTTGAACTCAGGTCCTCCTGAATCCAGGGCCGGTGCTTTATCCACTGTGTCACCTAGCTGCCCAGAAGTCTATCTTTTGATGAGAATAGGTCGGTATCCATATTCATCATAATGCTATGATATGGCCAATGAGAGAGAGGAGAGGAAAAAAGGCCTCTCTACTTCCTTGTTCTCCTCCTGTGAAGGGTTATCCCCAACAATTGTTCCTAAGCATGGATTCCTCTCTTCATGAACAGGAATCACTGAGGCTTATTTAGTTAGTTAAGTTTGCAGAGATATGGTTAACTTGTTTGTTCAGCCAACATACTGTTCACCCTCTTGATTCAGTCTTGACACCTCATAAAAGAGGTTATAGGACATAGATGCATCTTTTTTTTTTTTTTTGCACATTAAAAGTTTATGGGGGCAGCTAGGTGGCGCAGTGGATAAAGCACTGGCCTTGGACAGGAGCACCTGAGTTCAAATCCAGCCTCAGACACTTGACACTTGCTAGCTGTGTGACCCTGGGCAAGTCACTTGACCCTCATTGCCCTGCAAAAAAAAAAAAAAAGTATCATATGTGATTACACTTAACTGAGCAGAGGGAGAAGAAAAGATTCACATTCACCCTCCCCTCCCCAATCCCCTTACATGAGTAAAACTCAAGTGATACATTTTTTGCTTGTTCAGCCATTTTTTAGCATTTAAATTTAGTGTTTGGGGTACAAGGTGGGTGGCAGTGGTGGAGAATAATCTGCTTCTCCCTCATTAAGTTCAAACCATGACAATAGGTCTTAGGAAAGAATGATTCCCATTGGTAAGTAATTGAGAAAGCATCTTTCTATTGTAAATAGGACAGGACCACTGTGAAAAGGGAAGGAACACTATGATTCCAAACCATTTTTCATTGTTTTTCATTGAAAAAAAATTCCATCTTCATTGACCTTTGGAACTAGAAGAGTTTGGAATATAGAATGTATGATGTGCTTCCAAGGAATAGGTTTTCTGAGCTCTCTCTTTTGAGTTTACTTTCTCTTCTCATCCTCCTCTCTTCTTGGTGTACTGCATGCTAAACCTTAATGTATATCAATTGGTAATGCATTGCCATCCTCCTTCCAGAAATATTTGTGTATGTTTCATATTTGGGAGCATTACAGTTAATAATTCTATTTTCGTCACACTAGAGTCATTATTGAGATATTTGTCTGTTGGTCCCCAATGGGGATTCCCTGCTGAAAATAAAAGATAACATTTATATAGTGTTTTAAGGCTCACAAAGCTCTTTATATCTCTTATCACATTTGTTCCTCACAACATGCCCAAGAAATAGTTGCTATTGTTAATCTCATTTTATAGATGAGGACGCTGAGGCTGAATAAGTTTACATGACTTGTCCTAGGTCAGATAGCTAGTAGGTATCTGAGGTAGAATTTAAACTCAGATCTTCCTGATTCCAAGTCCAGCACTTTATCCACTTTGTCACCTAACTTCCTTATAATAGTACATGTGCTTGCTAAGCCTCAACTAATACTGGGTTTGTACATTCATTATTGAACTAAAATGTCCTCTTTAGTCCAGATGCTTCATGGTTCCCATTAAATAGCTTTATCTTTTTGTCTCTAAATAAATTGTTTTTATTTTCATATTCTTAACTCTTTATATATTCTCCTGACCAGTGCCTAGAATATAGGTTCTTTGTCTAGGTTCTACAGACCTCTGATGTTTATGTGAATAAAGTTCAGGACATCCATTAATTCAATGGAACAAAAAAATTATATCCTTTTTCAATAACCTCTAAATGAGATTTAGTATTTCCTTCAATTATGTATATGTGTGTGTGTACACACACATGGGGGTGGGTCAAAAGTTACAAAGGGATCTGATAATTTAATAACTGAAAATTAATTTTTCTTTATTTTTTTTACCATTTTCAATACTTGATTTTTCACATATAATGCAAATTAATTTCTTCTGTATACTGTATATGATGCTATGGTATTATAAATTAAAAGAAAAAAAGAGTTATCAAATATTCAGACTTTTGACCCACCTTTTATGTGTATGTATATATATACATATACATATGTATATATATACATGCATATATACATGCATATATACACACATATAAATGTGTGTTTTGTTTTTGTTTTTTTGGTGAGGCAATTGGGGTTAAGTGACTTGCCCAGGGTCACATAGCTAGTAAGTGTTAAGTGTCTGAGGCCAGATTTGAACTCAGGTCCTCCTGAATCCAGGGCCGGTGCTCTATCCACTGCGCCAACTAGCTGCCATTGGCAGGCAACCTGCCTAGGGGAAGGAACCCTGATTTTAAACCTCCCCTACCTTGTGGCTAAACCCATTTTTGCGAAAGGCTTCCGGAGTTAACCCCAAGGAAAAATCAGGAGTCGAGTCCCTTAGGCAGTTGGATGTTGGACATCACATCCCTCTTGTAACTCCTGCAGTGGCACTGGTGCCAAACTATATTGGCTCTGCCTCTCCTTTGTATCTACCAATGTCACGGAGAGGGAAAACCTGCTACATTGGCAACAGCTTGTTTTTCATATTTGATCTTCCCAGGCCAGTGCCCTGGAGAGGACATTCCAGCTACTTCTCATGGGGTAGATACAACACGGGATGCAGCAGTTACCAGTTATAAGTTACTCAGGAGCTGTGGCTCCCACATCAGACTACACAGCCACACTGTGGCCTGTGGCTCTTCAAGGTGCTGATCCATAGTCGTCCACGACTGGTGGAGGCCTACTAAATGTGTGTGTGTGTGTGTGTGTGTGTGTGTACTTTGGGAAGTGACCCATAAGTGTTACCAGAATGCCAAGGGGTCCATGATACTTAAAAAGCTGAGAACTTCTGGCCTTGGAGATCTTTAGAGTACCACCCCCTAACAGATTTTCAGTATTGCAGGTTTAAATATAGAAAGGACTGCAGACATGTCAGTAAAACCAAGATGGATGATCTGACTGAGGGAGATCTACAAAGTAGCCAGAGCAATAGAAGTAGCTAGTAAACAGTGAACCCATCCCATAGTTCTTTCTCTAAGAGTTTATATCAAAGCAAGGGCATGCATATAACAAGAAGAAAGAACTGGTCTTGTATGTTCTTCAGGAGAAAAAGTAAGACTTGATAAAATATTTATGACCAAGGAAATCAAAATGGAAAATGAGGCCCTCACACAAAACCCTTTCAAATAACCTTTCTAGTCTATGTATGGGTGTGTGTGGCGGGGTGTGGGGGTGGTGAGTGGGGTAGGATGGGGTAGGGGATTGGGCCATTTCTCTCCTTTTGATTGAATTCTGTAATCAGGTACTTTTAGCTCCCACAGGCAATCATTGAACCTTTATTTCATGCTCTATATTTTAAAACACAGTCCCTGAATGATACAGAGAAGAAATGTGTCATGAGCAACTTACAAGAGTTAGCAGCTGATAAATCCCATTCAGGTTGCTGGAAGTGAAGGTTAGCATGGTATATGCAGGTAGTAGGAATGAGAGAGTTGAGATTGTATTCATTTCATCATAGATATTTTTAATCTGGGATTATAACTAGCTCTTCCTTTTGGGGGATGGGTGGCAGGAACATTTCCCCTTAGTTCAGAGGTATTAGTACCCTTTATCATATGCCCATACATCAAAAAAGCAAATAAACACCAAGCCCCAAAGTGCCACATCTTCCACTGTGAGACAATTGGAAAACTCTCATGTTAATGAGCTCCCAAGCATTTGCTCCATTATGTCTCTCCTGATGTAGAACTTTTCTTATAGGCAGGAAAGGTTACAATAGAGTAGACTGTAATTCCTCGTGATAATTGTTCTTTACCTTCTCTGCCTCCTGAATTTAAACAGCCAGCAGGGATGTTATTCCCAACTCTCTCTTATCTTAATTAGCTTTTATTCATAAACATATTAAAGGAACATGTTTATACAGAATGATAATTACATTGCGTCATCTGTGAAGATGTTAATACAAATTTTGCGCAATCATTTTTCTTTCTCCAAGATTAGGAAAGGGGGAAATACTAATTTTAATTTTAGTGTTATTCTTATCAATGTGATGATAATAAAAACTGGGCATTAAGTGAAGATCTAAGTATAATGTTACATTTAAATTTAGATGCTTCTCAAGGAACTGAAAATTGAAACCTCAAAAATTTAATCAAAAGGAAAGAAATTCAGAGGACACAGACCCACCCTCTTCCCCTCAGGGAAAGAGGCAAAGGGAAAACAAGGAGTGCTATAACCACTGAAAAATAAGTAACATAAAACATTTCCCTCTGAGCATAAATGTGGAAAACATTTTGCTGAGTGAATGCATGGTCCTTGAAGACTGGGCCTGTTCATTCTCGTGTTTGTATTCCTAGCACTTTGTACAAGTAGGTGACTAATAAATACTTGTGAAAGTAATGAAAGCCATCACTTGGAGGCAGTGAGGTGTAGTGGAAAAAATACTAAACCTACTTTAAGAAGTTAGATTTAAAATTCTAACTATTCATTTTTATTTGTGGGACCACAGACAAGTATTTGAAATGTCCTGAAGCTCAGCTTCCTTTGCCCAAAAAGAAAGTAGATAGGCTTAATAGTCTCAAATGGCCTTTCCAACTTTAGAACACAGAAGTCCAGTTTTTAGATTTGTTCAGTAATTTTCCTCTTTTCTCTGTGACAGAAAATTTCCTATAGCAATATTCTTATGCAAGAATAATGTCAGGAACCTAGATTTTTCATTTCACATGACCCAGTTCAAAAGGCTTGCTCTGAAGGCCAATAGTCAAAAGCATTTGAACATAAGAAGGGGAAGTAAGAGAACCCATTTTCCTTCTAGTCCATGTAAGATTAAGGGGCACTTCTCACATATTCCTGTCCTTTGGCCAGTGTCTCTGACTTTCAAGGATTTTCATAATTGTACAAATAAGGAATATGTTACAACTCTTGACATCTACAATTCAAAGTATAATGTTCTCCCATGTTTTCATTTTTTCATAGTGAATGTTTCTTTAATCCATAACCAATAAGCATCAAACATTTACTAAATGTCTACTGCATACCAGGCTTTGAGCTAGACAAAACAGATAGAAATGAGAAAGTCCCTCAAACCAAGGAGCTTACATTCTGTTGGGGGGATATAAGTTGTTTGTATATAAGTAAATACAATCTGTCTGTGTCTCTGAATACACACATACACACACTATACAACATGTGTGTTTATGTCTGTGTGCATATATTTATGTGTGTACATACATACATACATACACACACACATATGGTGGGCCAAAAGTCATGAAGGGGTCTGATGTTTCAATAACTTGTTGAAAATAATTTTTTCTTTATTTTTCACCATTCCTGAGATTTGAATTTTCATACATAATATAAATTCCTTTCCTATATGGACTGTATATGATGCTCTGGTATTAGAAATTAAAAATAAAGGAATTATTAAATATTCATGACTTTTGGCCCACCCTATACTTATATATGGGGTATATGTGTCTATATATGCAAAAAAATAATTATTAGGGGCATCACTAATCAATCACCAAGTAAATAAGCATTCATTAAACATCCACCATCTGCCAATGATGGTGTTAGGTGCTAAGGATACAAACGGAATGAATTAAAGAATCCTAAATCACAAGGTGCTCAAATTATATTATGGGAGACAAAGATGTATATAAGTACATAAAGAATATATATAAATATTAAAAATGTAAATAAATTCAAAAGCATTAAATACAAGGTAGTTGAGGGTGAGAGCACTAGCAAATGGGCCTGGGGATCTGGAAAGGCTTCACATACAAGGTAATATTGAACTGCATCTTTAAAGAAGTGAGGGAGTCCACCAGATTGAGTTGACATAGGAGTATATCCCAAGTATGGGATAATGCCTGTATAAAGGTAGGAAGAAGAGAAATGGAGTATACTGTGTGAGGTACAGAGGGAAGGCCAGTTTGTTTGGATTATAGAATTTAGGAGGGCTGGTAATTCCCAACGAAACTTGAAAGATAGGTAAAAATTGGGAAAGGCTGTAAAAAATAAATAGATGAGCTTATATTTTGTTATAGAGGCAATAGGAATCTACTAAATTCATTGAAAAGGGAAGTAAAATAGTCAAATCTGCACTTGATTTAAAAAAAAACACATTAATAGCACTGGACTTGGCCTAATGAAAGATATTTGAGACGCAGAGACTATTAGGAAGTCATTGTAGTAATCTATGTCAAAGGTGATGAAAGCCTGAATTGAGGTAAAATTGTGTGATTAGAGAGAATGGGTCAGATCTGAGAGGGGTCAGATCTGAGAGATGTCAGAGAGGAAGAAACAGCAGCGTTTGGCAACTGCCTGGATTTGTAGGTTGATAAAAAGTGAGGAATAAAGGAATATAACAAGGTTATGAGCCTGAGAGACTGGAAGAATGAAGATACTTTTGACAAAAATGGGGAGATGTGGAAGAAGAGTGGCTTTTGAGGGGGCAAATAATGTGTTCTGTTTTGGACACGTTTGAAATGTTTTAGGGACTTAAATGTCAAATAGGTGATTGATGATGTAAGACTAGAGCTCAGTAAAAAGACTGAGGCTCAATATATGTAACAGAGAGTTGTGTATAGGGATGATAGTTAAACTCATGCCAACTGCTGAATTTACCAAAAGAGAGGATATATAGAGAGGAATAACCGGTTTAGGACAGAGCTTTCGGGAACACTCTCAGTTAGGGAGTATAATCTGGATGATGTACCAGGAAGGAATCTGAGGAATTTTTGGGTAGGTAGGATAAAAAACAGAAAAGAATTATGTCACAAAATTTCAGAGAAGAGACTATTCAAGAGGAAAGGGTGGTCAACAGGGTCCAGTGTAGCTGATAATTTGAACAGGAGAAGAATTGAAAAAGAGAATCAGATTTGTCATTTAAGACATCATTGGCAACTTTGGAGAGAGCAAGTTTATATGATTAAGTGATGAAGTAGGAAATATAATTGCAAAACATTGAGGAATGATTCAGAGGAGATGAAGTGAAGGCAATAGTTCTAGATAGCTTTTTCTAAGTGTTTGAAAAGGGAAGGTAAGATATAGGGCTAGAGATTGAGAGGATGATAGAGTCGATTTAATTTTTTTTAAGGATGGGGGTACTTGGGCACGTTTTAATATAATAGGGAAAGAAGTAAAGAAACAGGATGATTGAGGACAACATCTTCTGGAGAAGATAGGAGGGGATGAGACCAATGACCTTGGAAAGGAGAAAGGCCACCTCATTGCCCGTGACTGGGGGAAAGGGGAGAAAGTTGGGACTGATGTAAAGGGGTTCTGAGGTGAAGAAAAGGGAGAAGAGGGACTTTTCAGTTGAATGGCCTCAGTTTTCTTGGCAAAGTAAAAGTCCTTATATGAAGGAAGAATATGGAAGTATAAGAGATTAAGGAGAAAAGAGAAGACTTGGAAAAGTTTTTATTGGAAATAAGATAGTAGAGAATTAATTAGAAAAAAATAAAGGAATTGTGAGGGTTCCTCTGAAGCTAGAAAACATAAATTTGTAATATACCTAATCAGTATAGTTTTATGACTTCCTCCAGCTCCATTTAGCAGCCCGTGTGTAAGAAAGTTGAACAGGTAGATGATGGGAGTAATTCAGAGCTGATATTTTCCAAGATGTGAGTATTGATAGGACAATTGAGCAAGGGATTTAAGAGTAAAGTATGAAATTAAAAATCACTGTATTTAACAACTGGATGAATGAGAGGAGGCCTATTGAAAGAGGTGAAACTGGGGGCAGCTAGGTGGCACAGTGGATAAAGCACTGGCCCTGGATTCAGGAGTACCTGAGTTCAAATCCGGCTTCAGACACTTGACACTTACTAGCTGTGTGACCCTGGGCAAGTCACTTAACCCCCATTGCCCTGCAAAAAAAGAAAAGGAAAAAAAAAAGAAAAGAAAGGAGTGAAACTTGAGCTGGATCTTGAAGGAAACCAGGGGTTCTAAGAAACAAAAGCAAGTAGAACAAGCAAGGGAGGACAATTTGTAGAGTCACAGTGGGGAAAGGAACTCCAAATATTGAATAACCATATCAAAACTTGTTTTTTTCTCCCCTTGAATATTGTAACATTTAATGGTATATAGGTATTTTGTTGTTGTTATTGTTGTTGTTTTGTTGTTTTGGGGGGTGGGGCAATGATGGTTAAGTGACTTGCCCAGGGTCACACAGCTAGTAAGTGTCAAGTGTCTGAGGTTGAATTTGAATTCAGGTCCTCCCTCCTGAATCTAGGGCTGGTGCTTTATCCACTGTACCACCTAGCTGCTCCTAAATGGTATATATATTTCAGAGAAGATCCATAACAATGATGTGGGCTATAACTATGGGAAAATTGTAACAAAAGAAGGGAAAATAAAATATGGCAAATTAAAATAATTTATGTGACATGCTTGATTTAATACTAATAATAACCAACATAAAGTTATATTATATCACAATAATTAATACTAATCAAAATTATTTATGTGAACAGCTTGATGTTAATTACTAATAACTTTGTATAACCATTCTATGTAATGATAATTCAAATTATTTATGCTAATTACTTTCTGTTAATGACAATAATAACTAACTTTCTATAGAACGAACTCTTTATATGCTTTATCTCATTTGAACCTCCCAACAATCCTGTAAAGTGGGCAATACTAATAATATTCCTATTTTATACATGGAAAACCTGAAGCCTAGACCAAAGGCTACACCATTATCAAGTTTTACACTTGGTACTCAAATTCAGATCTTCTAGATTCCAAATCGATGCAGTAATTATGAATAATATAGAATATGTGCTAGGTTAACTTTGTCATGTGTTTTTTGTGATGATAATATTCTCTTCCTGTATAATCAGTCTCCTGCATGGTTATCCATTTATATAGCTAGATAATCTCTTTGAAACCTAAAAAAAAAATAGAAGGAACATTGATCTCAACTAATCTTTTATGGTGTGTATAAACACACACTTCCCTTCCTCCTGTGCTTACCTCCTCCTTCATGAGTTCTGAGTAAATATGAGATTGATTATTTTCCCTCTGCATTGTAGCCCACTGAGCCATTTTAAAAACTGGTTAGAAGCTGAAAAAGTGTAAATGACTGCTGAAAGTCAAAGGAAGAAGGCTTGCTGACTTGTAGATGTGTGGTCTTCTAAAACCCTCCCAAGAGGGATGGGGAAAGAATGTGAATGAATATTTAGTGTCTACTCTATGCTAGGCATATTAGGTCACCCGTTGGGGAGGGGTATTCTATTATCCTCACATTTTCTAGTTTAGGGGCATAGATTTAGGGCTGGGGTAGGACCTTAGTGGGCAATGGTCAATCCCCTCATTTTACAAATGAGTTCACTTTATCCCACAGAGCTGAAGTGACTTACAGACTGTCCCTAAAGGAGCTCTCAAATCCTTCCATGTTAGCATCAGAAGATACTGACCTACTGTCTGCACTTGCCTAGATTATGACTGACAAAATTAACAAACTATAAAACTGATTCAGGTGGAGATACTCATCAAAACACAGTTGAGCAGCTGATGATATCTTTCATAACAGACAAAGGTAAGACAGTTTCAAGTATTCAACCTTTCTTCCATCTCTAAAATCAATGGATATATCACTGTGTTTCTGTGGCCACTGTAGATTAAAACTAGACAGATGGGAACCGAGTTGGAGATGGCTACTGCTCTGGGTTGTACTTTGCAAGTAGTGTCCTGGAAATATTATAGATTACTGAGAAGAAATTATATGTAGGGAAGCCTTGTCTCTGGGACACATTTGGATGTCAGGTCCTCATCTGAAGTGTCTTGTTCAATGGGGAAATTATACTGGTCTGGGAATCAAGAAGTTCAGCTGACATTCGGAGGTTCAGAGATCTAAAGCTCTAAGAGTTCATGTAGGCCTCTCACTTTACAGATAAAGAAAATGAAGCTCAGAGTGGTCTAAAGGCTTACCCAGGCGCCCAGGTAGTCAGCACCAGAACAAGGAATTGAGGGAAAAGCAAGTGAATCAAAATTTGGCAGTGTTTCCACCACCCCACATTCCTTCTCAATTTAGCAAGCAGTACTAGGATTTGAATTCAGGTCTTCTGCCTTTAAATCTAGTGTTCTTTTCACTATGCAACTCATGCCTCAAATTCCTTTCCCATCATTAAGTCTCTTAATCTTCATGCTTCATTTTCCCCCTCAGCTCACAACCATCTCCTCCCAAAGTACCAACCCTACAGGGCAGCTGTGAGACACCAATGAGACAATGTAGGTAAAAGTGTGGGGAAACTTTATACGGGTGTTTCCCAACCTGTCAGTGAAGTTTTCAGATATATTGCCTTAAAAATGCACTGACAGGTTGGGAAACATCCTGTAGAAATGTTGCAGGACTCAGGTTAGTGCCTCTAAATACTCCCTCTTATCTGATGAATTCCAGATTACTTTAACACTCTTAGAATTGAAAAACTCAGAGTCCTCCAAAGCTTCTGAGTTTGACTATTGCTCAGCCCCGTTTCCACACCTCCTCTCTTCCCCCTTAACCCCAACAGCCATCTAAGTATCAGTCCTGTAGAGATGAAATACATTAAGGCAATTAGTGCAGTAAGTTGGGATGGCACAGTAGATAGAGTGCCAGGCCTGGAGGCAGGAAGACTCATCTTCCTAAGTTCAAATTTGGCCTCAGACACTTACTATCTATGTGACCCTGGGCAAGTCATTTAACCCTTCCTACCTCAGTTTCCTCATCTATAAAATGAGCTGGAGAAGGAAATGGCAAACCCCTCCTGTGTCTTTGGCAAGAAAACCCCAAGTGTGGTCACAAAGAGTTGGATGCTCCTGAAAAATGGTCCAACAACAACAATGTGGCGAAAATAATCTTGATTCACTAGAAGCTCTGAGAAGTAACAAGAATGATGTGATGAACCAGCAACAAGCTCTTTCAAGAGCAGCAAGCTTTCGCAAAAATATATATGTGGGAAATTATACATTCTTGTAAAAGTAAGTAGTGTTTGGAATGGCCTGCAGAGTCAGCAGATTTGTGTTTGCAATGTGTTCAGAACTTACAGATTTTAATCGTATGCAGGTTCTCTCATTGCTTGTTAGGTACTAGGTATTTCTGAAAGATGATGATAGTGGTGACTGAATAAGCTCCTGGTAGACAGGGCAGGATCGCTGTTCTGATTCCATCTATGTTAAAGGGGATAAGAGGTGATAATTCTGTGTGCATGTGTGTGTGTGGGGGGGGATAAATTGGGGTTAAGTGATCTGCCCAGGGTCACAAAGCTAGTAAGTGTCTGAGGCCAGATTTGAACTCAGGTCCTCCTGACTCCAGGCCTGGTGCTCTATCCACTGTGTCACATAGCTGCCCCAACAGGTGATAACTTGGAGACAAAAGGGGAAACTGAAGGGCACATGGTCTTAAAGTTTTTGATTCCCTTTCCAACCAGGTTGGGTGAAGTCCTGAGAAGATCTACAGAGACCTCCCTCAGAGACAACCTGCCAGCTCAGATGAGAGGATCATAAATATGGGGCTGGAAGGGACCCCAGGGGTCTTTTAGTCCAACTCCTTCATTTTACCTATGGAGAAAATGAGGCCTAGGGTGAGTGAATGTCTTACATAAGGTAACACAGACAGTAAGTGCTAGAGGCAGAATTTGAACCCAAGTTCTTTGACTTCAGAGACAGTATTCTTCCGACCCTGCCATACTACCTGCATAGATTTTGGTGGTTTTTTGTTGTTGTTGTTTTGCTTTGTTTTTGTTTTTTAAGATTCCAGTACAGATGTAATTATCTGAAGTTCTATGTGTGACATTGCCAAGAGTCTTAGACCTTGAGTTAGGAGACCTGGATTTCAATTTCAACACTTATCAGTTGTGCCTGAACATCAGCAAGCCAAGCAGCTAACATTTCAGAGCCTTGGTTCCCTTATCTGCAAAGCAGGGCTAACAATAGAACCAGTAGATTCATGTGTTGGGTTTAGATGGAGATAAACCCAGCTCTATGACATTTAACTAGTTTATGTGACCCCGGGCAAGCCATTTAACTTCTCTACGTGCTTTAGGCAAGTACTTCAGACAAATTTCAGGTCCTTAATACACTATTCACGTCCAAGACGGTGGAGAAACAACATAAATATGTTATTACTGTTTTTATATAAATGACCTTAGACACAAAAGCAGGTGTCTATAAAATGAGTTTTTGTAATGTGCACCCCATTTTAAATATATTGGGGAGCTTGTGATGTGGAGTGTACTTTCAGAGAATCCTTTTGTTAGGTGAAAAGACATTATGTTATACAAAAAGGAGTTGTGGATTTGGACTCACAGAACCTGGGTTTGAAATCTGGCTCTGCTACTATCTGATTGACCTCAGGCCAGTTCCTCCCCTCCCCTTCCCTCTCCTCCCTTTCCCTCCTCTTCCCTCCCTTCACCTCCTTTTCCCCTCTCCTCTTCTCCCCTTCTCCTTTTCTAGTCCAAGTTTGTAGAAGTCAAGTTGAGTATCTTTCTGGCTGAAAAGTGCCTGCTTTAATTATTGCTTATTTAATCAGAAAAAAAAATGATGATGCCTTATTATTTGGAGAGTAGAAGCTGGAATCTTGCCATTCAGTCATGGGGTGTCTTGGTTCTCCATGGTACTAACATGACCTGTAATATTCTTACAGGAAACCTGGCCAACTTCCCTGGAGACACTGGGTGTGGTGTGCATGTTCTAAGGGGAGATACAGGATTCCCACAGTACATTCTTGAATGCATTCTTTTTCTAACTAAAATAACTGAAAGAAAGTATTTAACCTTTTCTGAAGGCTTGACAGCAACTAATATACACCCTATCTGAATTGGGCACATCTGTGTTTACTAATTTGTACTGATTGAATGCTAAAAACATGATGGTTGTTTGATGGTATTTGGAAATGAGAATAGTCCTAGCACAGCAGGAAGCAAGAAGTATAACCTAAAGTCTTTGAGTTGATATATACCATTAATAGAAATATTTGTAAAGAGAGAGAAGGACAGAAAGGTGAGTTTATCAGTGCAGCCCTATTGATCTAGATGGATGGAAATGAAGAAGGCAAGGCTAAAATAAGAACCTTAGACACAGTCATCAGACATCATCCCTAACCACTACAACTAACACCATATTTTAATATGAATAGAACATATTCTCTGTATATAATATATTCTATATATGTGCTATTATGTTTTAATGTGTTATATAATATATTGATTCATTTTAATAATACATGTTATATGTGGTGTTACATAAAATAAATAGAACACATATACATATACTTTAGATATATAATATTCTGTATTTTGTGTATTATGTAACTATATAAACATAATATGCACATAAACACATATATAATGTGCATGTATGCAATATACATTTGGACACACATTTCAGATATTATATGTGTGTATATATATATATTAATATATACATATATGTGAATGCATATACATATACATACATACACACACACAAGGGATCTCCTCCAATGATTACTTAGAAAACAGTACAAAAACTGGAGTCAGAAGAACTGGGCTTATCACCTACCTGACACTACCATTTAAAAATTTATGACACTGGGCAAATTAAATAAGTCTTCTGAGCCTTAGCTTCCATCTCTATAAAAAAAATATTGTTAATATGTTAACCTATCTACCTAACAGGGTTGTTATGAGGAATAAACAACAACAACAACAACACATGATCATGTTTTGTAACTGTGCAGACCAAACAAACATAAGGTATTTTTAGGCAGGCAACAACCACTTATTAGTAAATTTTTTGCATTATTATTTTTTGTTGTGAGAGGTAGCCTGATGTTGCAGATAGAAAGCTGGCTTTGGACACAATACTGACTCCATCAACCTGGACAAGTCACTTAATCTCTCAATGTCTCATGCAAATCTACAAAACTATCAGAAAAGAAACAAACATTTACTAAACACCTACTATGTGTCAAGCAAATGCTAAGTGCTTTACAAAAATTATTTCATTTTCTCCTCAGAACAACTCTGAGAAATGGGTGCTATTATTATTCCTGTTTTATAGATAGGAAACAGAAGCAGATAGAGGTTAAGTGACTTGCCCAGGATCACACAGTTAATAAGTATCTGAGTCTGAATTTGAACTCAGCTTATTCTGACTTTGGATAACTATGTGGTGTAGTAGATAGGGTGCTGATTCTGGGAGTCAGGAAGACTTGAGTTCAAATCTGACCTCAGACACCCTAGGAATCACAGTGGATACAGCACTGGACTTGGAATCAGGAAAACATGCTCATGAGTTCAATTCCAAACTCAGACACTTAACTAGGTATGTGATGCTAGGCAAATCACTTAACCCTGTTTGCATCAGTTTCCTCACCTGTCAAATGAGCTGGAGAAGGAAATGGCAAACCACTCTAGTATCTTTGCCAAGAAAATCCCAAATGGAGTCACAAAAAGTTGGGCACACCTGAAATGACTCAACAACAAATCTTTCTGACTTCAGGCCTGAAACTCTCTACTGTGCCACAGAGCCACCTCAAGCTTCAAAGATGGTGATAACATAGATACAAATATACACACACATACATAGACATGTGAATTATGTACAAGCATAAACACACATATATGCATATGTACATATATACATACATTCATATATACATGCATATATGAAATGTCTCCCTATTTCAATGATGTGACAGGTCTCCAACCTCCCCCTTCCATGTGCCAGGCATTTTGCTTATACCAAGGACTGGGAAATCAAAAATGAAAGTCCCTGCCCTTTATGAGCTAACTTTCTATTGGAGAAAACACTATGTACATGGATAAGTCAATATAAAGTTTACCGTGAGGGGAGGGCAATAATAATTGGGCAGATAAGGAAATCCTAGTGAAGAAGGTGGCCTCCAATATGAGCCTTAACAGGTGCTAGAGATTCGATGAGGCAGAGGTATAGAGAGAGGGGTGCAAAGGAAGGGGCAGAGCTTGGGCAAAGACTTGGAGGCAAGAGATAGAATGGCACTAGTTATTAACTATTCATTTTGGTTAAAGAGAAGGCGATGAATATATGGTGGAAGCAGTAGTGAAAAAATAATTAGATATGAGAGGTAACTGAATATGAGGGATGAGAGAGGAGTCATAGATAACTCCAGGGTTGTAAACCTGAGCCATTTGAAGTTTCTTATTCCTCTAAAACTCACCTCTTATTTTAGGGTAAACTACTGTCTCCCTATCTTGTAGTTGAGAAGTTGTTTTTTTGAACCTAATTATAAGACTATATTTATCACTACTAAATATTATCTTTATGGTCTGCTAAGTGATGAAGTAGATAGTGTTGGATTTGGAGTCAGGAAGACCTGAATTCAAATCCTCTTAGATACTTCTAACAGTGTGATCCTAGATAAGTTCCTTAACCTTTCTCAGCCTTACTTTCATTATCTGTAAAATGGGACTGATAATTCTACCTGCTTCTTTGTTTGTTTGTTTTTTGTTTTGTTTTGCTTTTGTTTTGTTTTTTTTTAGAAAGACAATGAAGTTTATTTCCATGGGGTGAGTTATGTTGGGTTTTTTTTGGTGAGGCAATTGGGGTTAAGTGCCTTGCCCAGGGTCACACAGCTAGTAAGTACCAAGTGTCTGAGGCCGGATTTGAACTCAGGTCCTCCTGAATCCAGGGCCTGTGCTCTATCCACTGTGCCACCTAGCTGCCCCTTATGGGTTGTTTTGAATACTAAATGAGATATCACATGAAAAGTGTTCTGCAGACCTTAAAGTGCTTTGTAAATTTTAGCTATTAAATGTGAGCTCTTTGACCAATGTGGTAGCCATTCAAAATTAAAAAAAAAAACAACAAACAAACAAATCATAAGGATTCTACTATATTAGCTTTGCCTCCCAACGTTGCAAATTTGACAACATTCCAAACATGTCTTTATCCAAGCCCTTGATAAGAGCACAGAACTAAGCACAAATCCTTAGGAACTCCACTAGAGACTTCTCCAAGCTGACATTGATCCATTAATGAAAATGACTATTTAATCCATTCAACTAGTTCTGAATCCACTTAAATATATTGTCATCTAATCAATCTCTCAACATGAACACAAAAAATCAGGAGATACTTTGTCATGTTCTTTCTACTTCACTATACTGTCTCCTACAAATATCATGAGGTCACTAAAGAGAAACAATTAAGAAATCCACTACCTAGTTTCTGTCTTAACCTTGGGAACTGCCCCATTTAGGGTTTCCAGATTTTGAGAGTAATCCCTTTGGACGTTATTAGCATAGCTAGGTCATCATTACTGGGTCACTTGGTTCTAGCTTGAGATTAGCACACACACATCATGTGGATCTTTGTACGGGAGAATTTTCCCCAGCAAAGAATGGTTCTGAGATAATTGTCTGAGGACAATAGAAAAAATAAACAGTATAATATTACATTTTTTTTCTTGTGGGGGGGATAAAAGACCAATAACACAGCATGTTTCAAACATGCTGGTCTCTGGGTGGGAAAACTGATTTTGCTCAGTCTGAATGCCCTGGAATAGTCATTTTGCTGGAATTTGTTTATCTAGAAAGAGTTTGGGGAAGACTCTGGGGTATTTTATTGACTATTTTGACAGCTGACTAATAAAAAGTATATTAATAATAGAATCACAATGGGATCCTTTCTTCAAAGAAAGAATTAAAAGATAATGCTTCCTGTTTAGGGAATCAGAAATTATGGAACTATAAATTCATTTGATCCTGGCCTTTGTGCAGTGTTTACAAGAGTTTGATGAAAATAATTACTGTATGGATGTCTTGAACCTGAGGACTGATTTCAGCTGTTTACCTACTTTTGGACTAGCTAGCAAGGTATGGGAGGTGAAAGGGGGAGGTTCATTAACTCATAATTGGAGTAGAGGTGATTACATACAAGGAGGGTAATAAACCCAAAGGCACCATTTACCTAGCTTCCCTCTGTATTCTAAAGAGGTAGGCACAGTTTGTTTTTCCTTTCCTTTTTCTTTCAGTCAGGAGGTAGAAAAAACAGATTTTTTTTATTAATTAGAAAAAATAAATTTAAGAAAAACTAAATAGGTTGGCACCTGGGGCAAAATATACAACTGGTGATAAAAAGGCTGTTCTTGGCAAGACTCTGAAAGGAATATACAGGATGGATATTCCTTGAGGAGAAAAAAAAGTCCAGGAAGGTTTTGTTTTGTTTTCCTGTAGATTGCTACCCAAATGAATGGATGTAAGGGTTTACTGCTTCTCTGAAAGAGCTATTAATAAATTTGGAAAGCCTTGGGGATTTGAAATCAGAGAATCTACTCTTCTTATGAGGAGATAACACAATTGCCAAGGTAAAGCCAAAAATTGGAATGAGAGAAGCCCTCTAACCATAGAAGTCTTCCCAAAATGGAAAGCTTCCCAGCACTTAAGGAGTTAATAATCTGGCCACCATAAGAATAATCTACACTTTTTGAAGGTTTGATGAGAAAGAGGTAAGAAGAGTCATCAATCGTAACTAATGTATATTTCTAAGGCCAGCAAATGTTAAAATACTCTGAAGTCTATAGCCCAAATAAACAAGAGGGAATGATGAATAATTCAGAATCATATCTGGAACTACAGAGCTTCTCTTACTCTCTTCATTTCTGTTTCTACTCATCTTTCTCTACCTTTATATATGCACAAAGGTGAATTCTTATTGTTTCCTTGTACCCATCCCTGAGTGTCTCTCTTTCTCTCACTCTCTCTCTCTTTTTTTTTTTTTGGTGAGGCAATTGGGGTTAAGTGACTTGCCCAGGGTCACACAGCTAGTAAATCTTAAGTGTCTAAGGTCAAATTTGAACTCAGGTCTTCCTAACTTCAGTGCTCTATCCACTACACCACCTTGCTGCCCCTTGTGTTTCTCTTTCTATTTCATTCTCTGACCTCTCTCTCTCTCTCTCTCTCTCTCTCTCTCTCTCTCTCTCTCTCTCTCTCTCTCTCTCTCTCTCTCATTTTTCTCTTTTCCTTCTTCTTTGCTACCCTCTATTCCTCCTTCACTTAACTGGCCATAAAGCAAGATTATGACATATATCAAAATGCTCATTGTATTTTTCCAATAGAATTTTCCCCTACTTCTCAAAAAGAATATGCAACAAAATCAAGCTGCTTTTCTTCTCCCAAGCCTCTGCCTCCTTTGTGTGTATGTGTGTGTGTCTTTTTATTTGTCACTATCATTTGCTATGGACAGCTAGGTGACACACTGGACAGAGTGCTGGGTTGTAGGCAGGAAGACATCTTCCCAAGTTCAAATCTGGCCTCAGACACTTACTAAGCTGTGTGACTCTGTGAGAGTCACTTAACTCTGCTTGTCTCAGTTTTCTCATTTGTAAAATGAGCTGGAGAAGGAAATGGCAAACCACTCCACTATCTTTGCCAAGAAAGCCCCAAGTGGGTTTTTTCCAGAGGGAGATATGGATAGGGGAGGATAAAGGGTAGAGTAATGTGCTAGAGCCAGCTTGAATCTGCTTGTGAAAGTTGATTGTTTCAGTGTTGTTATCTACACCTCAGAAATCATTAATTGCAACAAATCAGGGCTTAATTTATTGGTTTCTGACTGTCTAGACTTAAAGTTTTAATAATATAGAATAAATTTTAAAGTGTTTTGCATACATTTTTTTAAGCTAGGTTGCTAAACATTTATCAGCAAACCCTTCTATCACTCTATAAACACTGCTTGAATGAACAAAAGGCTCAAGGAAAGAAGCTATCTCTAGACTGGAGGTCTTGTAACTGTAAATACGATATGATGTATGATAAGATATAATATAATATAACACACTATACCGTACCATACCACACTACCCTACCCTGCCCTTCATTACCATACCATACCATAATACAAGTATTATAAAAGTATTTATATAGCAGTTTTAAATTTTATAAAATGCTAGAAATCCATTATTTCATTTGAGCCTTATAACTAGGAGTAAATTTTTCTCAAGGTCTATTCATTAAAGCAGGGATTCTTAATCTGGGATTCACAGACTGCATGAGAGGCAATAGATATGCTTTAGAGGGTCCATGAACTTGGAAGGGGGAAAAATCTCTATTTTCACTGACTTCTAACTTAAAATTAGCATTTCTTTCTATTAGGAATGTAGGCAATTATTCTGAGACTGTTATTCTGAGAAGACTTCATCGTACTGTCAAAGGAGTCCATGACAACCCCCTCCCCCTAAACATTAAGAATCCTTGCTGTAAAGTGAACATGACACATTCTAAGGAATTTAATTCTAAGCAAGGTATTGTTTTGCTTTCTTGGATAGTAAGATCTGCCAGGTGCACATTGTATCCAGCCTCAGAATGCTGCAGAGCCTATTAAAGGAGAAATGTAATCATTCAATACAGTTCAGCCTAACTATTCACAAAGGAAAAAAAAAGAAAACTGTCATACAGTTAATTGGATAGATAATTTATTGAGCTTGTCCATCAAGACTGATCTTGTATTTGGGGGAGCCACAGAAAAGGCACAATGAGCTGAACCTAGAAATGATCAGGAGGGGAAGAGTGAGCCAGATTGTATTTAAGAAAGTACATGGTGCTGTTAATAATCCCAAGATTCACACTGGTAGAATGGCTCTTTCCTTCCCCATAGTCTCTCAGTGATACTGTATGACTTACTATAAGTAATGGAATAACAGTCTCCAAAAAATTAAAATTGTGAGTCACCCAAAGGGTAGGAGAGAGAGGGGCATGGTGGATGGTAGTAGAATGACACATGTTACCAATAAGCAATTATGTAGAAGAGGTCCTAGAAAGCAGAAATTTATGATTGTTAAATAGAAGTAGGCCAGTCATACAGTAATAGTACAGAATAACTATTGGACAGACATCTCTGGTCTATCAGGGTCCATGCTTTATCAAGAAATCTAGAGCCCAGGTTCTTAAATTGTGTGTGTCATGGGCCCCTTTGACTGTTTGATGATACCCATGTACTCATCAGAATAACAGCTATTGTCTATATTCATAATTGGAGCAAATGATTAGTTTCAGGTAGATGTCAGTGAAAATAAAGATGTAATTTTGTAGGGGGTCCATGCATCCCGTGCAGTCAATAAGTACTACCGGGCACTATGCTAATCCCAGGTTTAGAACCACTAATCTGAAAAATGACTCTTTCCCTTTTTAATTTTGAAAAAATGTACAGTGCTTTTAATGATCCAAAGTCGCTCCCCAGTACAAAAACTCATCTTAAAAAGAAAAGAAAAGAAAATGGTTTATGGATGCCTTTTTTATGCTAGTCATTTCCCAATCTGCTCTTTCTACCACTTCCCTGAATATTCCCTCATAACAAACAGGCAAAACCAACAGACAAAGCAAGCATATCTGTCAGCCAATAAGAAAATGGCTCTTTTCAATCTCCATTAGATACACTGTGGGGAATTTCTATGAGGCTACAGACTAGAAGATGACCAAAGGGCTATATATTGAGATGAGGAAGGGAACTCAAAGACCATTTAGTCCAACTTATTCATTTTAAAATGAAGAAACTGAGACATAGGGAGGTGATTTGCCCAAGGTCTCAGTGTAGATGGGTTGCTATTGGCCCAGCTGGAGGGAGTACTCACATTGATGAAATCACAACTCCACACAAGTATTGAGAAGGAAGTAGGAGCCTGAGGACCAGGTTTCCATAATTATACATCATCTTCCTGTTCAGGGTCATGGATGTGAGGAAAGAGAAAGGTTTGAAGTCATTATTTTGAGTTCAGTCTTGCATGTAGCAGTTATTCTGTTTAAATTAGGGGCTCTAAACCTTTTTTCAGAGTTATGAACGCCTTTTCAGAATATTTTTAAATGTATACAATAAAATACATAAAATAAAGAAAAATTAATAATGTTAAAATATTGCTATCAAATTTTTTTCTTTTGTTTTCTTTTTGCGGGGCAATGGGGGTTAAGCGACTTGCTCAGGGTCACACAGCTAGTGTCAAGTGTCTGAGGCTGGATTTGAACTCAGGTACTCCTGAATCCAGGGCCAGTGCTTTATCTGCTGTGCCACCTAGCTGCCCCCTATCAAAGTGTTTAAAGTAAAATGAGTTATTGAAATCTATCAGGGGATCTGTGGACCATAGGGAAAGAAGATCTTGTTTAAAGACAGTGCAATAGAGTGGAATATAGACAGGATTTGGAGTCAGAAGCACTGGATTTGAATCTCCTCTCTGTTATACATAGTCATTCAAACTTCCTACGCCCCAGTTTCTTCCATCTTTAAATGAAAGGACCTCGAAGGCTCCTTTCACCTTGAGGCTTTCACCCTGTGATCCTATGGGTCTCACATATAGTAAGCACTTTCATATATACTGGAACCCTATGAAGCATGTGACATGGATGGAACTAATAAGAGGAGGTATGGAGGGCCCAACCAATTTAGTGTCTCATTCTTTTTACCTCCTGGATTTTGCCATGGTTTCCATTTTTCTCTTTAATCTTCAACCCAAAGCAGTTTTCCACTTACATAATACAAAATAAAACACCCACAATGAAATCACCATGTTTTTATGTTGGTGGATTTATTATTTTTTTTGTCCCTCAAATGATGCAAACACCTCTTTAATCAAGCATTTGAACAAAATAAGAGCTATTTCATGTTCATAATACATTCCCTTCACCAAGGTTTGGTTCAGAAAGAGCATTTCTACCAACTTTATACTGACTTTTCTTTTGAGAATGAATGTTTCTAATGCGCTTTGGTGAGAACAATGCCCATCAGACATTTTGTGAATCAAGGTCATGATCCCTGGGTGATTTTTCTGATGAGGAAATGAAGCTCCACTGACAGGTTAAATAACCCAGCAAGGGCCTGATTTAATGAGTATTTATACTTCCAGTTGCTCAGCATCCTGCCCTCCGCCTTACCTCTCCAACCTAGGATACAGAGCTCAAAGGTGGAGAATAATGGAGATATTACCTAGATGGAATCCAGTGAGATGTTATGTTAAGCCCCACTCTTTGCCCTAGCTGACCCCAACTGTATGACTCAGGTGTCCGATGCCAAATTATACTTGGACAAGAGGAAAAGGTTAAGCTTATTCTTCTTTGATCTAGATGAGGGGAGAGCAGGGGCCAGCAGGGGCCAGCAGGTGAAAATCAGAGGGATTGAGATTTTGACTCAATTCAAGGAAGAATTTGCTAAGGATGAGGACTATTGCAAAAAGGGATGGTCTTTCTTTGTAAATGGTAAGCTTCCTGTCACTGAAAGCCCTTACACAAAGTGGGGAGGCAAGTCACTTTTAGGGAAGAAATGCATGTCTCAGTTTGGACCATATGACCTCTCAAGTCCCCTAAGGTTTATGATTCTAAGAACTTTATCCTTGTTTATTATATAACCACATTTTTTTTCAGAATACAACTTAAAAAGTGTGTCTGATTGGCACAAGCTACTGATAGTCAAGAATTTGAGAAAGAATCATTTCCAGGCCTTTTTAATGAGTGGAACACTCTAAATAAACCTGTTAGAACTGTCTGTTTTCACAATCGCCAGGCCTTGAAACTGAGCTAATCTTTTTTTTTATGCTTATGACTCCAATGCCTGAGTGAATTAAAATGTTACTTTCTTTGGAAAGTTGCTAAGAATAACTCACATTTTCATGGCAGTTAAAGGTTTACAAAGCATTTTTCTCACAACAACCCCCAGAGATAGGGAGTTTATATTATTTTCATTCCAATTTTTCAGATGAGGAAACTAAGGCTCTAACAAGTTAATTCAACAGGGCTGGGATTCAAGTCTAGGTCTTCTGACTTCCAGCAGTGGTCATTTTCATTGTACTTCATTGCCTCAATTCAACTAAGTTCAACTCAACAAATATTTATTAAGCATTTGCTATGTGCAGGACTTGGGTTAGGTCCTGGAAAGATAGAGAGAAAGGGAAAAGGGAAGGCAATAAGCATTTGTATAGTACCTACTATGTTTCATACTCTGTGCTCAGCAATTTTTTTAAACAAATATTACCTCATTTGATTCTCATGACAATCCCAAGATAGATGCTATCATTTCTCCCATTTTACAGTTGAGGAAAGTAAGATAATAAGAAGTTAAGTGACTTGCCCAGGGTCACTGGCTACTTAGAGTCTGAGACTGAATTTGAACTCAGGCCTTCTTTAGTGTGTGAGGGAGAATGATGTGAAATTCCCCTTCCTACTACCTTTCCAGTCTCCTTATACATTACTCCTTACGTTACACATTACTTTCCTCCTTACACATTACTCTGCTCTACAGTGATCCTGGACTTCTTGCTATTCCTCACACAAGACACTCAGTCTCCTAACTCTTCAGTATTTTCAGAAACTGTCCCTCATGCTTGCAATTCTCTCCCTCCTCATCTCCATCTCCTGGTTTCCCTGGCTTCCTTCAAGTCTCAGCTAAAGTCCTGTCCTGTACAAGAAGCTTTTCCTAATGATTAATCTTCTTGCCTTCTGTCTGAGGTGGCCCCCAGTTTATCCTGTTTTTATCTTGTGTATGTATGTATATATAATATCTACATATATAATATATATGTAGATATGATATAATATACATATACATACATATATATGTATACACACACACATATATATATATTTGCTTGCATGTTGTCTCTCCCATTAAGTTATGAGTTTCTTGAGAACAGAGACTGGTTTTTGTTATTGTTGTTTGTTTGTTTTTTTAACCTTTCTTTGTATCCCCCAGTGTTTAGCATAGCACCTGTAACATAGTAGGTGCTTCATAAATGCTAGTTGACTGACTGAATGAATGAAAAAACGTTGAAAGAGCAGATGATAACTAGTCAACCAACATTTAGTATGCACTTACTATGTACCAGGTACTGTACTGAGCAAAGAATTCGAATGGGGAAGATAACATGTAAACAATGATGGACATATGAGATGAATGCAGTATAAATGGGAGATGCACACAGAGCTATATAATAAAGGAAATTATATAATTATATGATATAAAAGCATAATGAAAGAGATAAGCATAAGCATGTATAGAACATGGGGCAACCCAGGTTGCAAGAGCATTCTCATTGAACCTTCTTTTTATCCTCAGGACAAGGGTCAATTGGATCAGTTCCCCCAGGGCATGCTGGTCCACATGTCTCACACTCTTTTTTTCTATTGATACAAGACATGTATATAAATAACTATAATCTGAAAGAAAATATGGCACATAAGCAGTATGAGCAAGGCATATCAGAAGTTCATGGAGGAAGAGATTATGCCCTTGGGCAGGTTCAGGAGTTAGGAGACTTAAGGGAAAGAAAGCATTTGAGCTTTATCTTGAGGGACAGATGGAATTTCAATATGCAGAGTATTATTGAGTGGTAAAAAAGGAAGAGGGGAGAGGGAAAACAAAACAAAACATTTTATGTACACAGATTAGGGTAAGATAAAGTATAAAGGGAAGCATGGAGCATGTAAAGGGGTAAGGAATTCAAGTTTGTTGTTCAGTAGTTTCATGGTCACATTTGAGGTTTTCTTGGCAAAGATAGGGGAGTGGTTTGCCATTTCCTTCTCCAGCTCATTTTGCAAATGAGGAAGCTGAGGCAAATAGGGTTAAGTGACTTTCCCAGAGTCACACAGCTAGTGTCTGAGAACACATTTGAACTCATGAAGATAAGACTACCTGATTCCAACCCTACTTCACCCCTTAACTGATCCAAGTTCAAGTTTACTTCCTGCTAAGTTATTCATAGAAAGCATGACTATAGGTGTGAACAGCATTAATAGACAGTTACCAAGTCAGATGATTTGGTAAAAATGGTATAGTTAGTATAATAGAAAATTATTTAAACTACATTTACATGAGGTATTACAGAATGGTGTCTTATGATGAGTTTTCTTAGAATATACTAATATTATTACTGAGAAAGGGCATTGGTTAGAGGAATATTATATGGAGAATGAGTTTTCTACAATCTGATTGGAATATGTAGTGCCAAGAGGGAGTCCAGTGAGAAAAGGCTGGAAATGTAGTTCGGTGCCAGATTCAGGAGGGTTCCCCTAGACTCAAGTTGTTTATGGGACTATGCTTTTCTTCAGAAAGCACTTTTGACATTTTCCCATCACTCCATAGAACAACATTCAGTAGCATGTGAGTATCCTTCCTTGTGAAATCTGAAATGAACTGAAATTCATAGAAGGCTAATGTTATTAGCCAGAACAGACAGCACAAAGTTAAAAAGCTAGGCAAGCTACATTGGACTGATTTATTTTTATCAAGGAAAGAAATAGCTCTACTTCTCCAAATTGACATTTCTAGATAAGTGGGCCCTGGGTATTTATGCTTCAGAGAATACCCTTGTGGCCTGCTAATGCATGCATTGTGTTTATTACCGGGGTACAGAAGTTGAAGAGAATAAAAGCAACAAGACATAAAGTGGGTTGGATTGGAAGACATACATCAGTTTCTGAAGAACGAGGCTCAGGAGGCATCTGACAAAGAGCTAGCTTGCTTTCCCCATAGCAAACAAAACAGTGAAATGTCTAAGTCATGATTTGCTTTCTTATTGTCTCACTAGTGACTCATACCCCTTTGCTATTTGAGTCAATTAGGTAAATGCTGTGTCTTAGACTATTCAACTTTATATTTTTGGAGCAACCAAGATGATTTGTATAGCTCCTTCCTCCCCACTCCCCCCGCCCTAATAAAGAGTCAGAAGTCATTAGAAACCCATACATTAACCATGAATTGTTATCAAAAAGAGGAGAAATATATGATCAGGGTTTAGAGCTTGGAAGTCACTGACAAATTAGACATCTAAGAAGAAAAATGTGCATACCTACACATGCATGCACATAAACACCCACCATCAATCAATCTACAAACAACTGTTAAATGTGTAAGATGTTGTTAGACACTAGAAATACAAATTCCAAAAATAAGCTAAGATTTGGATTTAGGGAGACCTAGGACATCTCTGGGAAATGATAAGTACAGGTATATTGCTAGCGAAATTTTTATAGAAAATATTACTGTAGGTAACGTTATGTTAGAAGTCCCTACTCTCAAGGAATTAACATTTGATCAGGAGAGATAAGCGTCCATACATATAGAGGAGTACAAAAAATACAAGAATGCACATGGGTACAAAATTTATGAAAAGTAATTACAGGAATGGGGTAAAAGGCGATAGCATCTAGGGATATGAGGAAAAGTTTTGTATAAGGGGTGACACAAGCTGAAATTTGAAGAAACGTATGGATTCTCAGAGGCAGAGATGAGGAGGAATGACATTCTAGGCATGGGGGAATAACTTATGCCAAAATATGGAAATGGGAGATGTGATGTTGGAAGGAACAAAAAGAAGGCCTGTTGGATTTGCATGAAACAGTACATAAATGGGGGTAGTATATAATAAGCCTGGAAAGTTAGGTTGAAGTAAGGTTGTAAAGGGTAACGAATGAGTAAATGAATGAATGAAAGAAAATGCATTTATTTTGTGTTTACTATGTGCCAATTATTAGAGGTACATCTACAAAATCAAAGAGCCCTGGTTTCAAAGAGCTTATATTCAAATGGAGGATTCAACAAACATAGAGGAGTGGTGCCCAGGGAGGGCACCTGGAAAAAGTGGAGATGTAGGAAATTAGATTGACATATACCATATAGGAAAATGGGAGAGTTGAACTGATCGTGGTTTGTGTTTCTAGAACTGAAGGATGGTGAGGTAGGGATAAGAACAAATGAGCTATCATTTGTATCAGCTAAACCTTTTATTCACCCTCTTTGTGACCATCTAGTCCATCACACTCATGATGTGCCAGGTCTGTAGGACTTAAGTCTACACAATGGGGATAAAATAAAGCACTCTGCCTCAGAACCGCAGGAGGGAACTTCTCCCCGCTTATCAAGGCAATGAGTGAGGCAACAAAAGTCTGGAGAGCATGAAATGAAGTGTATAAAAAGTTAAGTATATGATAGGCTAAGAAACAAAATATGCAGGGAGTTTTGCAAACCTTAAGTTGCCATAGAAATGGCAAATATTTTAAATTTTCTAAATCAATTCTACCAATTTTTAAATTTTAATTATTTTTGGGGGGGAGGTGGGGCAATGAGGGTTAAGTGACTTACCCATCATCACACAGCCAGAAAGTGTCAAGTGTCTGAGGCCGAATTTGAACTCAGGGCCTCCTAAATCCAGGGCTGGTGCTCTATCCACTGTGCTACCTAGCTGCCCCCAATTGTTTTAATTTTTTGGGGGGGTAATGAGGGTTAAGTGACTTGCCCAGGGTCACACAGCTAGTAAGTGTCTGAGGTCATATTTGAACTCAGGTCCTCCTGAATCCAGGGCCGGTGTTTTATCCACTGCACCACCTAGCTGCCTCCCAGTTGCTTTAATTTTTTAAGAAATTACCTTTCCCACTACCTCACTCAAACTAAACCTTTTATTCACCCTCTTTGTGACCATCTAGTCCATCACACTCATGATGTGCTAATCCTCAACTTTGGGGAACTCACCCTTGGATTCTTACCATTTCTAGCTTGCTGAATAGTGTTGAACCCACATTTCCAATGTACTATACTCATTGTCTCATATACACTTAAAATTCAAACTATCCCCAGCCACACTTGACAGTTCATTTCTCTAAAGCAAGTGTTCTTTTGATTTCACTATTTTAAAATAATACCACTGTTCAGATCTTTCCTGTACTATACCTCTCATATCCATTTGGGGTGGATCATTGAGAAATGAAATATCAAAATGATAAATAGGTATCATATACCACCATAAATTTGTGGTATATGAGTTTAACTGTCCCTTAAGTGCTGCTAGGTAAATTTCCAGGTACTTTTATTGATTTACCCTCTGAAATACTTAAATAGTGAAATAGAAACAGCTAAATAATGATGGATAGAGAATTGAACTTAGAGTAAGGAATCAAACAATCAGTAAAAAATCATTTATTAGGCACTTCTTATGTGCTTGAGCAAACAAGGCAGTGAGATATCTGAGTCATGATTTGTTTTCTTATTGCCTCACTGGTGATTCATAATCCTTTGCTATTTGAGTCAATTAGATAAATGCTGTGTCTCAAGCCAGCTAGGTGATGCAGTGAATAGAGTGCTAGGCCTTGAATCAAGAAGCTCATCTTCCTGAGTTCAAACCAGGCCTCAGACACTTTCTACGTGTGACCCAGGGCAAGTTACTTAATCCTATTTTCCTATTTCCTCATTAGTAAAGTGAACTAGAGAAGAAAATGTCAAACTATTCCAGTATCTTTGCCAAGAAAACCCCACATGCAGTCATGAATGGAACCCCAAATGGGATCCCTAAGGGTTCTATACAACTGAAATGCCTGAAGAACAACATGTACCAGGTACTCTGCTAAGTGCCAGGAATGCAAAGTAAGTTAAAGACAGTCCCTGACTTCAAGGAGCTCCTATTTTAATAGAGTAGACACCATGGAGAAAACAAAGTACATATATAATATATACAAAACCAGTGGAAAGTGATCTCATAGTGAGAGGTCCTAGCAGAAAGGGGTGGGAGGTAAAAAAGAACTCAACAGAAAGTGGACAACACAATTTTATGGGAGGCAATACAAAGTGTAGAAAAGACTTTTGCTGTCCACATATCCATTTTATTAATAAGGCCTGTAAGTTATTAATAAAATGTCCATGGTTATCTCTCTCAGACCAAAGATCCTTCCTGGCAGTCAGGTTTTGGTTGATACATACCCTTCCAACTGTAGGAGGTCCATCACATAACAAATCTATTTAGTTAATATTCAAATCTAATTAGTTGATATGATTGGAGGTGGGTTATATTAAAATGAAATCTAGGGAGACTTGACTCAGCTCACTGATCTCTTGGGGAAGATGACATCACAGAAAGAATGTAAGACCCCTCCCCCCCCCCACACACACACACCAAGCTAGTTTCCATTTGGGTGTGATTTCACTTCCTTGGATTATCTAGACAAAAGTATCTGACTCCTTTGTAAGCTTTGGTCTGGTTTGACCCATATGAATCTTACTTTCAGGGAGAACTTAGACCTTCAGTGGGGGAGGGAGAAAGGTCTAAGAAAGAAGGGGAGATAACTGGGTCCCCCAAGATATTGGTCATTAATAATTACTTCTCACAATTTTCCTCTACTATACCTCTCATATCCATTTGAGTATGAAGTCCTATTATTTACCCCACACAATTTCTCTTCCATCTCCCCCTTCCCATTCCTACAGCCAGAACCATAGGATAGAGTCCCCATTACCACCCACATGTAATAATAGGATACTTTCCCAGAAGATTTCCCCATTGTAATTCTCTCTTCTTCTATTCTCTCCACTTCCTTGCTGTCTCCATATCACCATCCTTACATCTCCATTGACCATCATTCCATCTTTCTGAAGTTTGAAGCTAGAATCATTTAGCTATCTAGCTGGTTTCTCATTTTTAAATATTTCTCCAGCTTTCTATTTTCTTCCCATTTTATCTTTAAATTCCACTAGGATAATATAAGTTAATTGTGCCTTAGGTCAAATGAGGTTGCCCATAATTTTTTTCTACTCTATAAAGTCTTAAAATTTAGTTTATGTATTTTTTATTGCAAACATTCTTTGGTTAATGCCATATAGCTTTAAATGATAGAATAACATTATCTGAAAAACAAAAATTGATGATGATCTATAAAGGGCAATGGAGAGATGCATAGCAGTATAAGTGCCTTCACACTGAAAACTTGAATTAGAGAAGTGGTATAAAAGGTTACTAGGAAATAAATAATCAGAAAACGACATGGGATAGTCATAAAGAAAGAGCAAAGCGGGGCAGCTAGGTGGCACAGTGGATAAAGCACTGGCCTTGGATTCAGGAGGACCTGAGTTCAAATATGGCCTCAGACAC
Organism: Dromiciops gliroides; assembly: GCF_019393635.1. Lineage (NCBI taxonomy): Eukaryota > Metazoa > Chordata > Mammalia > Microbiotheria > Microbiotheriidae > Dromiciops > Dromiciops gliroides. The sequence goes on from NC_057862.1 coordinate 554,925,994, forward strand.
TTGACACTTAACCAGCTGTGTGACCCTGAGCAAGTCATTTAACCCCAATTGCCTCACTAAAAAAAAAAAAAAAAAAGGAAAAAAAAGAAAGAGAGAGCAAAGGATAACAGATAGACTGTCCAGATATTATGTAGGTGCTCACAGAAGGTGAAAAGATCTAGTCAAAAGTCATCTAGCACTCTAGCGAAATTCTCTATGGGAGATTTATTAGACAACACAGAGAAAAGTCTCAAAAAATGAAAACGTGTAGGAGAGTAATGATCTCTCCCCTGGAGAGAGTACTGAACAACATTGTCATGTCCTACTTTTTGTAATACCATTTGGGGTTTTCTTCACGAAGATAGTAAAGTGATTTGCCATTTCCTTCTCTAGCTCATTTATGGATGAGGAAATTGAGGCAACCAGAGTTAAGTGACTTGCCAGAGGTCACACAGCTAGCAAGCATCTGGGGACAGCTTTTAACTCAGAAAGATGTCTTCTTTACTTCTGACCGAGCATTCTATCCAGTGAGCCATCTAGCTGCACTACTGAACCACATAAATACAATCAAAGTTCCATTAAAGAACTAGGGTTATTTGTGAGTATGACATATACAGTATTTACTATACTGTAAACTTCATGAAAGGAGGGACTAGATTATTAAAATTATGCCTTTCCTTTGAGCACTTGATACAGTAAACACATAGTAAATGCATGCTGACTGTTATGGGAGGATTATGGGCCCCGGTTACCCCAAAAGTTGTCTGAGGAGGTCAAGGAACTTTTTCCTTGAAACCTCAGGAGTTTTCCCTTGAAATCAAGTAGGCCTCTCCTTGAACTCAATCAAGGGCATACACACCCAAAAGAGATAAGCAGCACCAGATCGAACTGAGCATGCTCTAGGACCACCAACCTGCATGCCAGTCCTCCTGACCACCTGGTTGAGGTAATCCTGTTGGGCGTGACTACAAGACCACCTGGATGAGGTAATCCTGTTGGGAGTGACTACACCAGGAGAAGACCACCTGGAACCACCCACCAGCAGACTGTTCTGACCCATCAGGACAGAGTTAACACCCATCACCAGATTGCTCACTACCAATCTCTCCTACCCCAGCCTAACTACAGAGGACCCCCAGCCCCTCACGCAATAAGGGACATTCTTGCCCACGCCATCTGAACCCTATAAAAGGGCACTCCCCAAGCTAGTCGGGAAGGAAAGCATTTTGTTTCTCCAAAACCTTCCTCCTGGCCAGTTTCTCTTGTACCCCAATAAATAAACCTGTTCTTTTATTCCTAAATAGGACTTGCGTGAGAGTGTAATTCTTTACAGAGGAATCCTAAGGACCCACGTGCTTTCTCCCCATATCACTGACTAATCATTCTGTCTTTTGGACTCTGATCATTTATAGCTACTCCAAAGCATCTAAGTGGCATAGTGGATAGAGAGAGCCCTGGGTCTGGAGTCAGAAAGACCTGATTTCAAATCTGGCCTCAGACAATTACTAGCTGTGTCAACCTGGGCAAGACACTTAACTTCTGTTTGTCTCAGTTTTCTTAACAGTAAAATATAGAAAATAAGGACACCTCGCAAGATTGTTTTAAGGATTAAATTGAGATGTTTGTAAAGTGCTTAGCATAGTGCCTAGTAGGTACGATATGAATGTTTATTCCTTCCCTCCATTCATTTGTAACACATTGTCTGGAGTTCTCTCTTGCTATCTTGAATTGATATTGAAATCTTGTATTGTTCCTTAATATTTCATATTTATTTCTGGTCTCTCTGAAGTATTATAAACTCTTTTTTTTTTCTTTCTTTCTTTTTTTTTTTTTTTTTGGTGAGGCAATTGGGGTTAAGTGACTTGCCCAGGGTCACACAGCTAGTAAGTGTCAAGTGTCTGAGGCCAAATTTGAACTCAGGTCCTCCTGAATCCAGGGCTGGTGCTCTATCCAGTGCACCACCTAGCTGCCCCGTATTATAAATTCTTAACAGCAAGCATGTCTTCTACTTCTTTGCAAAACTCCTAGAGGCAGCTAGGTGGTGCACTGGGTAGAATGTGGGGCCTGAAGTCAGGATAATAGAGATTCAAATTCAGCCTTAGATAATTACTGTACGATGTTGGCAAAGCACTTACCTTCTGTCAGCCTCAGATTCCTCATCTGAAAAATGGGAATAATAATAGAACCTATCCCCAAGGTTGTTACGAGGATCAAATGAGGTAAAATTTCTAAAGCACCTGGTACTTAATAAATGCTTGTTTGCTACCTTTCCTTGAGTGCCTGGTGTTCTGGAAATCATATAGCAAACATTCCATAAATAATCATAGCTGATTTTTGTTTACCATGATGCTTTATGGTTCCCAAAGTCCTTCCCTTACATTATCTCTTGTGTTCCTCACAACTCCACATGGTAGGTTTTGCAAGTATTATGGTTACCATTTTATAGATTTGGAACCTGAAGCTCAGAAAGGTCACAGAACTTTCCCAAAGTCACACAGTAGTTAAGCTGTGATATGACTTTGTAGTTCAGTTGGAAAAGGTTTGTCCTGGGACTTTGGTAGGAGTCAGAGAATGTTGCTCATGCAGCATAAGCCGAAATAGTCACCTATTGAATGGGAAGACCCTGCAGTACTTGGGTTGCCATAGAAGGTGGCAGGGTGAATAAGGCAGGTAGGGCAGGACCAAAAAAAAAAAAAAAAAGCAGGGAGATTTTCAAAAGGGAAGCCTTTGGCATTTGATTTGCCTGGAATTTAAATATCCTTGCTCATAAGCTGCTCTGATCTTTACCTAATATCAGATCCAAACTGACCTTTGGAGGAACACCATGATTTGTGTTGTGTTCTTCCTTTTTCTATCTGTTCTCCATGGGGAAATGACTTGAGAGAGAGAAGAAGGGGGAAGGGGAAGGGAAGGAGGGAAAAAAGGAAAGAGAGAGGGAGAGAAAACATTAATGGGTCACTCAAATTCAACTTGTTGCTTACAGGTGAATGTAAAATGCTACCCTTGGTCCAAAATGACAATATGTATTTTTTTAATTGTGTATTTTTGTGTATTTTTGTTTTTTTGCAGGGTCACACAGCTAGTAAGTGTCAAGTGTCTGAGGTCACATTTGAACTCAGGTCCTCCTGAATCCAGGGCCAGTGCTTTATCCACTGCGCCACATAGCTGCCCTCATGACAACATGTATTGAAAGGAGTTTCTTCCTACAGGACAGACAGACAGACAGATACATACACACACATCCAGGCACTGGAAAAAATTTAGAAGTCTGCTTCATATTGATAGAAAACTAAATCACAAAATAATTAATGTCCAAGAAGAGCTTCATGGGGCAGATAATGCAGCATGATATTTTTTTTTTATTCTCAGGAAGTTTAGTTTAATGCCTACTTCTCTTCTCCCCCAAGAGAATGGAGGAATGTTTAAATGAACCTGGAAGAGCCAAGACTGATCCAGGAAAGGGTTTACTGGGCTATAAGGATAGCTGACTCTATGATTAGATTTATTGATACTTCAGTTGTCTAAGCCTATGATCTTTCCGTCTCATTTGACCACTTCTCTCTTCTGGGGGAAACAAAACAAAACAAGACAAAACAAAATATACACATATATTTTTTAAAAATATTCAGGAAGGTAGTGAAATGCTACTATTCTCCATAAAATGGCCTGTTATATAATGAGCCTCACTAATGTATAGCAAGAGAAAGGAAAAAATACAGATAATCCTAATGGTGCAGAAAGATGTGTCCAAACATACTGAACCCTGAAAAATGCTGCTGCTCATATTAATAAGAAATGGTGTTTTATAGCAACAACTGGGGTTTCAAGCAAATGTGAGATAAACGCTGTTATTTTTGTGGGCAGCAATTTTCCCTGCATATCAAAATAACTGCAGAAAGGAGAAATGTTCTAGGTCTAGACTAGAAGAATTTTGACAGCCAAACTATGCCACAATGAATAAGACACTGGTCTAATCTTCTGGCAGTGAAATGTCTTATTGTTTTGTGACTCATTCATCATATACAACTGTTTTCATTGACATTTTGAGAAAAATCTCCAGAATTATAATTCAGTTCCCTTCATTACTCATTTCAAAATGTCAATTACTCGATTTTTCAGGTGACAACTTTTCTCCCAATTTGGCCACATCTTTCAGAGTATGACAGCTGCAATATACTTTGTAGAGTTGGGGTTTTTTTTTTGTTTGTTTTGTTTTGTTTTATGAGATGAATCACTACAGCACTGAATGGGGAGTTTTCTCTCCAATTCTAATCAATTTCACAGCTATTTATTTAGCCTTCACTATGTACAGAGCATTGTGTTATCTATTATCAGTAAGCATTGTAAGATCATGTTGAATGGTGGATGTGATAAAGGACTGGAGAGAGCCAAATGTTTTCTAGATTCAAAAATATGGAAGAGAATGGAGTTTGAAAGCTGTAAGTGAGTGACCTTGATAATTAGGTATATTCAGAACTGGTTGAATGACTGGACACAAAAGAGGACAATGGCAATTTGAAAGGAAGTTTTTAGTGGAGTGATCCAAGGATCTGTCCATGGCGCTGTGCATTTCAACATTTTTTCAATGACATTCTCAAAATTGTGGATAATGTAAAGCTGTGAGGAATAGATAGCATATTGATGATGGAGTCTATGTTCAAAACATATCTTTACAGGTTAGAATTTGGGTTCAAATTTAAGATGAGTATGAGGATATTTACTGAATTTCAGATTCAGGTAAAAAAAAATAAATCCATAAATACAAGATGGGAGAAGTATGGCTAACTAACTCTTTTCACTGAGAAGTACCTTAAATCTTTTGTGGACTTAAGCTCATTATCTCAGAAGTGTGATTTGGCAATCAAAAACACTATAGCCAATATGTTACATTGATAGGCATAGTATCCATGGCTAGAAAATCCCACTGTACATTTGGGTATAAACAAACTTCCCAATTACAGGATGGGAAAGGTAGAGTTAGATAATTGTTTTTCTACCAAAAAATAAAACAAAATAGATTTGGGGATTTTAGTGGACTGTAAGCTTAATATGAGTAAACTGCTGTTTGTCCTTTATTCTTGAAGAGGACCATGACATCGGGGTGATGGCATGACTTGCACTGAATTGGATTTAGTGGGGGAGAACTGTGCAAGGTCACCAACCTCACTTTTTGCCAGAGTCATCTGGGTCCAGTGGCAAGATATATATCAGGATGACTGGAGGTAGCTCCAGATATTTAAGGTAATTAGGGTTAAGTGACTTGCCTAAGGTCACATAGCTATTAAGTGTCTGAGGTGAGATTTGAACTTAGATCCTCTTGACTCCAGGGCAAGTGTTTTAATGTAGTAATCAAAAAGTCCATGTGTACTTGAGCTAAAGTGAAAGAGGCATAGCTTCCTGGAATAAAGAGGTGAAAATCCCTCTGACTCTGCATTTTAAAAATTTACATCTGGCGTATTGTGTCCAGCTCTGGATGCCCCATTTAAAAAGGTCATTGATAAGGTGGGGAGTATACAGAAGGACAATTGCAGAACCTGCTGATCGAATGAAAAGTGCTTTGCAAACTTTAAAGTCAGTTTAGTCATTTTTCAGTTGTGTCTAAATCTTCATGACTCCATTTGGGATTTTATTGGGAGAGGTACTGAAATGGTTTGCCATTTCCTTCTCTAGCTCATTTTACAGATGGTCACATGCCAGAAGCTTTATTGAAATTATTTTCTTCCTAACTCCAAGTCTAGCTTTTTAATAATTAAGGCGTATTTGTCTTTTTCCCACCACCCATTCAAACTAGTTGCCAAGCCCTGTCAATTCAACCTCTACAACATCTTTCACCTCATTCCCTTTCTTTTGTCTCACACAGCCCACCCTAGTTTAAGTACTAATTATTGCTCATTTCAGCTGTTGCAATAGATTCCTAATTGGTTTCCCTGCTTCCAGTCTTTCCCTTCTCTAACCCATTCTCCACACAGCTGTCAAAATAATCTTTGTACAGACAGGTCTGCCAAAGTCCCTCTTCCCCTAAAGGATCTTCACTGGTTCCATGGTGAAAGAAGGAAGAAAACAAGCATTCATCATTGATTCTAGGATAAAGTAAAAGCTCTTAGCTTAAGATCCAAAGCTCTTCACAGAGATGTTCTTAGCTAAAGATGTCAAGCAAACTACCAAAGCAGACTAAAATGTAAGTGGGAGATATTTAACGTTTTGTTGTTTAGTGGTTTCAATCATGTTTGACTCTTCAGCACCCCATTTGTGGTTTTCTTGGCAAAGATACTGGTGGGCATTGCTATTTTTTCCAGTTCATTTTACAGATGAGGAAACGGAGGCAAACAGGGTTAAGTGACTTGTCCAGTGTCACATAGACAGTGTGTCTGAGACTAGATTTGAATTTAAGAAGATGAGTCTTCTTGATTCCAAGTCCAGTAATCTAGCTACTGCACCATCTAGCAGCCCTACAACAAAACACAGATAATATCTAGATTTTTAAAATTAATATGCTCCCATGAGGATCTTTAACTATGGTGCAGTGCTTCCCCTTCTTCCCGCCCCCCCCCTTTGATTTTGATACCACTGCTCTAGGATACCTTTCCAGATTTATTTCCCACTAATTTCCTTCATGGACCCTTCATTCCAATCAAGCTGGCTTATTTGCTGTCCTCCAAACTCAGCAAACATCTCACCTTCCAACTTTATCCATTTGCACAGCTTGTGCAGTCTCTCTCAACATTTCTTCCTAGAATCTTTAGGTTCTTTCAGGGCTAAATTTAGGTACAAATTACTACAGGAACTCTTTCTCTATTTAAAAAAAAAATCAGAGACAGCAATATTGTTCGATGAAGAACTGTGAATGACTTGACTTTTCTCAACAATACAATAATCCAAAACAATTCCCCCCAAATATTGATGAAACATACTGTCTACCTCCAAAGAAAGAACTGATATTGATGGAACAGACTGAAGCATGCTATTTTTAACATTTTTTCATTAAGTGACAAATATGGTGATGTTTTACATGATCATATATGTATAACCCATATCAGATTGCTTGCTGCCTTGGGAAGGGGGTAGGGGAGGGAGGGAAGGAGGAATAGAGTTTGTAACAGAAAAATTTAATTAATATGTTTAACCTGAAAAAAAAAAGAAGGTGGGGGAGGGGTGTGCTGGGAAGGGTACAGGATGTTATAAATATATATATATATACATATACATATATATGTTGTGCATATATTAATTATTTATATATTATTTATACAGTAATTATATTTAAACAAATTTGTCATATATATTATTTATGTAAATAGACATCTATGTGTTATTTATAAAAGTTATTTACCTGTATACAAAAAAAGAAAACTGCCTGTTTATTTTTTAAAAAAGGAAGAGGAAGGATTTAAAATACTAAGTTATATGTACTAGAATGTATCTAGGTATATCTAAATATAATAACATAGAAAATATACATTATACACGTCATGTGTGTGTATATTATATCTATGTTTGATATATGTATAAAATTTAATTATATCACAAATAAAATAAAAAATATGCATTTGCTTTGTCTATAAACATGTTGTCCATGCTACCCCTTAATAAAATGTAATTTTCTTAAGATCAAGGGCAATTTTTGCTATATTTTTATTATCCTGGAACCCAGGAAAGTGTCTTGTAAATATAGTCACCGAGAAAATGTTTGGTAAATTAAATTGTCCAAAGGAAGGAGCCTTAGATAATGAAGGTCACAGAATCATAGAATCTCAGAGATGGGACACCTACAGCCATCTAGTCCCACCCATAGAAGAAAGGAATCCCCACCATAATACAGTCAATAAAGCTTAAAACTGCACCCTGAATTTTGGGACACACTATAAATTTGACAAATGGTCTTCTATGCTCTGTTTGAAGCTCCCCAAGGAGAGTCCATCTATAAATAGCAACGTATTTAATTTTCAGGAAGGCCTAATTATTAGGAAAATTTTCTTGACATCAAGCTTAAATTGTTTTCTTCATAACTGACATCCATTCTTTCTTATTCTGCATTCTAGGGCCAAACAGAACAAAACTAATCCTTCCTTCCTCCACATGGCAACCTGTCAAATACATGAAGGCATCTGCCATGTCCTCCCTGAGTCTCCCCTTCCCCAGCCTAAATATGATGAGTTCTTTTTAGCTGATCTTCAAATGATATGGACTTAAGATGAAATAAGTAAAAAGCCTGCAACAGAATTCCTGGGTAATTCATAATCATTATTAATTATGGCTAGCAGATAATCAATAAATTGAGATGAGTCATTCCCTAGGAAACCAAAGACCCGTATAAAGACTGCTTGATTTTAAAATACCTTTGGGAAAGGGGCTTGTCCCTGATGGGTAGAAATCAGTTCTGATTGGTTAACAACTAATGAGAGAATGACTATTATAATGACAGGTGTTCGTATTACAATGAGGGGCTGGGGAACATGACTGATCATATCAGTAGTCTTGGACAAAGACACTCATCTCAAGTCAGACCATTCCCACCTAGGTAATCTAGACAAATGAATTCTTTCTCCACCCAGTCCTGTCTGAATTGAACAATGGCCCAGAATTCACCTAGATTACATGCTTTTTACCCTTTAATCAGAAATAAGGTCTCCCATTTGGGTGGACTCTCACCCAAGATTGAGGAGAATGTCTCATTGTCAGCCCTCTCCTTCACAAGGAGGCAAAAAGAAAAAACAAAAACAAAAACCTGATAATTGAGTTACTAGTAATTGGTTATTAATAATCTTAAAGAGGATCTTTGGATCCCATACATAAGATTGGTTATTAATATAATAAGAAAATAATAATTGTTTCTCATTGATCATCATTTTGGTTGCCCTTCTCTCAATAGCCTATAATTATCGATGAACTTCTCAAACTAGAATCAAGAATGGAAAATGGAACTCCAGATGAATCTGACCAGTGCAGAATATAGTGAGACTACCAACTCCCTATTCCTGAAATATTCTTTGAATTCCTATACCTCTGTTAATGTAACCCAAGAACCCATTATCATTTGAAGGGAAGGGGTGATGGAGGGTCCCACATCACTATGATGATTCTTTAGGAGCTTTCTGTCTACTAAACTCCCAGATAGTTTTTGTCAGAGCTACTTCTGTTTAACTAGGCCTACCTCAACTTGTTTAATGTCCTTGTTGTCTCCCTCATTTATATGTAAATTCCCTGGGAGTATACTTATATCCCCAGGACCTACCTAACACAATGTCTGGCTTTGCCCCCTGTCCTCAATTATCATTGCCCCATCCCTATGCAAAGTTCAGCCCCTAATCTGATGTTTCTTTTTCTCCCAATAAAGAAAAAAAAGAAAAAAAAAAGAAAACCTAAGCTTTAGTCTTCTTGCCTCTAATGTAACCCAAGAATCCATTAGCATTTGAAGGGATATTATTTGCTTACAAAAGTAAGGTGTAATCATGCTCTTATATTCATCTTCTGTTAGTTTGCCCTGCCTCCATTATTTGTTCATTAAAAAAAATACTAAATTGGTCTGCATACATGAAATTTGTGTGGGGGTTCCCTTGTCTAAATGCTATATAATGTAAGCCTTTGTGATGTATAAAATCTAATGTTTGGTCACCTTAAATTAGAAGCTTTAGCACCAGTCTTTGGGCATTAAGCATTTATTAAAGTATATTAGGGATTAGCAAAGAGAGAGAGAGAGAGAGAGAGAGAGAGAGAGAGAGAGAGAGAGAGAGAGAGAGAGAGAGAGAGAGAGAAAGCTGCCTTCACCTAGCTATCCAAGAGACTGAATACTCCTCAGTTCCACTGGAAGCACCCTTTCAAACTGAAAGTGGGCAGTCCACATACACAGCTCCAAGCTAATTGGCTGGTCCATTGATTGACACGACTTACAGGCAGTCTAAGAATAGACATAACTTCCATATGCCAAACTGACTTTCGAAATCTTAGAAAGGTCACCTCATACTTTCTCATTTCTCACACCTTCCAGAGTCTAGAGGAAAGGGAGTCACATTTCATTTCCAGATCACTCTTCTCTACCAAAGAACCTAATAAATTTCTTTCTAAAACTATTTCAGATTTTGAGGTTTGTTGTTGTGAATAGCACTAATAAAAACAGGTCCCAGACACACAATAACAGAGGTTAGAGAAGATTACAAGTTTTACAAAATATATTAATCTAATCTTACATTTGTTGTTGTTGTTGCTCTTCGTTTCAGTCATGTCCTACTCTTCATGGCCCCATTTGGGGTTTTCTTGGCAAAAATATTGGAGTGGCTTGTCATTTCCCTCTCCAGATTATTTTACAGAGGAGGAACTGAGGCAAACAATGTTGAGTGTCTTACCCTCAGTCACACAACTAGTAAGTATCTAAGGCCAGACTTCAATTAAGGTCCTCTTGACTCCAAAGCCCTGAACTCTACCCACTGCATAACCTAGTTGCCCCTGGAAGCTGACAGTTGACCAGAAAAAGCTTTCTTTGACTTAATTCTAAAACCTTTTCTTTCACACCTCTTTTCTCTGCCCTTCTTTTTCTTGGTTCAACATCTATTGTTATTGTTTTTGTTTGTCCTTCATTCTTGACAAGGACCATGACATCAGAGTAATGCCATGATTTGCAGTGAATTGGATTTAAGCGAGGGAAGGCTGTGCAAAGTCACAAGCCTCACTCTCCCTTTCAGAGCCATCTGGGACCAGTGGTAAGATATACATCAGGACAACTGGAGATGACCCCCCCCCCATTTTTAAGGCAATTCTGGTTAAGTGACTTGCCCAGGGTCACACAGCTAGTAAGTGTCTGAGGTGAGATTTGAACTCAGGTCCTCCCAACTTCAGGGCCAGTGCTCTACTGTGTCACCTAATTTCACCAGTTCAACATTTGTATCTTCTCTATGAATGGCATGACCTTCAGCTTAGTTACTAAATTTTTATCTTCTGTATAAAATCAGATGAGTTACATTTACCCCATAATCATAGAAAAATTTTGGTGTTTATATTTCCCCAGTTACTAATTTAAAAGTTCTCCAATTCTTCAACATTTCAAATAACAATTGCTAAAGCAGACTGTGTTCTCAACTCCAGTGTTCTATAGCTTGCTATATGCAAATGAGCAACTGTTGTCCTAGAACTCTGGATCAGACTTAACTTAGTAACTTCTGATAGACTCCTAAACTAGACCTATGTTCCAAAGAAGTCAACTGTCAAAGACACTCCCTTACATTTTATTAGAGCCCCTTCAGGGTTTTCTACTGTTGTCTTACCATCCATCTTAAATCTCTGCCCGGAATGGTACTTCTCCCTCACTTCTGCCTCATATAATCTCTTGCTTCTTTCAAAGCCAAGGTTGTATCTGAGGCCCTGTCTGATCCCCTCAGTTGCTGGTACTTTCTTTCACCCTGTACGCATGTATGTATATATATACATATATCCATGTATATACACACATACACACATAAATACTATACTAACATATGCACTCAGGTGTTTTCCTCCTGGCTAGAAAGTAAGCCTCCATTTAAGGCAGAGATTATTGATTTTTTCTGCATTATGTCCCAAGTACTTATGACAGTGCCTGAAACATAGTAGGCAATTAATAGACAATCATGGTCAATAATTAAGTTTAGACTTCTAAGGGATCTCAGATGTCATCTAGTCTAGCCCCTCATTTTGCAGATGAGGAACCTGAGGCCCAGAGAAATGAAGTGACTTGCCCAAGGTCATCCAGGTAGTAATCAATAAATTAATAACATGTGTTAAGTACCTACTTTATATGGCAGGATGCTATATTCCCCTAAGAACTGGGGATACAAAAAGAGACAAAAGATACTTCCTGCTCTTGTATGTTTTATATATATATTGTGGTAAAAAGTGAAAGCTTTTAACAGTCTGTTAGGATAACTGAAAGACGCCAGTTTTTGAAGGACCACCCTTTCGGGGAGGAGACCTGATGACCCCCCCCCCCCCCCCCCCCGTGTGTCTGCTAAGCACTCCACTTCCGGGGTGCGACCTTAAAAGCAAGGAGAGAACGGAAGTTGGTCTCTTTTTCGCTGGCTTGCTCACTCGTTGGCCCGCTCAGCACACAAACGCTGACTCAGGTTCGATAGCGTGGTCAGCCTGGTCCTCCGTAATAGCATGTGCTTGACGCGGTTCTCAGCCTCAGAGGTGGCCTTGGGTTTTTGGTGAGTTCTATACGGAATATAGACTAAGCTTAGATCTAAGACTATTTAATTGTATTTCTACTTACCTATCTCTCTAATCAACATCACCTTGTTTTGTTGGCTAATTAATTCCCAAACAATAAAAGCTCTAACTAAAGCTCAGAGGCTTCTTTCACTTACTGGTCTGGGAGATATATAAGGGAAAGGTTAAAAGGGAGTTTAATGCTCTTGTATTCAATTTTAAATCCCACAATATATATACATATGTGCACACACACAGCAAGCTATATACAGGATATATGGGAGACAATTAACTGAGGAAGGCACTGGAATTGAGGGGTTGGGGAAGACTTCAAGTAAAAGGTGGGATTTTAGTTGGGACTTAAAGGAAACCAGGGAGGTCAGCAGAGAAAGTGGAGGAAGGAGTACATTCCATGCATGGGGGACAATCAGAGGGAATTCTCACAGCTGGGAGAGGGAATGTCTTGTTTGCAGAAGAGCCTGGAGGCCACTGTCACTGGATAGAAGATTATGTGTCAGGGAGTAAGGTGTAAGAAGACTGGAAATGTGGGAGGGGCTGGGGGAAGTTATGAAGGGCTTGAAATGTCAGAGTATTTGTATTTGTATTGATCACAGAGGCCATAGGGACCCACTGGTGTTTATTGAGTAGAGGGAATAGCATGGACATGGTAGATCCAGGATTCTTTACGTTCTTGTAAGATGTTTGAGTGGAAGGATCATTTTCTTAAAAAAATTATAGGGGCAGCTAGGTGGCACAGTGGATAAAGCACTGGCCCTGGATTCAGGGGGACCTGAGTTCAAATGTGGCCTCCGACACTTAACACTTACTAGCTGTGTGACCCTGGACAAGTCGCTTAACCCTCATTGCCCTTCAAAACAAACAAACAAACAAAAATTATCTTTGTATCCCCAGAAATCAAACATAGTGAATCTTTCACATAACATCATCTTAATAAGAATTTGTTGAATTTAATTAGGTCATCATTCATCAGTTTTGAATCCATGTGACTGTACTTGGCCCAATCTCTTTCTTCACCCACAAGAATAGCATGAGAAACTGTCACATATTTTGCTGAAACCTAAGTATAATATGTATGTAGTATTTTACTGATCTATAGGTTTAGTTATTCTGTCAAAAACAGAAATGGATTTATTCTGACATTTCCTATTCCCTTAGCTGTGAAAGCTCATAGAAATTACCACTTCCCTGTTTAAATTTTCACACACAAAACCTTTAAGTATCTTCTAGCATTTTGCGAGGATTTACAATCAAGCTCACCAGCTACATCTGGTTGGCCTTACATCCTTTTCCTTTATGGAAAATTGGAACATTTGCCTTTCTTCAGTCTTGAAGTACCCTTCCCATTCTCAACAGTATTTCAAATATCATTGACAGTAGCTTAGTAATCACATCTTCCCATTCAGCATTAGTCATAAGGGAGAGGGAGAGTACTCATTCATTCAGTGTAATAGAAGTATGTTATTTTCAGTGTCTGCCCTCACAGGAGGTAGCTAGCCAAAGCCTGCAAGAATTAGTGTTAGAGATGCATCTTATGCTTGTAATCTGCTCTGATCCCTTTCTTTTTAAAAATAGTATTTTCCCCCAATTACTTGTCAAGGCAATTTTAAACTTTCTTTTCTTTTTTTTTTACAAGATTTTGAGTTCCAAATTTTTTACCCTCCCTACACTCCCCTATTCCTAAAATGGTAGGCAATTTGACATAGGTTATACATGTGCTATCATGTAAAAATATTTCCATATTAGTCACAGTTATGAAAAAAGAAACAGATCAAAAGGAAAAATACAAAAAAGAACAAAATAAGTGAAAAAATATGCTTTGATATACATTCAGAGTCCATTAGTTTTTTTATCTAGCTGTGGATAGCATTTTCCTTAGTGAATTTTTTGCACTTATCTTGGATCATTGTGACAAGAAGAGCTGTGTTTCATAGTTGATCATCACACAATGTTGCTGTTACCATGTATGGTATTTTCCTTGTTCTGCTCATTTCACTTTGCATAAGTTTGTACAAGTATTTCCAGGTTTTTCTGAAGTCTGCCTATTCATCATTTCTTATTGCACAGTAGTGTTATTATACATTCATATACTATAGCTTGTTCAGCCATTCCCCAACTGATGGGCATACCCTCATTTTCCATTATTTTGCCACCACAAAATATAAATATTTTTGCAAATATAGGTCCTTTCCGCCTCTTTTATGATCTCTTTGGGATACCGACCTCATAGTGGTATTACTGGATTAAAGTGTATGCACAATTTGGATGCCATTTGAACATAGTTCCAAATTGCTCTCCAGAATAGTTAAATCAATTCACAATTCCACAAATAATGCATTAGTGTTGCAATTTCCCCACACACTCTCTAACATTTATCATTTTTCTTTTTTGTCATATTAGTCCATCCCATGGGTGTCAGGTGGTACCTCAGAGTTTTTTTAATTTGCATTTCTCTAATCAAAAGTGATTTAGAGAACGTCTTCACATACATACATATATATATATATATATATATATATATATATATATATATATATAGCTTTGATTTCTTTGCCTGAAAACTGCCTGTTCATATCCTTTGACCATTTAGCATTTGGGGAATGGCTTGTATTTTTATAAATTTGACTCAATTCTCTGTATATTTGAAAAATGAGGCTTTTATCTGAGACACTTTCTATAAAGATTGTTTCCCAGCTTTCTGCTTTCCTTCTAATCTTGCTTGCATTGGTTTTGTTTTGTACAAAATCTTTTAAATTTTATATAATCACAATTGTCTATTTCACATTTTGTAATCCTTTCTATTTCTTGTTTGGTCTTTAAGAATTTGGATGCTATACCACGTGGTGAACATATGTTTAGTATTGATATTACTTCATTGCCTATGGTACCTTTAAATAAGTAGTTCCTTCTTTTTCTCTTTAATTAGGTCTATTTTGCTTTGCTTTATTTGAATCAAGATTGCTGTCTCTGCTTCTTCTTTTCTTCTTCTTTAATTCTGGTAAAGCATAATAGATTCTGTTCTAGCCCTTTGCCTTTACTCTGTGTGTCTCTCTGCTTCAAGTATGTTTCTTCTAAACAATATATTGTAGGATTCTGGTTTTTGCCCCCTTCTGCTATCTGCTTCCATTTTATGGGAGAGTTCATCCCATTCCCATTCAGTTATGATTACTATGTATTACTAGCTCTGTATTTCCCTCCATCCCATTTTTTCCTCCCATTTGTCCTCTCTTTCCTTTTACTCCTTTCCTCCTCACCAGCATTTTGCTTCTGTCTTCCCCTTTCCCAGTCTCCCTTCTCTTCTGCTAGTTATCCCCTCTCTTAATTTAATCTCCCTTCCTACTTTCTATAGATTTCTATATTCAACTGATTGTGTATATTATTCCCTTTTTAGCCAATACCAATGAGAGTAAGGTTCAAGCAATGCCAATCAAATACCCTCCTATCTTTCCCTCCACTGTAATAGATTTTTTCTGCCTCTTCATATGAAATTATATACCTCAACCTACCTCTCCTTTATTTCTGCATCCGTGTATTCCTCTTTCTCATCCTTTAATTATTTTTATATCATTCCCTCAAATTTACCTTATACCTGTACCCTGTGTCTATTTATATTCCTTCTAGCTTACTACTAGTGGTACATTTTTTTTAAGAATTCCAAGTATCATCTTCCCACAACAAGGATCTAAAGAGTCCAGATCCATTGAATCCCTCATGTTTTCTTTCCCTATTTTCTTTGTTTGTTTGTTTTGATGAGGCAATTGGGGTTAAGTGACTTGCCCAGGTTCACACAGCTAGTACGTGTTAAGTGTCTGAAGCTTGGATTTGAACTCAGGTACTCCTGACTCCAGAGCCCGTGCTCTATCCACTGCACCACCTAGCTGCCCCCCCCCCCCTTTTCTTTTAGGCTTCTCTAGGTTCTTGATATTGGAGATCAATTTTTGTTATGTTCAATTCTGGTCTTTTCTTTATGAAAACTTGAAAATCCTTCTATTTCATTGAATGACCATTTTCTCCTTGAAAGTATTATTCTTATGTTTTGCCAAGTAGGGGATTCTTGGTTGTAGTCCTTGCTCCTTTGCCTTCCAGTTCCATGAACTCCAATCCTTTAATGTGTGCAATTACTAAATTCTATGAAATCCTGATTGTGGCTCCCTGATATTTGAATTGTTTCTGGTCAACTGTATCTTGACTCAATAGTTCTGAATTTGGCTATAATATTCCTTGAGTTTTATTTTGGAATCCCTTTCCTGAGGTGATAGGTGAATTCTTTCAATGCTTATTTTGCTCTCTGGTTCCAGGATATCATGGCAATTTTCCTAGATATTTCTCGAAAGCTGCTATTCAGGTCCTACTTTTGATTATGGCTTTCAGGTAGTCAAATGATTCTCTCCAGGATCTATTTTCCAGGTCAGTTGTCTTTCCAATTATGCATTTTACTTTTCTTTATTTCTTTCATTCTTTTTAATTTGTTTGATTGATTTTTGATCTCTTATAGAGTCATTAGCTTCCCAATTCTAACTTTTAAGAAGTTTTTTCTTCAGTTAGTTTTTGTACTTCCTTTTCCATTTATACTTTTAAAGCAATTGTTTTCTTGAGTGGATTTTTTATCTTCTCTTCCATTTGGCTAATTTTATTTTTTAAGCAAATTGTTTTCTTTTTCCAAGCTAGTAACTCTATTTTCATAATTCTCTTGCATTACTCTCATTTCTTTTCCCAATTTTTCTTCCACCTCTTATATATAATTGTTAAGTTCCTTTTAAAACTCTTCTATGAGTTCTTTTATTTATCATAAAAGTATTCTATTATTTTACAGTTACATGTAAAAATAGTTTCCAATATTTGTTTTCATAAGATTTTTAGTTCCAAATCTTTCTCCCACCCTCCCTTCCCTTCCTCTCCCAAGAAATAAAGCAATTGATATAGGCTATATGTGTACAATCAATTAAATAAATTTCTGCATTAGTCATGTTGTGAAAGAAGAATCAGAACAAAGGAGAAACACCTCAAAAAAGAGAAAAAAACAACAAAAAAGTAAAAACAGTTCTTCACGAGTTCTTTCTGTGCTCAAGACCACTTCCTGCATTCTTATGACCCCTACCACCTCAATCTGCTCTCCCTTTTTATCAGCTCCCCTTAATTTTCTTTCCCCTTTCCTCCTCTACTTCTGCCCTCCTTACTATAAGTACCCCCCTTTTGCTCTTACTATTTTACTTCCTAAAGGGTAAGCTAAGTTTCTTTATCCAAATGTGTGTATATGTTATTCCTCTTGAACCAAATCTAATAAGAGTAAAGGTTAAAAACAATACTTACCTCTCCCTTACTTCCTGTATTTCTTTTGGGGTTTTGGCCCATAGATATTTTGGCATTGTTCTCTTCTGAGTTTGTCTTGATATTCCTTGTCAGCATAAAAAACTTTATATGGTCAGATTCCTTTTTTTTTGCTCATTTTTTTGGCCTTTTCCTTTTCTTTTAAATTTGAACTCTTACCCTCAGGGTGGAAGGGACACTGTTTCAGGCTTCCTTGGGCCAGGGACTGCAGGCCCTGACTATTTACCTGGTTCTGCAGTGATGTTGCCCTGAGCCCACAAGGGACCCTAGTGGCTGTGCTGAGATGGTGGGGTTAACGCCAACTGGTGTTCTGGAGGCTGTAGAGATCTGGTGCTAAGCCTAGATTCTAGTGCTGGTGTCTGGCATGTGCTGAGGCCAGTGGGTTGTTTTTGCATTTCCTCAGGGCTACATTAAACCTGCTGAAATTTGCCTGTTTGCCCAGGCCTATCGTGCAGTATGTAAAGGTTCTCAAAGTGGGAGTCTGCTCATTCCCCTATCTATGCTGAGGTACATGGTAGGGGTGGGTAGTTGAGTGGTCTCTGGTCTTGTTGTCTGCTGGCTCCACTGCACTAGGCTTCAGGAGTTTCTGCTGTTTTGCTGAAATGGAGCTGACTGCTTGCTGGCTGGGACCTTTCCCATCCTGGACACCTCTTTTACCCAAGTGAGAGATATCTTTCCTGTTGATCTTCCAAGTTTCTTGGGCTAAAAGATTGACTCATCACTTTTTTTTTCTGCTTCTACTGTTTCAGGACTTGTTTTGGGGTGCTATTTTATGGTTGTTTGGAGGTGACTATGGGGAAGTTATGGTGATTTGCTGCTTATTCCACAATCTTGGCTGCTGGAAGTCCTGATTCTCCTTATTAATCTAGAAGAGAAACTAACTATTATAGCAAGTCATTCTGAAGAGAATTTTATGAAACAAGCTCTTTCTCTCATTCAGTTTTACTGATTCTTATACCAATTGTTCTATTATTTGAGTTTGAGTGTTTTCCTCTGCATTGTCCCATCAGGAACTAATACAAGGGTGAATCTATTTTGCTTCCTATTTGTAGAAAAGAAGACAGGATTCTTACCAGGTTGCATTTGTGAGTAGCAGGAAGCAACCAGTGATCTTGTCCAAAGAGGTCAGGTTACTAGGAATGATGACTATTGATGAAAATATGTCCCAGGCCAGACTATCTAGGTTTTGTTCTAAAAATATGGATATAAGGTTCTGCCATTTATATTTTCAACACCTAATGAAGAACACTTTTCACTTGGGAGGAATAACTTGCTAGATTAAAGTTGATTCCCAATCCAATAACATTAACAACAACAGCAGCAATATCATTTTTATAGTACCTACTATATGCCAGGCATGGTGCCAAGTCCTTTACACATATTATCTCATTTCATCCTCACCACTACTCTGAAAGGTAGGTGCTATTATAACCACCATTTTACTGTTGAGAAAAGAGTTAAGTGACTTGTCTGAGGTGAGTTTCTGAGGCTTGATTTGAACTCAAGTTTTCCTGACTCCAACCCCAGAGTTTTATCCACTTTGCCATCTAGCGCTGAAACCCTAATATCAACCATATTCAATCTATCAATAAGCATTAAGACCTACTATATGTTAGGCACCTTGATGGGAAGTGAAAAAAAAAAATATATATATATATATATATATATATATTAAAATGCAATAGTCTCTGTACTCATGGGCCTTATATTCTATAGGGAGAGACAACACATAGGTATTTATAAAATAGCAACAAAATCAATAAAAGATAATTAAGGATGACCCCGTGGAAACATTACTAGCAGGTAGGATATGGGGAAAGTATTTATATAGGAGGTAGCACTTGAGCTGAGCTTTAAAGAAAACCAAGAATCCTAAGAATTAGAAGTGAGGAGGGAGAGCATCCCAGACATGAATGGAGAAAGGGGGACATTCTGTATAAAGGAAGAGATGGGAAATGAAATCCTGTGTGAGGAACAGCAAGAAAACCAGTTTAGTTGGACTAAAGAATGCATGAAGAGGAGTAATATTTAATAAGGCAGGAGACTGGTTGTAAAGGGACTATGCTCCTGCCCAAGTGATATTAAATAACATGATGAAAGCATCCTTAGTTTAAACCTCCTTTGGGGGGATTTTTTTAAAAAATAAAGGCATTTAGCCCCATAACTATGGCCAACAGAAAAACTGAATTATTCTTGTTGAACCTTGGAACATTAAAGACAGTCACACTTACTTCTGCAAAGTGAGCTGTCTTAAGAGTTTATTACAAAGTTTATTTTTCTTTAGTCAGTTATACTGTTGATATCTTATCTCTGCTTCTTGGAGAAAGTCTGCTTTCTGTCACTTTATTGCTCCAGAATGGGAGTACAACAAAGAACCCATTCGTCATGCTTATCTTTAGCTGTCATCTACAGTGTTTGCTATATTCATTATCCTCACTGGCTTCTCTTGAGAAAGTTAAAAAAAATATATATATATATGTATATATGTTGGATGAAACCTTTCTAGTTCTTTCAATTCTCTCTCCACCACCTCATACTCTATTCTGTCTTCATGTACTTTAAGATAAACATCTTTATCTACAGTTGTTCATCATTTAGAAACTAATTTTCCCTTCTTTTTCCTCTCTTTGAGATAGTTTTCTTCCTTCCTTTTCTTCCTTCCTTTCTTTTTCTTTATTTCTCTCTTTTCTTTCTATTATTTCTCTCTTTCTTTATTTCTCTCTCTTTCTTTCTTTCTTCTTTCTTTCCTGCCTCCCTTCCTCCATTTCTTTCCTTTCTCCTTCATTTCCTTTTCTCCTTCTTTCCTCTCATCAGTCCTTCCTTGCTTCTTTCCTTCATCCTTCTCTCCCCTTCCCTCCCTCCCTCCCTCCCATCCATCCATCTATCCATCCATCTTCCTTCCTTTTCCATATGCTTTCTTTCTTTCTTTCTTTTTTTTTTTTTGGTGAGGCAATTGGGGTTAAGTGACTTTCCCAGGGTCACACAGGTAGTAAGTGTCAAGGGTCTGAGACCGGATTTGAACTCAGGTCCTCCTGAATCCAGGGCCGCTGCTTTATCCACTGTGCCACCTAGCTGCCCCATTCCATATGCTTTCATTCCAGGGAGATAGACCTACTACTTTGTCTTAAAATTCTCTGGAACTGTTATCTGGCTTGCTGGAGCACCCTAAGCACTCTTGGGCCTTGTCACTAATGAATCTTTAGGATGTCTTGTCCCTTCTACCCCCCACTTAACTAAATTCTTTTATGTCTTTTCCCCTCAATTAGAGTGTGAGTTTCTTGATAGTATGAACTATCTCATTGTTTTCTCTTTGCATTCCTAATACTTAGAATAATGTTTGACACATAGTAAACACTTAAATGATTTTCATTCATTCATTTAAATAATTCAATTACCTGTGGTTTCATCCATGTGGCTACTCCCCTTACTGGTGAATATCATAGATTCAGTATGTCTTTGAGATTTGCTGTGGCTGGGGAAAAGTCATTGTATAACTAACATGGTGAATAAGGTCTATGAACCTAGCTAGGCTGGTTCTGTGACAATGTCCAAACAATTCATCACAAGCCAATATCTGAAGCTTTTCTAGTTTAGTAGGACCAGTTAGACTTTGTGTTCTGCTAACATGGGTACCCATAAACCAGGGACACTTCTACGCCACAATGAAGCATCAGAATAGAACTTTAATGAAATAGGCAAAAGCTATTAATCACTAAAATTATATCTAAAAACAATTCAAAAAAATACAAATTATAATTGGCTTCAGCATCCCCTCTTTTTCTCTATCACAGATTTAGATTTATAGAAACCTACAGAATAAGTGGACTTCAGATGACATATAATTTAACCCTTACTGAAGCTTGAATTTCACCTACAACTTCTCAAACTAGTTATAATCCAGCTTTCAATTTTGAGACTTCTTTGATATGGTGCTTGCAATATCCAAAAGCAATTAATTCTCTTTTTTGGAAAGCATTTATTGCTAGGAAATTGAGACCCAAATCTTCCTC
This sequence comes from Dromiciops gliroides, assembly GCF_019393635.1. Classification (NCBI taxonomy): domain Eukaryota; kingdom Metazoa; phylum Chordata; class Mammalia; order Microbiotheria; family Microbiotheriidae; genus Dromiciops; species Dromiciops gliroides. Next base: position 554,947,503 of record NC_057862.1, read on the forward strand.
CCTCTCTTTCCATCTATTGATACAAAACCTTTGGTATCAAACAGAATGTCCTTCCCTATTCGATAGGGAATCTGATCCTTCCCTATATGTCCCATGCTCCACATGGGACAGTTAGATGGCAGAGTAGATAGAGTACTTGCCCTGAAGTCAGGAGGACCTGAGTTCAAATCTCACCTCAGACAACTTACTAGCTGTGTGACCCTGGGAAAGTTACCTGACCCCAATTGCCTTAAAAACATCAAGGGCCATCTCCACTTGTCCTGATCTATATCTTGTCACTGGAACCAGATGATTCTGGAGGAGAGAGTGAGGTTGGTGACCTTGCACAGTCCTCCCTCACTAAAACCCAATTCAGTGAAAGTCATGACATCACTCCAATATCATAGTCTTCTTCGAGAATGAAGGACAAATAACAAACTCTCCAAATACTTGGACAGAGAGAGCTGTGATATTCTCCTGAGTTTTCTCCTGTCCAGGCAAAATATTCTCACTTATTTCAAGGGATCCATGTACTCTCCATTTTTCTTTTATTTTATCAGCATTTACAATCTCACAACTAATCCTCTATTCTCTCCCCCACCCACTGTTCTGAATATCCATTGTAGCCTATTTTAAACCTACAAAAATGGGGTAGGGGTTGGGAAAAGAGAAAGGGGAAAACCCTTTCACCCCTTTATACTATGATTTGACAAAAATCTTGCAGCCTCCAATGGTTAGCTTTGGTGGTGATTTCATACCCCACACCCCATGCACATACTTTGTCAGAGCCCTTCTGGAGTAATTCTCTGCCAAAGCTATTAGTACTCGTATAAACATCATATACTGATTGATGATATATATCTTTAAAATGGTTTCCTTCACCAGAGAGGAGAAAATGATGAAAGTAATTTGAAAAATATGCTGCTAATACAAACCAATTCTAATTCTCTCCCAAATGAAAACATTTTGAGGAACATAGAACTGTTTACTATGACAGGGATAGTTGTTCTTAATGCATAAAAGGGGGAGCTTTCTTTCCTTTGATAGAATATCACCTACAAGTCTGGAATTTATGTCAGAGAAGTAAAGTCTATGCTCTAGACTCGCCTCCTCGACTATTGGCAAATCACTTCCCCTCTCTTGCTTCCAGTTTCCTCATATGGTAAACTGAGAGATTTTGACTAGATAATCCCTAGAACCTTTTCTACCCTTTAATTCTGCAACTTTTTGTTTTTGTGGGACAATGAAGGTTAAGTGACTTGCCCAGGTTCCCACAGCTAGTGAGTGTCAAGTATATGAGGCCGAATTTGAACTCAGGTACTCCTGAAATCCAGGGCAGATGCTTTATTCACTGCACCACCTAACTGCCCCCACAACATTTTAGTACTTCTAGATTCATATGTGTAGCACTGTAGGAATCTCAGCTGTCATCAAATCCAACATCTATTTCATTTTACAGATGAGGAAACACGTCTAGGGAAGTTAAAGGGCCATGACCATTTTAAAATTTGAATATATCATATACTTAGCTTCCATTGTAAATTTCAAATCAGCTCCACTAATTCTATAACAGTATTCTTTCCACTGTATCTGTCCTCAAGGATCCTTAGTTTTGTTGGTGTGTGTCCTCCCACTGACAAAGATCATAGAAGCAAAACCTTTCCAATGTTCCTTCCTGAATCAGCTATGGTAATAACAAAGCAACCAACCAAACCCTAAACCCCCACTGACAGATAGGTAAAATGCATAAATAGATACATAGGCAGACAAATAAATAAATAAAATCCTCACCAGTGGAGCAAAGATGACTAGGTGATGCTAAAGATGGTCCTCGAAGCAGCAAACAACAGAGTCTATATTGGACCCATTCCAAAGCCCTGCATCTTGGTAGAAGTTGCCAGAGTTTTTTGCTTCATCTAGCATAGTCTTGGCAAACCAAGGTAACCGCCATGCTACATGGGTTTAGCATTGATAAATTTTAGTGAAAGGCAGTGGTTCAAATCTTGTATCTGACAATCACTGTGTGGGTAAATTGGGCACAAACATAGCAGTATATATTTTATATCTAGAACTGGAAAGGAGCTTGTTAGTCTTCTAGTTCAAACCCAACTACCCTCATTTTACAAATGTCGAAATTGAATCTAGAGGTCCCATAGAACTGGACCCAGAGTCAGGAAGAATGGAGTTAAAATTGGCCCAAGTCACTCACCGCTATGTGACCCCAGGGAAAACCTAACCCTAAGTTCACCTTGGTTTCCTTACTTGGAAAATGGAAATAATATTAGTACCAACTGGAAAGGCAGTGAGGAACAAAGAAAATAATATTTGTAAAGTGCTTTACAAAACTTTAAGTGCTAGGTAAATGTGAGTAGATATTATAAGGTAACTTTTATAAGGTCATGTAGATTGTAAGTATTTTGGATGGAAACTGAACCCAGGGCTTCTTATTCTAGGACCTGTGTTCTTTCCTGGTCACATAGGTTCTTACCAAGTCATTTAATATCTATATGCCTCAAAAAAACTCCCTTGGGATTACCTATTAGAATTATAGACAGGTTGCTATCTGCATTAGCCAGTGGAAGGGATTCCTACTACTATAAGGAGTCCTCTACACTAATAACTTTCATAATTCACTTTTCTAATGAAAAGTCAGTGAGTCTAAGAATTCTTTGCAAGTTGGGGAGATAAATCACAATGAAACAATGTACTCAGGGACCCTGGGGACTGGTGTTGTCATGAATGCTAGCTAGAACAAAGATACCCAAAGGATCTCAGGAGTCAACAGATAACTGAACTTGGCTTATTTTTCATATTGGAAATAGTCCACCTTGTCCATGCATTAACTTTTAAAATCTCTTTAGACACTATAAAATTTCTGAGACAGGGAGCTTCAAATGGGTTGGGTTCAACTGCTGGGTTTGAATGGCTCCTAAAATCCCTCTGCAATCTGGCAGAGCTCTCTGAATGTCACTGAAGTACTCTGTTGATACTCTCATTTTGGAGGGATTCTGTTTCATTGCATTTAGAATATCCTGCTGGGGATCATGTTCCCCAATTTGTCATTATTCACTATTCTCTATCTTTTTGTCTCCTGTGGTTCTGCTTTCACAAACTGATTCCCAATTACAAATGGGAAGTCAACTTTGAGGACGGTATGATAGGGGTGAGGGTTTCTAAGATAATAGTTTGCATTTACATAATGCTTAATGTTTCAAATCCCTTTATGTAACATGATCATGTTTAACTATCATTACCATTCTATGAGGTAGAAAATGAAAAGATTATTATCCCTTTTTTTCAAATGAGGACCTGAGATTCCCTGAGTTTGTGGCTTGCGTTGGCTTAGTAAGCGCTAGGGCAAGATTCAAGTTTAGGTCTCCTCAAGATCAGGGTTTCTTCTACTAACTCCTTGGTGCACAGATAGTCATATATGCATATGGTCATGATGCACAAATAGTCATAAAAGGGTATGAAATTCCACTTGAAAATAAAAACCAAAAAAGTCACTGATGATCTCAGAATCAAGCAAGCAAGCATTTATTAAGCATCTGGTAGGTACTGGGGATACAAATCGAAAAAACAAACCAGTTTCTATCCTTGAAGAGCTTACATTATAATGAGGGAGGCAGAATATACATTCATAGACAAATATAAAGCACATATAAAAGCAGAAGAAAGTTTACTTTAGAATGGAAATTACTAGCAACTGTGGGGAGTAAGAAAAAAAAAAAGAGGAGGTTAAGTTGAGTCTTGAAGGAATAATGAATTCCAAGGACCAGAGGTGAGGAAAGAGAATAAACATCTATGGATTACTATATTGATGTTCTAGAAATAATCATTGAAAGGGCAACTTTCATATTAATTTAAATTTATGGTGCCTCAATGAAACAACTTACAAAATGTGAGTTTTCTGTTAATAATCATTGGCTTATTTCCAACTTGGATAGATCATTGGCACAGTGGATAATGTGCTACACCTGGACGTCAGGAAGACTGATCTTTTGTGAGTTCAAATCTGGACTCCGACAGTTACTAGCTGTGTGACCTAGGCAAAGTCACTTCATCTTGTTTGCTTCAGTTTCTTCACCTGTAAAATAAGCTGGAGAAAGGAAATGGCAAATCCTCCAGTTATCTTTGCCAAGCCAACCCCAATTGGGGCCACAGAGAGTTAGACATGACTGAAAACAAACACAACAACAACAACAACATTAGTAAAAGATATGCATTCCATGAATAAGGCCTTGTTCTTATCTAAACTTTGGATCTCTCAGGGCCTCCAACAGTGATCTACACATAGGAGATTGTTCATCCATTTGTTCATTAAGCAAATATTTATTAAGCCTCTACCCTGCAAGGTACTAGAACTGGGAATACAAAGACAAACAAAAAGCTGTCCCTTCCCTTGAGGGCTTCACATTTCTACCAGAAGTTACATTTGCCATATAAATACAAAATACACTGAGAAGAGAAAGCTTTTAATATTTAGGAGGGATTAGGAAAGGTTTTCTCAGGCAGAAAAATTAAGGCTTAAAGAAAGCTAAAAGAATTATAATAAATGGAGGTGGGAGAGTGGTAAGGTCAGAAAGCTGAGTTCAGGGAAGAATAAAAGGCAGTTTTAGTTAGAAGAAAAGTAATTGCCTGGTAGTAAGTAGATCTGTCTAGCTCAAGTCTCTCCCAGCTCAATCCATTCTCCATTCAGTCACCAACCGTGATTTTCCAAAAACATAGGTCCAAACATGTCACCCTCCTCAGAAATTCTAGTGGCTCCTATTGTCTCCCGAATCAAAAGCAAAATCAAAGCCCTCTCTTACCTTTCTAGTCTTCTTAAACTCTTACTTTCTGATGTATAAAAAAAATCAAGTGACACTGGCTTCCTTGCTATTCTGGGTCTCAGCTCAGGTATTTTCTCTGTCTCCTGTGCTTACAATACTCTCATCCCTATTGACTTCCCTTGCTTCTTTTAAATCTATTCTAAAATCTCCATCTTCTACAGGAATCCATTCTTAACCCCCTCTTAATTCTAGTGTTTCATTTAGTTTCTTTGTGCATATTTGTCTGTTGTCTCTCCCTTAGACTGAGAGCTTCTTGAGGGCTAGGGACAGTCTTTTTCCTCTTTTTTGTATCCCCAGTGCTTATCAGAGTGACTGGCTCATGCTAGATCCTTAATAAATTTTTATTGACTGACTGACTAATGTGAAATACCTGGAAAAGTAGTCTCAGCAACCCTCTGAAGGGATTTAATGCCATGCTAGGGAATTTGAATATTTGACTTAAAAGACATAGAATCTTAGTGTCCCTCTTGATATAGGAGAATTAAATGGTCAAAGTTGTTCTATAGAGGATTATTTTGGAGGAGTATAGAAGATGGATTTGACAAGGGAGAAGCTGCAAGTGGGGAGACTCATTAGTAGTCTTTTATGTAATCCAGATAAGAGGTAATGAGAAACTAAACTAAGTTGGTGGCCCATGTTGGGGGAGGGTATCGTGATTTTAGAGTTTAATCTAGAGGTAGAAATAAAAATTTGGAAAGCAATTGAACATGGGGATGAGGGATGAGAGGGAAAGTCCTACTGTATTTTCTAGATCGCAAACCCAGGCCTCAATAGAAAGAGAATATTTGGGGCTGGGGAGATATAGGAGGACAGACAAACCAGTTGTGTTTTTAACATTGAATTTGAGATGCCCCTAAGGACATTCAAGTAGAGCTATCAATCAGGAAGTTGGTGATATGAGATTGGAGCTCTGGAGAAGAGATTAAGAACAAGTTAATTCAATTCAACTAAACTATTAATTAATTAATGTGGATTAATTGAGGTGGTTTCCTCCTTTCTTCTTTAAATTGTCCATGAGAGGCTGAAAGGACCCCCTTGTCAGGTACCTGATTGTGAAGATTCCTCTTGGGTAAGAGTTGCACTAAATGTACATTTGAATTCTCTTTAATTTTTAATTTTTTTTTTTTTTTTTTTTTAGTGAGGCAGTTGGGGTTACGTGACTTGCCCAGGGTCACACAGCTAGTAAGTGTTAAGTGTCTGAGGCGGATTTGAACTCAGGTACTCCTGACTCCAAGGCGGTGCTCTATCCACTGTGCCATCTAGCTGCCCCTTGAATTCTCTTTTGACTTAAAAATTCTATTATCTATAACATGGAATTACAAAGATTTTATGTGTAATGACTTACTTGGTTGCATCTTTGGGGGTTCCTCTCTCCCACCAATGGATATCATGATCCCTGTAGCTCAGGTTTATAAATTGTTATGACCAAAAGCTTAATCAGGCTTCTTTCGATGAACTTTTCTGTATTTGAGTCATGCTGGTCCTCAGCTCACTATTTATTACTGGGTCAGCATTGTAACAGTGTCCAGTTAGAGTCCTAATCTTATAACCAACCAGAATTTGTATTCATTTGACATAGTGTTCAAGAATCTGCCTCCCCACTCCCTGCAAACAAAAACATATTACAATGGTAAATCCATGGAACAGAGAAGGCAAGAGTTGCATGGCTAGGGAAGAAGGACTAGGAAGGACTAGGACCGATTTTCATTTTGTGTTGTCAGCTTGATCAATTTGAACATTGTGCTAGGCTATTAAAACTGGTTCTTGAAAAAAAATCTAAGTTTTAAGTTTATGTATGCCTGTAGCTGTGATAGGACATTTTAATAAGAAGTTATGGAAATTTTTCCTTTGCTCAAGAGACTTAAGTTTATGTGATCTAATTAGAACTTAAATCAGGCAAGATTTCAGAACTAGATTTTGTAATACTGAGTAATATTGTCTTATAGGAGGCAATATATTGCTTTATTTTTTTTTAAGTTTTCAAAACAAATTGTTCATGTCTTATATATGACTGAAGCTTTAATGAAGTATGTGTGGCATAATCCTAACTGTCAGTATTTGAAAGTGTTTGGCTTAAATTAAAATTCATTGTCTGGGAGTCAGTTGGCATAACAGAAAGGAAATGGTCCTGAGATACAGGAAATCTGTGGCTTAGTCATGATTCTGCCAGTTTTCTATCCGTGTGACATTGGACAAGTTATTTCACCCCTCAAAGCCCCAAGTTTCCTTATCCGCAAACTGAAGGTATAGGACTGGATGGTCTTGAAAGCTGTTTTCAAATCTGATAGTCTATGGTTCTATGCTATGGCTCAGTGGGTAGAGGTCATCTAGTGAATAATCCTATTGGGGCAGCTAATAGATAAAGCACAGGCCTTGAAGTTGTGGGGATCTGAGTTCAAATCTCACCTCAGACACTTACTAGTTATGTGACTCTGGGCTAATCACTTAACCCCAGTTGCCTTAAAACATCCAGGGCCATCTTCAGTTGTCCTGATCTATATCTTGTCACTAGACCCACTTGGCTCGGCAGGAGAGAATGAGATTGATGACTTTGCACAGCCTTCCCTCACTTAAATCCAATTCACTGCAAGTCATGACATCATCTCCCCAAGTCATGGTCCTCTTCAAGAACAACAACAACAACATAATCCTATTATATCCATTTCCCCCACTATAACCAGAATTGTTCCAGCATGAATACAAAATGCCAATGTGATTATCAATTCAAATGGATAGGGCAGCAGGCACAGTGTGGAAGTGGGTGATCAGCCCACAGTATTTTGTAACCCTCTATCTACTCTGTCTGAGTCTTAGGAGAGAGAGCAAATGGAAAGAAAGCCCTAGAGCTAAGAGGCAAGTCTTACAGAAATGACTGACAACTGGATATTTCTTTTTTAATTTTAGAGGGACTTTATAATAAGACAGTTTCTAAATGGCTGCAAAGCAACCATTAGTCACTTTTTCCTTTCTTTTCATAAATCTCAAATCAAAAACAATTCAAGACCTCAAAACAGAAACAAATAGATTGCTGTCAGAATTAAAGAAGGAATACCTGATTTTCCCCTTGAAACAGATGGGATTTGATCTCTATTGGTTTCATCTCTTTGGGTGCTTTAACTCACTGGCATTTTCTGTCTGTCCTCAGAATCCTCCAGAATCTGACTCATCCCTAAAGTCTTTCAAATAATGAGCACTTCTTCAAACCCCTGAGGTTTTAACCTGGAGATGACCACAGTATAATTTGCTCACCCTTTTCAGTTTTCATTTTCTAGGAATGACATGCATACTGCTATTTCCTCACCCTCATCCCCTAGGTAAACTGTCCTAGAATGTCATGTGGCCAAGACTTGTAGTCTAAATAGTGAGGTTGTATTTGATAAGAGACACAGGAACCATAGGGATAATCAAGTCACCTGGGTAGTTTGCTTTTGCATTATTTCTTTCTTAAAATACACTTTTTTTCAATTAAGACATATGAAACTTGATTAGGAATTATAGCTAGCAAGGTTAAATAGGTAGCTGTCCTAGTGTCATCAATGGAGCATTCAGTGGACAGTGATGAAAAAGTTCTGTTATATGTGATATTTGAATGGAATAGTAGTGATCCCTCCTGTAGCTTCTGCATGGGAAAACAGCATGTCATAATTTTGGAGGGTAGTACAAGCATACTCAAAGTTAAGAGAGTAATTGTAAGCTATTCAGTGTTTATGAAGAGGTTCCATGATACAGTGTCTTTAAAACATATATAATTTGTAGGAAGAACTCAGACTATACAGTTTCTAAAGTCTCTCCCAGCTTTTAAATTTTACAAACCATATTCCAGATATATTTAAAGACTACAATTAAAAATATATGTGTATACACATATAAGCATATATACATATAGGTATATGCATGATGTATATATGTACATGTGTGTACATATGTATATATGCCTAGCTAGTTAGTTGCCTTTCTCATTGATCACCAACTATTGTCGATCACTACTTAAACTTTCTTATTCTTCTTTTTTCATAGTTTCTAAAAAAGAAAACAAACTTTTTTTCTCCTCCTTACTTTAAAACCTAATAGAGACTTAGTCTTGGCTCACTGTCTGGTGGTGAGGCATAGAAAGAGCTCTGAACTTAAGTCACACTATCATTGAATCACAGGCACTCATTGTTGAAATAAACTTCATCAACCATCTATAGATCCAACCCATATGCAAAAAATAAATACCCATATCAATTTGACAGTTTTGTTTAATGATCTCTAGAAAGGATTGGGGGTGGGGAGAGTTCAAAGATTCCACATTTAGATAACTCTCATTGTTTAGAATTATTTTCCTTATGTAGGTTTTGTATGTGTGCCCATGTAGGTTATGTGTATACATGTGTCTGTCTAGATGTGACTTATGGAGGAGATATGAATATATGTTATACATACACATATATCTCTAGAGTCTTCTCTAAACCACCCTCTCTCCAAGGGAAACTGATTCATGCCAATAGAAGAACAGGTCATGTTCCAAGAGTCTGCTCTCTTCAGAAAAAGTTCCTCCCTGCACCGAACAGAGCTAGCGTTTTAATCTATACACTTTTTCTGAATATTGATAGTTTATAAGGACTAATTTTCAGGTTCAAGCAACTTTCCTAATTACCATTCCTAATAGGGAACGAGTACACAAAAGTATATAACCAGAGGCTTAATTCTTCCTACCAAATTCCATTATACAAAAAACACATAGTGAATAGCAAATAACCCATTTATCTAAGCTAATTACAAACAGAAATCAGAGAAGTATACATGAGGAAGACACCACTTTTTTTTTTGAAGGACACCAGAAAGTACACAGATTGAATGCGTTCTCCCTCTGGGAGTGAGATCCCTCAGCTTAACCAAAAGAAAGTGTCTGATCTCAACCAATAGGAAACTCTTGGAAATCTATCTAGTGTGGTAAACTGGAAGTAGGGACATGATCAAGGAGCAGCTCCTCCATATATAGACTTCCCCCCTTCTGCCTGGAGTATTTCTTTTCCTCCAGGGACCTATCTGTTTAGATGACCTCTGCATATGTCTTCTCTCAAAGAAGGAAGCCAGAAGAACTAAATCTTTCAAAAACTTCACTCCTTGTGCAATTATGATCTGTCTTGATGAAAACAGTTTATGCAAATGAGCTTGAACCCCTGGTTACATCCCTCCCTCTGGGTTGAAATTGTGTAGGCTCTTATAAAAATCAGCCAAGGAAGGCTTGAAATTTCTAACTAGACTATAAACACAAACACCAGCATTGTTTTGTGCTTTAGAACAATGTAGATGACTTTTCTAGCATCCCAACCCTATGGTTCTATTGAAACTAAACTTAAACGTATATAATATTTCATGCAATTTATATGACGCTACATAAAGCATCTCCTAATAGGGTACTGATATTAACAACATACCCTAAGTATGTGCGGGACTATGAACCTTTCCAAAATACTTGCAAAAGGATACATAACAATCAATCAAAAACCACAAAGCATGCTAATTAATAAAGCAAAGTTAGCTAGCTGCAAAAATAATGCTATCAATTGTTCTATGTAAAATATAGCTTAACTATTCATATTAGCATATATGCAGAACAATTAATAGATATGAAATATATAAAATAACCAAAGTATTGTCAAATAAACTTAAGAGGAAAATAAGGAATCACACATACTCAAACATGCAGTGATTTTACACATGCATCAGTAACCTCATGCAATTACATTTAAGGCATGTTTCATGTAACAATCTCTAGTATTGTAGCCTAGATATATGAGTAACGATATCTTCAGATTAACTTGTAACATCAAACTTAATTTAGTGACTAGTGTAATGGGTATGCTTCCCTTTTCACAAATTGATGTCCTCAGCTCCTATACTCAAGCTAGAGGTTGGTTATGGACTGACCTCATGGTAATTATAGTCTTCTGGTTCTGCTTATTTCACTGTCTCATTTCATGTAGATTTTTCCACAGGTTCCTCTGAATCCATCTTCTTATAATTTCTTATATCACAATAGTATTCCATTGCCTTTATGTACCATAATTTGTCCAATAATTCCTCAATTGTAGTTTTCAGGTCTTTGCCACGAGGAAAAAAAACAAATCGGGTATGAATATTTTTATGCATATGGATCTTTTTGGAGGACTTTTTGTACATCATGAGTGCCTTTTAGATGCAATTAGGTGGCACACTGAATAGAGCACAGGACCTTATGTTAGGAACACATGAATTTCAAATCTAGACTCAGATACTTACTAGCTGTGTGTCCATGGGCATGTCACTTAAACGTCTGCCTTGAAGGTTTGCAAAATGCTTTACAAATATCTCATTTGAGTCTTCACACACAACACTGGGAAGCCAGTAGTATTACTATCTCCATTTTACAGATGCGAAAACTGCGTTGAGATATGTTAAGTGACTTGATCATAATCACATAACTAAGTAAGCATTTGAGGCTAGATTTGAACTTCAAATCTCCTGATACCAGGTCTAGTACTTCCCTCCACTGGAAACACCTACCTGAGATATTTGGATACATCGAACACCAGGCTGCTATGTTATTTTGCTCCTTTATTATATACTTAATCATCTTGCTGAATGACCCACCCTATTTTTAAGCAGTACCAAGTCATTTTGATGACTATACCAGTTTATAGTATAGTTTGAGAACTGTGATACTTCTAATTCCCCATTTCCCACTCACTGTTTTTCATTATTTTCCTTGAGTTTCTTGATATTTTTTCTACATGAATTTTATTATTATTTTTATAGCTCTTTAAAGTAATTTGTTGGTAACATGATTGTTATGCACTACACAAATAAATTAATTTAGGTAGTATTGTCATTTTAGCTATATTGCTCTCAGCCCACCCATGAACAATTAATAATTGCTCCAATTATTTTAAATATGTTCTTATTTCTATACAGAATGGTTTATGATTATACTCACATAGTTCAGAGTTGTTTTGGCAGGTAGATTTCCAAGTATTTTATACATTCTTCAGTTATGTGATAGAATTTCTCTTTCTAACTCTTCCTGTTAGGTTTTATTAGTAATATACAGAAATGCTGATGATTATATGGGTTTATTTTATATTTTGCAAGCTTGCTGAAGTATTGTTTGAGTTAATTTTTAGTTTGGTCTCTAGGTGTTTTTTTTAAAGTAAATCATCATATCCTTTACAAAAGAGATTTTTTTTCCTTTTTTACCTGTTCTTGTTACCTCAATTCTCTTTTATTGTCTAATTGCTGTAGTTGCTATTCCTAGCACAATAGCAAATTGTATTGTGACAATTTGGCAGTCTTGCTTTAGAATTGATCATATTGCGGAAGTATTCTCTCTATTACATATAATTCTGGCTCTTAGTTTTAGATACTATTTATCATATTAAGGAAAGGTTTGATTATCCCTTTGTGTTCTAGTTGATTTTTTGTTTATTTGTTTGTTTGTTTGTTTTTTGCAGGGCAATGGGGGTTAAGTGACTTGCCCAGGGTCACACAGCTAGTAAGTGTCTGAGGCTGGGTTGAACTCAGGTCCTCCTGAATCCAAGGCTAGTGCCTTATTCACTGTGCCACCTAGCTGCCCCTGTTCTAGTTGTTTTAATAAGAATGGATTTTTTGTTTTGTCAAAGACTTTTTGTTATACCTATTGATATCAATCACATAATTTTTGGCTTTCTCAATATTAACAAGGCCTATTATGTTGATAGTTTTCCTAATATTTCACAAACATATATTCTTCAAATGAATCCAACCCTTGTCATTGCATATAATCCTTGTAATCAATTGTAGTCTCCATGTGTATCGATATAGATATAGATATAGATATATACACACACACACACATATATATATATAACATATGTATATACCAAACAATACTATGTATACATATCCATCTATTGAGACTAGGTTTCCCTATTTTACCAAACCTTTCAATGATTTTGTCTTAAAAATCAAAGCTTTTCTTCTCAAATAAACAGAGACCATGGACGTGCTTCACATTTTTTTTAAAGAGATAGTATTTATATAGCATTTAATGTGTCAGGCAATATGTTAAGTGCTTTACAATTATTATTTCATTTGATCCTTACAACAAACCTGGGTAGTAGTTACTATTATTTTTATACTCATGTATCTGATCCCAGCATTGGGAAACGTGAGAGTTTTGACCCTTTATGTTTCTGTCCTGGCTGATAAACCATAAACGATCTGATAGTCCCCCACCTCTAATGGTTTCACAATATTTTGCTGGATTTAGTATAGATATCTGATCAGTTTAGCACACTGAATCTCAGAATTCCCCATGATATTTATTCTCTTATCCATCTTCTTTCATCCTATCACTCTTCAAAAGGGATTTGCTTCTGTCTGTCCCCCTCCCCCACTCTGCCCTTCCTTCTTTTGTCCCTCTCTCTTTATCCCCTTCCCCTCCTATTTTCCTGCAGGGTTATAGAAAATTACTCCACCCAATTGAGGGTGTACATTATCCCTCCTTGAGCCCAATTCTAATGAGATTGAGGTCTTTGAGCAATTTGATGAAGTGTTAGGCTCATTTACTGCCCAGATTAAATAGATTACTCCACCCAGATTGCGTTGTGTTAGTCCCTCCCTTGAGGCAGCTCTGATGAGTTTAAGATCTTTGAGCCTTTTTTGATGAGTGTAAAATTCATTACTGCCCGGATCCTCTCCCATCTCTTCCCCCACTCCATAAGTCCTTTTTCCTGCTACTTTCATGTAGGATTTCACTTCTGCCCTTCCCCCTCCCTCAGTGAATCCCTTCACCCCTCAATTTACCCTAAAGATGTTATCATCTAGCTAAGTGACACAGTGGACAATCATCACCCTTGAACCCAGGGGGATCCCAGCGAAACCTGCCTCAGACATAAGACAGTCGCCCCACTGTAGACCCCCAGGTATGTCCCCCAGCTCCAATTTTTTTATGGTTCTCTAGGGTTTGTATTTGAAACTCAAATTTGCCATTCCAGTTCAGGTCTTTCATCACAAATATCTGAAAGTCTTCTTTTTCATTAAAGTCCTATTTTTTCCCGCTGAAAGATAATGCTGAGTTTTGCTGGGTAGGTCATTCTGGTTGTATTCCCATTTCCTTTGCCCTTTGGAATATCATTTTCCAAGCCCTCCGGTCCTTTAATGTAGAAGCTGCTAGATCCTTGTGTTATCCCAAATTCTTTCTTTTGGCAGCTTGCAATATTTTCTACTTGACCTGAGAACTCTGGAATTTTACTGTAATATTCCTAGGAGTTTTCTTTTGGGATCTCTTTCTGGAGGTGATCAGTAGATCTCTTTCAATTTCTATTTTAGCTTCTTCTTCTAGAATTTCAGGGCAATTTTCCCTGAGAATATCTTGGAAGATGAGTCTAATCTCTTTCCTTGATCCTGGTTTTTCAGGTAGACCAATAATTTTCAAATTATCTCTCCTGGACCTATTTTCCAGGTCAGCAGTTTTTCCCAGAAAATATTTCACATTTCACATTTATCATTTGGATTTGCTTTTATTGTGTCTTGGTTTCTCATAAAGTCACTGGCTTCCATTTGTTCATCCTAATTCTTAGGCAATTATTTTCATCAGAGAGCTTTTGTACGTCCTTTTCCATTTGACTTTTCAAGCTGTTGACTTTTTCTCATGTCTTTCCTGCATCACCCTCATTTCTCTTTCCATTTTTTTCCTCTATCTCTCTAACTTTATCTTCAAAGTCCGTTTTTGAGCATCCTCTATGGCCTGAGACCAATTCGTATTTTTCTTGGAAGCTTTAGATATAGGGGCCCTGATATTGACATCTTCCTCTGAGGGTGCCCCTTGGTCTTCCTTGTACTGAAGAATACTTTCTCTGGTCCTCACCTTCTCTGTCAGCTCATCTTGCCTTTGTTTTACTAGAGTTTTAGTTCTTAAAGTGGGGCACTGTTTCAGGCTGCAGCTATCCCAAGGAGAATCAGGTTCTTCCCTCGCCCAGCCTGTTTCCTGGTCCTAGATGACCCCAGATCAACTTGCAATCAACCAGCTTTGTGTGTTGTGGTTGTCTAGCTCTGACGAGCCTGTGCCCCTCCCCTACCTGGGCCACTTCTACTCGAGCCTACCTCCTGGTTCTCATCAGGGATGTAAAATCCAAGTTCTGCCTTAGCAGCATAGCACCCTGTAGTCTTTCCCCTGCCTGGAGCTCAGCCCACTCACCCAAACTGTGAGCTTAGTCCAGACGGACACTGGTGATACAGAGGCTCTGGGGGTCTCCTTCTCTGGTGAGGTCTTCCTGAGACTGGATCTGTGTCAAAGGTGACTGTTGGGGTTGGGCCCCCCGACTCCTGTATCAGCCATAGCAGCTCCCTCCTTCTGACCTTGCAAGCCGTTTTTGGTTAGAAGATGATTTCAGCACATTATTCTGTGAGTTTTGCTGATCTGGGCCTTTTCCTATGGCCTTATTGGATGTTTTTTTGGAATGATCGTGTCATGAGTTTGGGCGCCACTGCCTTTCCTTCTACCATCTTGGCTCGACAAATCTCAGAATTCCATAATATCAAGCAGTGAAAATAGCTGCAGTCTCCCTAGTAGCAGAGATAACAGCTTTATACTACCATGTCTGGAGCTAATATTTTATGTAAGCTTTCTTTTTCATAATGGCATTAAGAATTTGGATGTATGGTTTTCTTCTCTCTTTAGATTCCTCATGACTAAAGATCAAGATAGTATTTGAATCACAGGGGGAAAATAATATGATCCCTTCTATTTCCTATCTTTTCAAACAATTGATGTAATGTTAGAATTAATTTGCTTTTTGAATGTCTGAGTGAATTTTCTTTTTATATTCATGTAGTTTGGGCTTTTGAGGCTTATTTATGACCCTGTTCAGTTTCTTATTTGTTAGATTAGGCTATTTCAATTCTCTATTTCTTGTTCTATTAACCTGGAAATTTTATACTTTTGTATATATTCATCTATTTTATTTAGATAGTACGCTTTATTGATATATAATTGAGCAAAATACTTTCTAATACTTAATTTTTTCTTTTAACTTTGAATTTACTTTTTATTTTTGAAACTGGTAAATTGTTTTCTGTTTTTCTTTTAAAATAAAATTAGCTAATGGTTAACCAGTTACTACTTTATTAATTACTTTGGTGATAATTGGTTTGCTTTCAATTTTGTTAATCTCTTTTTGATTTTTCAGAATTCTCTTTTTGTATTTAATGAGGATTTGAAATTTGATGTTTGCTAAGAAAATTTTTGTTTGTTTACCTGCATTTTCAATTCCATTGGCTTATTTTTTCTCTCTTCTGTTGATTGACATCTTTAGAAATGTGAAATTTCCCCTAAGGGTTGCCTTTCCTGAATTCCAAAGATTTAGAAATGTTATCTCTTTCACTATCATTCTCTTTACTTAAATTATCTATTTTTTTAAAATTATTTATTCTTTAACTCACCAATTCTTTGATTACATTATTTAGCCTCTTAATTTTACCCATTTCTTCAATTGTTCTTCATTGAATATCTATATCTATATATCTATATATCTCTATAGATATATAGATGTATAGATACTATAGATATATTTAAAGTATAGCTTATAAAATATGTCCTCATAGTTTTGCTTTTCTACATTATTCATAAGGTTTTGTGCCCCTAGTACATGTTCAGTTTTTGTAAGGTGCTGTACAAAACTGATAAATATGTATAATTCTTTCTATTCTCATTTAGTAATGACAGAAAAATGTATCATATCTAAGTTTTCTAAAATTACATTCAAGAACTTAAATTCTTGTCAATTATTTTGGTTAGATTTTTTTCTGGGTTCAAAGGGAAACATTTCTGTTCCTCTACCCATTATAGTTTTTCTGTAATTTCTTTCTATAAGTCAGTAAGCTATTCCTTTAAGTATATAGATGTGATATCATTTATATAGAGAGAAATACAAAACTATACAAAGTAATTAAAATAATTTCAAGGGGAAAATAGAGTACTAACTCTGGGGATATCAGAAAAAGCTTCTTGGAGGAGGCAGTACCTACACTGCAATTTGAAAGAAAATAGGGATTCTGAGTCAAAGGTGAAGGAAGAGTGTTCTACTCAGTCATGGATTAAAATCATGTGCAAAGTCATAGAAGAGAGACATTGGGTATTATGTATAGAGTAGACCAGTTGGAATGAAACAGAGAATACATGCAGGACAGTGATATGAAATAAAACTGAAAATATAGTTTGGGCAAGAGATTTTGTATTTTACCTCATAGGCAATGAGAAGAAAATGGCTTCATCCCATCTTCAAAATTTTTTAAAAATTTGTTGAAATTATTTATTTGAACTATTTATTTTAAACTATTGTTTCATTTTTTCTATTAAAATTTTATATCAATATTTAATGGGGATATTGGTCTACAGTGTTCTTTTTTCCAATTTAATGTTTCCTTTTCCTGGTTCATGTTTCAAAGAGTCAGAGGAAGTAGAGACCAAGCGTTACCAGAAGAGCAGGCTGCTTTTCAAAGACGCAGAGGAACTAGAGACCAAATTGCCAGCATTTGCTAGATTATGGGAAAAGTAAGGGTGTTCCAGAAAAAAACATCTTCTATTTCATTGTCTATACTAAAACCTTTGTGTGGTTCCCAACAAATGTGTTTTGAGTCCTTAAATAAATGGGACAGGGGCAGCTAGGTGGTGCAGTGGATAGAGGACCGGCCCTGGAGTAAGGAGTACCTGAGTTCAAATCCAGCCTAAGACACTTAACACTTAATAGCTGTGTTACCCTGGGCAAGTCACTTATCCCCAATTGCATCACTAAAAAAAAAAAAAAGAAATGGACTACCAGATCATCTTATTTGTTTCCTAAGGGACCTGTATGTGGGCCTAAGAGAGAATAAAAGCTAACTTGAAGCTTAACATAAAAACAAAACAAAACAAAACAAAAACCCAAGATCTTTGTAGTGGTCTCATCAATTTTTGGCAAATGGAGAAGAAATGGAATCTGTGTCAGATTTTATAGTTTGTGAGAAAATAATGGATTTTAGGATGCCCAGAGGCCCCCACTCAAGGGGATTATATTAAGATTGATTGTATTGACTTTGCTGATTGACTCACTTGGAGTGAACTTGATTGGAACCACACCTACCTGAAGGCCTGGCCCTCAGTGGGTATGTTCTCTGAACTCTGAGTTCAGCACATTCTGCTCATGGACCACCCTCAAGTCCAGTGAACCAATAGATTTGGGTGATGCTGGTGAATTACCTTGGAGTGGTGTGTAGGAACTGCATCTAGTCTGGACTGGAATGAAGCTCGCATTCACAGAGGCATAGGGATTTCCTTTTTTTTTTTTTTTTTGGCCTGAGACTCATAGGTAGGTGGCTAAGCCTTTTTCTCTCTTCTCCTCTATCCTAGCTAGGCTTTCCTAACTTTCTGAGCCATGTGCTATCTCTCTTTACTAATATCTAATATACTTTACTAAATGCTTAATGCCCCCAAACTGATGCTAAAACTTCTAATTTATAAGTAGCAATATATTAGAAACCCCAGCTAATTTTCACCAAACTTAGGACAGAAATAAGATGACCACATATAATTTTAAATGCCACAAGTCTTAGGCTCAAACATCACTATAGATAGTGACAGCAACCATGAAATTAAAAGATGCTTGCTCCTTGAAAGGAAAGCTATGGCAAATCTGTACGAAATACTAGAAACCAGAGACATCACCATGGACAAAGGTCCATGGAGTTAAAGCTATGTCTTTTTGTTTGTTTGTTTTCCATTAGCAATGTATGGCTGTGAGAGTTGGACCATGAGGAAAGCCGAGTTCAGCAGAACTGATGCTTTTGAACTGTGGTGCTAGAGAAGACTTTTGAGAGTCCCTTGGACAGCTCCTGAACAAACTGGATGACTTAATGGAAAGGGACCATCTGTACTTGGCAACAATAGAATCAATAAATACTGGAAAAATCTTTCCCACTGCCTATATGATCAGTCAATACTTAAATAAATTAATTCAGACTATTCACTGTAAGGTCAAGTACTGAAGATGAAACAATTATTTTGACCACCTAATGAAAAGATGGGACTTATTGGAAAAGAATAATGTTGGGAAAGATTGAAAGCAAAAGGAAAGGGTGACAACCAGGAATGAAAAGGATAGATAGCATCATGGCAACAACAAATATAAACTTGGATATCTTTTGAGAGATAGTGCAGGATAGAAGCGCCTGACATGCTATAGCATCACAAAGATATGGACATGAATGAAGACCTGAACAACAAATTATCCCTCATTTTCCCCCCTCTTCTTCCTTTCATCAAAATATAATAAAACCACTCCCAAGTGCTTTGTCTTATTTAATTCTCTCTTTGACCCCTGGTGACTTTAGGATTCTGAGGGGATGTGTTATTTCCTACTATTAGAATGTAAACACCATCTCCTGCTTTGTCTTTTCTGATTGTTTGCTCATATTTTCCTTTTCATCTTTCTATTAACTCTTATGTTGTTTTTATTTCTGAGTTTCAACTTAGCTCTGGTCTTTTCATCAAGAATTATTTGAAATGCTTTATTTTATTAAGGGTCCACTATTTGGATGATTCTCATATTTGCTTTTGACTGTCAGCCTATAGTTTTTGCCTTTAGGTATATCATATCACAAACTCTCTATAGTGTTTGTTGTTGTATAGTTTTTCACTCATGTCTGCCTTTTCATAACTCCATTTGGGGTTTCCTTTAGCAAAGATACTGGAGTGGTTTGCCTCTTCCTTCTGCAACACATTTTATAGATGAGGAAACTGAGGCAAACAGTATTAAGTGATTTTCCCAGGGTCACACAGCTAGTAAGTGTCTGAAGCCAGACTTTAATTCACAAAGATGAGTGAGTCTTCCTGACTCCAGGCTCCATACTCTGTATAGTGTGAAAGCTGCTAAATCTTTTGTTATCTTAATTATAGCTCTGTGCTATCCTTCTGGCTATTTGTAGTATTTTTTTCCTTCTTCTGTAAACTATGAATTTTGCTGATTTTCCTGAAAATGTTCCTTTAGAAATTTTCTTCCAATAGATAACTGGTGGATTCTATTTTCATATTGTCCTCTGGTTCTAAGAGATCTTTTCATGATTTCATGAAATATGTTGCCTGTGCTCCCTTTTTTTTTTTTTTTTTTTGGTGGAAGGAGAGGACGGGGATCCTGCCATGTCTTTTAGATAGTCCAAGGAATCTATTTTTTTCTCCTTAATCTGTTTTCCAGAACATTTGTTTACAATATGCAATAATTTACATTTTCTTCTTTTTTCAGTCTTTAGACTTTTTTTTTTTTAGCATTTCTTATTGCCTGATGGAGAAATTAACTTCTTGTTGTTTGGTACTATCTGATTTTCAATTCATCTAATCCTTATGTAATGTTTTGTTTTTCACATACTAATCTGTTAATTTTTCAAGCCTTTTCTCCATTCCTCTCATTTCTTTTAAAAATTCTTTGCCATAGCACTCTCACTTCATATATAAATTCATTTAAAAAAACTTTATTCTTTCTTCATTACTTTCAGTATTTTTAATAGAATTTGTATCCAAGCTGTCCTTTTCTTTGAGGACTTACTTATAGTTATTTTGGAGTCATCCTGTTCTGGGTCTGGGTTTTGGACATCTCTTATCATATTCACCATTAAGCATAGAAATGGGTTGGGTTTTTTTGTTTGTTTTTGTTTTTGTTTTGGGATTTGTTTTTTTGTTTTGTTTTGTTGGGGTTTTTTTTTTTTGGAAAAGGAGGGATTCTTCCAGCCTTACTTTCTTAATTGGGACTTTATATAAGAACCAGGTCCTACACACTTCTGTAAGAAATGTTTGAGCCTTACTTGGATTTGTTTTGCATTTTCTCATGTTTTGCTGCTGCTTTCTTTGGGTATTGGGTGCTATGTTGTGGAGCAGTTGACGCTTGGTACCTGAACACTTTCACTGTATTTAAAGAAGGCTGGTCCTAGAAGAAATCTGATTATGTTCATCTTGGTCTGAGCTTCACATGCTCCTGACTCTGGTTTGGGTTTAGATGACATAATTGTAAAGCTTAACCTTAGTTGGAGCTCTAATAAATTGCTCCTGCCCCCAGGCCCTGTCAGTTAGCTGGAAGGCTTTTCACGTTAAGTGTGAGGAACCTGTAATCTCCCCATTGGTCTGATGTCCCTGCTTTGTTTGATCAGTTGGAGGTCTCAGACTATACTGGGGATTAAATCCAAGACCTTGATAGATTTTCAGAGTCACACAGCTACTGCTAGCCTCTATTCTTGCTTGCCTAGTGTATAGCCTTAGGTCTGTGAGTTCTTGTCCTGCTCCACTACCCTTAGGGTCTCCTTGGTCTACATTGTATATGAGACCCATTCTGGGGCACCTGTTCCTCCTCCTTATACAAAATGTCAGGCTTATTATTGCTGCCTGGATCTGGGAGCTCTTATAGTACATATCTGAAGGTCCCCATTGAATCTCCACATTGGATAGGCTCTATGTGGACCATTCTAGATAGACTCTATCCTCAAAGTCGGTCTGTCTTCTGATTCATCCCTAGGCTAGTAAATGACTCACTGTGATTTTTCCTTGGGTTTTTGATAGAATTTGTTCTGGTGTTCTTTCTATGTGTATGTTGGAATGTCGTTGGAGAGATCTGGGCTATTCTGCTTCCTCCTACTTTACCATCTTTATTGGTCACACTCTTCCATTCTTCCCTCACTCTTCTGTGTTGAAACTTCTAGCTTATCAAAGTGCTTTCTAATATGTTAAAATATGTTGCCCATAACAGATCACAATAATTTAGATATTGCCCTTAACTAAGGCCATATATGAAACGTCATCACCTCTCTCTGAAAGCTATACATCTTAATGCATAACACAATCTCATTCACTTTTTTGATACCATAATGAACTATGAGTAATATTTATCTTGCTTCGTCCACCAAAACACAAATTCTTTTTTAATATCACTTTCAAACCATTTCTTGTCATTAGTTTCACATTTAAGTTTTTTCCACCTACTACTTTATGACATAGAAAAGTAATTTCTATTCTCTGTGCCTTATTTTCCTCACCTGTAAAATAAATGGGTTGGCCTCCTCCTTGCCTCCTCTCGTGCCTGCCTCCTCTCTCCTCCCTTCCCTTATGTTTCCTTCAAATTATAAATCCTATAATTAATTCTGAGACAGGAGAACAGAATGGGTTGTTATTTCTTTGTTCTAACCTAATTGCTTATTTAGTGAATGTCAGGGTACAAAGAGATAGGAAGCACACCTTGGGGTTGCCAGGGAGGAAAGAACTGTTGTGGTTTTTTTTTCCTGTGGATTTTTTTTCCCTCTTCAAACCATTAAGCCTCCTCTCAGCTAAGATGTACAGAGTAAACAAAGCTCTCAGACCTGACTGCTGACAAAGGGTAGAGACAGCTCATCATTGTGCTTTTTGTTTCCTTTAAACACTAGAATATGTACCAAAGGCAGCCCTGACATTTTGATAATGTACAACTAGGATGTGCCATATCTCAAAACCTTGTCTGCTTCTTTAGATGGCCATAAATATCGTTTATTTTCTCCTTTTTTTTCTCCAAAGACTGAGTAGTCTTACTTTAGAAAGGTAATTTGAGGCAAGGAATAAACTACATTTAATATGATGTTTCCTGTTTCTTAGAACTACAGAATGCATTGGCAAGCACTTCCTCATGAAAGCTACATGATATAAAAGTATTTAATAACAGTAGATGAACAATAGCTTACTTTTTATATGGTGCTTTATAACTATGACAAAAAGAATTCTATATCCATTCTCATTTCAGCTTCGCATTAAACATTTGTGGTAAGTAGGGCAAGTATGTTATAGATGAGGAAAAAGGCCCTGGGAGATGAAACAATTTGCCTAGATCTACATGTTGTTTGTCCTTCCTTTTGAAGAGGACCAATTGCATCATGGGATGATGTTTTGACTTGTGCATGAATTGGAACTTGAGTGAGGCAGAGCTGCACAAAGTTACCACCTTCACTCTCTCCTCCACAGTCATTGAAATCCAGTGCCAGGACAAAAGTCCGGATGACTGGTTCGGGATACAGTTGATGACCTTAGAGTCTATGCCTAACCAAGCTCCATGGTACTTGCTTCCAGCCACCTATATGGCCATTGGAACAAATTGTTTTCATCTACCCACTCTGTGAGGGGAAGTCTTCACATGCTTGGGGTAGATATCCCCTAACTCACCAATGGGTTTGAGGCCTGTGAGCTACCCTAAGTCTATACAACTTGTATATGAAAAAGGTAAGCATATCTTCTGATTACACATCCTATTTTTTTTTGTCTATACTGCCTCATATTCTGTATGGTGTTTGGGTACAAATTTTGATAAAACTATTGGCTGATCCTGAGTAGTTTGATCCTCCCCCATATACTGTATTCTTTTAGAAGATATGAGGAGGAGGAAGAGGAGGAGGAGGGGGCAGAAGAGGAGGAGGAAGAGGATGAGGAGGAAGAGAGTGATGGCAGTGTAAATATTGTGCAATAAAGTATCTTTCTACATACAAAAGATGATGCTTTTGATCCAATGTACTCACCATGACCCCACTTCTCACCTTTTGCTACCCAACAATGACATTTGGCTTCCTCAGCCCATCTTCGGCGCCTTCGGTCCCTACAAGGGGGCAGACACATGTTACCTGCAAAGTTGAGGCTAAGGAGATCCCGGCGCCCTTCGGAGACCCATGGGGTCAGAAAGCCCTGCTCCTCCCCGCCAGTGTCCCCAGAAGCCTCCTGAACAATAGCATCTTAACAGCAATATTATCTACCCACATTACAACTTTTCACTTTTTAGAGTTTAGTCCAATTGCTCATTGTAATATGGAGTTGACCCAGAGTTCTGAAGGCTTGCCAATGGAATGGAAGCTCTGGAAAGTTCTTCCAAGCTAGAATGGTTCTGACACCAGGCTATGGCTTGCATTCTCAAGAATATCACCCAGTAGGTTGGTCACTGGGTGATTAATTTTTTATCCATGGTGACTGTTCGATTCTTTGTTCCTGCTATATCAATGGCACTTGTGAGCAAGATTTCTTATTGTTTATTTTTGAATATTCATTTATTTTGATAATTGCTTTGTTTACAATATTTTTTGTATTCACGGGCAATATTTTTACAACAGTAAAGTTTTTGAAAATCTTCTAATAATGTTTAAGAATTAGAATGGAGTGGCAGTAGGTGGCACAAGGGGATAGAGCACATGGCCCTGGAGTCAGAGTACCTGAGTTTCAAATCCAGCCTCAGACACTTAACCCTTACTAGCTGTGTGACCTGGGCAAGTCACTTAACCCCAATTGCCTCACTTAAAAAAAACAAAAAAGAATTAGAATGTAGACAAATTTGCGAAGTATTCCAAAATGTTAATTATAAATTTCTCCAGTTAGAATATAAACTCCTTGAGGGCAAGATCCATTTCATTTTCATCTTTTGAAAAAACTTATTAATAATGAATTTCTTGGGGGAACCCAGAGATTAGTTTAAATCCTTTCTCTCCTCTCACCCCAGAAAGTTCAGTTCCTGTTTGAGATGAGCTCAGGGGAACAAAGGAAATGGAGATTGATTCTTTTGTTTAGAAACAAACTAGGTGCTGAAAATTGCCCTTTATATACTCTTTAGACCACCCTCAATTCCTGTCAATCAATGGAACTGAATGATGCTATAACCAATTAGCTTAGATCAAGGTATGGTGACCCCGCCTCTTATTAAAGTGGATAAAAGCCTTGACATGAGAGATTTCCTCTCTGTTTTGGCTTCCTGGACCTGCTCCCCTTGGTTGGGAATGCTGTCTCTTGGTACACATAGGTATGTAGGCCTGAAGGCCTGAGACTATGAGAGTTAAGAAGACATCGGTTAATACTTATTAATATAATATTAATTGATATAAATGCTTACTGACAAAATTAATATATAAATTATAGCAATTAATTTAGAAAAGACAAGTTTCCACAACAAATATTTTAAAAAACACAATCTTTGTATCCCCAGCACCCTAAAACAGTACCTGAGACTCAGGACCTGCTTGGTCCCTGATGGCATGGACCAGTTCTACTCTCATGTCATCATTTCTTATCTCCCTAGCCCCATGTCAATAAACAGTATGGAAGAATGAGAAAAACTAGCAATGAGAGCAACTAAGCCAGTATGGTTTGTCCTTCCTTGCCACCGGTGATTGTGGTCCACACCACTCCTGACTGTCAGGTTGGTGGTGGAATTTTATTTTGATTTGGGGACCCTACCTTTAGGCTGAGATTAGAAAGCCTTAGGCCCTTAGGGTCTCTCCCCTCCTCCTCAGCTCCTGATGAGCGAAAAAGCCCTGTGGGCTGTGCAAGACCCCATGTCAGACAGCTGGGGGGGGGCGGGGAAGCCCCCCAGCTCCCTCGACCCTGAGCGAAAGCTATCTGAAAGATAGCCTGTGCTGAGGCACATGAAGTGGGCATTCACTCCCCCCCCCAACCCCCACCAGCTGCAGCTCTGGCTGGCAGATTAGCTTGGTCTGTGGGGGCAAAGGAAGCCCCAAGATTGAGTGGAAAGAAGAAAGGGTATATATAGACCTGGCAGTTAGATGAGAGGGGGACTGACTAGAGAAGTACGAACTAGATAGACAAGATTAGGAGATAGGGACTGACTAGAGGACGGACTAGAAAGACTAGAGGGGAGTGGGGACAAGGACAGAGGAGAGTTCAGTTCAGAAAAGTAGAGACAGGGCTGACAAGGTTACAGGGCCTTAATACAAATCAGGGAAAGTGTACGTGCCCTCGAGGCCGGAGGAGGCTAAGGCCCTTTATAGTATTCAAGAAGTTCTAAGTGCAGCAGGTGGAAAAGAGACCAGGAAAGCAGTCAGGTTGTACTTTATTTCCCTGTATTCCTAATTTGAAATAGTATCTCATAAAATAAACTCTGCTTTGATTATTTAGTAAAAGAGGCTTCTTAATATTTTGCTTATTAACTTGGGAATGGGAGTAGTATGGTGGAACTTTATAAACGGCCACACATTAATTAACGAAGTCAGATAGTCAAATAGCCAAAAAGTCCCCAGATTAGTCCTCCAGTCAGATTAGCCCTCCAAATTAGGCTAGTCAAATCAAAATATCCTTCATTGGCCTCCCAAAAATTAATGTATTTCACTTAGCTTCTGACCATCAGGAGATGTGTGGAGGTAGGGGTGATAGGGAAAGAATCTGACTCGAAAGTTTCTTCCTGGTTTCTTAGACTTATGACTAGTCAAAAAACCGTTGCACATATATTACTTTCCTTTTCTTTATTTTTCCCCAGAAGCATTCATTTCATTATAACACTATTGGATAAATATGTTGGAGAAATGGAGGATAGAAAGGAGTCTTCTTTGAGAGCAACCCCATGACTGTAAATTTTCCCACACAAGAACACTTTCTTCATCTCAGGGAGCTGTCTTTATAGGGTGTTTAGCTAGTTATCTTTAGTATGTTTGTAAATCGGTCATTAATTTTGAAATATTCCTATGCAGACGCTAAATAAAACTGCCTAAATTTGATATGTGAAATTAACTGAGTGAGGTGCCAGCTTGGCTAATGAGTTTTCAGCTATAATCTTTGCATGCCTTTGAAAAATTTGTTACTTGGATTTCAAACATCAGTGTTTTAAATACTACAAAAACATCCAAAGATTAAAAACAAAAAACAAACAACCTAACAGTGCCACCTCTGGCTCTGTGCTACAACTTGCACTCAAAATACATTTGTTTAAGATAAAGTCAAGCCTGGGATGCAATATATGTTTTCTTAGTAAACTCAAGTGCTTTCTCAAGGGACATAGTCCTTTTATAGGGAAGTTGGAGTTTTTCTAGATATGGAGGAGGTAGGGAACATAGATAAAATGGAGCCAAATTAGAAACCGATGAGCGCTCAATTGCTTCTTTTTTTTCAGGGCAATGAGGGTTAAGTAAACTTGCTCAGGGTCACACAGCTAGTAAGTGTCAAGTGTTTTGAGCCAGATTTGAACTCAGGTCCTCCTGAATCCAGGGCTGGTGCTTTATCCACTGCGACCACCTAGCTGCCCCATCCCAATTGCTTTTTAATCTGTATTCTGTTCAATTCACTGACAGCAATTGTCATCTACTATGTGTCAGGCATTGTACTAGGAATTGGGGATACAGATCCCAAAGAAACATTTATATTCTACTGGACAGTGACACGGATAATCCAACAAAGAGTTTACAAAACAATTGAAAATCATTTCAAGAGCAGAATGAGCATTAATACTTGATAGTTTCTGGAAGGCATTTGCATAAGAGATGTGCCTGAAAGAAATTAGACATATCAAGAGAGGTAAGGAGGGAACACATTCCTGATACAAGGAACCAACTGTACAAGGCATAAAGATAGGAGATAGATTGTTAATATAGGGAACAATTCACAGGCCAATTTGACTTTTACTGAGTGCACCAAAGGAGAGTAATATGAAATACAACTGCACTGTATGTGCTAGTAGGACTGGAGGATATTAATCCACAATCAGACTGTGGCTTTTATATTCTTTCCTAGAGTTAATATGGAGTCAGCAAAAACTTGTTTTGCATTATACTTGATGGTTTTTTAAATTCTTTTTTAAAAACTATTACTTCATATGATTCTCCTCAACAACTGTGTGAAGTACGTAGAGCAGATTTTACTCTCCCCATCTTACAGATAAGAAACTGAGGCACTAAGAGATAATAATACTGGTTAGGACTACTAGCAAACCTATGGTGAAGCCAAATTTAAAAACTAGATCTCTTGGCTCTAACACAGCTAGTGCTTCTTAATTAAGCCACACACTACCTTTCTTGTATGTTGAGTGGTCCCAAAACCGCCTCTCCTTTTGTCTGTTCCACTCCTCTCATTAGAAGACACTCCCAGACAACTTCTTGCTATATAATCCATAGAGCTGTAGAAAATGACAGTGATAATTAGGCACAATTTGATTCTGTGATTTATGGAGCTGAAAGGATATAAAACCTCTAATTCACAGCTCTCCTTCTCTCACTCTCCCTAGGCGTTTACTCAGTGCCTGATGGACCCGAAGATTATGATAGGGTCTGGCTGGCAGGATCCATTTTCTCAGCATGCAGATATTTTAAAGCAAGAGGAATGCTCTCAAATAGTAGGTATTGCTTCCATAGCCCTGTCTAAAATGTCACCTTTTGTCTCTGGAATATCTATCTAATTTTATCTTCAGTCACTTTACTTTGTAAGCTGCTTTTTGCCAGATAGAAGTAATGTAGAATGAACTTGGGTTTTTTCATCTATAAAACAGGTGAGCTGCGCCAGATGATCTCTGAAACCCCTTTTGATTCTTTCATTTTCATTTTGATAGAAATACCAAATGGCTAGCTACCAATGGAATGAGGTATATTTTCCCTCAATATTAAAACTGTTCCTTTTTTTTTTTTTTCCAAAGGAAAAATCTGAAGTGAGAAATGATACCCCTTTCTGATAGAGATATCACAAAGTAAACTCAGAGTCTGTTGTAGACATCTTGGCTTCATGGTCTTGGAGTCTAGAAGAGCTGGGTTCTAGCCCTGCCCATAATTATTGCATCATGATAAGCAAATTACTCAGCCCACTGGTGTCTTAGGAAGTTTTTGAAGGCTATACTTTACAAACTGGGTATGTTGGTAATGTATATTGTCCTTCTGGGGGAAAAAGTATGCAATACTAGGTTTTTTAGTTTAATCCACATTATTATATTCTCCATCACTTTTCTAAGCAACAAAAAACAACAAATCAACCTTGACTTGTAGTTTGTTTATCGCTGGGTATAAATTGCTCACACTGAAAATTTATTGGTTCTCAGGAGCTGGTATAAGCTGGCTTCAGCACATCACTGCTATAAGATGAGTTGTTGATATGCATGGGTGGGGGAAGTTTCCATACAAGCAGAAATCACAGGTCCAGATTAAAGATGAGGTATAAATATCCTAGAATCGTGGAATTGACCAGTCCTTAGAAATAACTAAATCTAACCCTAACCCATCCATTTCCTAACACATATTGTACCCATACCCTGTTTATTTCACAGATAACAATACTGAAATCTGAGGGATGATATGACTTGGCCATAGCTGACAAGCTAACAGAACAGATCAGTAGAAAAATTTGAATTTGAACCCAGTTCTTCTGACTACAATTATGATGGGAAAGAATTTTCCATATTTAAGCAAGGAGTCTAAGTATACATGTCCTTGAGCAATTTGAATTGTGCCCAAAGGGCAAACTGTACATAGTCTTTGATCTCGCAACACCGCTATTAGATTTGCACCCAACAATATCATAAAAAGGGGAAATGACTTACATGTACTAAAATACTAATTGTAGCTCTTTTTGTGGTGTCAAAGAATTGGAAACTGAGGGACTACCCCCTTTGGGGAGTGGCTGAACAAGTTGTGGTATAGGAATATAATGAAATACTCTTGTGCTATGAGAAATGATGAGCCAGGCTGATTCAGAAGAACCTGGAAAGACTTACATGAACTGATGCTGAGTGAAGTGAGCAGAACAAAGACAATGTTGTTCACAGTAACAGCAACATTGTGTGATGATGAAGTGTGATAGACTTAGTTCTTCTCAGCAATGCAATGAGCCATTCCAAAAGATTTGTGATCGCAATGCTCCCCACCTCCCAAAGAAAGAACTGTGGAGTCTGAATTCAGTTCAAAGCATACTATTTTCACTTTTTTTGTGGTTATTTTTCTCCTTTGTTCTGTTTCTTCTTTCACAACACGATTATGTGGAAATATGTTTAACATGATTGTATATGTATAACCTATATAAATTGCTATTTTGGGGGAGAGAAGAAGAGGGGAGAACAATTTGGAACTAAAAATCTTTTTTTTTTTTTTTTTTTAGGAAAACCTCAAAATAGAAGAAACACAGCACCAAAAACAAAAGAAATAGTATGGTTCAATCAGCATCCATATTCCACAGTCCTTTTTTTTTTTTTTCTGGATTTGGAGAGCCTTTTCCATCATGAGTCCCCTGGAACTTTCTTGTACCCATTGTGTTGGTGAGAAGAATCCAGTATATCACAGTTGATCAACACATAATGTTGATGATACTGTGTATAATGTTCTTCTGGTTCTGCTCATCTCACTCATCATCAGTTCATGCAAAGTCCTTCCAGGTTTCTCTGAACTTCTCCTGCTCATTGTTTCTCGAAGGACAATAGAGTTCCATTATATTCACATACCACAACTTGTTCAGCCATTCCCCTACTGATGGTCAACCCTTCAATTTCCAATTCCTTGCACCACCAAAAAGAGCAGCTATAAATATTTTTGAATATGTGGGTCCTTTTCCCTTTTCTATGTTCTCCTTGGGAAAAAGACCCAAAAGTGGCATTGCTGGGTCAAAGGGTATGCGCAGCTTTATAGCCCTTTAGGCATAATTCCAAATTGCTCTCCAGAATGGTTGAATCTTTTCACAGCTCTACCAACATGCATTAGTATGGAACTAAAAATCTTATAAAAATACATGTTGAAAAAAACTTTAATGTAATTAGAAAAAATAAAATATTATTTACCAAAAAAAGGGGAAAAAAAGAATAGATGTCCTTGGTTTACATGAGTGGGACATGTGTTGCTCTTGAAAAATGTTTCCTTACTAGTCGATTTGTTTTCCCAAGGTTCATTAGAAAATAACTGAGACAAAGTGAAACTATCAGTAATCACAAGAAAAAATTACCTAAATCACTGCTGATAAAAAAGCAAATTATAACAAATATGAGACGTCACCTCAATTATCTGATTGCCTAATGGGACAGAAAAGGAAATGTCAAATATCTGAAGGGATGTTGACAATAGTGGGACACTGTTGGTGGAGTTGTGAACTTGTCCAGCCACTCTTGAGAACAATTTGCAACTACACCCACAAGGGTCAAGAAACATATATCCTTTGAACCAGGAATACCACTAACAACTCTGTCTCTAAAGAAAAGGGGAAAGGACCTTTTTGTACAATAATATCAATAGCAGCTATTTTTTTGTGGTGGCAAAGTACTAGAAAAATGAGAGGATGCTTATCAATTGGGGAATGGCTGAATAAGTTATGCTAAATGATCATGATGGAATGCTACCTGTGCTGTAAGAAATGATGAGCAAGTTGATTTTAGAAAAATATGGTAAAACTTGCTATGAAATATGAAAAGTGAAATGAGCATACCCAGAAGAACACTGTATACAGTATAGAAATTTGTAGTTATATGATGAAATGTGCAAAGACTTAACTATGATCAGACAGTCATCTAAGACAATTCTAAAGGACCATGATAAAAAATGCTATGTACTTCTAGAGAGAGAAAAGATGAAGTATGATGCATATGAAGCATTTTAAACTTTATTTTAGTTTTTTTGTGTTTTCTTTGTAATATGACTAATATGGAAAAAACATTCTCACCTGTATAATTGAAATATCAGATTACTTGTCTTCTGTGGGGGAAGGGTGTGAAGGAGCAAGAAATTTGGAACTCAAAAATTTTTAAAAATGATTGTTAAAATTTTTACATATAATGGGGGAAAATTTAACACATTTTTTCTTTAAAAAAGAAAACAACCTGAGGTGATAACATCAGGGTCATTGTACTCTTTTGCATTTGGAGGCAGGAGAGATGTTAACAAATGGTGCTCATGGGGTTACAAGATTGGCTAAGCTGAAAACAGTAAAAAGGATGCTAAACTTATTACTGGCACAGATTATAATGATGAAAATTTGAAAAACAGTTTGTAATTTAATCACTTTATCAATAGGTTAGCAGGTTATTAATAAAAGAATGGTCTAGTGGCCATCTCTCTCAGACCAAAGATCTCTACTTGTGGTTGGGGTCTTAGTTTATATACCCTCTTCCAACTGTAGAGGTCCATCAAATAGCAATCAAATTTAATTGGCTGACATGGTTTGGAGGTGTGTTTATAAAATGGAGTCTGGGGATATGTGACTCAGGTCAATCACACGTGGTCAAAATGACATCATAGAAGAAATCTAGACCCCATCCAAGCTGATCAGGGCACAAGTGGCTGTGAGGCCAAATCTCATCAGTTAAATCCTCCAGCTATCTAGACAAAGGATCTATCTCCACCCAAAACTCTTCTGATCCAAATGAATCTTATTGAGACCTTGGAGTGCAAAAGTTGGGAAGGAAGAAAGGACTAAAAAAGAAGAGGAGATCAATGGGACCCCCAAGATATCAGTTATTAATAATTATTTCTCACAAAAGGACCTGTGATCATCACCACCCTCATATTTTTTTTAAAATAACACATTGCTATTGAAAAAATTCCTACCCCTTAATTTTCTCATTTAGAACATGAAGATAACTATTTTTGTGCAATAGAGAGAGAACTAGCCTCAAGTCATGAAAAGCAGAGTTCCAAGTCTTGCCTTGGAAATAGTAGCTGGAGGGACAGGCCAGCTAGGTGGACAGTGGGTAGCATACCACTGTGGATCGGTAGGATCTGAGTTCAAATTTGCTTCAGGACACATACTAGCTGTGTGAGCAAGTCACTGAACCCTGGTTGTCTCAAAAGAAAGAAATACTAGCTACATATTCATGGTGACCAAGTCACCACTCTGTTTTTCCAAGTTGCTGATGTACATTGGTGTATAGAGTTTCCATACTGAGGTTCCCTAAAATTAATAGAAATCCTGATATATTAAGTAGAGAACCAATTCAAGTTCTGATCTTACACATACTGATCATGGGACTGAATAAGTCATGTAACTCTCATTACCCCAGATAATAAGAGAGTGAAAGAAGAGTTTCCTCACTAAAGAGCTCTACAGATAAAATTCTTAAGTCTGAACAATAAAAGACCATCAATGCTCTCCCAGAGCAGTTGTCACAGGAGCCCTTGTAAGTCTTATAGCACTATGGGAATAAAATCTCTGATTAATTCTGATGACTTAAAAGTAATTGCTCTGTTTGGGGTAGAAGGTGTGGAATAAAGACTTTCTGACTAAATATATGATTCTAGGACCTGAACAGTACTTGTTTATTTATTATTGAGGCAGCTAGTTGACCAATGGATAGGTACTCCTCTGGAAGCAGGAAGACCCAAGTTCAAATCTAGCCTCAAACACTTACTAGCTGTGAGATCCTAGGCAGATCACTTAATCTCTGTTTGCCTCAATTTTTCCTCATCTGTAAAATTGAAGCTAATAAGAGCACTATCTCCTGGTTTTTTTCTCATGATCAAATGAGATAATATCTATAAAATGGTTAGCACAGTGCCTGGCATACAGTAGACACTACATAAATGCCTATTCCCTTTCCTTCCCCTATCAATTCCATAAGTATTTATTGTGTCTACTTTGTACCAGATACCCTTGAAGGATTTGGCATAGAT